>NC_092500.1:74606624-75231624 GCF_047511675.1 Marmota flaviventris | reverse complement strand
CTCTGTACACTAAGCACTATTTTTTTTTCTCCCATTAGCAACAAGAGTAGCAACTGACAAAGCCACCACTGTCTCTGCTGGTGAAAACACATCTGGAAGGACAGGTACTGATGGAGCTTAAGGAGCATGAAATCCAGGCAGTAGACATGTGAGCCCTGTGCTCAGATTTAGTCAGAGAGGGGGTTTCCTGGGAGTCTGACCATTGTTATTTATATGATGCCAAGTATACAGAGTTTCAGAAGTAGACTGCTAGGTATTTGTTATGTACTTACTGTGGTGTTATAAACTTTGTCGAATCTAGGCAAAGTTTGGGAAGCATCCATTTTCAAAGGATAAGCAGCACAGCAATGAAGAAGGGGAAATTTGCAAACTGGATCATAATATAATTGTAATAACAAGAGATAAGGACTTAGATGGTAAATCATAAATGGTCTATATAATTGATACATTTTATTAATAATGAATATTTTAATAAAGTTTCTATATTATCTCAGATGAGTTCACTTATTTACCTGGAGAGAGAAATTAAAATGTTTGTGAAATTCACAATGTAGATACATCCATTCTAGTTCATATAAAGAAAGACACTTTTTTTTTTTTTTTGATTTTCCTAAGCTAACATTGTCCCCCAATAAATAATTAGGCACACCTGCGACATCATCAGAAGCTACCCCTGAAGCTAGAGATGGCAGCACCCCTAGAGAAGCAGCCACTGGAACCAGTGTTTCAGGTGAGGTTTACCAGGTTGGATGTGATGCATCAGGACCTCCCCATCTGTGTTATCCTGTAGCAGATGCAGGTCTACAATATTGGGCACTGACTGGGATTATATGGCAAGACTAGGGAAAGATGAAGGGATCACTTGTTTCATTTTTTGGGAAACACCCAAATACTCACATGGAGAGCAGGAATGACATGCACCCCCCCCACCCAAGCACTGGTGCTTGTTTCCAGGGACCACAGGAGAGTCTGCAGGCTCCACTACTGCCAGCTCTGGAGGCTCTGCTAGACCTTCCTCCACCTCTGCTAGCAGTAAACCAGGTACGTACACGGAAAAATTCATGAGTTTGAAAGTATAAAATGGTGAGTGAGTGCATGTCTCAATTTCTATACTGTAGAATGTGGTGAAGAATAGAAAGCACTACTCAGAGACTTGAGAGTGTGAGCCCAGCTTTCGGCCAACAGTTTAGCAAGTAGGAGTGTGCTGAGTGAAGTAGATGTTCTTTCTATAAACTTATGAAGTTGTCAGATTTTCTGTGAGCCACAATAGTGTCAGAACTCTTTTCCTGGAACTTGTGAAGCATTGAATCTGGAATGGGCCCTTGGTTTCCTAAGCTGGCTATAAATTTTAACCAACTACCAAAAGTTTTAGATTGTTTGTTGTGAGAATCATTGAATGTGTGCATGTATTTTCAAGCCTCAGTCAATTTCAGTAGCCAACCTGGGTCAGATACACAAGGTTCAAATATGTGCACCATAAAGAAGTTGGTAATAAGCGTTCTTATTTGCAAGCAAAATGAATGTACTTCAATAAAGATTCTAAGTCTTAGACAATATTATGATCTCTTTTTGGAAATACTGAAACCAAATTGTTAGAAGTCCCTGCTTGACCAATTTTGGGGACACATTGGGTATTCAGTTCAGAGCAGATTACACTGGTTACAAACAAGGATCTGATATCAAGCAATGCTGCTCAACACAATATTTTTCCAAATCAATCTTTTGTAATTAAAATGTAATAGCCTTTTATCAACTCACTTTTGTAAAACATAGCATGTTATAACTGTATGTCTCATCACTGAGAACAAGAAGGTCAGCAGATAGAATATCAGGAACCAACAATGGAATTATAAGAGACGAGCTTACAAAAAGGTACATCAAAGCTATGAGGCATGTCCTAAACTGTTCACAGGCAATCCTGGGTTCCCCTCCACAATACCTCCACTCTGAGTAGAGCCTTAGATACAGGGGCCAAGTCTAGGAGTAACACAGGCCAGTGGGATGATTTGGGGACATAATCAGTATTTAATATTTGTAGTTAAGTAAAAAGTTAATGATATATTTTTATGGCATATTAAATATTTTTAATATGTAATTTGTGATTAAGTCACACTTAAATCCCTTTAAGTTACATGTTATTATTTCTATCAGATGGGAAAATATGAATGGCCTCGAGCTGGCAAGACAGGGGTAGGATACAGACCGCTGAGCCTCATGGGCACTGGCTGGCCCCAGTTCTGGGACCTGTGTTGGGAGCTCCTATCCAACAAAGCCAAAGAGAATGTGTTTTTCATTGTTGGCTCAGTATTATCACAGTTAGATACAGGAATGAAATTATTTTTTTGACAATATGATACATAGATAATTTTGATTAAAACCAAGCAAGACTAAATTTGAAATGATCCTCATATCATCAGTTAAAACTCACAGGGACGTCTCGTCTGAATATCTTCTCCTTGCATTACCTTAGCCTGTGCTTTATTCAGGTGTTCTACCCTTTGCCCCAGTCCCTGCAGTCCTCTGCCTAGATCACCTCTTTCCTCCAACACCATGGTGCTCTGCTCAATGTTTGGTTTCTTGATAAGCAGTGCTGGTATCCTGTAGGATCCTATTAGATGGCCACATTTCTGGGTCTACCAGCGTAGAATCCACAGCGTTGGTGTGGAGCCCAGCAGACTTCTTAACAAGGTTTTTAGGCAATCAGTGATCCAGTTGGAGAAGTACCTTTCCACAATTCACAGTTTTTCCCAACTTTCCTCCCAGGTTGCACTCCATCAATGTCATATGTGAATGCCTTTCTCATGGATCAGTTTTCAGCCAGTTTCTGCAGTATTTAAAATACTTAAATATTTCTGATTTTTTAAAAAATAAATCACACATTTTTGCTATTAAGAGGGTTTTTCTCATGTACAATGGGTATCTTTTCATGTGTTTATTAACAAATGCATGGGCTTCTTTTAGATTTATTCTACAGTTTTCTGATTAAGTGATGCTTTGATTTGTAATATATGACAAAGAGTCATTAGAATAAACTTTATTTAACATTAAAACTACAGGGTTCAATGATATAGTCTATACATATGGGGAAAATAAACTGGCTGATACTTACTGAATCAATAAACTTATTAAAATTTTAGAGTGATCATTTAGTTTATATTCACAAAAATCTGATTCAGAATGACATGCTAACAATGATATCTCAATAGATGATCTCTTGTTGTTATCAGACAGTAAGCCCCTTAGATCTGGAAAAGGTTATTGGAAGTTTGGTTTCCAATTGTGTGCTCGCAGACTGAATGAAACAAACATTTGTAAATATGGCATTTAACACTATCATCTTTTAACTGCTAAATAAAGATGTACAGATTATATGATCTTCACTATTATTATTTTACCTGTGGCTTTTTTCATGTTTTTTGTTTATGACTATATTGTAGTTATACTTAATATTGGGTAGTTGTCAAAGAAAGCCTCTGCCATAGATGGGAAACCATACAGTGGATTTGCCAAATAAGTTAGAGGTTGGTCTTTTCCTGCATCAGTTAGACTGAAAGGAAGTTTATAATATTAAAAGATTTGATTGATGCATAAGGCAACATGAAATGATGTTTTCCATCAGTAGGAACAGGAGGCCCAAGTTCAACAACCCCCAGTGTGGAGAAGGGCAGCACACCCAGGGAAACCAGCACTGGAGCTACCAGCCGAGAGAACTCAGGTAAGTTAGGAGGTACACCAAGTGAATATTATTGGGTTCAAATATGAAAGAATCTAGGCAAGAAAATGTATATGAAGATTGAAGTTTGTCTTAATCTCCCAATCTCCTGCTTCCGAGGAACTAGCATAAGTTGCAAACACTGCTACTGTGTTTATCAGGTACAACAGGAGAGTCCTTGAGATCAACCTCAGGAGCAGGCAGTGGAAGTACACCTGCAACTTCAGGCGCTGGGGCCACCAGCACTGGAAGCCCAGCAGGTAAGACAGAGCCTCCTTAGGGACTGTGGTGGGGTCTACTGCAAGTTTTGTCAAGATCTTTGAGTGTGAAAATGAGCACAAGGAACGAAACAATAGAGAACATGGAAGGAACTGATGACTAGAATAAAACCATGGAATGTGCTGGCAGGAGCTTTTCTTCCTTCCTCTCTGTACACTAAGCACTATTTTTTTTTCTCCCATTAGCAACAAGAGTAGCAACTGACAAAGCCACCACTGTCTCTGCTGGTGAAAACACATCTGGAAGGACAGGTACTGATGGAGCTTAAGGAGCATGAAATCCAGGCAGTAGACATGTGAGCCCTGTGCTCAGATTTAGTCAGAGAGGGGGTTTCCTGGGAGTCTGACCATTGTTATTTATATGATGCCAAGTATACAGAGTTTCAGAAGTAGACTGCTAGGTATTTGTTATGTACTTACTGTGGTGTTATAAACTTTGTCGAATCTAGGCAAAGTTTGGGAAGCATCCATTTTCAAAGGATAAGCAGCACAGCAATGAAGAAGGGGAAATTTGCAAACTGGATCATAATATAATTGTAATAACAAGAGATAAGGACTTAGATGGTAAATCATAAATGGTCTATATAATTGATACATTTTATTAATAATGAATATTTTAATAAAGTTTCTATATTATCTCAGATGAGTTCACTTATTTACCTGGAGAGAGAAATTAAAATGTTTGTGAAATTCACAATGTAGATACATCCATTCTAGTTCATATAAAGAAAGACACTTTTTTTTTTTTTTTGATTTTCCTAAGCTAACATTGTCCCCCAATAAATAATTAGGCACACCTGCGACATCATCAGAAGCTACCCCTGAAGCTAGAGATGGCAGCACCCCTAGAGAAGCAGCCACTGGAACCAGTGTTTCAGGTGATTTACCAGGTTGGATGTGATGCATCAGGACCTCCCCATCTGTGTTATCCTGTAGCAGATGCAGGTCTACAATATTGGGCACTGACTGGGATTATATGGCAAGACTAGGGAAAGATGAAGGGATCACTTGTTTCATTTTTTGGGAAACACCCAAATACTCACATGGAGAGCAGGAATGACATGCACCCCCCCCACCCAAGCACTGGTGCTTGTTTCCAGGGACCACAGGAGAGTCTGCAGGCTCCACTACTGCCAGCTCTGGAGGCTCTGCTAGACCTTCCTCCACCTCTGCTAGCAGTAAACCAGGTACGTACACGGAAAAATTCATGAGTTTGAAAGTATAAAATGGTGAGTGAGTGCATGTCTCAATTTCTATACTGTAGAATGTGGTGAAGAATAGAAAGCACTACTCAGAGACTTGAGAGTGTGAGCCCAGCTTTCGGCCAACAGTTTAGCAAGTAGGAGTGTGCTGAGTGAAGTAGATGTTCTTTCTATAAACTTATGAAGTTGTCAGATTTTCTGTGAGCCACAATAGTGTCAGAACTCTTTTCCTGGAACTTGTGAAGCATTGAATCTGGAATGGGCCCTTGGTTTCCTAAGCTGGCTATAAATTTTAACCAACTACCAAAAGTTTTAGATTGTTTGTTGTGAGAATCATTGAATGTGTGCATGTATTTTCAAGCCTCAGTCAATTTCAGTAGCCAACCTGGGTCAGATACACAAGGTTCAAATATGTGCACCATAAAGAAGTTGGTAATAAGCGTTCTTATTTGCAAGCAAAATGAATGTACTTCAATAAAGATTCTAAGTCTTAGACAATATTATGATCTCTTTTTGGAAATACTGAAACCAAATTGTTAGAAGTCCCTGCTTGACCAATTTTGGGGACACATTGGGTATTCAGTTCAGAGCAGATTACACTGGTTACAAACAAGGATCTGATATCAAGCAATGCTGCTCAACACAATATTTTTCCAAATCAATCTTTTGTAATTAAAATGTAATAGCCTTTTATCAACTCACTTTTGTAAAACATAGCATGTTATAACTGTATGTCTCATCACTGAGAACAAGAAGGTCAGCAGATAGAATATCAGGAACCAACAATGGAATTATAAGAGACGAGCTTACAAAAAGGTACATCAAAGCTATGAGGCATGTCCTAAACTGTTCACAGGCAATCCTGGGTTCCCCTCCACAATACCTCCACTCTGAGTAGAGCCTTAGATACAGGGGCCAAGTCTAGGAGTAACACAGGCCAGTGGGATGATTTGGGGACATAATCAGTATTTAATATTTGTAGTTAAGTAAAAAGTTAATGATATATTTTTATGGCATATTAAATATTTTTAATATGTAATTTGTGATTAAGTCACACTTAAATCCCTCTAAGTTACATGTTATTATTTCTATCAGATGGGAAAATATGAATGGCCTCGAGCTGGCAAGACAGGGGTAGGATACAGACCGCTGAGCCTCATGGGCACTGGCTGGCCCCAGTTCTGGGACCTGTGTTGGGAGCTCCTATCCAACAAAGCCAAAGAGAATGTGTTTTTCATTGTTGGCTCAGTATTATCACAGTTAGATACAGGAATGAAATTATTTTTTTGACAATATGATACATAGATAATTTTGATTAAAACCAAGCAAGACTAAATTTGAAATGATCCTCATATCATCAGTTAAAACTCACAGGGACGTCTCGTCTGAATATCTTCTCCTTGCATTACCTTAGCCTGTGCTTTATTCAGGTGTTCTACCCTTTGCCCCAGTCCCTGCAGTCCTCTGCCTAGATCACCTCTTTCCTCCAACACCATGGTGCTCTGCTCAATGTTTGGTTTCTTGATAAGCAGTGCTGGTATCCTGTAGGATCCTATTAGATGGCCACATTTCTGGGTCTACCAGCGTAGAATCCACAGCGTTGGTGTGGAGCCCAGCAGACTTCTTAACAAGGTTTTTAGGCAATCAGTGATCCAGTTGGAGAAGTACCTTTCCACAATTCACAGTTTTTCCCAACTTTCCTCCCAGGTTGCACTCCATCAATGTCATATGTGAATGCCTTTCTCATGGATCAGTTTTCAGCCAGTTTCTGCAGTATTTAAAATACTTAAATATTTCTGATTTTTTAAAAAATAAATCACACATTTTTGCTATTAAGAGGGTTTTTCTCATGTACAATGGGTATCTTTTCATGTGTTTATTAACAAATGCATGGGCTTCTTTTAGTTTTATTCTACAGTTTTCTGATTAAGTGATGCTTTGATTTGTAATATATGACAAAGAGTCATTAGAATAAACTTTATTTAACATTAAAACAACAGGGTTCAATGATGTAGTTTATACATAGGGGAAAATAAACTGGGTGATACTTATTGGATCAGTAAACTTATTAAAATTTTAGAGTGAACATTTAGTTTGTATTCACAAAAATAAGATTCAGAATATTACATGCTAACAATGATATCTCAATAGGTTATCTCTTGTTGTTATCAGACAGTAAGCCCCTTAGATCTGAAAAGGTTATTGAAAGTTTGGTTTCCAATTGTGTGTACGCAGACTGAATGAAACAAACATTTGTAAATATAGCATTTTAACATTATCATCTTTTAACTGCTAAATAAAGATGTACAGATTATATGATCTTCACTATTATTATTTTACCTGTGGATTTTTCGTGTTTTTTGTTTATGATTATATTGTAATTATATATAATATTGGGTAATTGTCAAAGAAACCTCTACCACAGATGGGAAACCATACAGTGGATTTGCCAAATAAGTAGAGTTTGGTCTTTTCCTGCATCAGTTAGACTGAAAGGAAGTTTATAATATTAAAAGATTTGATTGATGCATAAGGCAACATGAAATGGTGTTTTCCATCAGTAGGAACAGGAGGCCCAAGTTCAACAACCCCCAGTGTGGAGAAGGGCAGCACACCCAGGGAAACCAGCACTGGAGCTACCAGCCGAGAGAACTCGGGTAAGTTAGGAGGTACACCAAGTGAATATTATTGGGTTCAAATATGAAAGAATCTAGGCAAGAAAATGTATATGAAGATTGAAGTTTGTCTTAATCTCCCAATCTCCTGCTTCCGAGGAACTAGCATAAGTTGCAAACACTGCTACTGTGTTTATCAGGTACAACAGGAGAGTCCTTGAGATCAACCTCAGGAGCAGGCAGTGGAAGTACACCTGCAACTTCAGGCGCTGGGGCCACCAGCACTGGAAGCCCAGCAGGTAAGACAGAGCCTCCTTAGGGACTGTGGTGGGGTCTACTGCAAGTTTTGTCAAGATCTTTGAGTGTGAAAATGAGCACAAGGAACGAAACAATAGAGAATATGGAAGGAACTGATGACTAGAATAAAACCATGGAATGTGCTGGCAGGAGCTTTTCTTCCTTCCTCTCTGTACACTAAGCACTATTTTTTTTTCTCCCATTAGCAACAAGAGTAGCAACTGACAAAGCCACCACTGTCTCTGCTGGTGAAAACACATCTGGAAGGACAGGTACTGATGGAGCTTAAGGAGCATGAAATCCAGGCAGTAGACATGTGAGCCCTGTGCTCAGATTTAGTCAGAGAGGGGGTTTCCTGGGAGTCTGACCATTGTTATTTATATGATGCCAAGTATACAGAGTTTCAGAAGTAGACTGCTAGGTATTTGTTATGTACTTACTGTGGTGTTATAAACTTTGTCGAATCTAGGCAAAGTTTGGGAAGCATCCATTTTCAAAGGATAAGCAGCACAGCAATGAAGAAGGGGAAATTTGCAAACTGGATCATAATATAATTGTAATAACAAGAGATAAGGACTTAGATGGTAAATCATAAATGGTCTATATAATTGATACATTTTATTAATAATGAATATTTTAATAAAGTTTCTATATTATCTCAGATGAGTTCACTTATTTACCTGGAGAGAGAAATTAAAATGTTTGTGAAATTCACAATGTAGATACATCCATTCTAGTTCATATAAAGAAAGACACTTTTTTTTTTTTAATTTTCCTAAGCTAACATTGTCCCCCAATAAATAATTAGGCACACCTGCGACATCATCAGAAGCTACCCCTGAAGCTAGAGATGGCAGCACCCCTAGAGAAGCAGCCACTGGAACCAGTGTTTCAGGTGAGGTTTACCAGGTTGGATGTGATGCATCAGGACCTCCCCATCTGTGTTATCCTGTAGCAGATGCAGGTCTACAATATTGGGCACTGACTGGGATTATATGGCAAGACTAGGGAAAGATGAAGGGATCACTTGTTTCATTTTTTGGGAAACACCCAAATACTCACATGGAGAGCAGGAATGACATGCACCCCCCCCACCCAAGCACTGGTGCTTGTTTCCAGGGACCACAGGAGAGTCTGCAGGCTCCACTACTGCCAGCTCTGGAGGCTCTGCTAGACCTTCCTCCACCTCTGCTAGCAGTAAACCAGGTACGTACACGGAAAAATTCATGAGTTTGAAAGTATAAAATGGTGAGTGAGTGCATGTCTCAATTTCTATACTGTAGAATGTGGTGAAGAATAGAAAGCACTACTCAGAGACTTGAGAGTGTGAGCCCAGCTTTCGGCCAACAGTTTAGCAAGTAGGAGTGTGCTGAGTGAAGTAGATGTTCTTTCTATAAACTTATGAAGTTGTCAGATTTTCTGTGAGCCACAATAGTGTCAGAACTCTTTTCCTGGAACTTGTGAAGCATTGAATCTGGAATGGGCCCTTGGTTTCCTAAGCTGGCTATAAATTTTAACCAACTACCAAAAGTTTTAGATTGTTTGTTGTGAGAATCATTGAATGTGTGCATGTATTTTCAAGCCTCAGTCAATTTCAGTAGCCAACCTGGGTCAGATACACAAGGTTCAAATATGTGCACCATAAAGAAGTTGGTAATAAGCATTCTTATTTGCAAGCAAAATGAATGTACTTCAATAAAGACTCTAAGTCTTAGACAATATTATGATCTCTTTTTGGAAATACTGAAACCAAATTGTTAGAAGTCCCTGCTTGACCAATTTTGGGGACACATTGGGTATTCAGTTCAGAGCAGATTACACTGGTTACAAACAAGGATCTGATATCAAGCAATGCTGCTCAACACAATATTTTTCCAAATCAATCTTTTGTAATTAAAATGTAATAGCCTTTTATCAACTCACTTTTGTAAAACATAGCATGTTATAACTGTATGTCTCATCACTGAGAACAAGAAGGTCAGCAGATAGAATATCAGGAACCAACAATGGAATTATAAGAGACGAGCTTACAAAAAGGTACATCAAAGCTATGAGGCATGTCCTAAACTGTTCACAGGCAATCCTGGGTTCCCCTCCACAATACCTCCACTCTGAGTAGAGCCTTAGATACAGGGGCCAAGTCTAGGAGTAACACAGGCCAGTGGGATGATTTGGGGACATAATCAGTATTTAATATTTGTAGTTAAGTAAAAAGTTAATGATATATTTTTATGGCATATTAAATATTTTTAATATGTAATTTGTGATTAAGTCACACTTAAATCCCTCTAAGTTACATGTTATTATTTCTATCAGATGGGAAAATATGAATGGCCTCGAGCTGGCAAGACAGGGGTAGGATACAGACCGCTGAGCCTCATGGGCACTGGCTGGCCCCAGTTCTGGGACCTGTGTTGGGAGCTCCTATCCAACAAAGCCAAAGAGAATGTGTTTTTCATTGTTGGCTCAGTATTATCACAGTTAGATACAGGAATGAAATTATTTTTTTGACAATATGATACATAGATAATTTTGATTAAAACCAAGCAAGACTAAATTTGAAATGATCCTCATATCATCAGTTAAAACTCACAGGGACGTCTCGTCTGAATATCTTCTCCTTGCATTACCTTAGCCTGTGCTTTATTCAGGTGTTCTACCCTTTGCCCCAGTCCCTGCAGTCCTCTGCCTAGATCACCTCTTTCCTCCAACACCATGGTGCTCTGCTCAATGTTTGGTTTCTTGATAAGCAGTGCTGGTATCCTGTAGGATCCTATTAGATGGCCACATTTCTGGGTCTACCAGCGTAGAATCCACAGCGTTGGTGTGGAGCCCAGCAGACTTCTCAACAAGGTTTTTAGGCAATCAGTGATCCAGTTGGAGAAGTACCTTTCCACAATTCACAGTTTTTCCCAACTTTCCTCCCAGGTTGCACTCCATCAATGTCATATGTGAATGCCTTTCTCATGGATCAGTTTTCAGCCAGTTTCTGCAGTATTTAAAATACTTAAATATTTCTGATTTTTTAAAAAATAAATCACACATTTTTGCTATTAAGAGGGTTTTTCTCATGTACAATGGGTATCTTTTCATGTTTTTATTAACAAATGCATGGGGTTCTTTTAGATTTATTCTACAGTTTTCTGATTAAGTGATGCTTTGATTTGTAATATATGACAAAGAGTCATTAGAATAAACTTTATTTAACATTAAAACAACAGGGTTCAATGATGTAGTTTATACATAGGGGAAAATAAACTGGATGATACTTATTGGATCAGTAAACTTATTAAAATTTTAGAGTGAACATTTAGTTTGTATTCAAAAAAATAAGATTCAGAATATTACATGCTAACAATGATATCTCAATAGGTTATCTCTTGTTGTTATCAGACAGTAAGCCCCTTAGATCTGAAAAGGTTATTGAAAGTTTGGTTTCCAATTGTGTGTACGCAGACTGAATGAAACAAACATTTGTAAATATAGCATTTTAACATTATCATCTTTTAACTGCTAAATAAAGATGTACAGATTATATGATCTTCACTATTATTATTTTACCTGTGGCTTTTTCATGTTTTTTGTTTATGATTATATTGTAATTATATATAATATTGGGTAATTGTCAAAGAAACCTCTACCATAGATAGGAAACCATACAGTGGATTTGCCAAATAAGTAGAGTTTGGTCTTTTCCTGCATCAGTTAGACTGAAAGGAAGTTTATAATATTAAAAGATTTGATTGATGCATAAGGCAACATGAAATGGTGTTTTCCATCAGTAGGAACAGGAGGCCCAAGTTCAACAACCCCCAGTGTGGAGAAGGGCAGCACACCCAGGGAAACCAGCACTGGAGCTACCAGCCGAGAGAACTCAGGTAAGTTAGGAGGTACACCAAGTGAATATTATTGGGTTCAAATATGAAAGAATCTAGGCAAGAAAATGTATATGAAGATTGAAGTTTGTCTTAATCTCCCAATCTCCTGCTTCCGAGGAACTAGCATAAGTTGCAAACACTGCTACTGTGTTTATCAGGTACAACAGGAGAGTCCTTGAGATCAACCTCAGGAGCAGGCAGTGGAAGTACACCTGCAACTTCAGGCGCTGGGGCCACCAGCACTGGAAGCCCAGCAGGTAAGACAGAGCCTCCTTAGGGACTGTGGTGGGGTCTACTGCAAGTTTTGTCAAGATCTTTGAGTGTGAAAATGAGCACAAGGAACGAAACAATAGAGAATATGGAAGGAACTGATGACTAGAATAAAACCATGGAATGTGCTGGCAGGAGCTTTTCTTCCTTCCTCTCTGTACACTAAGCACTATTTTTTTTTCTCCCATTAGCAACAAGAGTAGCAACTGACAAAGCCACCACTGTCTCTGCTGGTGAAAACACATCTGGAAGGACAGGTACTGATGGAGCTTAAGGAGCATGAAATCCAGGCAGTAGACATGTGAGCCCTGTGCTCAGATTTAGTCAGAGAGGGGGTTTCCTGGGAGTCTGACCATTGTTATTTATATGATGCCAAGTATACAGAGTTTCAGAAGTAGACTGCTAGGTATTTGTTATGTACTTACTGTGGTGTTATAAACTTTGTCGAATCTAGGCAAAGTTTGGGAAGCATCCATTTTCAAAGGATAAGCAGCACAGCCATGAAGAAGGGGAAATTTGCAAACTGGATCATAATATAATTGTAATAACAAGAGATAAGGACTTAGATGGTAAATCATAAATGGTCTATATAATTGATACATTTTATTAATAATGAATATTTTAATAAAGTTTCTATATTATCTCAGATGAGTTCACTTATTTACCTGGAGAGAGAAATTAAAATGTTTGTGAAATTCACAATGTAGATACATCCATTCTAGTTCATATAAAGAAAGACACTTTTTTTTTTTTTGATTTTCCTAAGCTAACATTGTCCCCCAATAAATAATTAGGCACACCTGCGACATCATCAGAAGCTACCCCTGAAGCTAGAGATGGCAGCACCCCTAGAGAAGCAGCCACTGGAACCAGTGTTTCAGGTGAGGTTTACCAGGTTGGATGTGATGCATCAGGACCTCCCCATCTGTGTTATCCTGTAGCAGATGCAGGTCTACAATATTGGGCACTGACTGGGATTATATGGCAAGACTAGGGAAAGATGAAGGGATCACTTGTTTCATTTTTTGGGAAACACCCAAATACTCACATGGAGAGCAGGAATGACATGCACCCCCCCCACCCAAGCACTGGTGCTTGTTTCCAGGGACCACAGGAGAGTCTGCAGGCTCCACTACTGCCAGCTCTGGAGGCTCTGCTAGACCTTCCTCCACCTCTGCTAGCAGTAAACCAGGTACGTACACGGAAAAATTCATGAGTTTGAAAGTATAAAATGGTGAGTGAGTGCATGTCTCAATTTCTATACTGTAGAATGTGGTGAAGAATAGAAAGCACTACTCAGAGACTTGAGAGTGTGAGCCCAGCTTTCGGCCAACAGTTTAGCAAGTAGGAGTGTGCTGAGTGAAGTAGATGTTCTTTCTATAAACTTATGAAGTTGTCAGATTTTCTGTGAGCCACAATAGTGTCAGAACTCTTTTCCTGGAACTTGTGAAGCATTGAATCTGGAATGGGCCCTTGGTTTCCTAAGCTGGCTATAAATTTTAACCAACTACCAAAAGTTTTAGATTGTTTGTTGTGAGAATCATTGAATGTGTGCATGTATTTTCAAGCCTCAGTCAATTTCAGTAGCCAACCTGGGTCAGATACACAAGGTTCAAATATGTGCACCATAAAGAAGTTGGTAATAAGCGTTCTTATTTGCAAGCAAAATGAATGTACTTCAATAAAGATTCTAAGTCTTAGACAATATTATGATCTCTTTTTGGAAATACTGAAACCAAATTGTTAGAAGTCCCTGCTTGACCAATTTTGGGGACACATTGGGTATTCAGTTCAGAGCAGGTTACACTGGTTACAAACAAGGATCTGATATCAAGCAATGCTGCTCAACACAATATTTTTCCAAATCAATCTTTTGTAATTAAAATGTAATAGCCTTTTATCAACTCACTTTTGTAAAACATAGCATGTTATAACTGTATGTCTCATCACTGAGAACAAGAAGGTCAGCAGATAGAATATCAGGAACCAACAATGGAATTATAAGAGACGAGCTTACAAAAAGGTACATCAAAGCTATGAGGCATGTCCTAAACTGTTCACAGGCAATCCTGGGTTCCCCTCCACAATACCTCCACTCTGAGTAGAGCCTTAGATACAGGGGCCAAGTCTAGGAGTAACACAGGCCAGTGGGATGATTTGGGGACATAATCAGTATTTAATATTTGTAGTTAAGTAAAAAGTTAATGATATATTTTTATGGCATATTAAATATTTTTAATATGTAATTTGTGATTAAGTCACACTTAAATCCCTCTAAGTTACATGTTATTATTTCTATCAGATGGGAAAATATGAATGGCCTCGAGCTGGCAAGACAGGGGTAGGATACAGACCGCTGAGCCTCATGGGCACTGGCTGGCCCCAGTTCTGGGACCTGTGTTGGGAGCTCCTATCCAACAAAGCCAAAGAGAATGTGTTTTTCATTGTTGGCTCAGTATTATCACAGTTAGATACAGGAATGAAATTATTTTTTTGACAATATGATACATAGATAATTTTGATTAAAACCAAGCAAGACTAAATTTGAAATGATCCTCATATCATCAGTTAAAACTCACAGGGACGTCTCGTCTGAATATCTTCTCCTTGCATTACCTTAGCCTGTGCTTTATTCAGGTGTTCTACCCTTTGCCCCAGTCCCTGCAGTCCTCTGCCTAGATCACCTCTTTCCTCCAACACCATGGTGCTCTGCTCAATGTTTGGTTTCTTGATAAGCAGTGCTGGTATCCTGTAGGATCCTATTAGATGGCCACATTTCTGGGTCTACCAGCGTAGAATCCACAGCGTTGGTGTGGAGCCCAGCAGACTTCTTAACAAGGTTTTTAGGCAATCAGTGATCCAGTTGGAGAAGTACCTTTCCACAATTCACAGTTTTTCCCAACTTTCCTCCCAGGTTGCACTCCATCAATGTCATATGTGAATGCCTTTCTCATGGATCAGTTTTCAGCCAGTTTCTGCAGTATTTAAAATACTTAAATATTTCTGATTTTTTAAAAAATAAATCACACATTTTTGCTATTAAGAGGGTTTTTCTCATGTACAATGGGTATCTTTTCATGTTTTTATTAACAAATGCATGGGGTTCTTTTAGATTTATTCTACAGTTTTCTGATTAAGTGATGCTTTGATTTGTAATATATGACAAAGAGTCATTAGAATAAACTTTATTTAACATTAAAACAACAGGGTTCAATGATGTAGTTTATACATAGGGGAAAATAAACTGGGTGATACTTATTGGATCAGTAAACTTATTAAAATTTTAGAGTGAACATTTAGTTTGTATTCACAAAAATAAGATTCAGAATATTACATGCTAACAATGATATCTCAATAGGTTATCTCTTGTTGTTATCAGACAGTAAGCCCCTTAGATCTGAAAAGGTTATTGAAAGTTTGGTTTCCAATTGTGTGTACGCAGACTGAATGAAACAAACATTTGTAAATATAGCATTTTAACATTATCATCTTTTAACTGCTAAATAAAGATGTACAGATTATATGATCTTCACTATTATTATTTTACCTGTGGCTTTTTCATGTTTTTTGTTTATGATTATATTGTAATTATATATAATATTGGGTAATTGTCAAAGAAACCTCTACCATAGATAGGAAACCATACAGTGGATTTGCCAAATAAGTAGAGTTTGGTCTTTTCCTGCATCAGTTAGACCGAAAGGAAGTTTATAATATTAAAAGATTTGATTGATGCATAAGGCAACATGAAATGGTGTTTTCCATCAGTAGGAACAGGAGGCCCAAGTTCAACAACCCCCAGTGTGGAGAAGGGCAGCACACCCAGGGAAACCAGCACTGGAGCTACCAGCCGAGAGAACTCGGGTAAGTTAGGAGGTACACCAAGTGAATATTATTGGGTTCAAATATGAAAGAATCTAGGCAAGAAAATGTATATGAAGATTGAAGTTTGTCTTAATCTCCCAATCTCCTGCTTCCGAGGAACTAGCATAAGTTGCAAACACTGCTACTGTGTTTATCAGGTACAACAGGAGAGTCCTTGAGATCAACCTCAGGAGCAGGCAGTGGAAGTACACCTGCAACTTCAGGCGCTGGGGCCACCAGCACTGGAAGCCCAGCAGGTAAGACAGAGCCTCCTTAGGGACTGTGGTGGGGTCTACTGCAAGTTTTGTCAAGATCTTTGAGTGTGAAAATGAGCACAAGGAACGAAACAATAGAGAATATGGAAGGAACTGATGACTAGAATAAAACCATGGAATGTGCTGGCAGGAGCTTTTCTTCCTTCCTCTCTGTACACTAAGCACTATTTTTTTTTCTCCCATTAGCAACAAGAGTAGCAACTGACAAAGCCACCACTGTCTCTGCTGGTGAAAACACATCTGGAAGGACAGGTACTGATGGAGCTTAAGGAGCATGAAATCCAGGCAGTAGACATGTGAGCCCTGTGCTCAGATTTAGTCAGAGAGGGGGTTTCCTGGGAGTCTGACCATTGTTATTTATATGATGCCAAGTATACAGAGTTTCAGAAGTAGACTGCTAGGTATTTGTTATGTACTTACTGTGGTGTTATAAACTTTGTCGAATCTAGGCAAAGTTTGGGAAGCATCCATTTTCAAAGGATAAGCAGCACAGCAATGAAGAAGGGGAAATTTGCAAACTGGATCATAATATAATTGTAATAACAAGAGATAAGGACTTAGATGGTAAATCATAAATGGTCTATATAATTGATACATTTTATTAATAATGAATATTTTAATAAAGTTTCTATATTATCTCAGATGAGTTCACTTATTTACCTGGAGAGAGAAATTAAAATGTTTGTGAAATTCACAATGTAGATACATCCATTCTAGTTCATATAAAGAAAGACACTTTTTTTTTTTTGATTTTCCTAAGCTAACATTGTCCCCCAATAAATAATTAGGCACACCTGCGACATCATCAGAAGCTACCCCTGAAGCTAGAGATGGCAGCACCCCTAGAGAAGCAGCCACTGGAACCAGTGTTTCAGGTGAGGTTTACCAGGTTGGATGTGATGCATCAGGACCTCCCCATCTGTGTTATCCTGTAGCAGATGCAGGTCTACAATATTGGGCACTGACTGGGATTATATGGCAAGACTAGGGAAAGATGAAGGGATCACTTGTTTCATTTTTTGGTAAACACCCAAATACTCACATGGAGAGCAGGAATGACATGCACCCCCCCCACCCAAGCACTGGTGCTTGTTTCCAGGGACCACAGGAGAGTCTGCAGGCTCCACTACTGCCAGCTCTGGAGGCTCTGCTAGACCTTCCTCCACCTCTGCTAGCAGTAAACCAGGTACGTACACGGAAAAATTCATGAGTTTGAAAGTATAAAATGGTGAGTGAGTGCATGTCTCAATTTCTATACTGTAGAATGTGGTGAAGAATAGAAAGCACTACTCAGAGACTTGAGAGTGTGAGCCCAGCTTTCGGCCAACAGTTTAGCAAGTAGGAGTGTGCTGAGTGAAGTAGATGTTCTTTCTATAAACATATGAAGTTGTCAGATTTTCTGTGAGCCACAATAGTGTCAGAACTCTTTTCCTGGAACTTGTGAAGCATTGAATCTGGAATGGGCCCTTGGTTTCCTAAGCTGGCTATAAATTTTAACCAACTACCAAAAGTTTTAGATTGTTTGTTGTGAGAATCATTGAATGTGTGCATGTATTTTCAAGCCTCAGTCAATTTCAGTAGCCAACCTGGGTCAGATACACAAGGTTCAAATATGTGCACCATAAAGAAGTTGGTAATAAGCGTTCTTATTTGCAAGCAAAATGAATGTACTTCAATAAAGATTCTAAGTCTTAGACAATATTATGATCTCTTTTTGGAAATACTGAAACCAAATTGTTAGAAGTCCCTGCTTGACCAATTTTGGGGACACATTGGGTATTCAGTTCAGAGCAGGTTACACTGGTTACAAACAAGGATCTGATATCAAGCAATGCTGCTCAACACAATATTTTTCCAAATCAATCTTTTGTAATTAAAATGTAATAGCCTTTTATCAACTCACTTTTGTAAAACATAGCATGTTATAACTGTATGTCTCATCACTGAGAACAAGAAGGTCAGCAGATAGAATATCAGGAACCAACAATGGAATTATAAGAGACGAGCTTACAAAAAGGTACATCAAAGCTATGAGGCATGTCCTAAACTGTTCACAGGCAATCCTGGGTTCCCCTCCACAATACCTCCACTCTGAGTAGAGCCTTAGATACAGGGGCCAAGTCTAGGAGTAACACAGGCCAGTGGGATGATTTGGGGACATAATCAGTATTTAATATTTGTAGTTAAGTAAAAAGTTAATGATATATTTTTATGGCATATTAAATATTTTTAATATGTAATTTGTGATTAAGTCACACTTAAATCCCTTTAAGTTACATGTTATTATTTCTATCAGATGGGAAAATATGAATGGCCTCGAGCTGGCAAGACAGGGGTAGGATACAGACCGCTGAGCCTCATGGGCACTGGCTGGCCCCAGTTCTGGGACCTGTGTTGGGAGCTCCTATCCAACAAAGCCAAAGAGAATGTGTTTTTCATTGTTGGCTCAGTATTATCACAGTTAGATACAGGAATGAAATTATTTTTTTGACAATATGATACATAGATAATTTTGATTAAAACCAAGCAAGACTAAATTTGAAATGATCCTCATATCATCAGTTAAAACTCACAGGGACGTCTCGTCTGAATATCTTCTCCTTGCATTACCTTAGCCTGTGCTTTATTCAGGTGTTCTACCCTTTGCCCCAGTCCCTGCAGTCCTCTGCCTAGATCACCTCTTTCCTCCAACACCATGGTGCTCTGCTCAATGTTTGGTTTCTTGATAAGCAGTGCTGGTATCCTGTAGGATCCTATTAGATGGCCACATTTCTGGGTCTACCAGCGTAGAATCCACAGCGTTGGTGTGGAGCCCAGCAGACTTCTTAACAAGGTTTTTAGGCAATCAGTGATCCAGTTGGAGAAGTACCTTTCCACAATTCACAGTTTGTCCCAACTTTCCTCCCAGGTTGCACTCCATCAATGTCATATGTGAATGCCTTTCTCATGGATCAGTTTTCAGCCAGTTTCTGCAGTATTTAAAATACTTAAATATTTCTGATTTTTTAAAAAATAAATCACACATTTTTGCTATTAAGAGGGTTTTTCTCATGTAAAATGGGTATCTTTTCATGTGTTTATTAACAAATGCATGGGCTTCTTTTAGTTTTATTCTACAGTTTTCTGATTAAGTGATGCTTTGATTTGTAATATATGACAAAGAGTCATTAGAATAAACTTTATTTAACATTAAAACAACAGGGTTCAATGATGTAGTTTATACATAGGGGAAAATAAACTGGGTGATACTTATTGGATCAGTAAACTTATTAAAATTTTAGAGTGAACATTTAGTTTGTATTCACAAAAATAAGATTCAGAATATTACATGCTAACAATGATATCTCAATTGGTTATCTCTTGTTGTTATCAGACAGTAAGCCCCTTAGATCTGAAAAGGTTATTGAAAGTTTGGTTTCCAATTGTGTGTACGCAGACTGAATGAAACAAACATTTGTAAATATAGCATTTTAACATTATCATCTTTTAACTGCTAAATAAAGATGTACAGATTATATGATCTTCACTATTATTATTTTACCTGTGGCTTTTTCATGTTTTTTGTTTATGATTATATTGTAATTATATATAATATTGGGTAATTGTCAAAGAAACCTCTACCATAGATGGGAAACCATACAGTGGATTTGCCAAATAAGTTAGAGGTTGGTCTTTTCCTGCATCAGTTAGACTGAAAGGAAGTTTATAATATTAAAAGATTTGATTGATGCATAAGGCAACATGAAATGGTGTTTTCCATCAGTAGGAACAGGAGGCCCAAGTTCAACAACCCCCAGTGTGGAGAAGGGCAGCACACCCAGGGAAACCAGCACTGGAGCTACCAGCCGAGAGAACTCGGGTAAGTTAGGAGGTACACCAAGTGAATATTATTGGGTTCAAATATGAAAGAATCTAGGCAAGAAAATGTATATGAAGATTGAAGTTTGTCTTAATCTCCCAATCTCCTGCTTCCGAGGAACTAGCATAAGTTGCAAACACTGCTACTGTGTTTATCAGGTACAACAGGAGAGTCCTTGAGATCAACCTCAGGAGCAGGCAGTGGAAGTACACCTGCAACTTCAGGCGCTGGGGCCACCAGCACTGGAAGCCCAGCAGGTAAGACAGAGCCTCCTTAGGGACTGTGGTGGGGTCTACTGCAAGTTTTGTCAAGATCTTTGAGTGTGAAAATGAGCACAAGGAACGAAACAATAGAGAATATGGAAGGAACTGATGACTAGAATAAAACCATGGAATGTGCTGGCAGGAGCTTTTCTTCCTTCCTCTCTGTACACTAAGCACTATTTTTTTTTCTCCCATTAGCAACAAGAGTAGCAACTGACAAAGCCACCACTGTCTCTGCTGGTGAAAACACATCTGGAAGGACAGGTACTGATGGAGCTTAAGGAGCATGAAATCCAGGCAGTAGACATGTGAGCCCTGTGCTCAGATTTAGTCAGAGAGGGGGTTTCCTGGGAGTCTGACCATTGTTATTTATATGATGCCAAGTATACAGAGTTTCAGAAGTAGACTGCTAGGTATTTGTTATGTACTTACTGTGGTGTTATAAACTTTGTCGAATCTAGGCAAAGTTTGGGAAGCATCCATTTTCAAAGGATAAGCAGCACAGCAATGAAGAAGGGGAAATTTGCAAACTGGATCATAATATAATTGTAATAACAAGAGATAAGGACTTAGATGGTAAATCATAAATGGTCTATATAATTGATACATTTTATTAATAATGAATATTTTAATAAAGTTTCTATATTATCTCAGATGAGTTCACTTATTTACCTGGAGAGAGAAATTAAAATGTTTGTGAAATTCACAATGTAGATACATCCATTCTAGTTCATATAAAGAAAGACACTTTTTTTTTTTTTGATTTTCCTAAGCTAACATTGTCCCCCAATAAATAATTAGGCACACCTGCGACATCATCAGAAGCTACCCCTGAAGCTAGAGATGGCAGCACCCCTAGAGAAGCAGCCACTGGAACCAGTGTTTCAGGTGAGGTTTACCAGGTTGGATGTGATGCATCAGGACCTCCCCATCTGTGTTATCCTGTAGCAGATGCAGGTCTACAATATTGGGCACTGACTGGGATTATATGGCAAGACTAGGGAAAGATGAAGGGATCACTTGTTTCATTTTTTGGGAAACACCCAAATACTCACATGGAGAGCAGGAATGACATGCACCCCCCCACCCAAGCACTGGTGCTTGTTTCCAGGGACCACAGGAGAGTCTGCAGGCTCCACTACTGCCAGCTCTGGAGGCTCTGCTAGACCTTCCTCCACCTCTGCTAGCAGTAAACCAGGTATGTACACGGAAAAATTCATGAGTTTGAAAGTATAAAATGGTGAGTGAGTGCATGTCTCAATTTCTATACTGTAGAATGTGGTGAAGAATAGAAAGCACTACTCAGAGACTTGAGAGTGTGAGCCCAACTTTCGGCCAACAGTTTAGCAAGTAGGAGTGTGCTGAGTGAAGTAGATGTTCTTTCTATAAACTTATGAAGTTGTCAGATTTTCTGTGAGCCACAATAGTGTCAGAACTCTTTTCCTGGAACTTGTGAAGCATTGAATCTGGAATGGGCCCTTGGTTTCCTAAGCTGGCTATAAATTTTAACCAACTACCAAAAGTTTTAGATTGTTTGTTGTGAGAATCATTGAATGTGTGCATGTATTTTCAAGCCTCAGTCAATTTCAGTAGCCAACCTGGGTCAGATACACAAGGTTCAAATATGTGCACCATAAAGAAGTTGGTAATAAGCATTCTTATTTGCAAGCAAAATGAATGTACTTCAATAAAGATTCTAAGTCTTAGACAATATTATGATCTCTTTTTGGAAATACTGAAACCAAATTGTTAGAAGTCCCTGCTTGACCAATTTTGGGGACACATTGGGTATTCAGTTCAGAACAGATTACACTGGTTACAAACAAGGATCTGATATCAAGCAATGCTGCTCAACACAATATTTTTCCAAATCAATCTTTTGTAATTAAAATGTAATAGCCTTTTATCAACTCACTTTTGTAAAACATAGCATGGTATAACTATATGTCTCATCACTGAGAACAAGAAGGTCAGCAGATAGAATATCAGGAACCAACAATGGAATTATAAGAGACGAGCTTACAAAAAGGTACATCAAAGCTATGAGGCATGTCCTAAACTGTTCACAGGCAATCCTGGGTTCCCCTCCACAATACCTCCACTCTGAGTAGAGCCTTAGATACAGGGGCCAAGTCTAGGAGTAACACAGGCCAGTGGGATGATTTGGGGACATAATTAGTATTTAATATTTGTAGTTAAGTAAAAAGTTAATGATATATTTTTATGGCATATTAAATATTTTTAATATGTAATTTGTGATTAAGTCACACTTAAATCCCTTTAAGTTACATGTTATTATTTCTATCAGATGGGAAAATATGAATGGCCTCGAGCTGGCAAGACAGGGGTAGGATACAGACCGCTGAGCCTCATGGGCACTGGCTGGCCCCAGTTCTGGGACCTGTGTTGGGAGCTCCTATCCAACAAAGCCAAAGAGAATGTGTTTTTCATTGTTGGCTCAGTATTATCACAGTTAGATACAGGAATGAAATTATTTTTTTGACAATATGATACATAGATAATTTTGATTAAAACCAAGCAAGACTAAATTTGAAATGATCCTCATATCATCAGTTAAAACTCACAGGGACGTCTGAATATCTTCTCCTTGCATTACCTTAGCCTGTGCTTTATTCAGGTGTTCTACCCTTTGCCCCAGTCCCTGCAGTCCTCTGCCTAGATCACCTCTTTCCTCCAACACCATGGTGCTCTGCTCAATGTTTGGTTTCTTGATAAGCAGTGCTGGTATCCTGTAGGATCCTATTAGATGGCCACATTTCTGGGTCTACCAGCGTAGAATCCACAGCGTTGGTGTGGAGCCCAGCAGACTTCTTAACAAGGTTTTTAGGCAATCAGTGATCCAGTTGGAGAAGTACCTTTCCACAATTCACAGTTTGTCCCAACTTTCCTCCCAGGTTGCACTCCATCAATGTCATATGTGAATGCCTTTCTCATGGATCAGTTTTCAGCCAGTTTCTGCAGTATTTAAAATACTTAAATATTTCTGATTTTTTAAAAAATAAATCACACATTTTTGCTATTAAGAGGGTTTTTCTCATGTACAATGGGTATCTTTTCATGTGTTTATTAACAAATGCATGGGCTTCTTTTAGTTTTATTCTACAGTTTTCTGATTAAGTGATGCTTTGATTTGTAATATATGACAAAGAGTCATTAGAATAAACTTTATTTAACATTAAAACAACAGGGTTCAATGATGTAGTTTATACATAGGGGAAAATAAACTGGGTGATACTTATTGGATCAGTAAACTTATTAAAATTTTAGAGTGAACATTTAGTTTGTATTCACAAAAATAAGATTCAGAATATTACATGCTAACAATGATATCTCAATAGGTGATCTCTTGTTGTTATCAGACCCTTAGATCTGAAAAGGTTATTGAAAGTTTGGTTTCCAATTGTGTGTACGCAGACTGAATGAAACAAACATTTGTAAATATAGCATTTTAACATTATCATCTTTTAACTGCTAAATAAAGATGTACAGATTATATGATCTTCACTATTATTATTTTACCTGTGGCTTTTTCATGTTTTTTGTTTATGATTATATTGTAATTATATATAATATTGGGTAATTGTCAAAGAAACCTCTACCATAGATGGGAAACCATACAGTGGATTTGCCAAATAAGTTAGAGGTTGGTCTTTTCCTGCATCAGTTAGACTGAAAGGAAGTTTATAATATTAAAAGATTTGATTGATGCATAAGGCAACATGAAATGGTGTTTTCCATCAGTAGGAACAGGAGGCCCAAGTTCAACAACCCCCAGTGTGGAGAAGGGCAGCACACCCAGGGAAACCAGCACTGGAGCTACCAGCCGAGAGAACTCGGGTAAGTTAGGAGGTACACCAAGTGAATATTATTGGGTTCAAATATGAAAGAATCTAGGCAAGAAAATGTATATGAAGATTGAAGTTTGTCTTAATCTCCCAATCTCCTGCTTCCGAGGAACTAGCATAAGTTGCAAACACTGCTACTGTGTTTATCAGGTACAACAGGAGAGTCCTTGAGATCAACCTCAGGAGCAGGCAGTGGAAGTACACCTGCAACTTCAGGCGCTGGGGCCACCAGCACTGGAAGCCCAGCAGGTAAGACAGAGCCTCCTTAGGGACTGTGGTGGGGTCTACTGCAAGTTTTGTCAAGATCTTTGAGTGTGAAAATGAGCACAAGGAACGAAACAATAGAGAATATGGAAGGAACTGATGACTAGAATAAAACCATGGAATGTGCTGGCAGGAGCTTTTCTTCCTTCCTCTCTGTACACTAAGCACTATTTTTTTTTCTCCCATTAGCAACAAGAGTAGCAACTGACAAAGCCACCACTGTCTCTGCTGGTGAAAACACATCTGGAAGGACAGGTACTGATGGAGCTTAAGGAGCATGAAATCCAGGCAGTAGACATGTGAGCCCTGTGCTCAGATTTAGTCAGAGAGGGGGTTTCCTGGGAGTCTGACCATTGTTATTTATATGATGCCAAGTATACAGAGTTTCAGAAGTAGACTGCTAGGTATTTGTTATGTACTTACTGTGGTGTTATAAACTTTGTCGAATCTAGGCAAAGTTTGGGAAGCATCCATTTTCAAAGGATAAGCAGCACAGCAATGAAGAAGGGGAAATTTGCAAACTGGATCATAATATAATTGTAATAACAAGAGATAAGGACTTAGATGGTAAATCATAAATGGTCTATGTGATTGTTACATATTATTCATAATGAATATTTTAATAAAGTTCCTATGTTATCTCATTTAGAGAAATTAAGATGTCTATGAAATTCACAATATAGATACATCCATTCCAGTTCATAATAAGAAGGACACTTTTTTTGATTTTCCTAAGCTGATATTTTCCCCCAATAAATAATCAGGCACATTTGCGGCATCATCAGAAGCTACCCCTGAAGCTAAAAATGGCAGCACCCCTGGAGAAACAGCCACTGGAACCAGTGCTTTAGGTGAGGTTTACCAGGTTGGATGTGATGCATCAGGACCTCCCCATCTGTGTTCTCCTGTAGCAGATGCAGGTCTACAATATTGGGCACTGACTGGGATTATATAACGGGACTAAGGAAAGATGAAGGGATCACATGTGTCATTTTTTGGGAAACACCCAAATATTCATATGGAGAGCAGGAATCACACGCACCCCCCATTGAGGCACTGGCTCTTGTTTCCAGGGACCACAGGAGTGTCTTCAGGCTCCACCACTGCCAGCTCTGGAGACTCTGCTAGACCTTCCTCCACCTCTGCTAGCAGTAAATCAGGTACGTACACGGAGAATTTTCTGAGTTTACAGGTATAAAATGGTAAGTGAGTGCATGTGTCAATTTCTGTACTGTAGAATGTGGTGAAGAACAGAAAGCACTACTCAGAGAGTTGAGAGTGTGAGCCCAACTTTCGGCCAACAGTTTAGCAAAAGGAGTGTGCTGACTGAAGTAGATGTTCTTTGTATACTCTTATGAAGTTGTCATATTTTCTGTGAGCCACAATAGTGTCAGAACTCTTTTCCTGGAACTTCTGAAGCAGTGAGTCTGGAATGGGCCCATGGTTTCCTAAGCTGGCTATAAAGTTTAACCAACTATCCAAAATTTTAGATTGTTTCTTGAGAGAATCATTGAATGTGTGCAAGTATTTTCATGCCTCAGTTGATTGCAATAGGTAGCCTGGGTCAGATACACTAGGTTCAAATATGTCAGCAAGGTAGAGGTTGGTAATAGCAGTCTTATTTGCAAGCACAATGAATGTACTTCACTAAAGGATTCTAAGTCTTACATGGTATTATGATTGATTTTTGGATATATTGAGACCAACCTGTTGGATATCCCAGCTTGACCAGTTTTGGGGACACATTTGGTATACAGTTCAGAGCAATTGTACTGGCTACAAACAAGGATCTGATTTCAAGCAGTGCTGCTTACCACAATATTTTTCCAAATCAAACTTACATAATTAAAATGTAATAGACTTTATGAAGTTACTTTTGTAAAACATACTATGTTATAACTCTATGTCCCCAATACCTGGTAGTTTGTAGCTCCAAAGAAGTTATTTCTAGCCAGGTTTTAAAATATTTTTTTTATCCTTCATCACTGAAAACTAGAAAGTCAGCAGATACAACAGCTGGAACCAACAATGGAATTACAAGAGACACAATTTTTAAACAGGTGGATCAAAGATATGAGGCACATCCTATACTGTACACAGACAGTCCTGGGTTCCCCTCCACAATACCTCCACTCTGAGTAGAGCCTTAGCTACAGGGGCCAAGTCTAGGAGTAACACAGTCCAGTGGGATAACTTTGGGAAATATTTAGTATTTAATATTTGTAGTTAAGTAAAAAGTTAATTGGGGCTAGCTTATGGCTCAGCAGTAGAGCGCTCGCCTCGCATGTGCAAGGCCCTGGGTTCGATCCTCTGCACCACATATAAATAAATAAATAAATAGTTATTTTTAAAAGTTAATGATGTATTTTTATGGCATATTATATTTTTAATATATTGTTTGTGATTAAGTCACACTTAAACCCCTTGAAGTTACATATCATTATTTCTATCAGATGAGAAAAAATGAATGGACTCAAGCTGGCAAGGCAGGAGGTAGAGTACAGACTACTGAGTCTCATGGGCACTAGCTGTCCCCAGTTCTGGGACCTGAATTGGGAGCTCCGATTCCACAATAGCCAAGGAGAACATGCCTGTGTTTGTTCATTTTTTGCTCAATATCATCACAGTTAGATACAGGAATGAAATGTTTTTGACAATATGAAACATAGATAATTTTGATTAAAAACGAGCAAGACTAAATTTCAAATGGTCCTCATGTCATCAGGTAAAAACTACAGGGACCTCTGAAATGTCTTCTCTTTGCATTCCCTTAGCCTGTGTTTTACTCAGGTGTTATACCCTTTGCCCCTGTCCCTGCAGTCCTCTGCCTAGATCACCTCCTTCCTATAACACCATGGTGCTCTGCTTGAAGTAGGGTTTTTGGATCTGATGGGTGCATAAGTGGCATGTAATGTACTGGAATCCTGTGGGGTCCTGTTAGATGGCCACGTTTCTGGGTTCAGCAGCCTAGTATCAAAAGTGTTGGAATGGAGCCCAGTAGACTTCTTAACTAGGTTTTTAGGGAATCAGTGATCCAGTTGGAGAAGTACCTTTTTGCAATTCACACTTTTTCCCAACTTCCCTCCCAGGTTGCACTCCATCAATGTCATATTTGAATGACTTTCTCATAGATCACTTTTAAGACAGTTGTGCAGTATTTATAATACTTAAATATTTGTGATTGTTTTTTAAATAATTCACACATTTTTGCTAGTAAGAGGTTTTTATCATATACAGACAGGTGTCTTTCCATATTTTTATTAATAAATACTTGGGCCTATTTTGGTTTTATTCTACAGGTTTTTTTTTTAATTAGGTGAACCTTTGGTTTGTAATTTATGACAATGAGCAATTTGAATGAATTTTATTTAACATTAAATCTACAGAGTTCAATGATGTCATTTTTATATAGCAGGAAAATTAACTGGGTAATTCTCATTGGATCAGTAAACTTATTAAAATTTTAGAGTGAGCATTTAGTTTATATTCACAAAAATCAGATTCAGAATTACATGCTAACAGTGATATATCAATAGGTGATCTCTTGTTTTTATCAGACAGTAAGTCCCATAGATTTGGAATAGGTTACTGAAAGTTTGGTGCTCACGTATGTGTTCCCAGACTGAATGAAACAAAACAAACATTTGTAAATATATCACTTTAATACTATCATCTTTTAATGACTAAAGGTGCACAGATTATATTATCTTCACTATTTAAATTTTTCCTTTGGGTTATTTCATGTTTCTTTTTTATGACTGCATTGTTTTATAATTAATATTGGGTAATTGTAAAAGAAAGCCTTTACCATAGATGGGAAACCGTACAAATAGTTGATTTGCCAAATAAGACATTGGACTTTTCTTGCATCAGTTAGAGTGTAAGTAAGTTTATGAAATTAAAAGATTGGATTGATGCATAAGGCAATTTGAAATGCTGATTCTTCCCAGTAGGAACAGGCGGCCCAAGTACAACCACACCCAGTGGGAAGGAGGGCAGTACACCCAGGGAAACCAGCACTGGAGCTACTAGCCCAGGGAACTCGGGTAAGTTAGGATGTGCACTCAGTGAATATTATTGAGTAGAAATATGGAAGCATCTAGGCATGAAAATGTATAAGAAGATTGAAATTTGTCTTAATCTCCCAATCTCCTGCTTCCGAGGAACTAGCATATGTTACAAGCACTGCTACTGTATTTATCAGGTACAACAGGAGAGTCCTTGAGATCAACCTCAGGAGCAGGCAGTGGAAGTACACCTGCAACTTCAGGCACTGGGGCCACCAGCACTGGAAGCCCAGCAGGTAAGACAGAGCCTCCTTAGGACTGTGGTGGGGTCTAAGTTTTGTCCAGATCCCTGAGTGTGAAAATAAGCACAGGGACTGAATCATGGAGAATATAGAAGGAACTGATGACTAGAATAAAACCATGGCATGTGCTGGCATGAGCTTTTCTTCCTTCCTCTCTGTACACTAAGCACTATTTTTTCTCCCCTTAGCAACAAGAGGAACACCTGGCACAGCCACCACTGTCTCTGCTGGTGAAAACACATCTGGAAGGACAGGTACTGATGGAGCTTAAGCAGCAGCATGAAATCCAGGCAGTAGACATGTGAGCCCTGTGCTCAAATTTAGTCATAGACTGTGTTTTCTGAGAATCTTAACTTTGTGATTAATATGATTCTGAGTATAAAGAGGATCAGAAATAGATTACTCTATATTTATTGTGTACCTACCATTGGGTTATAAATTTGTGGAAAGTAGGAAAAGTATGGGAAGTATACATTTTCCAAGAATATGTAGCAGAGCAATGAACAAGGGATAGGTTGCAAACAGCACCAGAAGACAATTCTAATTACAAGAGACAAGTACTGGGAAGTTAAATCACAAATTGTTATAATTTATTCATAATGAGTATTTTAATAAAGTGAATACATTCTTAGGGTTATCTAATTTGCCTTATTTACCTGGAGTGAGAAATTAAGATCTCTGTATTTCACAATGAAGATCCATCTATTCTTTAAAAGAAATAGTTTTTTAAAAGTTTATTCTATTAAATATTTTGAAGGACACTTGTTTGATTTTCTTAAACTGACATTTTCCCCCAATAAATATCAGGTTCGCATGCAACATCATCTGGAGCTACCCCTGAAGCTAGAGGAGACAGCACCCCTGGGGAAGCAGGCACTGGAGCCACAGGTTCAGGTGAGGTCCACCAGTTTGGATGTGATGGTCATCGGTGTCCTCCTGCATCAGGTCTGTAAAATCAGGTCTTCACTGGGATTATATTGCCAGACTAAGGAAAGATCAAAGAATCATATCCTTTTTTTCTTTATTCTGGAGACATCCATTTACTCATAGTGAGGTACAGGAGTAACATATACCTCCACAATGCACTGGTTCTTGTTTCCAGGGACCACATTGGTTATGTGCAGACTATACCACTGCCAGCTCTGGTTTTGATAATATTAAATGTAGATACTGAAATAGTTTTGACAGTAAGGGAATTATAGTAAAGGAATTACAAATGGCACAGCTTCCAGTCAGGTGAAACAACAACAACAACAAAATCCTATATTCAGTCAGTCTTGTGTTTCACCTTGGTAATAACCCTCCAGAAGAGAGCCTTAGGAAAAAAGGTCAATTTACGGGTTACATAGATCTGTTGAATGACTTTGGGATACACTTCACAATTAGTATTGTGGTATAGAAAATATTAGTGATGTATTTTATGACAATTAAATGTCTGATTTACTCTCAAATATTTTCATTTTAAGGCAATGAATCATACTACTATTGTGTTAATGTGGCATTGTTCCCATGAGATAAGACAGTTTCCAAGCTGGCAAGGCAGGGATAGAGCACAGAGTACTGAGCCTCATGGGCAATAGCTAATGCCCAAGGGTCTGTGCCCTGTGTCTAGAGCTCACAACCAACAAAAGCCAAGGAGAATATGCTTGACCTGTTCATCATTTACTCAGGTCAATGTTAGATTCAGGAATAAAAAAATATTGACACACTTAAGCACAGATAAATTAGACTGAAAAGAAGCAAGATAAAATTTTACAACTGTCCTTCAAACCATCAGTTACAATCATAAGGATCTTTGAAGGGTCTTCTTCTTGTGGTCCCTTTCCCCAGTCCCCGCAGTCCTTTGCTTAGCTTGCCTCCTTCCTTTAACACCATGGTGCTCAGGGTATGTTCCTGGCCAGTAGCATCTGAACACTGTGGGAACTTGTTACAGTTGGTGTCTTGGGGGTCCAGCAGCCTAGAATCAGAAAGTATTGAAGGGGAAGCCAGCAGACTGTTAGCTTGTTAACATAACAAGTGTTTTAGCAAATCAATGCTCAAGTTAGAGAACAACTTCTTTACAACTTCCAGTCTTTTCCAGCTTCACTCCCTCTTTTCCAGCTTCACTCCCTCTTCACTCCTCTTCACACAGGAGTCAATGACATGTCTGCCATGTCAGTAGGTCATTTCCAAAGCTCAGCTATGATCCTGTCTATGCTCCTTTTAAAATACTTTTAACAGTATGGATTGCTTTGAAGATATGTGAAAACTTTGTTACCATTAAGAGTACTTTTGCTCATGAATGCACTGGATTCTGTTTATGGATGAATTAATGAATCCATGGCCTGTTTTTGTTTTTCCTACACTTGGTTTGGCTTAACAATTGTTACGATTAAGTTTATAACATAGTGTTATATACATGCTATTCTTTATATGAATATTACTGAGTTAGGAGATAAGATTTACATATTGCAGAAAAATAAAAAATATTAATTCCAATTACAGAATAACTTATTGAAACCTTAAAATAATAACTAGTTTATCATTAAAAAAATCTGAAGTAGAAATACTTGAGTAATAATGAGATCTCAAGGAGTAATCTCTTTTGAGACAGTAAGTGCAATGATTTGTGACAAGACTACTAAAAACTTGGTGCATGAATATAAATCCCCAGACTATTTGTTAAAGGCCAGTGATGTGATAACAAGTGAAACATTTGGAAATATAGAATTTTAACATCATAATCCATAAACTTTTAAATAAAGTCTTTTACATTATATGATCTTATTTATTTGAACCTTACATCTGTACTTACGTTATGGCATTTTTAAAAGAATGTCTCTAGCAGAGATTGGAAACATTACAAATTGATTCTTTTACCACAAATCACTTGAGAAGCAGCAGTTACAGTATAAAATCAGGGCTAGATGGCTAGATTTTGCTGTCTTCATTTTCTGTCTACAAATTGGGTGACTCAGAGCACATCATTTAAACATATTAGATAATTGTAAAGAATAGTGTTACCTGTTGAAAGAGGGTGTTTATGAGGTTAAAAGACTTGGTTGTTTTTAAAGGAATTTCTTAAATGATTATTTTTTCACCAGGAACACGAAGCCCTAGTGCAACAACACCTGGGAGGAAAGAGAGTAGCACATCTGGGGAACCCAGCACTGGAGCTACAAGCACAGGAAGTTCAGGTAAGTCAGGATGTGCACTGAGTGCTTGTTAAGTGGGCACAAAGATGAAACCATGTAGGCTGCTGGATAAATCATGAAAATGTGCCAAAGATTGAAATTTTGTCTTGATCTCTCAATATCTTCCTTCAAAGAAACTAGCATATGTTTCAAGCACTGCTACTCTGTTTATCAGGTACAACAGGAGAGTCCCTGGGTGTGACCTCAGGAGGAGTCAGCGGTACAACAAGTCAACCATCAGGCACTGGGGTCACAGGCACTGGAAGCCCAGCAGGTAGGACAGAGCCTCCATAGAGGATGGTGATAGGGTCCAATGCATTTTTTTTAAGAACCCCAAGTGTGAAAATGAGATCAAGGAAAGGAACAATGGAGAACAATAAAGGAACTGATGACTAGAATAAAACTGTGGAATGTCCTGGGAAGAGGGTTTTTTTTTTTTTTTGTTTACAAGCTCTATGTGCACGAAGCACAATTTTTTCACCATTAGCAACAAGAGGAGCAACTGATGCAGCTACCACTGTCTCTTCTGGTGAAAATACATCTGGAAGAACAGGTATTGAAGGAGCATAAGCAGCATGAAATTCAGGCAGTAATGTGGGAGCTTTTTGCGCAAAACCTAGTCAAAGAAAGGTTTTCCTGGGAGAATCTGATCATATGATTTAGGTAATGCCAAATCTCCAGAAGAGCATGAATATATCAAAAAGTGTATGTGATGTTTTTAATATATTTTTGGAACACAAAATATAGTGAAGTATATTTTACTATAGTGAAAGAATGGGGGCTTATGACTGATATCACCCAATGTCAATTAAGAAAGTGTAAAATTAACAACCATGTAGAAAGGGAAGTAAAGAATGACAACAATTAAGAGCAGAAACTTTGTAAATTTGGATCATAAGACAATTCTAGTAAACAGAGACAAGGACATCAATGTTGAACCTTGTAATATCTACAGGGTTATTATATTTTATGAGTAATAAATATCCTAATTGAATCAGCACATTATAAGAGTTATCTAATTTACATAATTTTACCTTTAGCATGACCTTTTGATATGAGTGAAGTTTACAGGATAGATACATCCATTCTTTTAAAGGCTAAAGAAAATATATTTCATTTCATATTCACAAAGACACTCCTTTTGATTTTCATAAGCTGCCATTTTCTCCCTATAAGTAACAGGCACACTTGGGTCATCATCTGGAGCAACCCCTGAATCTCAAGGTGGCAGCACTCCTGGAGGAGCAAACCCTGGAGCCACAGTCTCAGGTGAGGTCCACCAGGTTGGATGCGATGCATCAGGAACTCCCATCCATGCCCTTCTGCAGCAGAGGCAGGTCTATAAAATCAGGCACTGACTGGGATTACATTATTGAAGTAAGAAAAGATGAAAGGATAATATCCTTCATTTTCTTTATTCTGAGAAACCCAAATACCCATATGAAGGGAAGGGATAATGTGTACCGTCCCCCACAATGCACTCATTTTTGTTTCCCGGGACAACAGGAGTGTCTGCAGCTACATCTACCACTGCCAGCCCTGGGGATTCAGCTAGACCTTTCTCAACCTCTGCTAGCAGCACATCAGGTAAGTGTAAGGAAGAATTCCATGAGTAAGATATCAAATGGAGAGTGTAAGCACATCCCAATTTCTATTTTCTGGAGTGTTGTAAAGAACAGGAAAATCTAGTAAGTTACTTGAGGAAGTGAGCCCAATTCCTGACCAATAAATGGTTTATCAGGTAGCTGTGTACCCACTGGATTAGATAATCTTTCTATAATCTAATACAATTTTGAGAATGCCTGCATGTGTTTATGGGCCTTAATAGTTGGAAGACCACTGTTTTGGAGTATCTGAGGCTGTGGTCTGGAGTGAGACCATAGTTTGCAATTCTGGCTAGAAATTAAAATCAACTATAGAAACCTTTGGGATTTTTCCTTCCCAGTCCCATGGAGGGTGTAACTATGGAAAAAACAGGCCTGTGCACTCAGGTATTTTAAAGCCACAATTCATTTCAATATGCAGCTTCATTTATAATTATGAGGTTCAACATTATGACTATTAAAGAAATAGATAATAAGCAGTGTTAGTTTTAAGAATCAATATGGAATCTAAGTCATGCAAGATTTATGTTAAATTTTTCTAGTGATTGAAACAGAGATTGACAAGGATGTATGAAAGGTTGAGATAATTTTAAAGCAGAGTTCAGTATGATCTGTATCATTTAATCAAAGATTATATTATTTGTTGTTTGTTTGACAGGCATTACTGGATCATCAGTTGTCACAACAACCAAAGCCCAAAGTAATGCAGTGACATCACCTGAAGGCAACTCAGGTGAGTAGAGGATGAGTTCAGAGGTACTAGCTTTGGTCAATATGAAAAGTCATTTGTAGGAATCCTGCTTATTTTAAAGCAAAGTAGTTGAGATGAATGTACAGAGACCCAGTTCAACCAATAGAAAGATGTCTTAAAAAAAAAAAAAACCTTTAGGAAATTAACATTAAAACAAGTATCATGGGCAACTCTGTATACTACGTGGCTGAATTCTTTTAATCAATTTTTACCAATGGGTGATCTAACTTATCCAATCACTAATTAGAAGGAATTGGATAGTTAGATCACCCATTAGTAGCAAAGTTCAAGTAGACTTTAGGTGAGAGATTCCTTTGACCTTTTCTCAAGGTGCTACTGGAACGTCAGTTCTCCTCACCTCCACAGCTGGAAGTGCAGGCACCACAGCCCGACTGAACCCCAACTTCACCAGTCCTGGGGACACATCAGGTAGGCCCAATTCAGAGCTAATTTTATAGGCCAGACCAAGGAACTATTTTCAGCAATGTTGCCCAGGATTTTTCCAAATCAAATATCAGACTCAGGAGATAGTTCTTCATATGCAATTACCATTTAATATTTTTAGCCTTTTAGCAAGTTGCCTGTGTTTTATTCGGGTGTGAAATCCTTTCCCCAGTCTCTGCAGTCCTCTCCCTAGCTTACCTTTCTCCTCTAACACCATGGTCCTCCCAGTGTGATTTCAATGACCAGCATCATTTAAATCCTGTGTGATCCTGTTAGAAGGGCACATTTTGGGTCCATCTGCCTATATTCAGAAAGTGCTGGGGTGGAGCTCAGAAGATTGAGTTAACAGTGTTTTAGGGAATCAATACTCATGTTGGAGAAGCACTTCTCCACAATTCCCACTCTTTTCCAACCTTCCCATTTTACACTTCATCAATGTCATGTCAGAATGACTTTCCCAAAACTCAAGTTTTCAAATATTTTTTGTACTATGAACTACTAAAGTATTTCTGATTGTTTTTAAGATAAATCAAAACTTTATATGAACAGGACTTTTCTTCTTCATGCTATTATTAACAAATTCATCGCCTCATTGTGTTTTTCCTACACTTATTTGCTTAGCTATTGTTTTAATTTAAAATGCAGAGAAAAAACTTTTTGAGTAGGTCCCATTTGTTGATTCTAGTTATTAACTCTTGTGCTATGGGTGTCCTATTGAGGAATTTGGAGCCCGACCCCACAGTATGTAGATTGTAGCCAACTTTTTCTTCTATCAGATGCCGTGTCTCTGATTTGATATCAAGCTCCTTGAGGAAGGAGACCCTCAGGGTTATACAAAATTACATACAAGAGGAAGTGAGGGGAAAGGGAAAAAAAAACAAGGGGGAGAAATGAATTACAGTAGAGGGGGTAGAGAGAGAAGAGGGGAGGGGAGGGGAGGGGAGGGGGGATAGTAGAGGATAGGAAAGGCAGCAGAATACAACAGACTAGTGTATATTGTATATGGCAATATGTAAATCAATGGATGTGTAACCTATGTGATTCTGCAATCTGTATATGGAGTAAAAATGGGAGTTCATAACCCACTTGAATCAAAATGTGAAATATGATATATCAAGAACTATGTAATGTTTTGAACAACCAATAATAAAAATTATAAAAAAGATATAAACAACAACAACAACAAAAAAGAAAATAGAGTTGGAAATTTCCTTCTGCAAAAAGTTTTTTAGTTTTACTGTATGCTTTCCAGAACCAATACAGTCCTTTCAGATTTAAAAAAATAAAATAAAATAAAATAAAATGCATGACTCAAATAGTTGTTGAATAAGCTTTTTAAATTAAAAATACTGAATTAAAAGATATAGTTTATCCATAGCAGGAAAATAAACTGGGTAATTCTCATTGGATCAAAAAACTTATTTTAATTTTAGAATGTTTACCGTTTAGTTTATATTCACAAAAATCTGAATCAGAATTACATGCTAACAATGACATCTCAATAGATGATATATTTTGTTATCAGACAGTAAGTCTGGTGATTTGGAACAGCTTATTCAATGTCTGAAATTCTCAGACCAAGTGAAATAGAGATCAATTATATAGAAATGTAGCATTCAAACATCATAGTCTTTTAACAGCTCAACAAGACTTTTATATTTTATGATACCTTTTTAAAATCTTATACATGGATTTATTTCATAGTACTTCTAGGTATTTATTAATACATTGTAATTATATATAATATTGGGCATTTTTAAAAGAAAGCCTCTAGCACAGATGGAAAACAATAGAGATGGGTGTCTTGCCACATCTGTTGAGAAGCATCAGTAAGAGTATAAGAAAATTTATGATTTAAAAGATTTGATTGATGCATAAGGCAATTTGAAATGCTATTTTTTTATCAGTGGGAACAGGAGGCCCAAGAACAACAACACCCAGTAGGGGGGAGGTCAGCACACCCAGGGAACCCAGCACTGGAGCTACAAGCACAGGAAGTTCAGGTAAGCCAGGATGTGCTCTTAATGCCTATGAAATGGGTACAAATTTGAAAGCATCTAGACTGTTGGATAAATCATGAAAATGTTCAAAAAAGATCAAAATTTTGCCTTGATCTCCCAATCTCCCTCTTTAGAGGAACTAGCATATGTTGCAAGCAATGCTACTGTGTTTATCAGGTACAACAGGAGAGGCCCTGGAAGTGACCTCAGGAGTAGTCAGGGACAGAACATCTGGACCACCAGGCACTGGGGCCACCAGTGCTGGAAGCCCAGCAGGTAAGACAGAAACTACTTAGGGGTTTATGATGGGTCTGTTGTGTGCTTTGTCAGGATCCCTGAGTGTTAGAATGGGATGGAGGAAAGTTTAAAAATAGAGAACGGTGAAGGAACTAATAAAACTATGAAGTGTCCTTCAAAGTGCATTTCCTTCTTAGACTTTCTGTATACTAAGCACCATTCTTCCCATTAGCAACAAGTAGAAGAACAGAAACATCTGCCACCATCTCTGCTGGTGAGAACACATCTGCAGGAACAGGTAATGAAAGAGCATGAGCATCATGAAAGCCAGGCAGTAGACATAAGAGCTGTTTGCTCAAAACCTAGTCAGAGACAGGGTTTCTTAGGGATCTGATCTTCGTTATTTATATGATGCCAAGTGTCCAGAAGATCAGAAATAGACTATTAGATATTTGTTTTGTACTTACCATTGTATTAGAAACTTTGTGGAAAATAGGATATGATTGGGAAGCATAGGTGTTCAAAGAATAAGTAGCACAGCAATGAAGAGGGGAAAGTGGAAATATGATCTTATTATTGGACAATTCTAATAATGAGAGATAAGGACTTGGATGTTTAACCTTGAATTTTCTACATAAATGTTACATTTTATTAATAATGAGTATCTTAACCAAATTAGTGCATTATCAAAGTTAGCTGATCTACCTTATTTACCTGGAGAAACACTTAAGATGTCTGTGAAATTAATAGGGTACACATATCCATTCTTTTAATAGCAATAAGTATACTTCAGTCCCTATTCATAAAGACCCTCCTTTTTGTTTTCTTAAGCTGACTTTTTTCCCCCTGATAAATATCAGGCACACCTGGAGCATCATCTGGAACAACCCCAGAAGCCCAAGGAGGTAGCACCCCTGAAGAATCAAGCACTAGAGCCACAGGTTCAGGTGAGGCCCACCAGTTTGGATGTAATTCCTTAGGAGCTCCTATCCATGCTCTCTTATAGTGCATACAGATCTCTAGTTATCAGGTCCCAACTGGGATTATACAGCTGAAAGATGAAAACATCATATCATTCATTTTCTTTTTCCTGGGAAGACCCAAATATCCATGCAAAGGGCAGAAATAATGTGGACCCCCTGCTCCCAACTGGTTCTTGTTTCAGGAACCACAGGGGTGTCTTCTGGTTCATCCACTACTGCCAGCCCTGGAGACTCAGCTACACCTTTCTCAACCTCTGCTAGTAGCAAATCAGGTAAGATATGAAAGCAAAGTCTATAAGTAAACTGTAAAATGGAGAGTGTAAGTATGTCCCAATTTCTATTCTCTGGATTGGGTTAACAAACAGAAAGTACAAATGTTAGGGCATGAAACTGCTGGATAAATGATGGAAATGTTCAGAAAGATTGAAATTTTATCTAGGATATCCCAAATTTTCCCTTCAGAGGAACTAGCATATGTTGCAAGCATTGCTACTGTGTTTATCAGGTACAACAGGAGAATCCTTGGGAGTGACCTCAGGAGCAGGCAGTGTGAGCACACCTGGACCATCAGGCACTGCAGCCACCAGTGCTGGAAGTCCAGCAGGTAAGAAAGGGCCTACTTAAGGTGTTATGGTGGGATCTAATGCAAGTTTTGTCAAGATCCCTTAATGTGAGATTGAGATGAAGGAAAGGTAACCATGGAGAACATTGAAGGAACTAATGACTAGAATAAAACTACAAAGTGTCCTTCAAAGAGTGTTTTCTTCCTAGACTCTTCATACATTAATAAGCACCATTCTCCTTCCCATTAGCAACGACCACTGCCTCTGCTGTTGAGAACACTTCTGGAAGAACAGGTACTGAAGGAGCATAACCAGTGTGAAATACAGACAGTAGACATGTGAGCTTTGTGCTCAAATTTAGTCAGAGACAAGGTTTCTAGGGGAATCAATTATCATTTAGATGATGCCAAATCTCAGAAATATATTGATAAGCAGTCTGTAGTGTTCAATATATTTTTAGAGTCCACTGTGAAATTAATGAAATGTAGACTACAACTGATCCCACACAAGTCAATCTGTGAAGGGTGAAATTAACAACCGTGCAGATATAGAAGACAAGAAATAAGTAGGACAACAATCAATAAGAAAAGATGCACACTGAATCATAAGAAAATGGTAGGAAATAGAGACAAGAACAACAATGTTTACTCATAATTTTTCTATATGATTATTGTATTGGTTAATGACAAATATGTTAATGGGACAGTGCATTATTGGAGTTACCTGATTTATCTTGATAAAGAATTTAAGAGATTAGTGAGGATTATAGGATAGATGAGTGCATTTAACAAGAAAGCATATTTCAAGACATATTTGTAAGACCCTCTTTTAATTTTTCACTTTTTTTCCTCTCATTAAATATCAGGCACCCCTGGAGCATCATCTGGAACAACCCCAAAAGCTCAAGGTGCCAGTACCCCTAATCAAGCAGGCACTGGAGCCACAGGTTCAGGTGAGGTCCACCAGATTGGATATGATATATCAGCAGCTATGATCCATGCCCTCCTGTAGCAGGTGCAGGTCTGTAAATCAGGCTTGAATTGGAATTATGTTGCTGGCCTAGAAAGGTTATGAGGATATTTTCTTCATTTTTTTTTTAAATTCTGGAGACTCAATCATTCAAGTTTACAGGAATAATATACTTCCCCCTCATGCACCTAGTCTTGTTTCCAGGGACCACAGGAGTGTCTGCAGGCTCCACCACTGCCAGTCATGAGGACTCAGCTAGACCTTTCTCAACCTCTGCTAGCAGCAAATCAGGTAAGTTAGAGGGAGAAGTCCATGAGTGTGCAGGTATAAAATGGAATGTGTTTATATGTCCCAGTTATTTTCTATGGAGTGTGGTTGAGTAGAAAGAAGTAGGAAGGGAATAAAGAATGGGAGGGCAATTCTTGACCAACAGTTTATCAGGTTGCAGTGTACTGAGTGGATTAGATGATCTTTCTATACTGAATTATAATTGTAAGAATCCCTGCTTGTGCTTACATTTCATAATAATTGTAGGACCTCTGATCTGGAGCCTCTGAGGCTGTGATTTTTGAGTGGGGCCAAGGTTTACTCTACTGGCTACAAATTAGAATTGAATACAGAAATTTTTAACACTTTTCCTTCTCAGACTCATTGAATGTAGAATCACAGAGAAAGGGCCCAAGCATACATATATTGGAAAGCCTCAGTTGGTGCTAATATACAGACTAGATCAGAATAACTGGGCTCAAATATATGAACATTGAAGAAGTAGATAATAAGCAATATCATTTGCAACTAAAGTGATTTACCTCACCTAACGATTCTAGTCATAAAAGGTTTATGATAACTTTTAAAAAGATTGAAACATAAATGGAGAAACATATACAAATAAGTGAAAGATATTTTAAAAGTAGGAAGCAGCATGTTCTATACCACTTCATCAAAGATAATGATATTATTTATTGTTTATTTTTAAAGGCACTACTGGACCATCAGTTGGTACAACAACCAGAGCCCAAAGCAATGAAGAGACATCACCTGAAGTACACTCAGGTGAGCGGAGGATGGTGTTCAGAGGTCCTGGCTTTGGTCAAAATGAAGAGTAATTTGTGGGAATCCTGCTTATTTTAATGCAAAGTAGTTGAGATAAAAATATGAAAACCTATTTGACCTAATTCTAGATGTAGGAAGATATTTTTGTTTAAAAAAAATGCAATAAGTAAACCAAATGTTCAAGAAAATAATCATAGAACAAAATCATATGCAACTATGGGCAATAAGTTACAGGATTCATTTATTCAGTTTTTACATATTAGAAGTAAAAGAACTGTTGGATTACCCAATTATAATAAGGTTCAAGTAGACTTTAGGTGAGAAGTTCCTTTGGTTTTTCTCAGGTACTACTGGAACTTCAATTCCCATCACCTCCACAGCTGGAAGTACAAAAACCACACCCCAGCTGAGCACCAGCTTTACCAGTCCTGGGGATACATCAGGTAAGCTCAGTTCAGAGCAATTATACTGACCCCAGCTAAAAAAACTAGTTTCAGACATTGCTGTTCAGATAATGTTTTGCCAAATCGATTACCAGACTTAGGTGATCTTTTTATTTAAAATTTAATACCATTAGTCTTTTAACAAGTTATTTTCTTAAATAATATCATGTTACAGTTACATGTTCCCACTATCTGATAGCTGGAAGCCCCAGTGAAGCTTTTTTAGATAGGTATTTCAATTTTTTTGAACTTCATCAAGGATTACTAGAATGTCACCAGGTATAACTTCGGGAACCAACAAGAGACTTAGAAGTGACACAGCTTCCAAGCAGGTAAAACAAAGATATGAGACAGAGCCTATATTCCATGTTGGCACTTAACATTTCACCTCAGCAATAACTCTTCTCTGAGTCCAGCCTTAGATAAATTGGTCAATTCCATGATTTTGGAAATATTCAGTAGTTAGTATTTGCAGTTACGTGAAACATCAATGATGTAGTTTTGTGGCCCGTTAAATTGTTTGATTGACTCTCAAATATTTTCTTTGTAATTTAGTCAAATTTAACACCATTGATTTTATTTGTTGTTATTTCCATGAGATGAAAAAATAACAAAAGTTCTCAAGCTTGCAAAGCCTAGTTCAAATGTGGATTGGGCATTAGCTGGCTCCCCAATTCTGTGACCTATACGTAAGAGCTCACTCCCAACAAAAAACAAGGAATATGCCTGTGCATCCTTGATGAAATTCAATCACTGTTGGGTCCAGGAATATAATATTATTAACAGTATTTAAGGTAGATAATTCAGATTGAAAACTGAAACAACTAAATTTTACAAATGTCTTTCATGCCATTGGTTAAACTCATTTAGACTTCAATGTGCCTTTTCCTTGCATTCCATTTTCCTGTGTTTTATTCAACTGTTAAACCCTTTTCACCAGTCCTTTCAGTCCTCTGCCTAGCTTTCCTTCTTCCTCTAATACGATGGTGCTCACAGTGTGGTTTCTGGTCCAGCAGCATCAGAATCCTGTGGAAACTTGTTAAAAGTGCACATTTCTGGGTTCACCAACCTAGAATCAGAAAGTATCCGGTGGAGCCCAGCAGACTTTGTTAACAAGTATTTTGGGGATTGATGCTCAGTTGCAGAAGCACTTCTCCACATTTCCCCCTCTTTTCCAACTTCCTTTCCAGTTTCTATGCACATCAATGTCATCTCAGAATGACATTCCAAAATCTCAAGAATCAGCTTCTCTCTGATCTATTTAAAATGCTTCAATAGTTCTGATTGCATTCAATGTAAATCAAAATGTTATTATTGTCAAGAGGCATTTTTTTATGATTGCTCTGATGTTCTTTTATGCATTTATTAATTTGAACACACCATTGTTCTATAGTTCCTCTATTTTTTCCAAGCTATTGTTTTGATTTAAATTTTATGAATTAAATTATGTTTTAAATATACTGCATTTTCAATTATAGTTACTGGATTAAAATATATAATTTATATATTACAGGGGTATTTAAAAAATCGGTTAATCCAATTAGGTCTGTAAAATTATTGAAATTAGACTGGACCAGTTAGTTTATTTTTAAATTTTTTTATTGACTAAAATACACAGTTTCTTCATATTTCCTTAGATTTTTACATAAGATCCTTTTTTATTCTAGAACCCCACCAATAACACCCCATTACAATTAGGTTTTTTTTTTAATTTAAAAAGGTTTTTTGTGTTATTGATTTTATTTTTTTAAATACATTAGAGTGGAATGCATTATAACTCTTATTACACATAGAGTACACTTTTTCATATCTTTATATATACAATATGTTCATACCAATTCATGCCTTTATACATGTACTTTGCTTTTTATTTTTTTGCATTACAATTCTTATTACACATATAAACCACAATTTTTTATATCTCTGTTTATATATAAAGTATGTTGACACCCAATTTGAGTCTTCATACATCTACTTTGGATAATGATGTCCATTACATTCCGCCGCCCTTGCTAATCCCCTGCCCCCTCCCTTTCTCTCCCTCCCCTCTTCCCTATCTAGAATTCATCTATTTCTGCCATGCTCCCCCTCCCTACCCCACTATGAGTCAGCCTCCTTATATCAGAGAAAACATTCAACCAATTAGATTATATTCACAAAAATCTGAATCAAATATACTTGGGTAATAATGAGGTCTCAATGAGTAATCTCCTGGTTATCATACAGTAAGTACAATGATTTGCAAAAGGGCTACTCAAAATTTGGTGCACAAATGTGTGGCTCCAGAGTGTGGACTCAAATTTTGTGATGTGATGAGAAGTGAAACTGAGGGCAAACATTTGAAAATATAGCATCTTGTCACAAAAATCATTTAACTGTTGAATAAAAGCTTGGATAATATATGACCTTGTTTATTAAAATTTTAATTCTATATTAATACTATGGGATTTTTTTTTTTACAAGAATGTCTCTATGGGCTGGGGATGTGGCTCAAGTGGTAGTGTGCTCGCCTGGCATGCGTGGGGCACTGGGTTTGATCTTCAGCATCACATAAAAATAAAAAAAATAAAAAGATGTGTCCACCAAAAATTTAAAAAAAATAAATATTTAAAAAAATGTTCTCTCTCTCTCTCTCTTAAAAAAAAGAATGTCTCTAGCATATATTGAAATATTACAAGTTGGTTGATTGCCATAGATTGGATAAAAGCACTGATTTGACTATAAATCAGAGGTTGAGGGCTGTAGGTTGATTCTTTGATTTTTCTATCTGCAACCTGGAATACTAGAATATATCACTTAAACATTTTACAGGAATGAGAAGAATAATGTTGGCTCTTTCAGAGTATGTTTATGAGGTTAAAAGATTTGATTTATGCATAAGGCAATTTGAAATGCTGTCTTTCTTCAGTAGGAACAGAAGGCCCTAGTGCACCAACAACTAGTGGGAAGGAGATTGGGACACCCAGCAAACCCAGCACTAGAGCTACAAGCACAGGAACTTCAGGTAAATCAGGATGTGTGCTTAGTGTCTATGAAATGCATAAAAATATCAAAGCATGTAGGTTGTTGGGTAAATAATGAACACATACAAAAAGATTACATTTTTGCATTGACCTCCCAATTTCTACCTTCAGAGAAACTAGCATTTATTGCAAGCACTGTTAATGCGTTTGTCAGGTACAACAGGAGAGTTGCCGGGAACCACTTCAGGAGCAGTCAGAGACAACACAGCTGGGCAATCCAGCACTGGGGCCACCGGCACTGGAAGCCCAACAGGTATGAGAGACACTTCCAAGGGACTTGTGCTGGGATCTAATACAAGTTGTGTAAGATCTCCAAATGTGAGAATGAGATATAGGAAAGGTAACAATGGAGAATATTGAAGGCAATGATGACAAAATTGAAAGTATGCAGTGTCCTTCAAAGAGTGTTTTCTTCCTAGCTCTCTGTATAGACCTAAGCACCATTCTTCTCCCCATAGCAACAAGAGGAGGAGCTGATGCAACCACCACTGTCTCTGCTAGTGAGAACACATCTGGAACCACAGGTACTGAAGGAGCATAAGCAGGTGAAATCCAGGCAGTCAGTAGACATGAGAGCTTTTTTCCCCAAACCTATTCAGAGACAGTGTTATCTAGGAATCTGACCATTATGGTAGAGGTGTTGCCAATTTCCAGAAAAGCATGAATATATCAAGTCTGAGTTTTGTTCTTAATACATTTCAGAATCACTGTGGATTATCATGAAAGATTAGGGAAATCTAACTGATGTTACACAGTGCCAAGTGGGAAACAGAGAAATTAACAACCATCTAGGTGCAATAAGTAATAAGTTTAAGAGGATAGTAAGATAGTAATTAAGACAATAAGAAGGAAAGCAATCAAGAGGGGAAAAGATGCAAATTGGTTTAAGATAGTTCTAGTGTACAAGGAAAAGGATATCAAACTTTAATCATGATTTTTTGACATGATTAACCCATTTTTAACAACAATAACTTAATTGAAAGAGTACATTCTCAGAATTAACTGATTTGTCTTATTTACCCTGAGAAACGGTGTCAAATGCCAGCGAATTTTATAGGGTAAATCCATCTGTTATTTTAAAGCATATTCCAGATCATTGTTGATAAGAAGTCCCGCCTTTAGGTTTCTTAAGCTGACTTATTTTTTTTTCCCTGATAAATCTCAGGCACACCTGGAGCATCATCTGGAACAACCCCTGAAGCTCAAGGTGGTAGCACACCTAGAGAGGCAGGGACTGCAGCCACTGGTTCAGGTAAGGTCCACTGTTCTGGTTGTGATGCATATGCATTTATGATCCATGCTCTTCTGCAGCAGATGCAGATTTGTAAAATCAGGACCTAACTTGGATTAGATTGTTGTACCAAGAAAAGTTATGAGGATTTTTTCCTTCATTTTCTAAATCTGGAGACTCTCAATGATGTTTAGGTTTTGCAGAAATAATATGTATTCTGCAAACCCCATATTCTGCTCTTGGCCCTAAAAACCATAGGAGTTTCTGAAGTTCTCACCAATACTATCCATGGAGAATTAGCTAGAGTAGCCATAAATTCTGCTAGCAGCAAATCAGGTAACCTAGAGGGTGTAGTCCAGGCTTTCATCAGAGTCAAATGGAGGGTGTAAGTGTGTCCCAGTTCTTTGTGGTGAAGAATAAAGCATACAAGGCCAAAACACCTCACCAAGAATTTCTGAGGTAGCAGTGTGTCACCTGGATTAGATGATCTTTCTAAAGTATCACAAAATTGTCCCTCTATGTGCCTATGGTCCATAATGTTCGTGGAATCCTTGATTTGAAGCTTCTGATGCTGTGAGTCTGTAGCAAAGACATAGTGTGCTGTTGTGGTTCAAAATCATATTTGAGTAGAGAAAATTTTTCAACACAGACTCATTGAACATGGAACCTTGGACAAAAGACCATATATATACATATATTTTAAAGCCACAGTTGCTTCCATGTTCAAAATTAGGTCAGAACCACTACTCAAATAAGTGCATACCAAAAATGCACATAGCTGGTGCTATTGTCCATGCCTGTAATCCCATCAGCTCTGGAAGCTGAGGCAGGGGTATTGGGAGTTCAAAGTCAGCCTCAGCAAAAGTGAGGCACTAAGCAAATCAGTGAGACCCTGTCTCTAAATAAAATACACAATAGGGCTGGGGATGTGGCTGAGTGCCCCTGAGTTCAATCCCTGGTATCAAAAAAAAAAAAAAAAAAAAAAAAGTAGATAAAAATGTATCCTAATTGTAAGCTAATATAATTAATCTCACTAAAAAAGTCTGTCATATAGGTTTTATGTTCAAATTTAGAATTATTGGAACAGAAAAAGAGAAATATATAGACAAGAGTGAAAGGTCTTTTAGAAACTGATCAGCATCATCTACTTAATTAAAAATCTTCATATTTTTCATTGTTTGTTTTGAAAGGTACATTTGAACCAGGAGTTGACAAAACAACCAGAGCCTCAAACAATGAAGTGACATCACCTGAAGGGAACTCAGGTTAGTAGAGAATGGTTTCAGTGGTCCTGATTTTGATCCTGTTTTGAATCAAAGTAGTTCAGATGAATGTGAGGAGACCTAGTTGAGTCAACTCAAGATAAAGAAGTCTTTGTTAAAAAAAAAAAAAGCAGTAACTAATTTGAAAGGTTTAAGAAAACATTAAAGTAATAAGCAACTGTGGGTACTATGTCACTGGATGCATTTATTAAAATTTTTAACTCTTAGATGTGAACGGACAGTTAAATTACTCATTGGTAATAAAGTCCAAGTAGACTGTAGGTGAGAAGTTCCTTTGGTATTCTTCCCAGGCTCTACTGGAACTTCAGTTCCCATCACCTCCACAGCTGGAAGTGCAGGCACCACAGGAGGACTGAGCCCCAGCATTACCAGTCCTGGGGGTACATCAGGTAAGCCCAGTTCAGAGCAAGTATATCGGCTTTGGCTAAGCAAATGGTTTCAGGAAGTGCTGCTCAGACAATATTTTTCCTAAACAAATACCTGACTTAGTTGATTTTTCTCATATATAATTAAAATTTAATATCATTAGCGTTTTGATATTAGAATTAATATATAATTAGAATATAATATCATTAAACTTTCAACATGTTGCTTCCTTATAGTATATTACCTTACAAGTACATGTTCCCACTGATTATTACAGGCCTCATGCAGTTTGGTTTGATTTTTGCCATTTGTACAGTTGTATCAATGACTTTCAAGCTTCCTAAGGAACAACTACAGTGTCACCAGGTGTGACTTTAAGAACCCATAGGAATGTCTAAGTGACACAGCTTCCAATCAGGTGAAACAAAGATATGAGTCAAACACCATAATCCAATCAACACGTTTAACTATAGCAATCACCACTCTGAGTACAGTCTAAAACAAAGAGGCCAATTTAATAGTTACACAAGTGAATTCCATGACTTTGTGCAATTTATGTAAGCATTTGCATTTGCATATGAAACATTAATGATACACATTTTGGTACTTTAAAATATCTGATTTACTTTCAAGTATATTCTTTAGTAACATAGTCAGGCTTAACACATTATATGTGTTTATTGTCATGAGATGAGAAAATAAAAGTTCCTAAGCTTACAAAGTCTGGTTAGAACATGAACACTGAATCCTGTTGTGCAATAGCTCCCTTCTCAATGGTGTGACCAGGGTAATAGAGCTTATTTCCATAAAAGCCAAGCAGAATATGCTTGTGGATGTGCATTGATTAAATTCAGCCAGTACAGGACCAGGAATAAAATACTATTGGCAATACTGGACATAGATAATTTAGATTGAAAACAAACATGACTCAATTTCAAACTCTCTCTGATGCCATCAGTTACAAATTTTAAGGACCTCTAAAGTATCTTCCCTTGTAGCCCATTTTCCTGTCTTTTATTCCTGTGGTAAGCCCTTTAACCCAGTCCCTGCATTCCTCTGCTTTGCTTACCTTCCTCCTATAACACCATGGTGCTCACAGTAGGGTTCCTGGAATCCTGTGGGATCTTATTAAAAGTCCACCAGCAAAGAATTGGAAATTCTATTGGGTGGGTGGAGCCCTCCAAATTTTAAGGGAATTGATGCTCAAGGTAGAGAAACATATCTCCACAGTTCCCACTCTTTCCCAACTTGACTCCCAGTTTACACTCCATAAATGTCAAGTCAGAATGGCTTTTTTAAAGCTCAACTCTCATCCTGTGTCTGTATTACTTAGAGTGCTTAAATAGTTCTTATTTCTTTTAAGATAATTCAGAAATTTACATAGTATCAGGAGGCCTTTGTCTCATATATGCATATTAGGTCTTATAAATTTATTAAAGAATCTATGAGCTGGTTGTGTTTCTCATACACTCATTTTTGGTTAGCTATTGTTTTGATTTAAAATTCATGATAAATAGTCTTTTGAATAAGCTGTAGTTTTTGAAATTACTGACTTAAACGATATAGAATTTTAACATAATAGTATTTTATTGTTGAATAAAAATCTTGTATGGAATATGGTCTTATTTACTTAAATTTTATATTAGTATTTATTTTATAACATTTTGAAAACCATGCCTCTAGCAGAGATGAGAATAGTAACTTGGCCTGTTGCCAGAGATCTTTGGAGCAGCACTGGTTATAGCATAAAATTAGGGATAGGTGATTCAAGTTTGGCTGTCTGGTTTTCTAGCTTCCAACTGGATGATGAGAGCACATCGCTTAACCATTTTTGATAAGTGAGAAGAATAATGTAGCCGCTTTGAGAGGATGTTTATGAGATTTAAAGGCTTGATTTATGCATAAGGCAATATGAAATGCTTTTTTTAAAAAAAAAAAAAAAAAAACTTAGGAGGAACCACAAGCCCTAGTACAACACCACCTATTGGGGAGGAGAGCACCACAGCCAGCAAATCCAGCACTGGAGCTACAAGCCCAGGAACTTCAGGTAAGTCAGGATGTGTGCTTAGTGTCTATGAAGTGGAAACAATAACAAAGCATGTAGGTTGTTGGGTAAACCACAAAAATGTACAAAAATATTATATTTTGCCTGGATCTTCCTATCTCCTGCTTCAGAGGAGAAAGCATATATTGCAAGCACTGTTACTGTGTTTGTCAGGTACAACAGGAGAGTCTCTGGGAACAACCTCAGGAGCAGGCAGGGGCAACACAACTGGACAATCGGGCACTGGGGCCACCAGCACTGGAAGCCCAACAGGTATGAGACACACTTCCAAGGGGATTGTGCTGGGATCTAATAGAAGTTGTGTAAGATCCCCAAATGTGAGAATGAGATATAAGAAAGGTAACAATAGGAATAGCAAATTATGACAAAATTGAAAGTATGCAGTGTCCTTCAAAGAGTGTTTTCTTCCTAGCTCTCTGTGTAGACTAAGCACCATTCTTCTTCCCATTAGCAACAAGAGGAGGAGCTGATGCAACCACCACTGTCTCTGCTGGTGAGAACACATCTGGAACCACAGGTACTGAGGGAACATAAGCAGGTGAAATCCAGGCAATAGATGTGAGAGCTTTTTGCCCCAAACCTATTCAGAGACAGTGTTACCTGGGGAATCTGAACATTATGGTCGAGGTGTTGCCAATTCTCCAGAAAAGCATGAATATATCAAGTCTGAATTTTGTTCTTAATACATTTTAGAGTCACTGTGGATTATCGTGAAAGACTAGAAAAATCTGTCACCCAGTGCCAAATGAGAAACAGAAATTAACAACCATCTAGTTGCAATAAGTAATAAGTTTAAGAGGATAGTAAGATAGCAATGAAGACAACAAGTAAGATAGCAATCAAGAGGGGAAAAGATGCAAATTGGATCATAAGATAGTTCTAGTGTACAAGGAAAAGGATGTCAAGCTTTAATCATGATTTTTGACATGATTACCCTATTTTTAACAACAATAACTTAATTGAAAGAGTTCATTCTCAGAATTAAATGATTTACCTTATTTACCCCGAGAAAGAATATCTGATGCCAGTGAATTTTATAGGGTAAATCCATCTGTTATTTTAAAGCATATTCCAGATCATTGTTGATAAGAAGTCCCTCCTTTAGGATTCTTAAGCTGACTTATTTTTTTCCCTGATAAATCTCAGGCACACCTGGATCATCATCTGGAGCAACCCCTGAAGCTCACAGTGGTAGCACCCCTGGAGAGGCAGAGACTGGAGCCACTGGTTCAGGTAAGTTCTGGTTGTGATGCATATGCATTTATGATCCATGCTCTTCTGCAGCAGATGCAGACTTGTAAAATCAGGCCCTAACTTGGATTAGATTGTTGTACCAAGAAAAGTTAGGAGGATCATTTCCTTCATTTTCTAAATCTGGAGAATCTCAATGATGTGCAAGTTTTGCAGGAATAATATGTATTCTCCAAACCCCATATACTGGTCTTGACTCTTAAAAACCATAGGAGTTTCTGAAGTCTTTACCAATACTAGCCATGGAGAATTAGCTAGAGTAGACACATGTTCTGCTAGCAGCAAATCAGTTAACCTAGAGGGTGTAGTCCATGCTTTCATCAGAGTTAGGCGGAGTGTGTAAGTGTGTCCCATTTCTTTCTGGTGAAGAGTAAAGCATGCAAGGCCAAAACACTTCACCAAGAATTTCTGAGGTAGCAGTGTGTCCTATGGATTAGATGATCTTTCTAAAGTATCACACAATTGTCCCTGTATGTGCCTATGCTATGGTGCATAATGTTTGTGGGATCCTTGACTTGAAGCTTCTGATGCTGTGAGTCTGTAGCAAAGACATAGTGTGAGGTAGTGGTTCAAAATCATATTTGAGTAGAGAAAATTTTTCAACACAGACTCATTGAACATGAAACCTTGGACAAAAGAGCATATATATATACACATATATTTTAAAGCCACAGTTGCTTCTATGTTCAGCTTTAGGTCAGAACCACTACTCAAATAAGTGAATAGTAGAAATGCAGATAGATGGTGCTGTGGTCCATGCCTGAAATCTCATCAGCTCTAGAAGCTGAGGCAGGAGGATTGGGAGTGCAAAGTCAGCCTCAGCAAAAGTGAGGTACTAAGCAACTCAATGAGATCCTGTCTCTAAATAAAATACACAATAGGGCTGGGGATGTGGTTGAGTGCCCCTGAGTTCAATCCCTGGTGTGTGTGTGTGTATATATATATAAAGGTAGATAAAAATGTATCCTAATCGTAAGCTTATATAATTAATCTCATAAAAGGAGTCTGTCATTTAGAATTATTAACAAAAAAGATAATTTTCTAGAAAAGAGTGAAATGTATTTTAAAAACAGATCAGCATGATCTACTTAATTAAAAATCTTCATATTATTGTTTGTTTTGAAAGGTACCACTGAACCACCAGTTGACACAACAACCAGAGCCTCAAACAATGAAGTGACATCACCTGAAGGGAACTCAGGTTAGTAGAGAATGATTTCAGTAGTCCTGATTTTGGTCCTGGTTTGAATCAAAGTAGTTGAGCTGAATCTAAGGAGACCTAGTTGACTCAACTCAAGACAAGGAAGATGTCTTTGTTAAAAAAAAAAAGTGCAGTAACTAATTTGAAAGGTTTAAGATAACATTAAAGCACAAAGTCATAAGCATCTCTAGATACTGTGCCACTGGATGCATTTATTAAAATTTTCAACTCTTAGGTGTGAATGGACAGTGAGATTACCCATTGGTAATAAAGTCCAAGTAGACTGTAGGTGAGAAGTTCCTTTGATGTTCTTCTCAGGCTCTACTGGAACTTCAATTCCCATCACCTCCACAGCTGGAAGTGCAGGCACCACAGGAGGACTGAGCCCCAGCATTACCAGTCCTCGGGGTACATCAGGTAAGCCCAGTTTAGAGCAAGTTTATTGGCCTTGGCCAAGAAAATGTTTTCAGGCATGCTTCTTGGACAATATTTTTCTAAATCAAATAACTGACTTAGGTGATTTTTCTCATGTAAAATTAAAATTTAATATCATTAGCCTTTTGATATCATTAGATTTAAAATATATTAAAATCTAATATCATTAAACTTTCAACATGTTGCTTCCTTATGCAATGTTACTTTACAAGTACATGCACCCACTGATTGTTGCAGGCTTCATGCAGGTTTGTTTGTTTGCTTTTTTGCCATTTGTACAGTTGTATCAGTTTTTTTCAAGCTTCCTAAGGAACAACTACAGTGTCACCAGGTGTAACTTTAAGAACCCATAGGAATGACGCAGTTTTTAATCAGGTGAAACAAAGATATGAATCAAACACAGTATTCTAACCAACACGTTTAACTATAGCAATCACCACTCTGAGTATAGCCTAAAACAAACAGGCCAATTTAATAGTTTTACAAGTGAATTCCATGACTTTGTGCAATTTCATGTAAGTATTTGCATTTGCATATGAAACATTAATGATACACATTTTTGTCCTTTAAAATATCTGATTTACTTTCAAGTATATACTTTGTAAAAATAGTCAGGCTTAACACATTATAAATGTTTATTGTCATAAGATAGAAAATAAAAGTTCCTAAGTTTACAAAGTCTGGTTAGAACATGAACTCTGAACTTGATGGGCAATAGCTGCCTTCTCAATGTTGTGACCAGTGTAATAGAGCTCATTTCCACAAAAACCAAGCAGAATATGCTTGTGGATGTGCATTGATTAAATTTAGCCAGTGTAGGACCAGGAATACAATACTATTGACAATATTGGACATAGATAATTAAGGTTGAAAACAAACATGACTCAATTTCAAACTCTCTCTGATGCCATCAGTTACAAATTTTAAGGACCTCAGAACTGTCTTCCCTTGTAGCCCATTTTCTGTGTTTTATTCACATGGTAAGTCTTTTTATGCAGTCCCTGCATTCCTCTGCCTTTCTTACACACAGTCCCTGCATTCCTCTGCCTTTCTTACCGTCCTCCTCTAACTCCATGGTGCTCACAGTGTGGTTCCTGGACCAGCAGCAATGGAATCCTTTGGGATTTTATTAAAAGTGCACATTTTCTGGTCTACCAGCAGAGAATTGGAAATTCTATTGGGTAGGTGGAATCCACAAATTTTTTTTTAGGGAATTGATGTTCAAGGTAGAGAAACAAATCTCCACAGTTCCCACTCTTTCCCAACTTCACTGCCAGTTTACACTCCAAAAATGTCATGTCAGAGGGCATTTTTAAAGCTCACCTCTCATCCTGTGTTTGTATTACTTAGAGTTCTTAAAGAGATCTGATATCTTTTAAGATAATTAAAAAATTTATATAGCATTCGGAGGCCTTTGTGTCATGTATGCATAGGAGGTCTTAGGAATTTAAGAATCTATGAGCTGGTTGTGTTTCTCACACACTCAATTTTGGTTAGCTATTGTTTTGATTTAATATTTATGATGAATAGTCTTTTGCATAAGCTGTAGTTTTTGAAATTACTGATTTAAATGATATAGCTTATGCATAAAAATAATAAAAAAGAAACTTGGCCCTTCCCACTGGATCAGTAAATTTATTGAAATTTAAAGTGTTGACCATTTGTTTATATTCCAAAAGTCTGATTCATAATTACTTGGTTAATAAGGTTGTCTCATTCAGAGATATTTCCCAATTATCAGATAGTAAAGTATTTGAACAAGGCTACTGAACATTGGTCCATGAATGTGTGGCTTATTGTGTTTGTTAACAGCCCATGATGTGATAAGAAGTGAAACAGAGAGCAAGCATTTGGAAACAGAGAATTTTAACATAATAGTATTTTATTGTTGAATAAAAATTTGTATATTATATGGTCTTATTTCCTTAGATTTTATATTAGCATTCATTTTATAACACTATGAAACCCATGCTTTTGGCAGAGATTAGAATAATAAAACTTGTCCTGTTGTCAGAGATCTTTTGAGCAGCACTGGTTACAGCATGAAATTAGGGATAGGTGATTGAAGTTTGGCTGTCTGAAATTGTAGCTTCCAACTGGGTGACGAGAGCACATCACTTAACCATTTTTGATAAGTGAGAAGAATAATGTAGCTGCTTTGAGAGGATGTTTATGAGATTTAAAAGTTTGATTTATGCATAAGGCAATATGAAATGCTTTTTTAAAAAAACAGGAGGAACCACAAGCCCTAGTACAACAACACCTATTGGGGAGGAGGGCACCACAGCCAGCAAACCCAGCACTGGAGCTACAAGCCCAGGAACTTCAGGTAAGTCAGGATGTGTGCCTAGTGTCTATGAAGTGCATACAGTAACAAAGCATGTAGGCTGTTGGGTAAACCACGAAAATAACAAAAATATGAAATTTTGCCTGGATCTTCCTATCTCCTCCTTCAGAGGAAGTAGCATGCATTGCAAGCACTGTTACTATGTTTGTCAGGTACAACAGGAGAGTCTCTGGGAACAACCTCAGGAGCAGGCAGGGGCAACACAACTGGACAATCGGGCACTGGGGCCACCAGCACTGGAAGCCCAACAGGTATGAGACACACTTCCAAGGGGATTGTGCTGGGATCTAATAGAAGTTGTGTAAGATCTCCAAATGTGAGAATAGATATAGTTAAGGTAACAATGGAGAATAGCAAATTATGACAAAATTGAAAGTATGCAGTGTCCTTCAAAGAGTGTTTTCTTCCTAGCTCTCTGTGTAGACTAAGCACCATTCTTCTTCCCATTAGCAACAAAAGGAGGAGCTGAAGCAACAACCACTGTCTCTGCTGGTAAGATCACATCTGGAACCACAGGTACTGAAGGAGCATAAGCAGGTGAAATCCAGGCAGTAGATGTGAAAGCTTTTTGCCCCAAACCTATTCAGAGACAGTGTTACCTGGGGAATCTGACCATTATGGTTGAGGTGTAGCCAATTCTCCAGAAAATCATGAATATATCAAGTCTGAGTTTTGTTCTTAATACATTTTAGAGTCACTGTGGAATATGGCGAAAGACTAGGGAAATCTAACTGATTTTATCCAGTGCCAAGTGGGAAACAGAAAAATGAACAAACATCTAGGTGCACAAATTAATAAGATTAACAGGATAATAAGATAGCAATGAAGACAATAAGTAAGATAGCAATCAAGGGGAAAAAGATGCAAACTAGATCATAAGACAGTTCTAGTGTACCAGGAAAACATCAAATTTAATCATTTATTGATACGATTATGCTATTTTTAACAATAACTTAATTGAAACAGTACATTATCAGAATTACTTGACTTACCTTATTTACCCTGAGAAACAATGTCAGATTCCAGTGAATTTTATAGGGTAAATCCATCTGTTATCTTAAAGCATATTCCAGATCATATTGACCAGAAGTCCCTCCTTTAGGTTTCTTAAGCTGACTTCTTTTTTTATTTTTCCCTGATAAATCTCAGGCACCCCTGGAGCTCGAGGTGGCAGCACACCTGGAGAGGCAGAGACTGCATCCACTGGTTCAGGTGAGGTGCACTGTTCTGGTTTGATGCATAAGCATTTATCATCCATGCCCTCCTGCAGCAGATGCTGATTTGTAAAATCAGGCCCTAACTTGGATTTCATTGTTGGACCCAGAAAAGTTATGAGGATCTTTTTCTTAATTTTCTAAATCTGGAGACTCTCAATTATTTATGGGGTTTGCAGGAATAATATGATTCTCCAAACCCTATAAACTGGTCTTGGCTCTAAAAACCATAGAAGTTTCTCAAGGCCCCACCAGTACTACCCATGGAGACTCAGCTAGAATAGCCACAACTTCTGCTAACAGCCAATCAGGTAACATAGAGGGTGTAGTCCATGCTTTTTTCAGCGTAAGATGGAGTGTGTAAGTGTGTCCCAGTTGTTTTCTATCGAGTTTAGTGAAGAGTAGAAAGAGGTAGAAGGGAATGAAGCATGAGGGGCCAAAACACTTTACCAAGAATTTCTCAGATAGCAGTGTGTCAGCTGGATTAGATGGTCTTTCTATAGTATCACACAATTGTCCCTGTTTGTGCTATGGTCCATAATGTTCATGGGATCCTTGACCTGGAGCTTCGGATGCTGTGAGCATGTAGCAACAACATAGTTTGCTGTGGTGGTTAAAAATAGTATTTGAATAGAGAAAATTTTCTATCATAGACCCATTGAACATGAAACTTTGGCAAAAAGTTCATATAATCATATACTTTAAAGCTTCAGTTGCTTCTAATGTTCAGCATTTGGTGACAACCACTACTCAAATAAGTGAATAGTAAAAATATAGATAGCTGGTGCTGTGGTCCATTCCTGTAATCCTAGAAGCTTGGGAGGCTGAGGTAAAAAGATTGAGAGTTCAAAGTCAGCCCCAGCAAAATTTATGCACTAAGCAACTCAGTGAGACCCTGTCTCTAAATAAAATTCACAGTAGGACTGGGGATGTGACTGAGTGCCCCTGAGTTCAATCCCCAGTATCAAGGAAAAAAAAAAAAAAAAGAAAGAAAGAAAAACGTAGATAATAAGGTATCCTAATTGTAGGATAATATAATTAATCTCACTAAAGGAGTCTGTCATACAGATTATATGTTCAAATTTAGAATTTTTGGAACAGAAACAGAGAATTATATAGAAGAGTGAAATGTATTTTAAAAACAGCATGATCTACATAATCAAAAACCTTAATATTATTCATTTTTTGATTTCAAAGGTACTACTGGAACATCAGTTGGCACAACATCCAGAGCCTTAAACAATGAAGTGACATCATCTGAAGGGAACTCAGGTTAGTAGAGAATGATTTCAGTGGTCCTGATTTTGGTCCTGTTTTGAATCAAAGTAGTTGAGATGAATCTAAGGAGAACTAGTTCATTCAACTCAATACAAAGAAAGATGTCTTTGTTAAAAAAATGCAATAAACTGATTTGAAACATTTAAGAAAACATTAAAGCACTAAGTCATAAGCAACTCTGGGTACTAAGTCACTGGATGCATTTATTGGAATTTTAACTCTTTGTTGTGAATGGACAGTTAGATTACCCATTGGTAATAAAGTCCAAGTAGACTGTAGGTGAGACGTTCCTTTGGTATTCTTCCCAGGCTCTACTGGAACTTCAGTTCCCATCACCTCCACAGCTGGAAGTGCAGGCACCACAGGAGGACTGAGCCCCAGCATTACCAGTCCTGGTGGTACATCAGGTAAGCCCAGTTCAGAGCAAGTACATTGGCTTCAGCCAAGAAAATGGTTTCAGGCAATGCTGCTCAGACAATATTTTTCCAAATCGAATACCTGACTTAGGTGATTTTCCTCATATAATTAAAATTTAATATCATTAGCCTTTTGATATCATTAGCTTTAATATATAATTAAAAATTAATATCATTAAACATTCAACATGTTGCTTCCATTTACCATATTATTTTACAAGTACATGCTCCCACTGATTGTTGCAGTCCTTATGCAGGTTTGTTGGCTTTTTTGCCATTTGTAGTTGTATCATTTATTTTCAAGCTTCATCAGGGACAATTAGACTGTCACCAGGTGTGACTTTAAGAACCCATAGGAATGTCTAAGTGACACAGCTTTCAATCAGGTGAAACAAATATATAAGTTCAACACAATATTCCAGACAACACCTGTTTAACTATAGCAATCACCACTCTGAGTACAGTCTAAAACAAGGGGGCCAATTTAACATTTGCACAAGTCAATTACATGACTTTGTACAAATCATGTAAGTATTTGCACTTGAATATGAAACATAAATGATACACATTTTTGTCCTTTAAAATTTCTGATTTGCTTTCAAGTATATTCTTTGTTAACATAGTCAGGCTTAGCACATTATATGTGTTTATTGTCATGAGACGAGAAAATAAAAGTTCCTAAGCTTACAAAGTCTGGTTAGAACATGAACTCTGAACCTGATGGACAATAGCTGCCTTCTCAATGGTGTGACCAGTGTAATATAGAGCTCATTTCCAACAAAAGCCAAGCAGAATATGCTGTGGATGCGCATTGATTAAATTCAGTTAGTGAAGGACCAGGAATACAATACAATTGACAGTATTGGACATAGATAATTTAGATTGAAAACAAACATGACTCAATTTCAAACACTCTGATGCCATCCATTCCAAATTTTCAGGGCCTCTAAAGTGTCTTCCCTTGTAGCCCATTTTTTCTGTGTTTTATTCACATGTTAAGCCCCTTCCCCAAGTTCCTGCAGTCCTCTGCCTTGTTTACCTTCCTCCTTTAACACCATGGTGCTCACAGTGTGGTTCCTGTACCAGCAGCATTGGAATCCTGTGGGATCTTATTAAAGGTGCACATTTCCTAGTTCACTAGCAGAGAATTGGAAAGTCTACTGGGTGGGTGGAGCCACTCAATTTTTTTAGGGAATTGATGCTCAAGGTAGAGAAACAAATCTCCACAGTTCCCACTCTTTCCCAACTTCACTCCCAGTTTATACTCTATAAATGTCATGTCAGAATGACTTTTCCAAAGCTCACCTCTCATCCTGTGTCTGTATTATTTAGAGTACTTAAATAGTTCTGATTTCTTTTAAGATAATTCAGAAATTTATGTAGCATTAGGAGGCCTTTGTCTCATTTATGCATATTAGGTCTTATAAATTTATTCAAGAATCTATGGGCCTGTTGTGTTTCTCACACACTCATTTTTGGTTAGCTATTGATTTGATTTAAAATTTATGATGAATAGTCTTTTGCATAAGCTATAGTTTTTGAAATTACTGATTTAAATGATATAGCTTATGCATAAAAATAATAAAAAGAAACTTGGCCCTTCCCACTGGATCAGTAAATTTATTGAAATTTAAAGTGTTGATCATTTTGTTTATATTTCAAAAGTCTGACTCAGAATTACTTGGTTAATAAGGTTGTCTCATTCAGAGATATTTCCCAATTATCAGACAGTAAAGTATTTGAACAAGGCTACTGAACATTGGTCCATGAATGTGTGGTTTATTGTGTTTGTTAACAGCCCATGCTGTGATCAGAAGTGAAACACAGAGCAAGCATTTGGAAACAGAGAATTTTAACATAATAATATTTTATTGTTGAATAAAAATTTGTATGTTATATGGTCTTATTTCCTTAGATTTTATATTAGCATTCATTTTATAACACTATGAAACCCATGCTTTTGGCAGAGATTAGAATAATAAAACTTGTCCTGTTGTCAGAGATCTTTTGAGCAGCACTGGTTACAGCATGAAATTAGGGATAGGTGATTGAAGTTTGGCTGTCTGAAATTGTAGCTTCTAACTGGGTGACGAGAGCACATCACTTAACCATTTTTGATAAGTGAGAAGAATAATGTAGCTGCTTTGAGAGGATGTTTATGAGATTTAAAAGTTTGATTTATGCATAAGGTAATATGAAATGCTTTTTTAAAAAAAAATCAGGAGGCACGAGAAGCCCTAGTACAACACCACCTATTGGGGAGGAGAGTACCACAGCCAGCAAACCCAGCACTGGAGCTACAAGCCCAGGAACTTCAGGTAAGTCAGGATGTGTGCTTAGTGTCTATGAAGTGGAAACAATAACAAAGCATGTAGGTTGTTGGGTAAACCACAAAAATGTACAAAAATATTATATTTTGCCTGGATCTTCCTATCTCCTGCTTCAGAGGAGAAAGCATATATTGCAAGCACTGTTACTGTGTTTGTCAGGTACAACAGGAGAGTCTCTGGGAACAACCTCAGGAGCAGGCAGGGGCAACACAACTGGACAATCGGGCACTGGGGCCACCAGCACTGGAAGCCCAACAGGTATGAGACACACTTCCAAGGGGATTGTGCTGGGATCTAATAGAAGTTGTGTAAGATCTCCAAATGTGAGAATAGATATAGTTAAGGTAACAATGGAGAATAGCAAATTATGACAAAATTGAAAGTATGCAGTGTCCTTCAAAGAGTGTTTTCTTCCTAGCTCTCTGTGTAGACTAAGCACCATTCTTTTTCCATTAGCAACAAAAGGAGGAGCTGATGCAACCACCACTGTCTCTGCTGGTAAGATCACATCTGGAACCACAGGTACTGAAGGAGCATAATCAGGTGAAATCCAGGCAGTAGATGTGAGAGCTTTCTGCCCCAAACCTATTCAGAGACAGTGTTACCTGGGGAATCTGACCATTATGGTTGAGGTGTAGCCAATTCTCCAGAAAATCATGAATATATCAAGTCTGAGTTTTGTTCTTAATACATCTTAGAGTCACTGTGTAATATGGTGAAAGATTAGGGAAATCTAACTGATGTCACCCAGTGCCATGTGGGAAACAGAAGTTAACAACCATCTAGTTGCAATAAGTAATATGTTTAAGAGCACAGTAAGATAGCAATGAAGACAATAAGTAAGACAGCAATCAAGAGGGGAAAAGATGCAAATTGGATCATAAGATAGTTCTAGTGTACAAGGAAAAGGATATCAAGCTTTAATCATGATTTATTGACATGATTACACTATTTTTAACAATAATAACTTAATTCAAAGAGTACATTCTCAGAATTAATTGATTTACCTTATTTACCCTGAGAAAGAATATCTGATGCCAATGAATTTTATAGGGTAAATCCATCTGTTATTTTAAAATATATTCCAGATCATTGTTGATAAGAAGTCCCTCCTTTAGGTTTTTTAAGCTGACTTATTTTTTTCCCTGATAAATCTCAGGCACCCCTGGAGCATCATCTGGAGTAACCCCTGAAGCTCAAAGTGGCAGCACACCTGGAGAGGCAGAGACTGCATCCACTGGTTCAGGTGAGGTCCACTCTTCTGGTTGTGATGCATATGCATTTATGATCCATGCCCTCCTTTTGTAAAATCAGGCCCTAACTTGGATTTCATTGGTGGAGCAAGAAAATTTATGAGGATCATTTTCTAAATCTGGAGACTCTCAATGACTCATAGGGTTTGCAGGAATAATATGTATTCTCCAAACCCCATATACTGGTCTTGGCTCTAAAAACCATAGGAGTTTCTGAAGGCCCCACTAGCACTAGCCAAGGGCACTCAGCTAGAATAGTCACAACTTATGCTAGCAGCAAATCAGGTTGGTAGAGGGTATAGTCCAACCTTCATCAAGGACAGGCAGAGTGCTACCAGATATAAATTTAAGACCCCGTAGGGGATGTACAAGTGACAGAGCTTCTGAGCAGGTGAAACAAAGATATAAGGAAAATCTGATATTTATACAACCAATGATGTTTTGCCTCAGCAATCTCTCCTTTGAGTAGAGCCTTAGAATTGACAGGAATAATTCTTAATTGGGCAATTTATCTATGACTTTGGGAAATATTTTACAGTTAGTGTTTGCAGTTATATAAAACATTAATGACCTTGTTCTATGGCCCATTAAATTGTCTGACTTATGCTCAAGTGTATTTTGTAATATAGTCAACCTTTACACCATTATATGTCATTATTCCCATGAGATAAGAAAATAATAAAAATTTCCAAGCTGGAAATTCTGGTTTAGAACCTGTACTGAAAAGCCTCATTTTGCATTGGCTAGCCCCTCGGTTCTATAACCTCTGCATAAGAGCTCATCCAACAAAAACCCAAGAGAATAAGCTTGTGCTTGTGCATTATTCATTAAATTCAGTCAGTGTTAGGACCAGGAATACAATATCATTGATAATATTAAATACAGATGATTTACACTGGAAATAAGCATGACTAAAAATTTACAACTGTCCCAGATACCATCAGTTACAAATTTTAAAGACCTCTGAAGTGTCCTCTTGCATTCAGCTGTTAAACCTTTTCCCCCAGTCCCTGCATTCCTCTGCCTTGCTTATCTTCCTCCTCTAACACCACGATGCTCACAATGTGGTTCCTGGACCAGCAGCATCGAAATCCTGTGAGATCTTGTTAGAAGGGCACATTTCTGGGTCTACCTGACTGTCATCAGCAAGTGCTGGGGTGGAGCCCAGCAGACTATGTTAGTAAGCTTTTTAGGGAATTAATTCTCAAGGTGGAAAAGCACTTCTCCACAATTCCCACTCTTTTTCAACCACCTTCTCAGTTTACATTTCAACAATGTCATGTCAGAATGACTTCCCCAAAGCTCAACTCTTATCCTGTGTCTGTACTATTTAAAGTCATTAAATACTGATGATTGTTTTTTTTTTAATTTAAATTTTTTAATTTTGGACGTCTTTTTGAGTTATATATGACAATATAAGTAGTTTGGATTAGACAAAGGGGAATAAAGAGAAGGAAGGGGGATTAGAAATAGGAAAGCTAATAGAAAGAATCAGATGTTACTTCTTACATGCATGTATGAATACATAACCAATGTAATTCCACAACAATCAGAAGAATGGGAAGTTATACTCCATATATGTATAATATGTCAAAATACATTCTACTGTCATATGTAACTAAGAACAAATGAAAAGAATTTACTTTGACATAATTATAAAAGCATGGAATATAATTTGTTCTAATTCAGTCTCCAGTGCTTCCCCTTACTTTCCCTTCCTACCATCCCTGCCCTGTTCCCTTCACTTTACTCTACTGATCTTTCTCCTATTTACTTATTTTTTAAATTAGTGTCTTAGATCAAAACTTTATATAGCATTATGAGACATTTGTTTCAGGTGTGCGTAGGACTTCTTCTGAATTTATTAATGAATCTATTGCATGATTGTGTTTCTTCTACAGTATTTTTGATAAGCTATTTTTATTTAAAATGCATGACACATATTGTTTTGAATAAGCTGCTGTTTACATTGAAATTACTAGGCTAAATCATATAGTTTACACATAGCAGGAACATAAAGAAACTTGGTAATTCCCATTGGGTCCGTAAACTTATTGAAATTTAAAGTGTTGACCATTTTGTTTATATTCAGAAAATCTGACTCAAAATAACTTGGGTAATAAGGACATCTCATTCAGTGATCTTCTTTTGCTATCAAAAAGTAAATAAGGTGTTTGAAATAGAGTTTGGTGCCCAGATATGTGGCTCCCAGATTGTTTATTAATGGTCTGTGATGTGATAAGAAGTGAAACAAGAGAGTAAGCATTTGGAACATAGTGGGGTTTTTTTGTTTGTGAGAGAGAGAGAGAATTTTTTAATATTTTTCAGTTTTCGGTGGACACAACATCTTTATTTTATGTGTTGCTGAGGATTGAACCCAGCGCCCCGTGCGTGCCAGGCGAGCGCATTACCACTTGAGCCACATCCCCAACCTCAAGATATTTTTAAAACAGAGAATAGCTGACTTAATCCACTTAACCACAGATCATAACATATATTTACCATTTCCTTTGAAAGGTACTACTGGACCATCAGTGGATAAAACAACCAGAGCCCCCAGCAGTGAAGTGACATCACCTGAAGGGCACTCAGGTGAGTATAGGGTGATGTTCAGGGGTCCCAGCTTCTGTCAGAGGGTGAGCCATTTATCAGAACTGCTCTTATTTTAAAGCAGAGTGGTTGATACAAATGTATGAAGACCTGCTGTGGCACAAGGTGAAGAAAGATGTAGAGCAATTATCTAATGACTAAACCAAGATCTTTAAGAAAATAATATTAGAACAAATGTTAGTGAAGTCTGGGCAGAAAGTCATGAATTCCTCTATTCTATTCCCTATAGCAGGAGTGATTGGACAGTTAGATTACTCATTGATAATAAAGTCCAGGTAGACTTTAAGTGAGAAGTTCCTTTGGTTTTTCTCAGGCTCTACTGGAACTTCAGTTCCCATCACCTCCACAGCTGGAAGTGCAGGCACCACAGCCCAACCGAGCCCTAGCTTCACCAGTCCTGGGGACACAGCAGGTAAGCCCAGTTCAGAGCCAAGAATACTGCTCTAGCCGAGCAGTATTCTTTCAGGCAATGCTGCTTATTCCTTGTATGTAATTAAAATGTCAAATCTTTAGCCTTCTTACAAGTTACTTTCTTAATGAATCTCGTTATAATTATATGCTCCCACTGCCTTCATAATTGGTAGTATACATGCATGGTTTTTACTGGCTCCCCTTTTCTTTTTTTAACCTTTATCAGAGACAGCTGGAGTGTCACCAGGTGGGGCTACCACTAACAATGGGAATACAAGTGAGGCAGTCTTCCGAGATGGTAAGGCAAAGCAAGGAGTCAAAGTTTCTCTCTTCCTCAGAATATTTCCACAAGCAATCTTCTGTTTCAGCTCTGCAGTACATTTACCCTGAGAGAATAGAATGTCAATTATCTAAGCCAACTGGATGAGTTTGAAAAAAAATTCAAGATAAATAATATTTTAATTAATATATCAATCTGGCACACTAACATTTCTAAATCATGTTCAAATATGTATGTTGTAATTTAGTCAACATTAATACTGTGGCGATTATGTATCATTCCCACAAGATGAGGAATTTATATTAAAGTCTCCACACTGGAAAAAGCAGGAGTAGAACTCCAACTCCTAAACCTCATGGGCAATCTCTGGCTTTTGTAGTAGTGATGGGTGTATAAGAACTCATGTCCAACAAAAGTCAAGGTAATTATGCTTGTCCTTACACATGATTGACTAAATTTTTTTCTATTTTATTTTTAAAAACTTACTGGTTAATATTATACAGTGTTGCATTTTATTGTGGCATAGTCTTACATGCATATAAACTAATTTGGTCAGTTTCCCTTTCTTTCTTCTGCTTGTCTCCTTCCTCTACACTTGTACTTTCATGTCATCCTTTTTTTTTTCTTTCCCCTGCTGTAGCTTGTACATATAAGAGAAAACATATGAACTCATCTTTTTGAGTCTAGATTATTTTGCTTAGCATGATGTTCTCCAAATGCATCCATCATTGACTAAATTTTAACTATCGTTAGTTTATGAAAAAAATATTATTGACATTCTTAAGCATAGATAATTGGATTGAAAACAAACATACCTTAGTTCAAATCTGCCACTTCAGCAAACATTAATTTTAATGACCTCTGAACTGTCTTCTCAAACTCATCTCCTTTGGTTTGGCTTTGGTTCAAGTGTTTTCATTTTCTACCCATTCTCTATAGTCCTCTTCTTAGCTCACTAATATTGTTACAGTCATGCTCAAAGTGTGGTTCCTGGTCCTGCAGCATCTGCATTTCCTGGGAACTTGTTAGAACTACACATTTTTAGACCCACCTTCCTAGTGGTGGAAGTTGGTGGAGTGAAGCCCAGCAGTTAGTGTGCTAACAAAATTTTTAGGCAATTAGTACAGAAGTGATTCTCTACTTTAATGAGCACTATTTCTTCTCTTTCCCAACTTCCCTCCATTATACTTTAGTTAATACCATGCCAGAACAACAACAATAACAACAAACACAAAAACCCCATAACAGTCATCCTGTCTCTACTTAAAAGTTTTCTGTAGTTTGATTGCTTAATATAGGTAGAGATTCCTTTATATACCATTAAAGCCATTTCTTTAATATAAGCATCAACTTCTCTTCATACATTTATTAAGTATTCCATGGACTGATTGATTTTTTTTTTTAAATTCTGGGGATTGAATGCTCATGTTATGTTTGTGCTAATATGTGCTCATGTTAAGCACATATCTACCACTGAGATACACCTTCAAACCTAGCAATTTTCTAAATTTAACATTTACAACATATTTTTTGGAATAAGATTGTTTACATTAAAATTACCATATGGAAAGATAAAATCTACATGAAGCAGCAAAATTAAGAAACTGCTTAATTTTAATTAGACCATTAAACTGATACAAATGTTATTTTGAAAATTTTATAACTCAATTTAATGGCATTTTTCAAAGCATGTACTAGGACAGACTGGAAATTTTACAAATCCATTTTTGTCACAGGTTATTTGAGAAGCAGAGAATATATTCTGGCACTAGACTGAGTTTGGCGCCAGGATTGCTGTCAACCATTGCATGGAGCTGGAGAAATCATTAAACCTTGTCTGATAAATGGGAAGAATAATATTACCCATCTCAGAGGGCTTTTGTAAAGTTAAATAAGTTGATTTTTCCAGGGCAATTTGAAAAAAAAAAAAAGGTTAATTTTTTATCAGTTGGAACAGGAGGCCCTACTGCACCAACACCTAGCAAAGAGGAGGGCAGCACATCCAGAGAACCCAGCACTGGAGCAACGAGCCCAGGAAGTTCAGGTAAGTCAGGATGTGCACTGAGTCCTGATTATTGTGTACAAATATCAAAACAGTAGGCTTAGAAAATGCACAAGATTGAAATTTTGTCTTGATTGGAAGCAATCTCCTCCTTCAGAGGAACTAGCATATGTTGCAAGCACTGCTACTGTGTTTGTCAGGTACAATAGGACTGTCCCTGGGAGCAACCTCAGAAGCAGTCAGAGGCAGCACACCTGGACCATCAGGCACAGGGGCCACCAGTGCTGGAAGCCCCGCAGGTAAGACAGAGCCTCCTTACGGGTTGTGCTAGGGTCCAATACCAACTTCAGCAGCTTCAGGGCATAATAATGAGTGAGATTAAGGAATGGTAATACAATGTTGTAGGACCTAATGACATGAATTAAACCACCAAATGTCCTGAAGGAATGTTTTCTTCATAACTATCCATATGTCTGAAGCACCATTCTTCTTTTTAGCAACGAGAGGAGGAACTGATGCAGCCACAACTGTCTCTGCTGGTGAAAACACATCTGGAAGGACAGGTACAAGCGTAAGCAAGTGAAATCCAGGCAGTAGATATGAGAGCTGTTTGCTAATCAGACAGGGTTTTCTGGGGAAACTAAACCTTGTTATGTGATGCCAAATATTCAAAGAATCAATAATATGCCAAACAAACATTTGTATATACCCATTATTTTCTTTCCTGCTCTGTAGAATTCAGGACAAGAACAAGGCAATATACATTTTCACCCTCAATTTCATTTTGAAAAAAGAGAAATTAATATTTTAAAAAATTAATAAACAATCATCAAGACAAAGTAGGGGAAATATGTGAATTGGATCATAAGGGTATGGTACATGATTATTGCATTTTATTTAAAAAATGGCATCAGTATACATAGTTTCCTGATTTAACATGTCAGTGAAGTTTAAAGCATATGTACATCCACTTTTTTTTTTTTAAAGTAAGATGACAAATGGAAGTCAGGACATTTTCAAAAGAACATTCTGGCTTTATATTTTCTTAGTCTGATAGCTTTTTATCCCTGATAAATATCAGGTATAGCTAGGGTATCATCTGAAGCAACCCCTGACAGTATCCCTGGAGAAATGGGCACTGGAGCCCGTTTAAACCAGAACATGCTGGTTTAAAATATCAGACTCAAAATGCAATTAGAAGCCAGGCCTGATGGTACACACCTGTAATCCCAGCAGCTCAGGAAGCTGAGGCAGGTTCAAAGCCAGCCTTAGTTATTTAGGGAGGCTATAAGCAACCTAGTGAGACCCTGTCTCCAAATAAAAAATAAAAAGGGCTAGGGATGTGACTCAGTGGTTGAGTGCCCTTGGATTCCATTCCTGATACCAAAAAGAAGAAAAAAAAATTATATTGTTGGCCTAAGGAAAGTTGGAAGGATAGTGTCCTTCACTTTTTTTGTTTGGAAATCTCAAGAGTAATAGGCATGTTCAATATACCTTCCAAACCTATTCTTGTTATTAGGGACAACAAGAGTATCTACAGGCTCCATTACTTCTGGCCATGGGACCTCAGTTGGACCAGTCACAACAACTGCTAGCAGCAAATCAGGTAAAGTAGAGGGAGGAATCCATGAGTGTGAGAGGACAAATGGAATATTTTGTCTATCCTCTTTCCCTTTATTTGGAACATGGTAAAGAAATGTTGGACTAGTTTAAGATTAGAGTAGGAGAATCCATTCCTGACTATTTACAGATAGTAATGGGAAAGCTGGATTAGAAGGTGTATCTATAATCATGTATAATTCATAGTAGCCCTCTGAGTATATTTATGGCTATAATGATTTCGGCAATCCCTTTAAGCCTCTTTTTTCATTGTAATTACACACGATAGTGGGATAAATTATGACATACTTGTACATGCACATAATATAATTTGGTTAATTTCACTCCCCAGTTTCTTCCCATCCCCTCCTCTTCTCTCCCCCCTCCCCCATCCCCTCTACTCGACTGGTCTCCTTTCTGACTTCATAACCTTTCCCCCTCCTTTTTCCTCTCTAGCTTTCACATATGAGAGAAAACAGAAAACCCTTGAATTTCTGAGTCTTATTTCACTTGACATAATGCTCTCAAGATCCATTCATTTCCCTGAAAATGACATTTCATTCTTCTTGATAGCTGAATAAAACTTCATTCAGATTACATTTTCTCTGTCTATTCATCTGTTACTGGACAACTAGACTGGTTCCAGAACTTCTGTCCTTTAACTTCTGAGGGTGTGAGTGTAACGTGGGGTTTTGGTTTTCAATCCTAGCTGCAAAGGAGAAGTGAGAGAATTTTTAAATATAACTGTTGAAGAGTCCTTCACAGATCCATCAAATCTGTCCCCTGGAAGAAGCTCCCAATAATACATAATTTTTTAAGCCTCACCATTGGTCTTGTACATGTAGTTTGGTTTGAATGTTGTTTTACTCTTAGCTGTGTTAGCCTAGCTTCAAGTATGTGAATATTACACAAGTAGATGATAAACAATCCTATTAATGAACAAAAGTAAATAAATACTCAGGGATTCTAAGAATCATATAGGATTCTTAAGATCAGCATTTATAAAGACTGAACCTGAAATGACAAATTTTAAACAAATATGTGTTAAGATACTTTGAAAGCAGAAAATAGTATAATTTATTCCCCTTAATCAAAGAGCATGATACATTCATTTTTCACTTTGAAAGAGAGCACTGGAGCATTAGTTATTAAAACAACCAGAGAGTCTCAAGTAATGAAGAGAGGCTACCTGCAGGCAACTCAGGGGAGTAGTGGATGCCACTCAGAGGCCATAGCTTTTGCAGAAAAAGATACTTTCAACAGAAAGTATTGCTGATTTCACTTGATATTTATTATCAAATGAGATCCAATAAAAGATACAGAATGGTATATAAGTGACTAGCATTATTAAGAAATTTTCTATTTTTCTGATTCCTCCACATCTCCCCTTCACATACGCTACAGTGCTGAGTTATCTCAATAATGTGTGTGTTGTTCCAATAGTGTTATTATCGGGTGTCTTTTGGAAATGCCACTGGAACCTGCAGTGGCCTCACTGCTAGAGCATCTAGCTCTAGCTCACCTTGGAACTCAGCAGGGCACATCTAGGTCCTCTTGTCACTTTAGTCACGGTATATTGTGAGTTTAGTTGGGATCCCAACTTCTCATATATGGAAGCAAATTTAAACATGTCTATAATTTAGAATAGATGATCATAGAGAGTTAAATCCTGGAGTCCCCCTTAGAATGAAAACGTCTGAAATTTCTTCCAAGAGCAATTTATCAAAAACATCTATATAGATTAGGGTTGGCAGAAAAAAATATAGGGTGAACATATGGTTCAGTAGTAAATTATGTGCTTAGCATGCTGGATGCCCTAGTTTTGATTCCCAGTGTTAAAACAAAACTGGATATCAGTTAAATTTGAATTTCACCTAAGTAAGGAATAATTTTTCAACATAAATATGTTCCATGCAATATTTGGAACATGGTGGTTTGTTTATCTGGGGTTTGCTTTTAACTGGGTGGTCTGTATTTTTATTTGCTAATTCTGGGAAGCCCATGTGGACTTTTCTAAGTACCATTTTTTTTTCTAATAGTAACAACAGGAGGAAAAAATATAATCTCCACTATTGCTGGTGAAAACACTTCTGGAACATCAGGTAGGCAAAGAGCAATATCAGCATAAATTCAGACAGAGGAAATGTAGTTTCTTAATATTTTGTCCAAGACAAATTTCTGGGGAGTTTAGTCATTGTAATTTGTACAATGTCAAACTGTAGAATATCAGAAATACATCAAGAAATATTTGTTGTGTAGGTACTAGGTGCTCCAGAGAAGATAGGAGAGGAATAGACGAAGTCACTAAATCTCACAGAACTTTATTTCTGAGTAGGAGGAATTGATATTTATAATATACCAAAGACAGAAACCAGGCAAAGAAGAAGATACTCAAAGTCGAGGAATCATTCGATGACAAGTGTTGAAATAGCAATTGAGATCAGTTCTAATAAGGGAGCTGATTAGTTGGGGTTTAAACAATAGAATAATTTTATTTTGAAAAGTACCTATTATGCTTTGTGTAATATGAGCCAAAATGCCTTAACTTTGAATAAAACCTCACAACCCCCAGGAAAGCCGGGTAAAATTTTAGGATATAGTCAATTTCTGTGGAATAAGGGACTGACAAGATATTAGTTGTTGGGGATTAGAATTTTTTAAAAAAATCTCCAAACCCAGAAACTCTCTCCACAAAGAAGAGAATAAAAAACGGGCTTATTATTGGGTAAGCATAAAACAGGAAGTGCTATCACAGCCTGATAAGGGATAGAAAAAAACACTCTTGTAGAGCCAAGCTGATATAGCCCTTTACATTCATGTTTTCAGTGCAACTAATAATAGCTTTTAAGTAAGAGGACTTCGCAGCACAATTTTATGAACATACTATATTCACCTGTGGGAATGATGCAGTAGGGTAAAGGGTTCACAGCTGTATCTGTGGAGAAGTTTTCTTGATCCAAGCTCTTAAATATTATATCTCTGTTGTAATTATTTGATAAGCTCATTAAATATTCAAATACACAAAAATTCCCTCAAATACCATGAGTAACTAAATTGCATTGTATCAATTTGATCCTTAATTTGTACAGATACTCACAGAACTCAAAGAAACAGAAAAAAAATGTTGTTTTAAAAAAAGCAGGAAAATGGTGGCTGAATAATTTAGAATGTACAGATACTGTCTTCCTACAAAACCCTAAAGATCAACATAGAGTCCCCACCTAGAGGGTTTAGAGTGGACAGAGAAAAGTAGGATTCCAAAGGCTAGGAAAGATAGAACTGTAGCTCAGAGTGGAGTTAAGATTCAGGCAAGGATCTTTCAGAAGAGAGGGAATTGTAGAGAGGTCATAAGGCTATAGAACAGACAGCTAGGATTTGGCTCCAGAAGGAAAGGTCCCATCTTGAGTGGAAAATACCAAGAAAAGACCCAAAACTTGGCAGGTCAGAGCACTCATGAATGTGTAGCTGAAAAAGTACTGGAGAGTGCATGGAATGAGAACTAAAGGTCTTTGGAAGGCACCAACCACTTATAGAGGAGAGGGAGGTGTTTTGCAAGATAGAAGAATTTTTGGTGTCAAAGGAAAAAAAAAGAAGGCTGTAAAGACAAGGGTTGTAATAAAATAGGATAATAATGAATACTACAAAGAAAAGGTACCAGTTATAAAAGAAGCTTCACCTCACTCTAAGAGCATAAGAGGAAGCCCCTGATCTGAGAAATATGGGGAGCCTACAAAGGGCCCACTGCCACTCACTGCATAGAACTTTAGCTATTGCAGGACCAGGAAAAACCAGTGTGAAAAAGAAAAGAAGAAAAAAATTCTAATATTTATGCTGTTGATCAATAGCTATATCTTTGCTATTGTTGAAATTCATTTGAAAACTTAGACAAATTCTAAATATCTAGTCATGAAACACAAGAATACTAGAATATAACATTAACATGAATTTAAAATAACAAAGGAAATGCAGACAAGAGATATCAAAAATATAAATTAGAGAATTTGGAGTAAAAGTAGATAAAAACAGGAATAAGTTAAATGGGAATTGAAAACTGAGGAGAGAAATTGAAGGAAATATAAAATCTATGTCAAAAGTAAAGACCAACTCTCAAGCTGCCCAACAAAGAATAAATAAAGCAAAAAGTGCAGCAAGAGGCTTAGAGGGTAGAATTGAAAAGAGGCCACCTACCTCCAAAATGTTAGATACTGTACTTTAAACAAAGATAAAGTGGACTATAGAAGGAAATTACAATCGACAAAAAATCCAACATATGTATTATTGCATTTCTAGAGAAAACATCAATTAAATATAATGTTCAAACTTGCAAATTAGGAAAAAAATTCAGAAATAAAAAAAACAACTACCTCTACATATTTGAAGGTCACTTCCCTGCTTCTGGATGAGTTGATCCTAAATAGTCACTTTATCACTTCTGTAACTCAAAAGATAAAGAAATAAGCTATCTGTACCTCAAGGCAAAAGGAGCTTCATTAACAAAGAAGTAAAATCAGATTAGTATCAGATCTGTCAAAAGAGGAATGGCATCTGTACAATACTGGAGGAAAGAAAATGTGGGCCAAGGATGTTAGTATTCCCTTAAACACAATTCGGTGACTATCAACAAAAAACAAACAAAAACACCAAATTCTGGCAAGGATATGGAAAAATTGGGGGACTATTTCACACTGTTGGTGGGAATGTAAATTAGTTCAACCTTCATGGAAAAGAGTATGGGAGTCCTCAAAAACTAGAAATAGAATTACTTTATGATCCATCAGTTTCATTATTTGCTATATACTTAAAGGAGATGAAATCATTGTACCTACAAGATATTTGCACTCCCATAATTATTGTAGCACAATTCACAATAGTTAAATATGAAATAAACCCAGATGCCCATCAGTAGATGAATGGATAAAGAAAAGGTGCCACCACACACACAAAAAAATGGAATTCTATTCAGCCACAGCAAGAATGAAATCCTGTGATTTGCAGCAACATGGATGTAACTGGGGTTCACTATGTAAGGTAGAATAAACTAGGCATGGAAAGAAATACTACATATTCATTCTCCAATTTGTGGAAACTAATAGGTCAACGTAATAAAATAATTGAATGAAGTAGTGGCCACTAAAGATTGGGAAGGGCATTGGGAGAGAGGTGGGAAAGAAACTCAATAAGGGTCCCTGAAACAGAGTGAGGAATCACTTCTGGTTCTTTAGCATACTGAGAGAGCTATAGGTTAGAACAATTCATGATATAAAATGAATGAAAAAAGAATATAAATTCCTAGTACATAAAAGTGATTAATGTTTGAAGAGATGGAAATTTGGAGTACCCTGATGTGATTATTACACATTGTATATAAACTACCATTGTACACTTCATGAAGATGTGCAAACATTATGTCTCAATACAAAACACACTGTGATTATCAATAGAAACATAATTTAAAACATGAAGGAATTTGGAGAATTGTGTACCCATGAGGCCCTCCTAATAAATTCACTGGAGGATGAGTGTTAAACAAAAGATGTTTCAAAAACTTTTAACAAAAAGATTATAGCACTGACTATTTTTCACTGTAGCTCTAAAGCTAGAACAAAAGTAATATTGACACATCAGTGAATTAATAACTAGATAAACAAGAAAAAATGAGCAAACAGGAGGAAAATAATGTTTAATAGTAATTTCTAATATTAGTGAAGATTTTTTAAAATTAGGAAATTCATTAATGTAGTTCATATTAATACACCTAAGAGAAATGAAAAAATCTAAACAGAAGCTAAAATGTCACTTGGAAAACATTCAGAAACTATTTGCATAAAAAATACCCACTTAAGAACATTGGAATGAACGGAATTACTATACCCATTCTACTGATAGTAGACATAGAGTAAGGATAGATACTATCATTTACTGTTCAACATTTTTTGAAGTTATGAAGAAGCTGGATTAGATAGCAATTATAACCACAAAATTTGAAATAGATGATCAACTTTACATAAATACAAAGTGCAAATTTAAACTACACTGAGAAATCATTTCTTACTTTTTAGATTGGCAGAAATCCAAAAGTTTGACAATAGCCCTGTTGACAGGTCTGGAATGAAACAGGTGGTGCTCTGTATGATGAAGGTGGGAGCACAAAATGTTATAACCCCAAGGAGGGCCGATTGGCAAAATCTAAAAGAATTACAGATTAATTTACACTTTGACTCAGAAATCGCACTTCCAGGGCTCTATGGTGAAGTTGTACCACCAAAGTACAAAATGACACATGGACCAGCTATACATATTAGCATTGTTTTTTAAAAGATTAGAGACAACACTTCCAATCAAAGACAACACACTGAATAAAATGTTATAAAGTTGTATTGGGTCATCCTAATAAAAGAGTAAGAAAGAAATCTACATGATGCTCTATTTCTAAAATTTATTAAGTGACAAAAAGCAAGCAACGGTCATGCATATAATTTGTAGCCTTATGAAAAGAAGGGGTATATGTACATATGCATATGTGTTTTACAGTGTACACATTATATATGCATGTGTGTGTAAAAGACAACATTGTTGAATGGAGACTACAGTCAGAACTTGGAGGAATACTGACCTGGTACTTGAGTGAAATTAGGAAATAAATTTTATTTCAGTACAAGGAATTTTACGTATCTCTCAGGATTGTGCTGATGATAAAATGAAGACATATTTCTAAGTCTCTGAGAATTTCTTTGATATACATTAGATATTGAATATTTAATTCTTAAAGGAATAACCAAACAGGAACATGTTAAGTGTAGCAAAATGAAAAGTATGAGAGGAGGTCTCAGTGGCTATGGAGATGAGGTATGAAAGAAATAGTGGAGAAAGAAAGCAACATGAATCCTTACTACGATTAACCAAAGACCAAACCAACTGTTGACATCATATTACTTTTACTACTTGTTTACAGAGATCATTGGAACATCAGCTGGAGTGACAGGAACCTCTGGACAATCACCAGGTGTGACTGAGACAACTCTACCATCAGCTGGAGAGACAGGGACAACTCAACCATCTGTTACAGAATTAGAGACAGTAAGAACATCGCCTAAAGTAACAGAGAGTTCTTCACAATCATCTGGAGTTACAGGAACAACAGTATCATCAGCTAGAGTGACTGGGACTTCTGGATTATCATCAGAAGTGACAAGGAAAACTGAATCATCAGACAGAGAATCAGAAACATCTGGGCCATCCACTACAGGATCAGAAACAACTATACTATCAACTGGAGTGACAGGAACAACTGCAGTTGAAGTGAGTTCTGGAAAATCATCTGGAGTAAGAGTGACAACTAGATCATCAGCTGGTGACTCAGGTACAACAAGACCATTAGTTGAAGAATCTGGTACAACTGGATCATCAGTTGGACATACAAGAACATCTGGACAGTCATCTGGAGTGACAAGAACTGGAGTAACAGAGACAACTGCATCATCATCAGGAGTAACAGAGACAACTGAAACATCAGTTAAAGTGACACCAACAACTGGACAATCACTTGGGGTGACTGGGACAAGAGGATTGTCTGCTACAGGATCTGGAACAAGTGGACCATTAGAGACAACTGAACCATCTACTATAGGGTCAGAAACAACCAGACCTTCATTTACAGGATCTGAGACAACTGGACCCTCATCTAGAGGATCGGTCAGAAGTAGCCCATCAGTCACAGCATCTAGGCAAACAGTACAGTCTGTTGGAGTGACAGAGACATCTGGTCCATCAGGGACAATTTCACCATCTGCTGGAGTTACTGAAAGGATCACGCTGTCACCTGGAGTGACAGAGCTAACTGGTGCATCATCTGAAGGAACAGGGACAACTGCATCATCAGCTGGTACCACCTATGAGGCAGGAAGAACTACAAGAGAACCAGAAAGTAAGGCTTTGTTTGATTAGATTGGATAACTTAGTATTTGGTCAGAGTCCCAGTACTTGAATCTGTATAAATATGGACCACAATTTAAAAAGGTATTGAGAACTGAAATTGATGAATATTGATAGGAGCTTTTCAGAACATTATGATTTTATTTTATTGTTTTTTCTGCATTCAGTACCTTTTTAATTTTTTATTTTTTTTATTGGTTGTTCAAAACATTACAAAGCTCATGACATATCATCTTTCATACATTTGATTCAAGTGAGTTATGAACTCCCATTTTTACCCCAAATACAAATTGTAGAGTCACATCAAACAAGGGAGAGAATTAAACAACAGCAGATGAGGTAGAGAGGGAAGATGACAGAACATTATGATTTTAAATGGATTTCTCAGTCTTCTTGAGAAGTTTGTTTTCATCCTGCTCCTTTAAAATAAAAGGTATAACCAGAAGTTGTGGGGCAGGGTAGTGTTACCACAGGTCCAGTCCCAAGAAGCACAGTTGGAGCACCAAGCTCTGGGGCTACTACTTCAGGAACAAAACATACATGGCTTGCTTGGTGCTCTGGTGGTGGCCCAACAGAAGCGTGGCTAAGACCCAAACTATGATAATAAGTATTTTAACCAAGGACTTCAATTTTAGGCAAAATGATCAAGAGATGATCTAGATTCATCAACTTTTATTTTTATTTTTTTTTCAACTTTTAAATTTACAATTAAATATCAGAAAGTTTTATTATTTTTATAAAAGTTAACCATGTAAAAATCATAATCAATTACTTCCTTAACCAGGCACAACTGAAGAGCCATATGGATCCACCACTGGAGTAGAAAGCAGAACCACAGGAACCACACCTGGAAAATCAGGCAAGCAAGAAGGGACACTATTGGCCTAGACTGTAGTGCAACATGAGGTTTTCTGATAATTATGGTAATTGGTGTTCTGTAAGTAAGGAAATCAGAAAATTAGATCAAAATCATCTAGTTCCTAGACTTATCTTTTTATGTGGTTTAGGACTATAACAGAAGAATAGGAATTGTTTTCACAATGTTGATTCCATCAGGAGACAAATCTTAAATGAACTTTAAAACTAAGTTAGGAAAACAATATTGCATACTATCGGACAGCCTGGCACTATTCTAAGTTATACAACATGTAATTAATTTTCACACCAACCAGTGAAATAAGTGCTTTTGTTAACATCTCACATGAGGAAGTCAAGGAGTAGTTTAGCAGGTGCAAGTTAGGAAGAAGTGAAGCTACGAGATCTGGCACCAGACCTCTTCCTTACCTACTGCACCATACTCCCTCCTGTGGCAATGGATGCCAACTAGTGCAGAAGAGAAAGGTGTTCCCCAAAGGACAGTCCCAGAGGATCCTTAGATACACCAAATTCAAACTCTAAAAGAAAATATGGTGATTTAAAAAGGCTACCATACCAGAACTATACATAAGGACAAAGTTTGAAATTTTTCATAATAATAGGATTCTCTCAAATAATCCCATTCATCATATTTTTTCATTTAATAATTTTTATTATTTGCCAGCTGTGTGCCAGGTACCATCATAGGTAGGTGGATACGGAGGTGAACGAGTTTGATAATGTCCCTTCTCTTGAGAAAGATTAGCAATAAGAAAAGAAGTACATCAGCAGTAGGATTAGAATTAGGTAAATTGCTGAGAATACGGTGAGTGTGTTAAAAATTGACATTCCACCTGGTGTCCCAAAGAATGAGTAGGCCCCAGTCTGATAAAGAGGTTAAGTAAGCAGAGAGGAAAATGGAAATGAAGTTCTAGGTGGAAATCACAGGCTGTTGGAGAGTTGATGGCAGAAGGCAGCCAGGATGGTTGATGCCTCATGTGGCCATCTAGGAAGCAGGAAAAAGGTAGATGATGGAAGAAAGAAGGAACTTGATCATGAGATCCTTGCAGGCCTAGTGAAGGATCTTAGACTTGTTCCTAAGAGCTAAGGGAAGCCATCAAAAGGTCTGAGATTGAAGAGTGACTCCAGGAACACATTTTTTTTTTTTTTTAAATCAGAATACAGTGTGAAGAAGGATGGCTTAAGGTGAGAACAGAAGCAGAGATTTGTTTGGAGGGTACTGCTGAGTCACCATAGAGACCCTAGTTTCAAATAAACTAAGGTGGCTGGTGCAAGGAAATGGAAAGACCCTCACAATTTGGAGGTACCATCAAAAGGATTTGGTAATGATTTGAATTGGGGATTTGGTTAACAGTAATTTTCAAGCTGACCCATTCAGTTTTTAGGATGATAATATCATTTATTGAAACAGGGAGTGCTAAAGGAATAGCAGTTTACGGTAGGAAAGTCCCAAGTTCAGGTTTGAATGAATTCAATTTGAGATATCAAGGAGAAGTCCAAATGAAAATTATCTGTGCTACTAAAATCCTTTTTAATTTGTTTTAATTTCAGGTACAACTGGAGTGTTGGCTACAACTTCTACAGGTGTGAGGGGCAGAAGCACTCCTTTCACATCAGGTACTAGAACCACAGCACCTCCATTCAGGGTGGTTCTGTTTCTAAATATCTGGGTGGTGTTGTAGTAAAATAAGAGTGCTGCTTACCACTTCCCACTCTGAATCTCAGGTTCCACAGGAAATTTCCCTCACTCAACAATTGCACTAGGAAGTACCACTATTGGTAAGTCAGTAGGGGATGTCAGATGTATTTTTTTTTTTTTTTACTTGTTTTCATGCTCATTGGCTAATTCAAATTAGTTAAATAACCTATGGCCTTGATGACATTACCTCATTTAATTCTTTGAATATAAATTGTCACCTAATTTTTCTCATGAGGAACTTACCAAAGACATCGCCTAATTTGGTTTAGGTTCTACAGCAAGTAAAATGGTGGAACAATAGTTTTACTTCTGTACTAACTCCAAAGACTGGGCTTTTCAGTGTGATACCATCATCCTCTAAAGCAAAATGCACAATTATCTTTAATAATCCATTAATAAATCTAGCTTTTAAAATAGCAAGGCATAAATGTTTCCCATTTCTAACTATTAGAACTTCAGAAGCAGGCAATAAAAAGAAATTTAAGTTTTAAAATATGCTGACAAACTGACATTTATTATTCTCAAACAAGATTTGGAGCATTTTATTTGACAAAACTGTAATATTATTGTTTTATAAATCAAAAATAGCTTTTTACATTACTTCAACCTCACATAAAAATTGCAGATGCTTAGAGGGCAATTTGTTTCTCCTAACACTAAATAAATGGACTAAATTATTTTTGCAAGTCTTCAGTAATTATCTAAACTTGAAGAATAATAATACACTCAGTATCATAGTCATTTCTCAATTTGTATCAAATAGAAGGTAGGCTTTAGGGACTAAATTTTTCATTATTAGTTTAAGGAATAGATTGCTCACACATTTTCCTAGCCAAGAGTTATTCTGTATTTATTATAACTACTGTTATTAAGTCCACTTAGGTAATTTGATCTTATTGCTAACTGATTTCTAGAAAATAATAATTTGATCATTTACTTCAAACTAGATTAATAATGATTCCTTATTCAAGCCATATTTATATCAATGTAAATGAATTGGCATGATATTTATTATATATTGGTCATCTTAATACAATGCCATAGCTACAAGTGAGTGACTATTGGGGAACAGTATGTATTTCATCACTTTTAGCATTTTCTAAATTCAAGATTTAATGTTTAGCTGAATTGAAACAAAATTTAAATGTGTGCAAGCATTTTACCTGGGGAAAAAAGCAATTATTTGTTTTCAGTTTGATAATTTCTAATCATAGATGATTCTTTAAAACACTTTGTAGTTTATCTCCCTCAAAGATCTCTCATTCCTACTTAAATTTCTAAGATAGTCTACTAGAGAAGTAATGTATATGTTTTTTACTATAAATTTTACATAACATTTAAAGCACTGAAATGAATTTTAAAAATAAAATTCAAGTATATTTTCTAATGGAAACGTGAATCTAATCTTTCAATTAGGTGTTCGTGATATTCCAGGTATATACATTCAAGGTAAACTGAAATGAAAGTCACATAAAAATAAGTTTCTGCCAACTGAAATGTTGAAAGTATATAAGGGAATATGACATTCTTAACAGATTATAATAAATTTTTCTGTATTTCCCTCATACATAAATTGATCATTTTGAATTTAATTAGATAAAAATGGACATTTGTAAATATATTTTTGTTTTTAAATTTTAGAGCCATCGAATCAGACTACAGTAGAAGGTGAGATAATATGAGATTATAAATGTATATTTGGGGAAAAATGGTCACATTAACTAGAATAGAAAACATGGTAACAGAAATCTGAATTTATCATATTAACTAAACAAGAATACCAACTTAGGTTTTGGTAGCATAGGGCTTTTGCTTTTTCTGTTCCTCTGTCTTAAAACATAATAAATGTGTATTGGTTCCCTTACATAATTATTAAATTCTATACTTAATTGTACATAAGTATACAAGTTCATAAGTATACAAGTTCAAACAAAAATAACACCAAGAATGTCCCCCTAACTTAAGAGCAGCACTACTAGAGACCTTGGCACTTTAGTATCATGAAAATTATTTACCTTTACTGCATTCTAATGTCTCTTATTAAACTTAATAGTTTTAAAAGATAAGCAATAGAAGTTCATTCTTCAGAACATCTCACTTTTTCTTAATTATTATGCCTTCCTAGTTCTTTTAGCATTTACATTAGAATATAAGCTCCTTGAAAGCAGAGTTTTGTATTTTTTTTTTTACAATTATGAACCTTATCTGATGAGGTGTTCAGCTGTCATACTTGTCCACTTGATCTACTGGATTCTGCCTTTGTTGAAAGACCATGCGTCATCTATTATGTATCAATCAAGTGAACTTTGTAGATCAGAAGCACACAATCTATCTGAATTTCATTTGTGTGTCTTGTTTCAATATCTTGTGTGAATCATGTGGGCATTATCTTTCCTAATTTGTGGTGAAGAAATTGAGGTTCAGAGATTTCAACCTGCTTTAAACCAGTGTAGTCTTCTTGATTTCAAGATCTGAATTCTTTCTATTTGCTGTTTCCTTAGTTGAAGGAGTTACTGCATCCATACCCACACTAACCTTTAGTCTGGAGTATTGAGGCAAGTTTTCTCTATTGTCAGGTGCAGTAGTGTTCAGTGTTTCTATATTATTATCTCTGCTAATGTCATTCCCGACATCAGTATATTTTAGTAGCTACCCACTGTCCTTCAAATAAATTCTAAATCCCTTAGTCCATCATTTGAGTACTAATCTACTTCCCAAACTTATTTCTCATTATGTTCTTTCACACATTCATACCAATATTTGGCATCACTGAATTATTTGTTGATAGTGTTATAAAGTTTCTAAGAACTTATTTAACCAACTAGTCATTTGAAATTTATTTTCTCTAATTTAGCTTGTAATTCAGGCTAACTTTACAGCTATTTTTTATTCTATATTTATGCAACATTTTTCTGTATTTACCCAAACCTTGCTGCTCCTTGATGTGACTTTTCCTAGATTTCTAACAGACAAATCCCAACCAATGGTAAAGATCTTGTTCAGATTCCTTGATTCCACCAACCAGGAGTAATACTCAATGGCTTCCCACTTTCTCTGGTAGTCAGCACATGCAAAATCCCTTTTGAAGCAGAGAGCTAAGGAACTAAGAATAAGCCTGATAATAAACCAGGTAAACGTGAGAGAAAATCATCTTTAATCTTTGTTCTAGATGTCCTTTTCTGTATCTCCTGACAAAGTCACTCTATATGTTTGGGGGATGGAACAGTCCAAAGGGAAAAACTCAGAGGATTATGTATCTGCAAAGTGCTTCCAAAAGGCTATCTGTTGTAACAAAGGAAAACATACATGGAATGTAGAACATACATGGAATGATTCACTGAAGTGACCACTGGGCTCTTGTTTCAGGTGTTACTGGCACAACTCTTGCCCCTGGAAGTTTGAACACAGGTGATGAAAAGCTGGGTGGATTTTTTCCTTGGGGACTTCTCTGAAGGAGATACTTCCTTAGGTTTTATTTCTAGACCAGATCATACCTATACTAATCCAGAATACTTGATATTTTTCCAACTATGTCTTTCTTTTCCTGTCTCAGAGGCTACCACATCCCTCCAAGGAAATGGAATAGTCCCAACTGAGGCTGTAAAGTCATTAACTGCACTTTTCCCCAGTAAATAGTATTTTCTAGAATGTAGCCACACCATCTTATTCCTCCATCTTAAGTACTTTTGTAAATGACAAACAGCTACTGAATAATAGTTAACAAGAATTAGGACCCTGAAATTTTGTTCTACCCCAGAGAATCCATAAAGGTACCAGGCAATGATGTCTCTAGCAGGCAGATAGATACAGGGGTACTGTGAAAAGGAAAAGTTCCTTGACCAAATATACTTAGTAAAATTTATTTGAGCAAAACAAAAGAATGATTCACTAATCATGTCTATCAGCTCCCTGATCCAGAGCAGACTCTAAGAACTCTAACAACATAATCAGAAAGATTTATGGAAAAATGAAAGAAATAGTAAATAACTTTATTTGTTACTGTTTTAACCAGTCAACTGTTTATGACTACCAAGCTTCTGCAACCAACCAGAATTTCATTACTGGTTACTGTGATTAAACTCTTCATTGGTTTACTTTGTTGGGCCCAATAAAAGTGCTCAGTTAGAAGCCAAGGCCTCCTACAAAATATTATTTAACAACACTGAGAAACTTATTTCCTGGAACTAAAGCTTTAAAAAAGAGATCAAGAGTCTAGAACTTCATCAGAAAATTTGCTATGGGAAAGAAATGCTAAATAGGAAACATATGCATTAATTCTGAAAACTGGTGCAGCCAATATAGAAAGCAGTATGGAGTTTCCTTGTAAAATTGGAAATGGAACCACCATTGGACCCAGGTATTCCACTCCTTGGTCTATACCCAAAGGTCTTAAAAACAGCATTACTACATGGACACAGCTACATCAATGTTTTTAGTAGCACAATTCACAATATCTAAAGTGTGGAACCAACCTAGATGCCCTTCAATAGATGAATGGATAAAGAAAATGTGGTATATATACACAATGGAATATTATTCAGCATTAAGAGAGAATAAAATTATGGCATTTGCAGGTAAATGGATGGAGTTGCAGAATATAATGCTAAGTGAAGTTAGCCAATCCCAAAAAACCAAATGCCAAATGTTTTCTCTGATATAAGGATGTTGATTCATAATATGATTAGGAGGGGAAGATAGATGAACTCTTGATAGGGCAAAGGGAAGGGAGGGTCATGGAGGGAGCATGGGGGTAGAAAAGACAGTGGAATGAGATGGACATCATTACCCTAAGTACATGTACAAAGACATGAATGGTGTGACTCTACTTTGTATATAATCAGAGATATGAAAAATTGTTCTATATGTGTAATATGAATTGCATTCTGCTGTCACATAAAATTTAAAAAAAAGCTCAAAGGAACTCAATACAGGTAGGAAATATAGAATTTTAAATAGCAATGCTCAAGCTTGGCATGAGTACCATTTCTTCATTATTTTAGTAACTTCTGGTAGTGTCTCAGGTAAAACTCGGGAACCTGGACATTACATCACAGGTAAATCACCACATACTGAGTAATCCAGGAAGGGGTCATTTAGATGATACAGTAGCTCAGTTATGTTAGTTCTTAACTCCTTTCCTTCCTTTATCTCTTAGGGGCCACAACTGGCATAGGGACCACTAGAACAGAGCTGCCAGGAGGTAAGCATTGTTCTGAGACTATGGGTTCCATTATTTGGGACTGATGACGTTTTCTCAAGGACACCCCATGCTAGGCCAAACTCAAGTGTTAATCCCTCTGGATCTGCCTGCATTCGGGTGCTTCAGCCCAGTATTCCTGAGTCCTGATCCTGGTAGCCAGAGTTGAATTTCTCACTATGCCTAGTTTATGAAATTTCTTTTCACAGATACCACCATTGTGTTTCCTGAAGTCAAAAGCACTTCAGAAGTTTCCAACACAGGTAATGTTACATAAGTGAAGTCCAATCTGGATTTTACTCTTAAATGAATGTTTTGGGCATGTCGTGTGTTATGTGTGCATGTTATAAGAACCCAAGATATATATTTCATGTTAAATATCCAAAGTATCACAAGTGATATTTAGAAAAAATATTCATCTCCGATTTTCCTCCCTCTACAGTCACTCTGGTTACTCCAGAGAAACATGAAACAAGAAGTAAAAAATGCATAACATCTAGAGTCTAGAGATGTTCATTTTAAAGGCAGCTATGAATTTTCAGCTGAGATGACATGAGAGTGTGACATTCTTGATTTGTCATTTGGAGCATTAAATCCTCATGGAGGATCTTGCATTGTAAGACCACTATGCTTCCATGATGGATTGGGACAGATTGCTGTATTTATTTTGTCTTGTTTTTAAATATCACTGGAGTAGGCTCTGACATCTGTTCAATTAGAAATGTCTAACAGAGTTGAAATAACAAGAAATCATCTCTACAGACATTCACAGGAAATTATGTATTTTTGTAGGGCTACTCTAATAAAAATAGTACAAAATAACTTGTTCCATTATCCCAAATCACCAGAACTTAGTGTTGTCCCACTTCCTCCTCCAGAGGCCACAACCTCCATAGAAGGTATTGGCACCACCAGAGTTGGATTCAAAACAGGTGAGGGGCAGAAACTCATGTCTTTGTGGTTATCGTGAATCACAGCAATCCTAGGAGAGCATGCAAAGAGAAGTTTCTGGAGATATATTTACTAATACTGAAGATTTTGGTCAACTAATTCCTTTTCAATTTTGAAAATTTTCCTGAAAAGCTTTCAATATGAGTCCAGAATAACAGTTATAATTCTTATGATCAGATATGATGGTCACACTAATTGTTCTGAGTAATTTATGTTGTGGAATCACAAATATCACAATCTTTTGAGAGGGAAAGGGTGATGAAATTTCCTATTCCTGAGAAATACAGAGGAGCTACAAGAACCCAAGAAACACAACTGCACTGTACAAATGTTTGATTTTCATAAATGAAGAGCCAGATATGTTCACAATGTCTGGAGTTCTCAGCACATTGAAACCTTCCTTTGTGTCCCCACCATAGCAAGTCCCACTGTGGCATCAGAGTGTCAAGTCACTGGGAGTAAAACGGGTGTGTGGGAGAAGCCCTCCTTGTCTCCCTGACTCAGAATGCCTGGAAGGTTGAGAACATTGTCACTCTCATTGTTTTCTTACTACAATTGTTAATGAGAAAATATATCAGGCTCCGTATCGGGGAAGAACCCAGGAATAAGCCAACTAGCCATGATGAAGACAAGCTTAACCTCTTTCTAGAGGCAGAGCTTTAGGAACAAAACACTGAGTGCCATGGTAACCATGGTCCTCTTTGTGTTTCAGCCACAACTGGGGTGGTTCCTGGCACAACTGTTGCCCCTGGCAGTTCCCTTACAGGTGAGTCTCAGGTTGTCAGGGAGCTCTTGAGTTATCCTCCCATAATGAGATTTCTCCTCTGGTGTTATTCTTTATAGAAATAATATCATATTTTTTCATGGGCTTGGAATATTTTCCAAATGTTTATCCTGTTTTCTGTCTTTCAGAAGCCACAACTTCTCTAGGAAGAACCGGAGCAACAAGGGGGGGAACAGCCATAGGTGAGTACTGATAGGCCATTACATTCATTTCTAATAATACTCAAAAGCTAGTGAAATGTATCCAGATCACTCACTTCTCCCCTATTCAAACATTATAAAAAATATTACCACTGTTCATTGACTAAAGTTCATGAACTAAAAGTTTCATTATTTCTGATGTTTTAGCAGACTCTCCTCCCCGCTCCCCCCGAATGAAATCATGCAACTATTTGACAGTTACACAGATGATCTAGAGAGAGTCTCTCTCCGTTACTGAATTCTACAGGAATGGATACTATAATTAAAAATTCCTTTGGTAGATTTTTGGTGGGAACAATATTATATGAAGAACATACAAGATCATCTTCTGTCATTTAAAGCCAAGTTTATTGAAATAGTAAACAATTACATAGATTTTTATTAATATATTTGCTTGCTACCTTATGTTGAGAAGGAAATGACCCATGACTATTTTTCTGTAACAGCTACTACTAGTGTAGTCTCTGGAAAGACTCTGGAACCTGGGAATCACAACACAGGTGAGTCAAAAGCAATTGTGAGAGGTTCCCCAAGTGCTTTATCAGGTAATGTGTTCCTAAGGTAATATAACCATGTACTTCCCCATATTCCAGACTTTATAATGCTTTTTTTTTTCCAGAGGCCACAAGTTCCACAGGAGGAAGTGAGACCAGCCAATCTGAAGGGCTAAGAGGTAAGAACTCTTAGGTCTCATACTAACAAAGCTTATCATTTCCCTGTTTTGTGTCCTTAAGTAAATAAATAAATATGGAGGTGGGTTAAAGAAAGAAGGTTACATCTGGTCAGGAAGCATGATATCTTCATCTGACAATACCAGGTAGTTCTTCTAAGGAACTTGAGAAACATGGTTATCCAAGTTGGTATTTCCTCTCTGTTCTATTTGAGCTAGATTTTTGGACACCTGGATGAGGCTCACCAACCTATAGAAGCTGCTCACTACTCCCCATTATCTCCACTCTGCTCATTATGATTCCTCAGAATAGTGTACTTATCATGTGCTACCATCTATCATATATTATGCTTGTTTATTTTATGTGTTCCTTCCTTTGCAAATACAAATTACATGAAACACAGATCTTTGTTCTTCCCCATGAAAGAAGACACTAAGGAAATGCTTAAAAAATTTAGTTTGAGTGTGACACTGTTCACTTCAACGGGTACTGTCATAATTTCACTTGGGGTTAGCGGCAGTGTCCTTATCCATCTGCATTTCCAGGAACCAGAGTTTACAGAGCTATCTGCTGGACAGCAGGGAGGAGAGCAACCTGCTAGTCATCCCTTGGCTATCAGGACCCCCATCTTTATGCAACTTGCCTTTTCCCCCCACAGAATTTACTAACATCTAATGCATGATTGTTCTTTGCTGTCTCCAGTTGGCAAAATGTGAACTACGTTAGGAAAGAGATATTTGAATATTTTGCTTAGTGATACATCAATAGTGCAGAGAAGATAAGGTTAAAAAATGTACAGTTTTAAAGTTTTTCCATCTATTTAATGGATGTCACTGTAATTTTACCTGGAGTCATCAGTAGTACACAGAGTTCCAAGCTAGACCAGAATAGAACAAATAAAATCATCATTTGAAAGTTTTAGAGTTCAGAAGTTCTCTTTGAAATACCGGAATATCAAAATACTTCAAGTAGTAGATAAGAAAAAAGGTAGTTGATAGATTCATCTTTCTTATTTTTACTTATTTTAAGCTACCTCAGTCACATCAAGGAAACCTGGGACTGGAAGTGAAACAGGTAAGGGGGAGATGAGATACTCTTCCATGTTTAGTGGGCTGTACGAAGAGAGCCTGGAGAGTAACAGTGGTCGATGGGTGGGCTAGGAAATAAAATCGTTATTCGTGTGTCCCTTCCCTCAGAGGCAGACCTTCTCAGGTCTTCCCATGGTATCAGCTCATGTAGCTACTTATGATACTGATCAAGAATTTAATGCTATGGTGATCCATTTATTTTTTGTGTGTGTGTGTGTGTGTTGGGTACTATAGGGGAGTTCTCTAGGCCAGTCCTTATATTTGTAAGTTTCTACACAAGTTGATTAATGAGAAGGATATCATATTTATTTAACTTTATAACATAGTTAGTAGACCTGCTCAGATGATAATAATTATACTTATATATCTCAGGATCCCAAATTCCCAAACTTTACCATTTTCATTATTTCCTCCCTTAGAGGCAATAACTTCAACAGAAACCAGCAGTACTTCTGAAAACGGATCCAGAGCAGGTGAAGCTGAACAGACTACCGTTTATACTAAACTATGGGGTTTAGTATAAATTATGACTCTATAGGCTCACTTGTTTGGAGATATACTTTTCTGCAGAATGGTTCTCAGTTACATTAGGTATTTTCTTATACAGAACATATTCTGGAAAAGGTCTGGGAAGCAAGGAAATAGCTCTTTGAAAATGCTACACCAAGCTTCTTTCTAGAAACAGGTCTTAAGGAGACAAACACAGTGAACCACTGTGATGATTTCAGACCCTTTGTTTTACAGCCACCACTGGGGTAACCCCTGTTACTACTGTAGCCCCTAGCAGTTCCAACACAGGTAAGACATTAAGGTGCCAGCGAATCTTCCACAAGTCCCTCTTCAATGAGATTTTTTCCTTCCATGTCCCCCTCTGTGGGAGAACTACCATGGCTTCCCAATTATCTATCTCTTATTTTACCCCTTCTTAGAAGCTACAACTTCTGTAGGAGAAGGTGAAACACCAAGAAAGGAACTAATCACAGGTGAGCTCTGTTGAGGCACAAACTATACTTTCTAATGATGTTCCAATAGTCTTGCCTGAAACATACAGATATCCTTAAATTTCCATTTGCCATATTAAAAATATCAGCCCAACATTTGATATCAATAAATACAGCTCAGAAATGTTTAACATTTCCTTCTCATGTCTTTTGTTCAGGACCTTTCATAAGGGGATCATAGGGCCCATTTCCTGACATGTATGAATATGATTTGGGTCCAAATTCACCTCCCTATAACTAAACTATACAAAAGGAACTGGTAGCGGAGGACTTTCTCTCTAAACTTGGAAGGGAATAGTGTATAAAAGTATAATTACATCTTAAATATATAAGCTCAAATATAAAAATGTATTGCTATATTTGAAGAAACAAAGTTTTGTTTCAAGAATTTATACCCATTTTATGAAGGATCATGATTAGACCAAATAACCACAATGCTCTTCTTATTTTAGTCACTACAGAGGGAATCTCTGGCAAAACTCTGGAACCTGGAAGTGCCAACACAGGTCAGGAATCCTGAACGTAACCTTTTGGTCAATGCATTCTATTAGACCCCCATTACATTCTGTGCAGTTTTTATAACTTCCATTGTTTTTTTCTCTCAGAGGCCACAACTTTTGCAGGAGACCACAGGACCACTCGAGCAGATCTGTTTGGTAAGCTTTTCAGGTTGAGGTCTAGGGCTCTCCTCATATCTGTATTTGGGTTGTTGTAGTGAATGAATAGTATGCCGGAGGGGCCAACATTCTCTCTGGGGCCACATTATGCCCTAACAATTTGAGCAGTTATTCTGCCCGGGAATTCCATGGCCTGGGGAGTGTCTGCCAGGCTGTCCTCAGGATCCTGGCTTAGAGACTTTTTCTTTTGAAAAAAAGAAGAGCATGTTGTATATATTCCTTTGATTTCCAGTCCTCATCTATTTAACTATTCTTCCATAGTTTTTCACATTGTCATTTTTTTCCACTTATTCTATGTTTTCTATTTTTTCTTACTAGAATGCTTCACAAAGGGACTATTAGAATCCCCTTACAAATATTAAAACCATACTTTATTTTCTCCCTCTGTCATTCTAAGGGTATATATCCCTGGAACTGAAACAGTGATCTAAAGTCCTATCCTTCCCCCTGCTGCATAGTAAAAGGGAAACCCAGTAGCAGTGTATCTACCCTCAGGTGGCCTGGGGAATGGAACACTAGGCAGTTGTTTATTTTCCATTATTTTTTGAGAGAAACTGTTCTGAGGAAAGGGCATCCAGTGCTTTAAGGCCACACAGATGCTCCCAAGATTAATTGGAGAAGTGATGCCTTATGGTTTACTTTTTTTTTGAATTTTAAGTATCACTGGAAAATTTTCTGAAAAAAAAAAAGATTATACCTGCAATTTTAACACAGGTTAACAAGAAGAAAATGCCTTTTATTGAACCTCAGATGCCATGATACTTCCTTTAGGGCTGCTATGATAAAATGGCACTAGCTCCTCCTAGTGTTCCACAGTCCCAGATTTATCATTCTCTTACTTCTTCCCTCAGAGTCTACAACATCTACGGAAGAGACTGGAACTACTGGAACTGGTTTCAAAACCGGTGAGAGAATACAATGGCCCCGTGATTTGAGATCATTGGCATTAGGACTCTCTAAACTTAATCCTTAAGGGAGTTTGTATTATACTTAGAGCTGCTTCAAGTGAATCAAAATAAGTTTGAAAAATCTAAGCATTAAACTTGACTGCTCCAAATCTGATGATAGTTTCTCTGCAGGTGCTACAACTCTCAATCAGCAGCATTTAGCTGAATTCTACAGTTTTCAGTATGGGTGCTTGTGTGAGAGAGAGGGGGAGACACCCTGTGGAACCAGTATACATGCATGTGTATATATAAAAATTTACTTGCTCTGATATTCAAAGTTTTCAGCTCACTTATTAAACTTTTTTGTGTACTTATCTATTGTACCAACAGGAAACCAATTGGGGAAACATTAAAGAAAAGCATTTAGTATTCCTTCTATCAAATCCTATGCAGAAATACCTCAAATTGGAAAAATTATCAATTTGCTTTTGGTTATGATTTGTTGAAAGACATTTTTATTAAGTCAAAAATATTTAATCCTCAATTTTAGACAATTAAACTTGTGCATTGAGTTTTGACATCACTTTTACAATCAAAAGGGCTTTATTTTCTGACTTCACCTATGACAAGGAATTTTCAATTGTGCTCATATCACCTTAGCTCATTCCTCTTCCTCAATACCTAGTTTATTTGGCATTCTCTACTTTTTCAAGAGATCACAACTTTCTCTGGAAGAAGTGACATCACTGGAGCAGAAATAAAGTCAGGTGAAGATCATGGGGTTTTCATTAATTTTGCTGTTGTGTGATGCCAGGTTGATAGATTTATTAGAGAAAGCTGGTATTAATATTTTTTTAAATCTTTTTAATAATTTTAAATTACAGAAAATGTACAGACATAGGACAGAAAATTTCTTTAACATGGAGAAGAGTTTTTTAAGGCTGTTATATTTCAAGGGAACCAGGATTTCTTTTTTAATTTGGACCTACTTGGGCACAGATAACTAAAAGTCTTTACTTTCTTGGAGACTAACCTCATCAGGGTTCTAGATCACTGGAAAGAAGATTTACAATAGTCCTGGCTCTGAAATGGTTTCCCCTTTAAAAAGAGCTTTATCTATATAGCATTACTGACTTCTATTCAGCATAGAGATCATTCGGTTATCATAAAGATAAAAATTCAGCTAGGGGTATAGCTCAGTCATGTAAAGCCAATGGTTTGATCCTCAGCACTGGAAAAAAATCCAGAAATGACATATATACTATTGTTTATAAAGAAAAAGACAAAATTAAAATTTAAAATATATTTTCTTACCATTTTTTTTTTTTTTTTTTAATTAGGAGCCACCACCAAAGCACCAGGAAGTAAGACAGGTAAACATGGGAAATGCCTTTGATGTAACCCTCATGCTTGGGAAAAAGAAATAATCAGTAGGGATGTTAGTCACTACATTACTCTTGGTCTTGAAAAAGCAGCTTGTGGACATGGAAGATGTTTCCTCATGTCAGTTATGAGTACAGGAAGTATCTTTTGCTCTTCTAAGGCATAGGAGAATGTCACCTTGTTCTCTCTTTTCCCTATTTAGGCACTGCTGTAGTAACCTCTGCTACAACAGTTGCTCATGAGAGCTCCAACTCAGGTAAGTCAACAAGCTGGGAAGGACCACTGTTTGGGTAGGGCTTCTCAGTAAGTTGTCTGACCAGTTGATCCTATCATACTTTCTCAGATACTTCAAATCTTTGTCCTCACTACTATTTCCTCTCTTTTTCAGAGGCCACAACTATCTTAGGAATTAGCAAAGCAATAACAGTCCCAGGTAAAAATAGGTAGTTAGTAAATTCCTTCTAACAATTTTAAAGGTAGAAATCATTCTGTATTTATTTCAACCTAAGGGAACTTTTGTTTTTATTATTTCAGAATATCAGTGTTGTTCCCAAATCCTTACATTAACATTCAACATATTATCTTTTCTTCAATAGTCAAGAACTCTGTATGTGGGGATCAAGTTTCCGATAATCAAACATGAAAGCGTGAAAAATTACAAATATTTCCCAAACTTCAGAATAAGGTGACATCTCTTGAGAGCTTAGATTTTTGCACCTCTCCTACATTTGTGGAAAAAAAATGCACTTGTTGGAAATTGTATGAGGAATCCTAGAATAGGCCTTAAAAGTATATATTAAAAAATATAAAGGAAATGATAATCTCTTCTTCCTTGTGATTCCAGGTACCAGTGGTGTAGTCTCTGACACAACTGTTGCACCTGAGACTTCCATTACAGGTAAACAAATATTTTCAAAATAGTAACAATTATTTAACCTCAAGGAGAAGTATGCATCCCCAAATGTGCTTTCTGCCTTCTTCATTTCCTCCTCCAGAGGCCAAAGCTTACTTAGAAACCATCATTGCTACTGTGATGAAATCAGTGAGAACTAGAGGTCCCAGATGTTAGCACTATCATCAAAAACATTCAGGAATTTGCTTCTGGATGTGAAAGCTTGTTTTACAGGAAGGGCAGGTGCCCCAGCCCGTACTCAGGCCAACCATGCTGCTGACACACACACCACTAAGACAGTTTCTGTACTAGTCATTTTCAGTGCCTGGCCTTATGGTATAGGTTTCTGAAGAGGGTAGCAGAAGTGATTTGCTGGACAGTTAACCCATTGGAAATTATAGGTATTATTTTGCAGTATTAGCAAGAGTGAATGCTAGTCTAGAAGGTCCAGACTCAGATAATCAGGAGACTTAAAGTGAAATAAAAAATTGATTGCCTCCCATTTGACTTCTTAAACTATAAATATGTTGCTTAAGGGTCGGTTCACTGATTAAAGGTCAAAACATGCTTGAATCATTTTCTTTCAATCATCAGAAACCACCTCTGGAGCATCAGACAAACAAGTCACTGGAAGTCAAAGAGGTAAATTTGTTAAACAAATTCTTCTGTCTCCCATTTGAGGATTGTATCTTATATATGCTAAGCAAGCCTACTCTAAGATGGTGTTCCTGAGAAAATTATTTTGTTCACTGATGCCTAGTACTAAACAGGACTCAGTAAATATTTACTGGAAAAATTGAATAATTGATATGCAGGCAAAATACAGGATTGAATCCAGGAGCAGAAAGATCAGTGAAAGGACATGCCCATAGAACCGCCACATAGACAAAGTGTTCTAAGAGAACACTGGTGTCTCCCAGAGCTGTCCAGGGCAGGACTGCAGGATGATGCAGCCCAGGAAACATTTATTAAAAGGTTACCTGAATGCAGATGATTCTTATGTTGATTTTATGGCCTTTTTGTTTCAGGCACTACTGGTGTGACCTTAAGCACATCTGTTGCACCTGGAAGTTCTAGTACAGGTAGGTTAACAAGGCAAGAAGAAACTTCCCTTTCTGGAAATAAGGTCACAGAAATATCTTTTGCATTGCTTTTCTCATGTAAGAGCATAACAATACAGTTTCCTATCTTCCTAAATTCTTATCGTTTCCCATTTCTTCTATCTTCCAGAAGCCACAGCTTCCACAGGAGTCAGTAGAACCACTTTGTTAGGATGGAAAACAGATGAGAATTAATGATGTGTGTGTGTGATTTTTCGGTGATAAATTAGAATTATGCTTTACTTCTTGGTGAAATAATTTCATGGGGAAGAGTTATTTTTAGGAACTCTCATCTAACATCAGCGATGCTTTGTTTTGTCACTTGACTTTTTGAAGTCTTTGCAGAAATGGCCCAGCCTGACATAAGTAGATCTCTGAAAATGTGAGTGGAAATAATTATGTGGAAATTTTTCTTTTTCCATTTGTACTCTCAGGTGTCACCACAGTATCACCTAAAGGAAATACAGGCTCAAAGAGTACTATTTCAGGTAAATAGAAACCCAAGTTGAACACAAAAAATTTACCTCATGATGGGAGATTCTTCACTAAGCACATAGTGACTAAAATATGTGGAGGTTATAACTCAAGTCTACCTTTATATTGAAAAGTTTTCCCACATTCATCTTTTTAGGAGCTACCAAAGAAACAGTAAACCAAGGAACTGGAAGCACACTAGGTAAATATGGCAGGAAAAGGGGCCACTTGTTTTACTGCCATTAAATTCCAGAAAAGGTGGGTCCCAGTGTTAAGAAATTAGTATATTTCTTTGACTTATTAAAAAGCTATGCATGAGCAAACAACTAATTCACTCCCAGTTGAAAAACCTTACCAGATTAACCAGTTTCCTCCCACATAAGTCTCTCCCCAACTTGAGAAAAACTTACCATTTTCTTTCTTGTTGCAGAACCCACGAAGACAGCTTCTGGCACCACACTGGCACCTGGGAGTTCAAATACAGGTGAGCCAACAAATTAGCAAGAATCTCCCACAGGATGAGCTGTGTCTCTCATAGTATAGCTCTCAAGAAAAGTATATTCTTTCCTCTAAATACTAAAGCCTTGTCACTTTATATTTTTATACCTTTCTTCTCTCTTATAAGTTACAACATCCTCAGGAGTCAGTCAAACCACAGGAATTGGAAAGAATACAGGTGATTATAAAAGCTTCTTAACCTCTCCACTTTCAACAGTGATGCGCAACAAAATTATACACAAGTTGCAACTATTCTACACCATTGTTATTTGACTGTGAGGTGAATATGATTCTTGTCAGATTTTACAGATGAGAAAACCTATGGCTCAGAGATATTAACTAACTTGCTCATTAATATTTCTTGTCTCAACTTTTCTAGAATGCTAAAATTTCTATAACAGCAGTATATTACCCAAATATACCCAAACTCAGTAGGTAATCAATTCCTGCTTTGCTGCTGCTTCTACTGAAAATAGTTTTGGTAGCCAAGGAATTGGTATACAGCCAGAAGAGGAAAGAAAGATTACTTTATTTCCCTAACACAGAGACCACCCCTACTGCATCTTCCACCAACCAAGTTCATTTTGATAATGAAGCTTTAGGCAAAAACTCAAAACAACTTTGGAACAAACATTCCCTGAGAATGGTCTTTCCCTATAATAAAAGCTTCCATAATTTTTCCCTCCTATTCTAGCCTACATCCTTCTGATAGGAATGAAATTGACATAATGATACCCTTCCATTTTACATTTAGGTACTACTAGAGTGGTCCCTGGCAGCAACACCTCACCTGGAAATTCCAACACAGGTTAGTCAGGAATGTTATTGAGGAACAGGTGCCATATTTATTTTTGGAGGCTGGCTCTGGAGCAAGTATTGCACTATAGCTTTTTATCATCTTCCATTAGCCCTCCCTACTTTCTTCCTGTTGACTCTCACAAAGGTACAACTCCTGTAGAAGGAAGCATAACCAATGAAAATGGAACTGGCAACTCTTGAGATCCCACTGATTTATATTTGGCCTTAGCCTTTTCACGGATACATTTGTTAGATGAAGCTTGTGAAAATTATATCATTTCTTTTCGGGGCAGATCATAAACTATAATTTTGAAGAGGTTCAGAGTCCAGAAAGATTTTCCCTTTTGACATTCAAGCTATTACCCAAGTCCCAAATGGCAGCAATCCATATCCATCGGGTTCTATTAGAGGAGCAGAGGTGATGGAAATAACTCTTGGTGTTATAAGTTTATTCATTGAATATTGCTGAATGCATTGACACAAATATTTTTGTCATTAGGAGCTACCACTGGCATCTCTGAGACCCCAGGCTCTGAAAGTGAAACAGGTAAATGTAGGGAAGACCGTGAGACCTCTAACATTTAACCCCAGGGAAGTAAAACTTTAAGACTAGACCACATTTTAATGTGTTCATTGTAACTTTGAATTTAAAAATGCAGAACGTACTTTGCATCACAGGTGAGCCCAAAAAAGGCCTTCTATTGCTTTTGAGTCAGTCATTGTTGGTCACATTCTTGGAATGGTAAGTGTAAACCAAATTGATTTTCCTTCTCTCCCTTTCTTCTACTTTAGGTACCACTGAAGTGGTCTCTGGCACAACAATTCCATCTGAAAGTTCCAACACAGGTAAATCAATAACCTAACAAGGAATATAAGGAGCTTCAATAACAAGATACCCCTCCCCTAAAACATCCACATTCCTAGTTGGAGACACCAAACTTTTCTGAGTTCTGTGATTTTCCTTTCAATTCTTAGAGGCCACAACTTTAGGACATGACAAAACCACAGAAGCTAAAGTTAGCATAGGTAAGCACTAACCATCAAATATTTTCTTCATCTTGAATTATGTTGGCTATAATGAATACAGCAGATATTATGTTCAAGATGTCTTTTAGTACAAATTATCGGAATGTTAAGACATTACCCCAGGTGAATTGCCCTTTCTGTTTGAATTAAAGTGGCATAATTGAGACCACATGTGATATACCACTTAAGGCAAGAAAGTTTGTTTTAGTTCACTTGAAAAACTCACAAATTTATTCTGAAACAAATCCTAATTTTAGGTAAAAGGGAATTAACAAGGTGATCTTCTCCTTTTGTGATTTCAGTTACCACCACTGGGATAACTACTGGTACAACCCTTGCTCCCAGGAGTTCCAACACACGTGAGTCATGAAAGAATTGGGAGAAGTTTGTCTCTGTGAACTTCAGAGGACTGAATAGCTCATCAAAGGCATATTACATAAAGTAACAGTTACAGATTTCTCCTATTTCTTCTCAGGGGCTACCACTTCTACAGAAGTCATCCCTACCACTGGAGTAAAATTGGAAACTGGTAAGTGGTTTGTTCTTTCAGCCTTTTGGGTTCTAAGATTGTGGTAGATGATGGATGAGTGAGAGGGGCTGGAGAAGGGTTTTGTATTTCACTTGAAGATGATCTGTCAGGTGAATCAGGCTTGGTTCTTTTGCTCTCTACACTGATTTTCACCAGCCTTTTAAATGTGATTATATGAAGCTAAATACAACGTGTTACTCTTAATCCATCTTGCTTTTGTAGGTACAACTTCAGGTTCAACTACAGTTTCTAGGCGCCCAGAAAATTCCAGTCCTGGTTAGTAGTCACCCGTTTAGCCTTCTCTTAAGTATAAAAGCCATTCCTATGGATTTGTCCTCAATACTAAGGTCCTAACAAATTTAATTAAAAAATTTTTACCTCCCCTCCCAATCCCAGGAGTTTCTACAGAAGAACCAGGGAAGCAAGTCACAGGAAGTAACACAGGTGAGCAGAGATAAAGCACTTATTTCCAAAGTATTAAACTATAGCAAATGGCTGAGAATTTTGCCATCTATTGGTTTGAGGGGAAAAAAAGCATGGTGTTTGTTTCTCTTGCATTAAGAGACTGCTTATAAGAAACAATTTGAATTAGTCTAAATCCACGCTATTCTCAAGGCAAAACAATCACTACTGGGACTACTGTGATCTATTGATCTCTTTCTTTCCTTCCATTTCACTTTCTCAATCTCATGTCCTATCTGATAGGACATAACTTTTCATTGAGTCAATTAAGGTTGGTCATAATAATGCTGTGGAATTTCCTGAACTAAAGATGACATTAACCACATCTTTGTTAGGATATAGCTCCCCAGAAATAAATACTCAATGGGGACAGGAATCAAATGATATTTGAAACCATGGGTGCTGATGACTTTGTTTTAAATAATCACATAGAATGAGAAAACAGTTCCTTGGGTTCACTAGTACCTAAAGCATGGCCAAGGCAAAGGTGCCGGGGGCGGGGAGCGCATGTTTCTGCTTGACAGTTGCCAATGTGCTTTTGCCATTACCTAACAGTGTTGGAGTGCTGGCATGTACACACTGTACTAGGAGACCATGCTGCCTCTAATTTGGAGCTTCAGAATCTCAGATTAAACAAGATCAATAAAAATTTTCTGAGGAACCATTTTTAAATAAGATTCATTTTTTAGAGTACTTAGTCTCATGGCAGTAAAATTGAAAGAAGGGAGAAACCATCTTCAAAGTATTAAAATATAAAGATTCTTAGTCCTTCCCAGTATTTAGTTTTCATGTGTCACCAATATGATTCCAAGGTTTAGAAGTGAATCAGGCCAACAAGGGGAATTGAAAAAGGTGAGGCTGGGGGGCGGGGGTAAGATTCCCATCTCCAGGGCAAGAACTCAAAGAGAAGCATCCCAGAGAACTAAAGTTCACTACAAAATATATATATATAACCAAACAGGGAAAACACATAATTTCACTGCTTGGTACACAGAATCCTGGAGAAGGAATACTTTGTTTCACAAAAACACATGGATCTGTCCTAAACTACAGGTGGGGAAAAAAAAGACATTCCTCACATTGCCTCCTCCTCTTCCAAGTCTGGAGCCTGCTGCTAGGAAGAAACATGCCTAAAGTTTAATCAAGCTGAGAGGAACATGAGGTCATCTTGGTCTACCAAGATGCCTTTTTTTTTTTTTTTCATTTTCTCTCACTCTTTTATACCTTCTTTCTCCCTCACCCCAAACTACTATAAGAGAACCAGGAAACCAAGTCACATGAAGTAAAAGAGTTAAGTGAGAGAAAAGCTCTTGCCACTTAGAGAAGAGGGACCTACAAGTAAAAAACTTATTGGGATCAAAGTAACATTCGATCCACCTCTGTGAGCAACTAAGAGGGAGACCTCTTAACGTTTCTGTGGCCCAGGCTTGAACTCGCATGAGATGCATTAGTGCACTCTGTCAGCTTGGAGACTCTTCCTGCATGTGGAGGTGTCTTAAAAGACTTGGTCTTTGGATATCAGAAAACCTGCATGTTATTTCCTTGCTCATTTTAGGTACCCCCAAGGAATCATCTGAAACAACTACTGCTGGAATTACTACCACAGGTAAGTAAAATGCACCCACATGGACTTTTCTTGGAGGTGTCTTGATGACAGGATAGATTATCTGAAGTGAACCCATTTCTTCAATCCTCGGCACTCACTCTTGTTCCTCTATTAGCAGCCACTGCTTCCACGGGAGTCGAGGAAACTTCAAGCACTGCAGTGCAAACAGGTGAATGTTAGCTATACAACCTCTTCCTTAACTGGGATGGCTTTGATGACACTTTAGGAGGTGAATGTGGGGATAGAGGAGCCAGGAAGATGAAGTTAAACTTCCTATTAGAACATAACATTGAAGTCCAGCTAGGGTGGCCTTTTTTCTCAGGCTCCTGTCCTAAAGACATTCATGAAGCTTGAGATTTCTGAGAAAGGGATGACGAAGGGTGTTAGTTCTGAAACTTTCTATTTATTTCCTCTGGCAGGTTCCACTTCAGTTACAGCTGGAGTCACAACAGGCCCACAAGTATCTCAGCCAGGTAAAAAGGACTGACCCGAATGAACTAGAAAGAATTATCTATTCCATATGAAGCACTGTGCCTTGTGTTATGAATTTGTGCCATTGTTTGGGCATGCACACACACAGAGATTTGATATGTATGCTTATTATTCTAATTTTATCTCCCTTCAGAAACCACTGTAGTAGCAACAGAGAATCAAGAAGTTGAAAATAAAACAGGTCAGAATGGGAGAAGACCTAATTACTGTGCTACTAATCCAGCTAATATTTATTTAGTACCTCCTATGTGCTAGACTCTGTAGCAGACTTAAGAGCAAAACCATCAGGAAGATTATAGTACTTGCCATTTTATGATCTTTTGTGTGTCAAGGAAGAGGGAGATTATAGTGATAAAGTCTATGCCCATAATATTCTATTTAATGGTAACCTAAAATACGTATAAAACGTGGTTCCAGAAAAGCAGGGTAAGAGTAGAGTGTTCATGTCTGCTTATTATAGTTGTGAATGAAGGCTTCAGAAAGGAGATGATTGTTTACTGAGTGGTCAGGGAGAGAATTCCTGTCAATTGCCTATGAAAACAGACATAACACCACACAGGTGAGTTCAGAAATCAAGGAGTTATTGGCAATGATGGAAGGAGGCCTAAGGAAGAAATGAGATTGAAAATAAAATCTTTCTACTTTCTAATCTTAAATAAGATTCTATCCTTTTAAGTAATGAGATCCTTTTCCAAATTTTATCAAGAGAATGATATGATCAGATAGTTTTAGAGAAATTACTCTAAGAGCAATGTGGAGATTAGAAGATTGTTTTGGTTTTTTGGTACCAAGGATTGAACCCAGGGGCCCTTAACCACTGAGCCCCACTCCCATCCCTTTTTATAGTTTATTCAGAGACATGGTCTCACTGAGTTGCTTAGAGCATCACTAAATTTCTGAGGATGCCTTTGAACTCGCCATCCTTCTGCCTCAGCCTCCCAAGCTGCTGGGATTACAGGCCTGTGCCACCATGCCCAGTTTAGAAGATTGTTGTTTTCTTCTGTACTTATGCCTAATTGTTGATCTCTCTCCTATTACTGGTTTCTATTATTCTGCTAAGCATTTATGATTAGGAGTTACCGAAGTCTACCTTGTCAAGGAGCTAGAGACATTTACTACCTGAAACTTCCACGTCTTTTACTCATATCTACATTTTTGGTAGCTATTAGTTGTTGGAATTGCTTGACCTAAAAATGTAGCATTTTTAAGTTCTTCTAAAGTATTCTGTTGTTTCTATCCAGCCTCATTTTTATTGTACCTACCAATTATGTTTTGGTGATTTTGAAATATAATTTAAGATTTATGAGTGGATTGTTGGGTTAATATAGATAAGTGATATGTGAAGGGTCCAGAGGATAAAGAAATATGACCAGTTTAAAGCATTTGGTGGAGGAAAAGAAAGAAAGCATTTGGTAGGGAGAGAGGATCCAGAAGAGAAAGGTTTCTAGAGAATTAAAATTAGGTAGTAATTAGATTTTTCTGTACATGAATTTTTCTTATTTTATTGTCTTATTCATTGGAACTGTTTTCCAAGAAAATTTTGAAGCAAATTTTATCTTCATGTTTTCTCCTTTCTGTTCTCATATTTCTGTCCCATTAAAATTTGGAGTGTAAAGGAAACACTTTGTAATGGTGGGCTCTCAAATACCATGAGGAGCAGAAAGTAATGACAGTCTTACAGCTGTATTCCCATCTATTCTGACTACCTAGCCATTTACCCCCAGCAATAGAATAATGAATTAAGTAACTATCCCCAACACTATTCCTGAATTTCAGGTACTAATGAGTTTTCTATGTTTGCATAGGATGCCCAGGAACACTTCCACCAGCTCCAGGTAAGAACAACTCCATTGCAGAATCATTCTGCAGTAATGGCTCTTGTGAATCACGTTTCAAAGCTATTGCCAACAAAAGTCCCTAGCCATGGAAATGTTATTAGCAAACTTGAAGTGGATGAATGTAGCTTCCAATCACCAAATAAACCACGAATAATGGTTTTTATCCTCACTACTAGTGCAGCCAAACAAAACAAATATGACATCATTACCTGAAATAACTAGTAGGCAAACTTTTTATGTATTTTGATTGAAATATATTTTGAACTTAGTGGGCATTTAAAATGCCCACTATCAAGTGGCTAACTTTCTTAGGGTTGATCTTAAGAAATGATTCAATAATTTTAAAGGACTTCATTGAGTTCTCACTATTCTTTTTAGTTTAATTTTTTTTAATGTGGTTCTGAGGATTAACCCCATGCATCATGTGTGCTAGGCAAGCACTCTACTACTGAGTTACACAACCCCAGCCCAAGTTCCCACTATTCTTGAGATAATAAAGTATGCTTTGTGGCAAGTAGGAAAAATTCCAAAAAACAAACAAAAGAATCATTCTTTACCACAAGGTAAAATTGGAAGAAGAAAGCTCTTCAAAGAAACATGGAGAATTTTCACAAGGCAATTGTTTTAACTGTGGTATAGAAAACTGATTGGATCAGGAGGATATTCAAAATAGTAAGGTATTGGGGTAAAGTCTTGGGGTAGATTGGCAGCCAGTATGGCAAGGTAGGGTATGAGATACAGGACTTGCAGTAGCTTGGAAGACAGACAGAAAGGAAGGAATCAAAATTGCTCATAAGTTTTAAGCTTGCATGATTGAAAGAATAGTTTGGTCCTTAATAGGAAAAAGACAGTCCAGAAAGTTGATTTTTAGGAACAAGATGATATAATCTGTGTGCACATCGAGTTTGAGGTTCCTGTAGGTCCATTGGGATGCTGTTAGGTGGAATGAGAACTGGAGTCACAGTCAGGAGAGGCCTGAACTGCAGATGGATAATGGAGGATCAGGCATCCCCTTGATGTTATAGTGGACCTGGTGGAGACAAAGTTCCAGGGGACAGAATAGAGACAAAATAAGAATAAGAACTTCTTCTAGTAAAGACAGGAATTTACAAGTGTTAAATTTGAGGAAAGGGTCTTTGTGTGTGACCTTATGAGGTCTTGCTGATTTATAGGATTGTGGAGGCAAGTGTCAGATTATAAAACATGAAACCAGATGGTAGCCATGAGATTTATTGACTACTGCCAGAAAAATAAAAAATTGAGAATTTTTTTTTACTGAGGATTATAAAAATAGGATATATATGCTTTTTAAGGAATGTTTGCTTAAAGTAGGTAGATATGATTTATCTACCTCAAGGCACTACATAATCCTGTGACTCTAAAATCCTAGTGCCAATTACAGTATTGGCCACCTGCTGGTTATCTATAAATAACAGATGGTTGTATTTTGCCAAATTTAATTAGCATTTATCATTTTGTGTTAACAGTGTGTCATGGTCCACTGGGAGAAGAGAAATCTGTAAGTGCACAGTTTTGCTCTACTTTTATCCAAATTGGCTTTCATTCCTGCATCTGAATACAAGTCTAAACTTGGTTTATACCTGCAGCCTGGAGACACATGGACTTCTAATTGCCACAAATGTACCTGTACTGATGCAAAGACTGTAGACTGTAAACCTCAGGAGTGCCCTTCTCCACCTGTATGCAGAACCGGAGAGAAGCTTGTAACGTTTAATGATACCTGCTGTGAAATTGGACACTGTGGTGTGTATTCATAATGCATTTAATGAATTGAATTTGTGTGATAGGTAAAACTTAGGGAAACCAAAAATTAACAGTTGTCCATTCATCTACTGGTTATATGCATATTTTGGTATTATGAGGAGAGACATAATTGGTTGATAAAGAATCTATTATTTGTTATGGAATGAAATAACTTGTGTCTTTTTCAGAACCCCAAACGTGTTTATTTAACAATACGGATTATGAGGTAAGGCCTTTTCTTCTCTAAAATAACTATAACTAAATGCAATGCTAAACTACACCAATGATCTTTCAGTTTATAATATGAAAAAATGGTAATTATGGAGTGGAATGAGTTCTTTTGTCCCTGTATTAATTTTCAGAAGAACATCAAATGTAACACTCCCCATGGTTCTTATCAAAGGGGGAAAATATACTTCATCATTAAGTACTCAGCAGTAGAGCTTCTGAACAAAATTTCCCATGGGTCTTGCCAGATGGAGAAGACACACTTTGTAACATTCAAATCAACGAGCAGAGTTAAACTGTAATTATAACCAGAAAGATCAGATGGCCAAACTGTCAGAGATCAAACAAGAAAACCCAGAGGACTAGAACCCCACGATGTGGACTTAGTGACACACTATATTCAGGGCTGGTTGGTTTTGACAACTAATTTGATACTTTGGACAGTATTTAACTTTTGAAAATTAGTGTCAAAAAGACATCAATTTGAGAATCATCCAATTTTTATAATTATATACTTGACCTGGTGGTATCAAATATTTTAAAAATCTAAAATTAAAGGTTCAATTCCCAGGATCACTCCCCTCTGCCACAAGTAAGTTCCTAAATAAAAAAGTAGGAAATACATAAAACAGCTTGTGAGAGTCTTACTTTCACAACCTACTTACCATATTCAAACTTTTAGTTTTCAGCATTGATCTGACTTTAGAACCCATAATGGTTTTTAAACAAAAGATGATGACACTTAAGAAACATCTCTAGTCATGTATATGCATAACAGTCAAAATAATAAAATTTCAGTTTATCAAAATTCTTCTTATGGTCTGAAGCCCTAAAATAAAATTTCTCATGCTGTAGTTAGAATGTTGAACATAAACTCTTTAGAAAAATCTAGTGGGTTTTAAACATGTAGGAATATAGTCAAGATAGAAGAGATCTTAGGAGGTTTGTCATCTGTACTAAATTGATTTTGTGACATTTTCCCCTTACTTAGATATCTTATTTACTTCCCCTCAAACTTAGAGTATAACAATTGTGGTGAACTGCTTGCTCACTGTACAATAAGCTTTCTTGAAAAATTCTTGAAAATTCAGTGAATTTTCTCTTAAAAATTGAGACACTTTATGCTCTCAATGAAGAATTTTGATTTATTCACAAAAGTAGAAGACATTCAAACCCACTCTTTATTCACTATTAACCTAATGGCTAAAAGTGCCTCTAGACAGTCACTAAATAGTGAATTTTTTGTTTTTGTTCTTATTGGCTTAGCTGTCAACTCCAGAAAGAACTTGAAGCAAATAATAATTCTCCCCTTCCTTTCCTTCCAGATCGGTACCTCATTTGATGACCCCAGCAACCCCTGTGTCTCCTACTCCTGCAACAGTACTGGCTTTGTTGCGGTGGTCCAAGACTGCCCCAAGCAGAGCTGGTGTGCAGAAGTAAGTCTTGTTCTTAATTAGTGGGCAGCGTGATGACTTCTTTATCATAAATTTGGAAAAAAATTTGCATCTGGACAACAGACATGTATCTCTTATCAATTGCATAGCTCTTTTTAAAAAAGATTTTCTAAAATATGGACACAATATCTTTATTTATTTTTATGTGGTGCTGAGGATTGAACCCAGCACCTTGCATGTGCTAGGAGAGCCCTCTACCGCTGAGCCACAACCCCAATTGCATAGATCTTTAAACAAATTTACTGAATCAAGAGTCAGATGATTACAGATATAAAAAGTCCTTTAAAAAGGTGGATGTATCAAGGACGGTCCTTATTTTTTACAGGCACTATAAAACTTAATTTAGTGCTATCTTAGAAAAAGTAGATCATAAACTGGGTATGGTGGTGCATGCCTGTAATCCCAGTGACTTGGAGGCTGAGACAGGAGGATAGTGATTTGGATGTCAGTCTCAGCAAGACCCTATCTCAAAAAGTAAAAAATAGGACCGAGGATGAAGCACAGTGGTAGAGTGCCCCTGGGTTCAATTCCCAGGATCACTTCCCTCTGCCACAACAGAAAATATGTCAGTTATTAAATAGAAATATTTTCCATAATTATATATGTGTATTATTTATACCTTTGTTCCATAATATCTTCATTTATATGATCTAAAAATGAAGGTATTCTATGAATGGATTCTTAATCATTTTTCTTTCTGGAGTTACAAAATTTAAAACTTATTAAAAACTACAATACTGGATTTCAACTGAGAGTTTATTTGGAGACATTGGTAGGATAGTAATTACAACAAAGATCAGGTATAGATCCTGCCTGAGAAGCTTAATGTCTGAGGTTGAAGTATTTTTCATGTAAAATAAGAAATAATTTTTTACATGCTGTTATCTTTAAAAATAATTTAGTTAAAGTTTGAATTCTGTCTAAATACTGCCTGATTTTTATTCCCAAGCTCACCTCCCTCCTTCCTTGCCCCTGCTCCAGACCTGCCATCAGCATGTTCATCTTTTCTGTTCCCCCTTAATTATAAATTGTATATTATTTAGAGAAAAAAGTTTTCCAATCTGTTTTCTTTTCTCTCACCCCTATAGGAAGACAGAATCTATGACTCAAGAAAATGTTGCTATACATGTAAGTTAATGTCAACACAAAGTATAAGCTGTTGATAGGATTTTAAAAATACAATGAAAGATCATTAATAGAAAGTTACCTGTATTTTAATAACATATAATCCAACCTAAACTATCCATCAATATTTATACTTAATCTATTGTGTTTACTCATTCTTCTTGGCTGTAACATTCTTCCCTGGGAACACCAGTTATGTTTACAGTGAAAGAAATTTTAAATAGAAGATTAGCTCTTAACATCAGCAAGCTGTGTTGTAAATTGCTGAATTAGAGCACACTGATGGATTATTTTTGACAACTATTGTTTCACTGCTAATAATCCATTTCCCTATTTTCCCCCACTGGTCCCTTTCTCTTTCATCTGTGATAAGAGCAATTATGAGGTAATATTTATCTTAGTACTAACCAGTTGCCTTTTACTGAGGACTGAGATAGTTAATTCCATTAGTAATAGTTATTTTTGAGGCCATTACCTCTATGGTTAAGAAAGTGGAGGCTAAGCAATTGTTAAAATATTAAATGTCACACCTGCCTGTTATCTTCTTTGTTTTAGGTAAGAATAATTGCAGAACTTCTCCTGTGAACGTGACTGTCAAGTACAATGGTTGCAAGAAAAGAATCCAGATGGCAAAATGTATGGGTGAATGCAAAAGGACTCTCAAGTGAGTTTTCCTTTGTGTACTGTGCATTGACTGTGGAGGAAATCAAGATTTTAAAACATTAACGTGGAGATTTTTTTTTTCCACAGGAGAGCAATGTTATTTGTTTGAATCCTGATCATCAAATATTTTAAAATAGTAATAAGTAATTCTCAAGTTTTCTAAACAGGCTCAACACATTTGTGCAAATACATTTATCTTCCTGCTGTGATTACAGTCAGTACCTTAAGCAATAAAGTGCATTCCTTTATGTGAAGTTTTATATATAGATTAATGTGGTCCTAAATAGGTTATTTAAAATCTGTTTGCTTTTTATACCTTAATATTATGATTACAAATCTTCTCTTTGAGTTCTTTTCTTTTGTTCTTAAGTACCAATTATCAGAAGTTACAGCAATAAGGAATGCAAGGTCTAGGAGAAGAGTACTTTGTTTAAGTGACTTAATAAGCCTTCCAACCAATTAATTACAATTTAAGCATTGATGTTGAATTTCTGTCATGACATTTCAAATGTATTTATTATTGAATTTTCTTTTCTTTTAGGTACAATTATGATCTCTTTCAGTTGGAAAATTCATGCCTCTGCTGCCGAGAAGACAACTATGAGTTCAGAGACATTGCTCTTGACTGTCCTGATGGAAGCACACTATCTTACAGATACAGGCACACCACAACCTGCTCTTGTTTAGATATGTGTGAACAGACTAAGACTGCTTCAGCTCACTCAATGACCAGATAATTATGACAGTTGTAAGAGGCTATTTATTTTCTAAGAACTCTCTTGTATCTTACTCAAAGTAAATACAATGAGGAATTATCTTTTTCTTATTGACTGGGTCTAAAGAATAAATATAACTTTGCAAGCAATTAGTGAGCATGTGTATTTGTTTTGTGGCAATAAGAATTCTGTGAGTCAAGTGGAAACCGAGTCTTATCATGATTCTTCTATTCTTATCTCTTTAGGCCATTCTCCTTGATTGCCTCCTCTATTTACTGAAAATGTAGTTTTTGGTGTCTTTTCCCACTTCTCCTTATCCCCTGGCTCCCTCCCCTAGGATACCATACCTCTTTAAAGTTCTCTCTGTATGGTTTGAAATTTCTATACTTCCTTTTTTGAAAGGTTTCTCTAGCTTTTCTTACAACATTTTAAATTAGCAATCCCCTTGTGTGGATAGCTTTGCTTCTCCAATTGTATTCCATTCCTCTTCTCATTTTACTCAGGCTCTGACAGATTGCATCAAGAAAAATACAGGTGTTTAGACACTGAGGATTTCTAGTCTATATCACCAACAGTACACACATCATACCACTTTGAATTTAACATCTCCTGCTGGAAACCAAAACTAAACTATTTTCTGTGACCCTCTTATCTATATTTGTATACCAGTGACATGATAAAACAAGTTGAGGCTGACTAACATGATGGTCATCTTCAGTATAGTCTACTCCTTTAATGCCTCACACACACACATCCTTCTTTCTGCACATATATATATCCAAGTGTACCTTGTATAACAGTTTTTACATATATTAAAAATGTGCAACTCACATTTATCCCCTTCCCAACATATAGACAAATCCAATTTATAATTTTAAATCTACTTTCTACATCATTTGGACTAATGGTAAATCTATCCATCAAATGTTGGGGATAATATTGGTTGTTAGAGTATCCACCACAGGCAAATAATAAATCCATACAAGTGGCTATTCCAGATCTCACATCTTTGTCTCAAGTATTAGATTTTCCCCCCTTTCAGTACATACCAGAGTTAATCAGTTGGCAGAATTATGAGGGTTTTCAGCCCTCTAAAATAAAAATTGATGAGGTTGTAGGAGTTTTTCAATAAATTTTACCTCAGGAAATGGTAGAACATAGGGCCATCAACATGCCTACATTTCAATCCTTACTGTGGTAGTTATTTTCTCTTGATAGTCAGAATTGATCATCACAGACACTATCATGACTGCCTCTCCTGCTTAGGAAGTTTGAGAAACTACAAGTGGCAGATGGTGTCATATTAATTTCTTGTCACACCAATGTTACCTTCTTCCTTCAGCAGACCAAACTCACTAGGTAGTATCCCTCAGCTAGTATCAGAGTAGAATGGAGAAACATATTTGACCCACAGCATCTTCTCCAAGCAAAAGGCATAATTTCAGAGAAAGGTGGCCACCACATAGGGGCAGCACATTGTAGGCAATAAGAAACCATCTCATGGATCCAATTTTTGTCTTTGAGACCTGAATGGGCCCCATGCTAGATGCATGCCTTATGATTAATGGATTGGTCCTCCAAATGTTTAACTTCATAAGTATGTAGATAATCTAGTGCTCAGTCTAGGAAGATGTACTTTGGTTCATGGTGCTCTGTCATTGCAATATTACCAGAAAGCTAGTGTTTGGGGAAGTAGAATAGCTGCTCCAAAGAGTGGCATGGTTCTGCTCCAAAACCTATAAAGCCTTTATTGCTGTGATTATATTAAAACTTGTCATTATCTCCATTATTATTTTTCTCCTGCAGATTCTTCCAGAACTATTAGATCACCATATATTATGAATTGAAAGTTAAATCAGATTTTAATGAAAGCTTGATCATTTGAACAGGTTTTGTTTTGGTCAAAGTCTTTCCAAAGTTATCAGTTCTTGGGCCATCCAGTGAATAGACCTAAATAAGAACTACATATAGATTTCTTGATATTTCCAAAATCCAATTCAGTGTAGATGAACACAGTACAATAGCCTGCCCTTCACCTGGGAGGTGATAGTCACTATCTCTGTACTATTATGATTTAAACTATTTACAGAAAACTTGAAATAATAAAAACTTGTCTCCCAGACATATGACTGGTTAGGTGATCCAGAAAAGGTATGGCTATGCCTAGCAGCTTCTTTTTCTTCTACTATTCTAAACACACATTTCTCATCTTCCATCTTGATGGCCTTTCATGGTTCCCTCTATCCCCTACCATCTCATTATTATTCAAGTTAGCTGGAAAGAAGAATGGAAGAAGGGGAGTGCATGCTCCTTCCTTTTGAGGGAAAATCCCCAAATTATACACACACTTCCATTAACATTTCACTGGCCACAATAGAGCCATAGCTTTCCATAGAACACCTAAGATTATAAAATGTAAGTCTTTGGATGGGTTATAAAGTAGTCACTGGAATTCTTTGTAAAACTATAGATTTATAGACTTCATGCTTAAAGTCCAGTTCAGTAGATCAGAAATCCAGTAGCCAAACAAATATTTGCAAACCAAGTTCTAGGGGCCATATTGTTTCATTTAGTAAAAGAAACATCCAGAAAAGCACCTGCAATTTAAGTCATCACCAAATTAGATTATTTGGAGGGATACTGTATGCACTATATAGATATCCCTCAAGAAATAACTTATTTCTCATCTGTTGAGAGTTCTGCAAGAATAGTACTTTTAGCTATAAGTTTTCTTAGGGAATTGCCTCAGCTAAAGAGGACCACATCCTCAGATGTTAGGTCCCCCTTCTTGAGGAAAAGAGGAACATTTAGTGATTGGTGTGGGTCAGTAGATAGATTCAAATTGGGGTGAGAGGGATGAACCTAAGAACTCCCTACAAGTTTGGCAGAGACTTCCATAGAAGATACAAAATTCCTTGCCTTACCCTACTCAGTCTTGCTTCCTTCCATCAGTTTGGATTCCAAGAGCATTCCATAACAAACTTGCTACCTGTAAATCTCCATCTAAGAGTATGCTCCAAGGAAACCTAATCTTCATTGTTGGAGATTTAGCAGCATTATCTAGAACCAATCAACTGTCTATAGCAATTGAGTCTGAGAATTGAATGGGACGGATATAGAAATTAGGCTACTTATGTCTTTCAAGTCTTTAATGGTGGCTTTGAAATGAGCTACATGGATGAACCCTCCCCTACTATCATCTCTCATTCTCATTCCTTTACTTCTTATATGTCATAAAGATAGTTTCCTATTTGTCAAGGATACCATTTTAGTAGTTTCATACAAGTGACCCTGCCATAAAATTAATGAAGGGAAGGAAAATTAATACTCAAAATTGAGTATATGTTAGAATAACTTTAAATCTCAGTATAACTGACCATTCCAATATTTTTTCTCTCCACATATAATCCATCCCCTCCCATATATTAATAATTTCTTTTCATTATTTTCATCTGAATACTTGGTAACCCTACATATGATGTTAATTACAGCTATGTCTTCATATTCCAACATGTAAGTTTTCTGAAGGCAATAAGTTTGTATCTCTATTCAAGAGATCTATCCCTAATACTATTAGAGGACCTAGCATATAGTAGGTAATCCATAAACATTTGTTGAGTATTAAATGATGAAATCTAACAAAGACAACACATTACTCATTTTTTATCATTTTTTATCTTATTCTTTGAACACTTCTTTTTACAATAAAATATATACTCTCCAGATCCTTATCAGAGGTAAGAATGAACTATACCTAATGACAAAAGTTCTATTCTTCAAAGATTATTCATGGAAATTGGTATGCATTCAGTCTTAAATACAAAGTTATATCCTTGAGTAAACAAAAGAAAATACCAAAGATGGGGCTGAAGATCCTCCAGCAATGGTTCTTTACTAACACCAATTTCAACAGGCATTCACCTACAAACAATCTTCACAAAGCTAAGGAAACCAGATGAGAGACCATAGTACCTGGTTTTATAATAATAATATTAATTTAAAAAGACAAATTAAAGAAGTTAAGAAGAAAAACATTGCCTGCATCACTCATTCCCCTACTCCAAGCAGCCTAGAGAGATACAGCCCACTTGAGAGATGAAGAAGGAATTGAATCAAGGCCTTAGACTTGAAACCCAGTACCACACCTGCCATGGTGAAACCCAGGGACCTGAAAGAAACCCACAATCCATGAAGGTGGGCCAGAACCCATGGGTGAGACACAGGAACAGTGGTATCCAGGTAGCCAAGGGACTACTCCACCACCCCTCTTCTCACCTCAGGTAGAAGATGGGAATAAGACTACTACCTATTGAATGCAGGGAATGAAAGCTAGAATACACACTTTGTCTTGGAATGGGCTTGGGGCACTCCCTACTCTAAAATTGTGCAGGTCCCTGAAGCTGTCAAAGTCATATGCAACCCAGCCTGCTGTCATCCTTTGTGGTCAAGAAACTATTATCTCCACTACGTATATCCCAACTTTGTGCAGCGCAAGTTATCCCCAGGCCAGTACTCACAGAGGGAGCATCTACACCCACCTGCCCAGGCATCAGGAGATTTGTATGCCAGTAGGATGAACCTGAGTTTCAGTGTGGATCACTGCCAGCTGCACTGTGGGCCTGTATACAACCCTGAGAATTTGCAATTTTTTGCAGCTATGAGACTCGGGTGCACCTCAGCCTTGGTGGCCAAGGTATTGCTTTCAGCAATACTACCTGGACCTCAGCATAGTGTGGAGTAAGACAATATTTGTGAATAGTAGGACAGGATATTAAGCAATGCAGACAACAGAAGAACTTAGTTAAAAAAAGATGAAAGAAAAAATTTAAAAATCCATAGGAAATATTTGAGCTGAAATATACACTCAGCAAGATTCAAAATACTATAGACGGTATCAATAGTAAGATATACCAAACCAAAGAAAGAATCAGTGAATTCAAAGATAGACTATTTGAAAATGCCCATTTGGAGGAGAAAACAGAAGAATAAAGGGGATAAAAGATGAAGAATAAAGAATGAATAGAAATTATAAGAATTGGGGATAGTATTACAAATCAAATATTTGGGGCTTTAGGGATTAAGAAAAAAACTAGTAAATGCCAAAGGAGTAGAAAGCTTATTCAAAGACTTGATAACAGAAAACTTACTGAATCCAGAGAGATATACAAATAACCAAATACAGGAAGGTCAAAGGTCACCAGTCAGAATTAACTTAAATCAAGTCTACTGAATATATCTTACAGTCAAGCTCTCAAAGGTGAAAGATAAAGCTTCTCAATAACCCAATCAACAAATGGGCCAAAGACCTGAACAGACACTTCTCAGAGGAGGACATACAATCAATCAACAAGTACATGAAAAAATGCTCACCATCTCTAGCTGTCAGAGAAATGCAAATCAAAACCACCCTAAGATACCATCTCACTCCAGTAAGATTGGCAGCCATTATGAAGTCAAACAACAACAAGTGCTGGCGAGGATGTGGGGAAAAGGGTACTCTTGTACATTGCTGGTGGGACTGCAAACTGGTGCGGCCAATCTGGAAAGCAGTATGGAGATTCCTGGGAAAGCTGGGAATGGAACCACCATTTGACCCAGCTATTGCCCTTCTTGGACTTTTCCCTGAAGACCTTAAAAGAGCGTACTACAGGGATACTGCTACATCGATGTTCATAGCAGCACAATTCACAATTGCTAGACTGTGGAACCAACCCAGATGCCCTTCAATAGATGAATGGATAAAAAATATGTGGCATTTATACACCATGGAGTATTACGCAGCACTAAAAAATGACAAAATCATAGAATTTGCAGGGAAATGGATGGCACTAGAGCAGATTATGCTTAGTGAAGCTAGCCAATCCCTAAAAAACAAATACCAAATGTCTTCTTTGATATAATGAGAGCAACTAAGAACAGAGCAGGGAGGAAGAGCAGGAAGAAAAGATTAACATTAAACAGATACATGAGGTGGGATGGAAAGGGAGAGAAAAGGGAAATTGCATGGTAATGGAGGGAGACCCTCATTGTTATACAAAATTACATATAAGAGGTTGTGAGGGGAATGGGAAAATAAACAAGGAGAGATATGAATTACAGTGGATGGGGTAGAGAGAGAAGATGGGAGGGGAGGGAGGGGGGATGGTAGAGGATAGGAAAGGTAGCAGAATACAACAGTTACTAATAGGGCATTATGTAAAAATGTGGATGTGTAACCGATGTGATTCTGCAATCTGTATTTGGGGTAAAATTGGGAGTTCATAACCAACTTGAATCTAATGTATGAAATATGATATGTCAAGAGCTTTATAATGTTTTGAACAACCAATAAAAAAAATTAAAAAAAAAAAAAGCTTCTCAGGGCTGGAAGAGAAAAGACACCAATAACACATAAGGGTGTTTCAATAACACAAGGGTGTTCCAATTCACCTCACAGCAAACTTCTCAGAAGTCCTACAGGCCAGGTGGGAGTAGCATGAGATTTCCATAGTACTGAAGGAAAAGAAAAAAAACTGCAAACCAAGAATACTTTACCCAGCAAAATTATCATTTAGAAATGGAGACATAAACATTCACACATAAATAAAAGCTGATATTCTCTGCTAGACCTATCCTAACAGAATAGCTACAGAGCATTCTTCAAAGTGAAATACAGAGACACGGGAAGACTGATCCAGTAACATTGGACTGGGGTGCAGGTGGGAGGTTAGGCGAAAGACGGAGAAAAGTCTAGAATTAGAATGACATGTTACCAAGCTATTAAAATAATCTTCAGTTACAGAATAAAAACAGAACATTAATAAGTTAAAAAAGTCACAAGGTATCAAACTCACGGATAAAAAATATTCAAATGATTTAATAAGGCTCTAATATTGTAAGCATGATGCATAACCATTCATATATTTAATATCAAGATTGAAAAAATTAAGAATAAGTGAAATAATATTGAAAGAGTTAATAGAGAGCAATATAAAATGGAATATTAAACAACTCAAAATACAGGGAGCAATGCCGTTTAAGTATAAAGTTTTCTTAGTATATTTTCTTTTGCTCTTTATTTTTGAGTTTTCTCTTTTCATCTTTATAATAAGTTATTATAATATAAAAATAGCTTACTAAAGTCAAAACATGGTTTGTGTAATCCTCATTGTACCACAAAGAAAACATATATCATGGACAAATCAAAAATAATAAGGAATCAAAGTACAACTGAAAATTAAGAGTGGGAGAAAGGAAGGAACTACAATAAAAATACAAGTTACAAAGTGACTATACTAAGACTTTACATGTTTATAGTTACCTTGAATTAAGTGGATTGAATTCTCCAGTTAAAAGCCAAAGAATTATTGAATGGAGGAAAAAAAAGAATGAATGAATGAATGTAAGATCCCACTATATGTTGCTGATAAGAAACTTACTTCATTTCTAAAGATTCAATGAAAGCATGAATACTTACAATTACATCGGATAAATTGAACTCTAAATCTAAAGTAATAAAAGGTGACCATGAAGGTCATAATATAATGTCAATTCAGTAAGAGGAAATAACAATTCTAAGTCTATTTGAACACAATATCATAAAGATCTAAAGGGAGAGGCAGCCTTACTTCCAATACAATATATCTGGGAAATTAAACACCCCACTTTCAGGAATGGACAGATCATTCAGACAGAAAATCAACAAAGAAAGAGCAAGTTAAATTTCACCAAAACCCAATGGAACTAGTAGGTATTTAAAGAACATTCCACCTAATACCTACAGAATTCCTATATTTTGCATCAACACATGCAACATTCTCCAGGAGGGCTCATGTTACCGGCTATAAGTCTCAACAAATTTTTAAAAACAAATCATATTGTGTGTGTGTGTTTTTTTTTTTACCACAACACAATAAACTGAAAATTAATAAGAAAAATGTCACAAAGTATAAAAATACATGAAATTGAAATAACTTAACTTTGAACAACCAATAGATAGAGAAAATCAAGAAGGAAACCAAAACATTCCTTGAAATGAATGAACATGGAGACACAGCCTGCTCAAAACTATGACATACAGAAAAGAAGTGGTCAGAGAGAAGTTCATAACAATCAATGACTATATCAGGAAAGCAGAAAGGGACATAGGAAGCCAGTGGAGGAGATCTAGGCAGGAAATCTCAAACCTTCCACAGCCTGGAAAGAAAGCAATGAAAGAACAGTGACTAGAGAAGTGGGTCACAGAATAAAAACTCTAAAACTCAATACTGGACAGTCTAAGACTTGGAGGGGCTTGGAGTTTGGTTATCAGAACAGATAATATGAACAGAATTCCCTAACTCCAAACCTGGACCAGGGTGAAATTATGGGTGAGGGCCAACCCAGAGACAGAGGAGGAAGAAAAGCACATAAACTCACTTTCTTAACAACAGCTGGAAAGAAAAGCAGACCAAATTAAAACACAGGTGAAACAGCAAATATGGTGAGGTAGATGAAGCAGTTTAACCCAAATTGTGAACTAAAAGCCATGCCGGGCATGGCGGACATTTCATAGAGGACACAGCTAACCAGCCTCACTAGGAGAAATTAAGTCTATATAACTTCTCCCCACCTTAATGTACCAAATAAATAAATAGAACCAGAGGGAATACTTCTGCAAGGGGATGTCTCAATCCATCAAGAAGGAAATGTAGAGGAATTTCTGTGAGCTGAAAATTAACCAAAACTCCCTAGACCTAACCATAGACAAAGTGTGTGGAGGTGGAGCAGTCCCTGAAGATTAATCACTCCAGGGCATGATAGCTCTGACACAGGAATCAACTCAGCCTCTGTGGAAGGTCAGGCAACACAGAAGTGGACATCCACAATTCACAGCCCAGGGCACCAAGAGTTCAGACACAAGTGGGTTAATTGCCCCTATCCCAGGCCATGGACAGTCCCCACAATTCACAACCATGGGCAGTAAGAACTCAGATGCTAGCAAGCCAAATGTCTCTATACCAGTCAGAAGAGGGGAATGGAAACCATGATTCACAACATTGGGCAAACACAGGCAAGCCAACTGACTCTTTCCCAGTCACAGGTATAGTACCTTGGTGATCTATATCAGTCAGTAGAGATACTTCTGCACCACAGACACCCACAAAAAGCTGGCAATCACAGGTCCCATGCTTGCAGAGAGTCACCAGGTTCTTTACCACTTTAAAGATGACTCTGTGGAAGGGAGTAAGTATACAGCATCCTGCAGCAGAATGGCAGCTCTGAGCCCTGAATCCTGTGCTTCTGCACTCAATAGAAACAGGCAGCAGATGTAACACAGCACCCTCTGAGAAGCCAGTCTCAGGCCCCTGGACTGATGAATAAGAACTGTCTGGTTAGAAATCCACAGCAATCAGTAGCACCTGTACCAAAGCACCTCCAGAAGGATCCAGAGCTTAGAAGTGATGGACATTTTCTAAAGTTCCCAAATCCTGATGAGATCCATATCAGGCAAACACGATAAGAATTTTATCCACCTTATCATGGTTTACTATAAATAGCTCTAATGTCAATTTTGATTATACAAGTATTACTCTTAATTTTTATTCGATAGTTATTCCACTAGTATTAGATATTGTGTCCTCCACCCATTTAATTGTGTTTTCTTCAGCTGTTTTAAGGCACTAATTGGAGTCATTCCATATTTGTTTTCCTAGCTTAGGTTTATACTTGCTCCTCTTAGCCCTTTTTCCTGTTAACATTACCTGCTACTGCCTTAAATCCCCCATATTTTTCTTTTGATACTGGGGATTGAACTCAGGGACCCTCAACCACTGATCCACATCCCCATCCCTTTTTGTATTTTATTTAGACAGGGTCTCGCCAAATTGCTTAGGGCCTCATTGTTGCTTAGGCTGCCTTTGAACTGGCAATCCTCCTGTCTCAGCCTCCTGAGCTGCTGGGATTACAGGTATGCACCACTGTGCCCAGGCCCCACCTTTTTCTTTTTTTTTAACTTGGTTTGTACTATTTTCTTTTTCTTTTGTTCAATTTTTCTCTCCTCCCCATTTCTCTCCTTATATAATGTAATAGTGATTTTACTATCTTTATAACTAAATTCTCAAAGTATTCCAGAATATTACTATAATTTTATACCTAGATTAGAGAAACTTGGGAGAACATTACCAACACATTTTTGTTTTTTTCTAAGGTTGATTACTATGCGGCTTTGCTCTCCAGTGATGGTAATAAGCAAGGCTTAATGTCTTTTCTCAGAGTGGTGCTGATACTGGGAAGAGCAGAAGATACATTGAGTGAAAGTGGCAATATCCAGATATTCACCCAGCCCAGGGATTTTATTTATTTATTCATTTATTTATTTATTGGTGTCAATGGCCCTTTATTTTTATTTATTTGTATGTGGTGCTGAGAATCAAACCCAGTGCCTCTCACATGATAGGCAAGTGCTCTACCACTGAGCCACAACTCCAGCCCCAGCCCAGGGCTCCTAAGAACAATAAATTTACTAAATAGTTCCTTGAATGAAGAAGCAATAATCAACCCAGCAGATTGGTAGACATACAAGAAATATAAAAAAAGCAAAGGAAAAAAAATCACATCGAAGAGCTCACAACACTTCAGCAAATTATTCCATTGATATGACAGTGGAGAAAATGTTAAAGAATTTGGAAATCTCATAATTAAAATGTTCAGTGAGCTAAACAACAGATTTAAGGAATGAACTTAGAATGCAGGAAGTAAAATATCACTTCAATACAAAGAAATTCTGAAAAAAAAATCAAATGGAAATTCTAGAAATGAAAAACCTCAATAAATCAAATTAAAATTTAATGGAAAACATCTCCAATAGATTAGACCACTTTGAAGACAGATTCTCAGACCTTGAAGGAAAGCATATAATCTTGAGAATAAAGTTAATAATTAAGAGAAAGAATATTCAAGAAATGTGGCATAACATTAAGAGACCAAATATCAGAATCCTTGTCAGAGAAAACTCAAATACAAACTTAAGGAAGATACAACTTTTTAAATGAAATATCAGACAAATTTCTAAATCTTAGAAACGAGATAGAAACCCAAATATAAGAGGCATATGAAACCCCAAAGAGGCAAGATCAAGTAAGATTCTAAAACACATGGTAATGAAAATGCCTAATATACAAAATAAGAATAGAATTTTAAAAGCCACAAGAGAACAATTACAGCTCACATTTACATGTCAGTAAATTTGTATTTCAACTGATTTCTTAACCCAGACCCTAAAAACCAGGGGGGCATTGAATAATATATTCCAATCCCTGAAAGAAAGTGAATGCCAACCAAGATTACCATATCCAGAAAACTATCACTTGAAAATGAAGAGAAAATAAGATCCTTTCATGATATATAGGAACAAAAAGAATTCATAACCACAAAACTGCACTACAAAGCATACCCAATGAAATATTTCATGAAAAAGAAATGAAAAATAAAAATGATAACTGTCACATAGAGGAATTGCACTAGAAGACTAGTTAAAGAAGAATCAAGTCTGAATTAAGCATTTTCAAATCAATCAAAACAGCAGGAAATAAAAATCATTTTTCTATAATAACATTTAATGTCAATGGTCTAAACTCTCCAATCAAACATAGATTGGCAGATTGGATTAAAAAACAATATCCAACCATATGTTGTTTATAAGAGACTCATCTTACAGGAAAGAAAACCACAGATTGAAGGTGAAAGAATCAGAAAAGATGTGCCTTTCAAATAAAAACTGAAAGCAAGCAGAGGTTGCTACTAATATCTGATAAAGTAGAATTCAAGTCAAAATTAATCTGAGGAGACAAAGTCACTTTATATAGGTTAAGGGAATCATCCAACAAGAAGTTATAATGATTGTAAATATTATGCCCTAAACAATGGTGCATCCATGTACCTAAAACAAACCCTTCAATATGAAAAAAATAGACCACAATACAATAATACTGGGTGATTTCAACACGCCTGTCTCACCAATTAGATAGGGTATCAAGACATAACCTAAGACTCTTCAGAACTAAACAGTATTATTAATCAAATGGACCTAACAGACGTTGATAGATTATTTCATCTACCAAAAACCAAATTCACTTTCTTCTCAGTGGTACATGGAACTTTTTCTATACTAGATCATAATTTTGGGCAGACAGCAAATCTTAGCAAATACCAAAAAATACAGATAATTCCTTGTATCTTATCATATTTCAATGGAATGAAAATAGAAATTAACAACTAAAAAAATTTTAACACCTAAATATTAGATAATAAACTTAACAAAAAATGTATCACAAAAAATCAGGGGAGAAATAAAAAAATTTTAGACACAAATTAAAATAGATTTACAGCATATCAAAATCTCTGGAACACATGAAGGCAGTTTTAAGAGGAAAGTTTATACTATGAATTTCCTACCTGAAAAAAAGAAAGATACAAAATAAATAATTTACCATTGCACCTCAAGGCCCGAGAAAAACAATAAACTAATTCCCAAATCAGCAAAATACAGGAAATAAATAAGATCAGAGTTAAAATTAATAAAATTTTGAATAAAAAATACAAAGAATAGTGAAATTGAGTTGGTTCTTTGAATAGATAGACAAGATTGATTAGCTCTTAAAGTAACCAAAAAAGAGAAGACCCAAATCAACAAAAGAGATGAAAAAGGAGATACCACCAGACCCTTCTGAAATCCAGAGGATCATTAGAAACTTTTCAAAAATTTACATTTCAATAAGCTACAAAACCCTCAAGACATCAAGAAATTTCTAGACACATACAACCTACCCAAATTGAACTATAAGGTTATAGAAAACTTAAGCAGAAAAATATCAAGCAATAAAATTGAAGCAGCAATTAAAAGTCTTCCAACAAAGAAATTTCCAGGACCAAATGGATTCTCAGCACAGTTTTACCAGTCCTTTAAGGAACTAGTGGCAATCCTCCTCAAATTATTCCATGAACTAGAAAAGTTGGGAACGTTGTTTAATTCATTCCACGAAGCCAGTATCACCCTGATACTAAAATCAGACAAAAACACATCAAGGAAAGAAAACTTCAGACCAATATTCCTAATGAGCATAGATGCAAAGACCCTAAATAAAATATTGGCAAACCACATTCAAAAACATGAAAAAGGTAGTACACATATGTGCAAGGTTCGTTCAAGATATGAAAATCAATAAATGTACTTCACCATATAAATGAAGTATAAGAATCATAATTACCTTTTTTTTCTTTGAAATTTTTAAAATTTGTTATAATTAGTTATACATGACAGTAGAATGCATTTTGACACATATACATAAATGGAGCATAACTTTGCATTCTTCTGGTTGTAATTAAGTAGATTTAACTGTCATGTAATCATATATATACATAGGGTAATAATGTCCAATTCATTCTAGTATCCTTCCTAGACCCATTTCCCCTCACCTTCCTTCACTCCCCTCTGCCTAATGCAAAGTACCTCTATTTTTCCCTAGCTCTGCCTTATTGTGAATTAGCATCTGCATATAACAAAAAATATTCGGCCTTTGGTTTTTTGTGATTGGCTTATTTGGCTTAGCATGATATTCTCCAGTTCCATCCATTTACCAGCAAATGTCATAATTTTATTCTTCTTTAAGGCTCAGTAATATTTCATTGTGTATATATACCACATTTTCTTTATCCATTCATCTGTTGAAGGGCATCTAGGTTGGCTCCATAGTTTGGCTACTGTGAATTGAGCTTCTATAAATATTGATGTGACTGCATCACTGTAATATGCTGATTTTAAGTCCTTTGGGTATAAACCAAGGTGTGGGATAGCTGGGTCAAATGGTGGTTCCATTCCAAGTTTTCTGAGGAATCTCCATACTACTTTCTATAGTGGCTGCAACAATTTGCAGTCCCATCAGCAATGTATGAGTGTACCCTTTTCTCATATATTTACCAACATTTATTGTTGCTTTTATTCTTCATAATTGCCATTCTGACTGGGGTGAGATGAAGTCTTAGAGTTTTGATTTGCATTTTTCTAATTGTTAGAGATGTTGAAAATTTTTACACACATTTGTTGATTTCTTCTTCTGTGAAGTGTCTGTTTAGTGTTTTAGGCCATTTACTGATTGGGTTAGTGTGTATTTTTGGTGCTCAGTTTTTTGAGTTCTTTATATATTCCAATGATTGATGCTCTATCTAAGTGCATATGGTAAAGATCTCCCATTCTGTAGGCTCTCTCTTCACATTCTTGATGTTTCACTTGCTGAGAAAAAGTTTTCTAGTTCGAACCCATCCCACTTATTGAGACTTGATTTCGTTTCTTTCACTTTAGAAAATCATATGAAAAAAAAATGAAATTATACCTCTCTTGCCCTGCACAAAGGTCACCTCAAAGTGGATCAAAGACTTAGTCATTAGAACAGAGACCCTGCAATTAATAGAAGAAAATGTAGGCCCAACTTTTCACCATGTTGGCTTAGGAACTGACTTTCTTAACAAGACTCCCAAAATGCAATAAATAAAAGCATGATTATCTTAATTAATGCAGAAAAAAGTATTTGGTGAAGCCCAGAACTCATTCATGTTTTAATAACTAGGAAACCTAGGGATAAAGGGAAATTTCCTTAATATTCTCAAGGCTATACCTGACAAACCCAAGGCTAATATCATACTAAACAGAGCAAAAATGAAAGCATTTTCTGTTAAAGGAACAAGTCAAGGGTGTACACTCTCATCTATTCTATTCAGCATAGTCCTGCAACTCTAGCCAAAGCAATAAGAAAAAGAAATTAAGGAATACAAATAGGAAAAGAAAAAGTCAAATTATCTGTTTGCTGAGGACATGATTCTATATTTAGAAGACCTAAAAACTCCACGAGAAGACATTTAGAGCTGATAAAAAAATTACTAAATTACCAGGATGCAAGATCAATATACATAAGTCAATTGCTTTCCTATACTAAAATAATTAATCTTCTGAGAAAGAAATCAGGAAAACTATCCTATTCACAATCATCTAAAAAATACTTAGCAATAAATCTAACCAAGAAATTACTATGAAAACTATAAAACACTGAAGAATTAAATTGAAGAAGACTTTAGAAAATGGAAAGACCTCCCATATTTTTAGATAGGCATAATTAATATTATCAAAATAGCCATACTATCAAAAGTGTTATATTCAATGCAATCCCCATCAAAATATCAATGACATTCTTCACAGAACTAGAAAAATCAATTATAAAATTCATCTGGAAGAATAAGAGACCCAGAATAAACAAAGAAATCTGAGCAAGAACAACAATGCTGAAAGAATCACAATACCAGAACTCAAATTATACTACAGAGCTATCAACAAAAAAAGCATGGTATTGGCAACCAGAAGAGACATGAAGACAAATGGAATAGAAGATGGAGGTAAAAATACACATATAGTTATCTGATACTCAACAAAGGTGCCAGAAATAAATGTTAGAGAAAAGATAGCCTTTTAAATGAATGGTGCTGGGAAAACTATATATTCATATATAGAAGAACACAACTTGATCCCTATCACTCACCTTGTATAAAAGTCAACTCAAAATAGATCAAAATAGACTTAGGAATTAGACCAGGAACAGTAAAACTGCTAGAAGAAAATATAAGGGACAACACACCAACATACTGGCATTTGCACCCACTTATGTAATGGATTCCTGAAACACAAGAAGTAAAGCCAAAAATCATTAAGTGGGAGAGCATCAAATTAAAAAGCTTCTGAATGACAAAGGAAATGATTAAGAACATGAAGAGAGAGCCTACACAAAGAGATCTTTGCCACTTGCTCCTCAGACAGGGCATTAATATCCAGAATGTAAACAATAACAAAAAAAAAAAAACCTTAACACTAAATAAATAAATGGGCAAAAAATTAAAGAGACTTCTCAAAAGAAAGAATACAAATGTCAGACAAATGTATGAAAAATGTTCAATATTCCAGTGATCAGGGCAATTCAAATCAAAATATTAGACTACATCTCATTTAAGTCATAATGACAATTATAAAGAAAACAATATTACATGCTGGCAAGGATGTGGGCTAAAAGGAACATCATGCATTGTTGGTGGGACTGCAAATTAGTAAAAAGACTCTGGAGAGCAGTAGGAGATTCCTCAAAAAAGTAGGGGTGGAAACATTATATGACTCAGCTATCCCACTCTTCAGTATTTATCCAAAATTTTTAAAATCATCATACTACAGTGATACAGCCACATCAATGTTCTAGCAGCACAATTCACAATAGTCAAATTATAGAAACAGCCCAGATACCCATAAACAGATGAATAAAGATAATGTGGTATATATGCACACAATGGTGTTTTACTCAGTCATCAATAAGAATGAAATTATGGCATTTGATGGTAAATGGATGGAACATGATAAGTGAAATAAGCCAGACCCAGAAAGTCAAGTGTCAAATGTTTTCTCTCATTTGCAGGAGCTAGACAAAAGTAAGGGGAACAAAGTGGGGGATCCCATGAAAATAGAAGAGAAATCAGTTGAGTAAAGGAAGGGAATTAGTGGGTAGGTAGGAGGGATGGGAAAAGAGGAATGGTGGAATGAAGCTGACCATATTATCTGTGTATGTAAATGAATATGCCACAGTGAATTTTACCTTTATGTATATCTGTAAAGCACTAATTTTAAAAATTATATTAATAAATGGAGATAGTCTAGAAGAGGAAAGGGTACAGGGGAAAGGAGGATGGGAGGGAAAGGGTAAGTATTGAGGACTGAATTAGAGCACATTATATTTTGTGCTTGCATAATTTTGTCAAAATGAATCCCAATATTATATATAACTAAAAAAGTAGAAAAATCACAAAGAAATAATCTATTAAAATATATCAATTGTTTCAGGTAGGGGAAAAATCTAAACCAAAATTTATAGAAGAAATAATAAAAAAACAGAAATAAATGGAATGGAAACAACAAAAAAACAGAAAAAAAGGGAACAATACACTGATTCTTTGAAAAGATAGACAAACTCTTTGCTAGATGAAGAAAAAGAATCAGATCAAAGATGAGATATTTCAAGTGACATCACAGAAATACAAAAGATCCCTAGCGATTATCATGAACAACTACGTGACTACACATTTTCTAACAGAGAAGAAATGGACAAATTTCTATACATCTGTATCTTAACAAGGTTCATACATGAAGAAAAATAAAACCTGAATGGATCAACAATGAGTAATAAGATTGAGTTAGTAATGACTCTTATTAAAATAAATAAATAAATCCAGCAACAAATGTATTCATTGTTGATTTCCATTATTCTCTCAAAGAATATGAATTATTCTTAAATAATTTCAAAAAAATTGAAGAGGAAATCCTTCCAAACTGATTATATGAGCCCACCATTACTCTGACACTGAAATAAGACAAGGACACAATGAAAAAGAACAAAAAAGAAAAATGCTGGGCAATATCCTTGATTAACCTAGAAGCAAAAATCATTAACAAAATACTAGTAAACCTAATCCAACATCACACGAGAAACATTATTCACCTTGATAAATAGGATATATCTCTAGGATGCAAGGTTAGTTCAACATAGCAAAAAAAAAATAAATGTGATACATCACATCAACAGAATGAAGGGTAAAACCCATATCATCATAACAATGTATGCATAAAAGGCCTTTAATAAAATTCAACATCCCTTCATGATAAAAATACTAAACAACTTGGGAACAGAAGGAACATCCTTCAACATTAAGAAAACCATTTTTATGAAGCTAATAGCTAACACTATACTGAATGCAGAAAAGTTAAAACTTTCTAAGATGTTGAACAAGATAAGGATGTGCATTTTTTTTTTCCACTTTCATTCACCTTATTGCTGGAAGTCCTAACCAGAACAATCAGGTAAGAGAAAAAAATGAAGGACATCTAAATTGGAAAAGAGAGAGCCAAATAATCACTGTTTGAAGATGACATGATCTTATATATAGAAACCTACAAAAATTTCATTGAGCACTATTACAATAAGTTCAACAAAATTAACATACAAATATCAGTAGTGCTGTTCTACTCCAAGAGCCAATTTTCTGAGATAGTAATCAATAAAGCAATCCTATTTATAACAGTTACAAAATAACATCTAGTGTGCTGAGCTTGTAGTATAGTGATAGAGCAATTCCCTAGCATGTGTGAAGGCTGGTGAAGCCTGCCACAAACAAAAATCTAGGAATAAATTTAACCAAAGAGGTGAAAGATATCTACAATGAAAATTATATAATATCAATGAAAGAAATGAAAGAGGGCACACACAAAGAAAGACATAGGACATTCACAGACTGCAAGAATCAATACTGTTGAAGTCTCCTTACTACCTAAAGAAATCTACAGATTCAATGCAATTCCCATCAAAATACTAATAACATGCTTCAAAGAAATAAAAACTGTTCTAAAATTTATATGGAACCACAAAAAGCAAATAGACAAACCCATCTTGAACTAAAAGAACAAAGGTGGAGGCCATTACCTAACTTCAACACGCAACTACAAAGTTGTTGTAATAAAATAGCATGGTGTAGGCATAAATACAGACAGAGATCAATGAAATAGGAGAAATATCTGAGAAGTAAACTCACACATATACAGTCAACTGATTTCACACAAAGGTACCGAAATTTTCTCCAGAAATCACACTGTAGAAGACAGTCTTTTCAAGAAATGGTGCTGGGAGAATTGGACATCACCATGCAGAAGCCTGAAATGAGTCCCTTATTTCTCACCAGTTTCAAAAAAAATTATTAAAAATGTATTAAACACTTAAATGAAAGATCTGAAGCTATGAAATTGCTAAAAGAAATCATAAGAAAAATTCTTCAGAGTTTTGTAATAGGCAAGAATATTTAGGAAAAGACCCCCAAAGCAAAAGGAAATAAACCAAAAAGTGGACAGAATTACATCAAGTTGGAAATGTCTGCACAGCAATGAAAACAGCCAGAAAGTTCAGGGGAAAACCTACAGAATGGGAGGAAATATTGGCAAAATATAAATCTAACAAGGGGTTGATGTAAAAAATATACAAGAAACCCCAACAATTCTATAGGGGGAAAAAAGGATTGTATACCTCTGTAGACATTTCTCATAAGAAATGCAAATGGCCAACTGTTGCATGAAAAATTTTCTGACATCACTAATCATCAAGGAAATGCAAATCAAAACCATTATGATTTCACATCACTGCGGGGGGGAAAAATGCTGTTATCAAAAAGACAAAAGATGACAAGAACTGGCAAAGATGTAGAGAAAAAGGAAACTTTGTACCCTGTTGGCAGGAATGTAAATTAGTACTGCCCTATAGGAACATGGTATGGAGTTTCTGAAAATAAAAAAATAAAAAAAAATAAAAAATAAAACCAGAACCACCAAATGTTCCAGCAATCTGATTACTGGGTATATATGCAAAGAAAATGAAATTAGTTTGTTAAAGAGATTTCTGCACTCCTGTGTTTATTACAGCACTACACAATAGCCCAGAAATAGAAACAGCGTAAGACTCCATCAATTGAAGAATGGATAAAGAGAAGGGGGTGATATACACAATAAAATACTAGTCAGCCTTTTAAAAGACATTCTGACAATGCAAAAACATGTATGGAACTGGAGATGTTTACATTATGTGAAATAAGCAAGACACAGAAGAAAAGTACCACATGATCTTCCTCATATGAGCAATAAAAAACAAAACAAAACAAGAAGTTGATCTCATAGATGTTGAGAGTAGCATGGTGGTTAATAGAGCCAGAAGAGAGTCGGGGTTAGTGGGAGGGAAGGGGGAAAGTTGAGCCATGGGTATTAAGTTATAGTTAGGTAGGAATGTGAAATTCTGGCATGCTATTGTACAGTAAGGTGACCGCCAATAATAATTATGTACTGGACATTCCCAAAATGTAAAAGAAAAATTTTTGAACATTTTCACCAAAAATAAATAATTAATATTTGAGGAGATAGATAGGTTTAACATGATAAACACTTCATGGCATCCCATTAATATATAGAATTTTTATATTTTTTAAGTCAGGTCAAATATAATGGAAATGACAGATGGGAAAACAATGTTTGCAGAGACAAGTTTAACTTGATTTAAACATTACACAATCAAAATTGATTGCAGCCCATAAATATGTACAGTTTAAAAAATATTTTTGTGTATTAAGTTTTAAAAGATAATATACAATGCAATATTTCATTTTATCTAGGGTTATGTGATATGAAATGGTTGAAAATGGAGGCTCTGAAGCCAGATTTTATCGGTTACAATTGTGGCTAACCTCCATCTAAACTTACATAAACTTACTTAGCCTCACTTTGAGAATACCATATTTATTGATATATAATTCAATAAATTAAAATTCATCTTTTTAAAGCATATATTTTGATAGACTTTTGCATAGTCACAAGGTTATTCAACTATCAACTTTAGAAGATGAAACCACAGTTTCATGTAAAAAGAAAAAAATTCATGCCAATTAGCAGCCATTTCCCATTCTTCCCTCCCTCTATCCCCTACCAACAATTAAACTATATCTTTTTGTATAAATTTGCCAATTTTTTGACATTTTATACTAATAAAATAGTATAGTATGCAGCTTTCATGTCTAACTTCTTTCACTAAACACAATGTTTCCCAGGCTCATCCATATTGCAGCATGTATCAGCATTTCATTTCTTTTTATGACTGAATAATATTCCATTTTGGGATTTGGCACCTTTTGTTTATCTACTTTTGGATATCTGTATTGTTTCCAATATATTGACTAATATGAATAATTCTGCAATGAACATTCCCATATGAGTTTTAATGTGAACTTCTACTTTCAATTTTCTTTGGTCTACCTCAAGTAGTGGAATTGCTGGGTCTTGTGTTAACTATATGTTAAACATTTTGAGGAACTGCCAAACTGTTTTCCAAAGTGGCAATCTCACTTTACATTTCCACCAGAATGTTTTCATACACTCTTATCAACATTTATTATTATCTGTCTCTTACTAGCCATTCTAGTGAGTTATTTAACTTTTTTTAAGCCCTGTTTCCCCCCCACCAACTTCGAAACAGAAGTAATAAAAATACCCACTTCCTAAATTTGTTTGAGAATGTATAAACTCGCTATCACATTGCCTACAAAATATTTTTTCTAAGTTTTATTTTGTGTTCCTACTCTGCCTTTTCTCAACATTGCAAAGAGCATGCTCAAGTTTTGTCTTTAAAAAAAAATTCAGGGGCTGGGGATGTGACTTAAGCAGTAACGTGCTCGCCTGGCATGCGTGGGGCACTGGGTTCGATCCTCAGCACCACATAAAAATAAAATAAAGATGTTGTGTCCACCGAAAACTGAAAAATAAATATTAAAAAATTCTCTGTCTTCTCCATCTCTCTCTTTTAAAAAAATCAGGTTTTAGAAGTTGAGAAGATGAAAGCAATGCAGGTTATTATGGTTTGGATGTAAGGTGTCCTCCAAAAGCTCATGGGTGAGATAATGCAAGAAGGCAGAGGTGAAGTGATTGGGTTAAAGTTCTTATAACCCAATCAGTGAATTATTCCCTTGTAGGGATTAACTGAAGGCAAGTAGGGTGTAGATGGAAGAGGTGGGTCCCTTGGGGTGTTCCTTTGGGGCGTATATTTTGTATCTGGAGAGCAGAATCACTCTGCTTCCATGATGGCCATGTCCAAAGCCGCTTTCTCTATTACACACTTCTGTCAGGAGGTTCTGCCTCGACTAAGGCCCCATGGGACGGAGTTGGCACTCTATGAACTAAGACCTCTGAACACCTGAGCCCAAATAAACTTTTTTACCTCTCTGTTTTTGTTGGGTCTTTTGGTCACAGCAATGAAAAAGCCAACTAAAAAAACACATCAACAAAAGTTTCATTGTGCTCTAAATATGACAATGCCATTATATTTTTAAAACTATTTATTTTTATAATAACTTATTGTGATCCCATAAATAGTATTCTATTTTTATATTTGCGAAATTGGAGTAATTTGTTTTTTAAATTATTTTTGTGCATCTTAATTTTATTGTTATGCTAGTTAGCAAATAATATATATATAATATTGAATAGATATCTGTCATTTTTCTGTAATCAGAAAAAACTAATTTCATATATATATATATATATATATATATATATATATATATATACACACACACACACATATATATAAACACACATACATATATGTAGGAATCCAAATTTGCCCATAAAGAAATTCTGAATTTGTTACTGCACAGGATAAAATTAATGGAACACCATCATGTCTCTAACTTTCCTCTCATTTATGACATAAAAACACCAGCTAATGCATAGCCTGGTTGGTGAGGATAAAATGAGATTCTTCATATTTGGGATTTCCTATGAAAATGCTAATTATATGAGGTGAGTTCCATTGCAATTCTGATAGCATTTCCTGCTTCTCTTTTCAAAGTTTAAAATAATTTTATTAACTTGTATTCATTGTACATATTGATGGGGTTCTATGTGATATTTTGATTTACATATAGCATGCACTGATCATATCCATCTAGCCTTTATCTCCCCTCACCCCACTCACTATCAACCCTAGAAATCACTATTCTACATTCAGCTCTGATTGGCTCTCAGTCTCTCTCTGCTCTCCCCAGGGCTGGAGTTAGTTGATGCCTGTCTCTAGGCATAGCCCTACAGTCTCTAGGGTCAATTCCCCCTCAGAGGTCTGTCACTAAGCAGCTTCCATCCAAATCTACACCTTTGTTGCCAGTTTGATGAGGACTTTGTTTCTCATAGCTGAGCTTTACTTGTTTCTGAATTCAGATGCATCCTGTTCTACAATTCTGAACTCATGCTTTCTTTCCCAAGAGCCTAAATCTCTCTAGACAATCACCAAAGGACCATCTCAGTATGGCCTTGCAATTTTAGTGTTTTCTCTTTCTTCCTCTCCCCTTTCTTCCACTTCCTTCCTCTCTCCTTGATGCAGGTCATGGATTCTGTAGTATTTGTTACCAATTTTCTCTTCAACTACTTGTTCTCTGCCTTTATTTACAAACATATTGCACTAGGCAGTATCTCCTTATCATTGAATATTGAGAAAATCTGTTTGCTATTATAGATAATCCACGGACACTGAATTGTCCACCCACATTCCTCGATTTGCACAGGGCTCAAGAATCTTATGACAAAGAACTTTAACCCACCCATGAGAGCTTCACTCATGAGCAGATCTATCTTTCTGTGCAAGTTAGGATTATATTCAATTATATCAAAGACTGAATTCTAAATGATGCCAGGGTCTGTATAAAGCATCAGCGAATCTTGAGGATTGTGAGAAAGATTCATGGCTAAGGAACAATGACAGTAGGATACAACCTGTTATACTATTAGTCAGATTTGTCCTGGTGGCATGTATAAAATATTCCCTTCTCCTTGGATGGGAATAGACATCAGTTAAGGAGGGAAAAATGTTCTCTTGATTTTTAAAAAACACTTTTAGTAAATTTAGTAGACTTAATACCAAATCTATGGTTGATAAGGATATGAAAATCTCAGAAAATAAATAAGTGGAGTGTTGGGAAACTCTGCCAGAGTATGAGTGGAGTGGTTCCTCCAATGTCGCATTGTGCCTATGTGTCCAGCTGGTAATCAAAATGTAAAGGGCTTTTAGTTGTTTTAACATACTTTTATAATTGAAAAAAATTATCAAAAGACACCATTAAAGTTAACACTAATATTCCCTACAACTTTGGACAGAGAATTCACTTGCTGTTCTATTTTGTTTTTCAAATCATGTATAGCTGTATAATCCAATCTGCTCTACTAGAGAGACTAGAGAGTGCTATATAATAAACCCCATGCTGACTCCTTCAATAAGTCTTTATGGAATGGTTACTATTCTATGCCATTGCATAAGCAAATAAGATATATACAGAGTTTATATTTACTTATATTTACTTGAATGGGAATATAACAGGAAATAAATATTAGGAACTATGAGAAAACTAAAACTGATTGTTAAGACAGAATTTGAAAGTGTAATTATCCATGTGCCTGGCAAAGAGAGCATGTGCTAGCGATACTTACTCCACAGAAGTTCTCTCTGAAATGATGAGACAAAGTCATATGTTTGAGGATAAATGTGAGAAACATTCCAGTAGAGGAAACAGAACAAGTGTCCTAAAATAGGAACAGAAAGACGACCAGTGTACCATGGGAAGAATGATAATATATTCAACAAGAAGTCTAAGGCACAAAGAGCAAGGATTTGGTTTTTATTGTAAAGACAATTGGAAACCATTAAAGATGTTCAGAAAGAAAAGTGATGTGTTTTGATCTACATTTTAAAAAAGCAGGCATAGAGACAAATGTTTGTCTGAAAGCAAAAGTGGAAGCAGTGTATCACTATATTGCTCTCCATGAGAAATAGCTGTGGGTTGGCCTCATGTGGTGTGGTGTATTGGAAAACGGCATCGGGGCACTCAACCACTCCCCAGCCCTATTTTGTATTTTATTTAGAGACAGGGTCTCACTGAGTTGCTTAGTGTCTCACTTTTCCTGAGACTGGCTTTGAACTTGCTATCTTCCTGCCTCAGCCTCCTGAGCTGCTGGGATTACAGGCTAGCGCCACTGTGCCCAGCTGGATTCTACTCCTTCAATCTCAGTTTGGACTGGTGACTTTTGATGGCACAAGCAGAGGCTTGAATACAAAAGGAAACCAGTCTGTTGAAGCTTTTGCCATGCTTATCCTGTGAATGCTTCTACCATAATAAGAATAAATACAGGTTGGCATCCTTGAAGATAAGCAGCCATGATGTTTCTCCCAGATGTCCCAGCATCATGCTAACCATTCAGCCCTGGCAGAGCCAGACCACCCTCAAGAACCACCCACACAACCCACATAATGGTGGCAAACAGTAAATGCCTTGGTGTTTTAAGCACTAAGTTTTATTTTTTTTTTAAATACAGTAAAAGCTAACTAATGAATGGCAGTTGGTAGCAATAGCAGTTAGTGACGTGGAAAGTAAATAGATTTAGAACAGATTCTGGAGATAAAGCTTATAAGAGCTGATAATAGGTTACATACACAATAAGAAAAGTTAAAGATAGTTATAAAATTTTTGGTACCATTTATTAAGACAGGTTGATCATTTATAGGGAACAGGTAGAGGATTTAACAGATTTATCTACAACACCAACAACATTAGAAGCTTCAAATTTATATAATATTTACCTTCTTCCATCATATTTCCATAGAAAAAGTGAGATGAGGTTAAGAGACATCTAATGCAAATATAAAAATCAATTGAGGTAAATAAAAACTTCATATTTCCTCTTTTTAATTGGAACCATCAATGTGAACATGGCATTGACTGTCATTCTCTCTATATGTGCAAGTTTTTCTATATATATGCATATGCATATATAGAAATCTTGCATATGTATGTATGTGTGTATACGTATGTAGATATGTGTATATATATATATATATATATATATATATATATATATATATGTATTCCCTACTTTGTCCACTCAATAATCTAAAACTCTGTCAATTAACAAAAACAAATACCTGCAACTGCACAGATTTTTATCCTTAAGTACCATTTTTAACTGAAAGAAACCATGTCCCCCCTTAAGCACAATTCCTCATCTGGGCAATACATGTACAAGCAGAGTAGTTATATTTCATCCCTCAAGGCAAGGAAACTATCAAAATCTCTTGCCATAAAGACATGTTTAAAAACCAACCTGAAAGGGCTCACACAGACCAAAGAGACCAGTTTGAGCTACAAATTATTTAAATGCATTGCAATACTTCAAATACTTTTTTTAAAATCATTAATTTATAGTGCTTAAAAGAAAATAAAACTCTTCAGTCATTTGAGAGTAGCTGTTTTCATCAAGAGGCCACCTGGGTGAAATGGCTCCAGTGTCTTGGATTCCTTCATAAGTAAACTGAAAACTGCTCCCAATAAATTGTAACGTAAGCATCACCAATTAGAAACTTCCAATTACCCTCTAAGTAGGGGTTTCCCATTGGATATTACAAAACAGGGCAAATATCTAGTTGTACCCAAAACAATTTACTTGCTTCCATATCCAGCTTTTAAAAGCCCACTGCACATATGGCTGAAGCAGAGCTCTCTGAACTTGCCTCTCCTGAATGCTGCCCAATTCATCAGCAATTTAGTGTTCACATAAAATATTTTGTCCAAATTTTTCTTTTAACACTTCCTAGACATGAGAGTATTTTTGGAGAATTTGAACCCTGGCCTGACAAGGGAGAAGGAGGAGACTGACCATGCTGCAGCCCTGCCATCTACTTCCATCTAGAGACTTCAGCCAGGACCAGGAAGGTCACAGGCCTAGTTACACCAGAGGTGAAGTATTTGTAACCTGCAGGGACACTACAAGATTATAGGATAGAAACTGTAATATCTCCAATCTGCACTGCCAGAGAGGAACATAAACAACATAAAAAAAGGAGGAGGAAATTGTCCCCAACAAACCAAGATGCTTCAATGATAGAATTCATTGACAACATAGTAGATGAAATGTCAGAAAGGGGGTTCAGAATGTAATTAAAATGATCTTTAAAGCATAGGATATAAGAGCAATTATAGGCAACAACTGATCATTTCAACAAAGAGATAAGAGTAAATACAGGTAGCAAAAGATTATTTCAAGAAAGAGAGACTCTGGAAGAAAAAAACAAAACAAAACAAACTGAAATCCTTGACATGAAGGAAACAATAAACCAAATAAAAAATTCAATAGAAAGCATCACCAACAGACTAGATCACTTGGAAGACAGAACCTCAGGCAATAGAGACAAAATATATAATCTTGAAAATGAAATTGACCACACAATGAAGATGGTAAGAAACCATGAACAGAATGTCCAATAATTATGGGATAACATGAAAAGACCAAATATAAGAATTATTGGGTTCAAAGAAGACACAGAGATACACAATCTCTTCAATGAAATATCACAAAATTTCCCAAACATGAAGAATGACTTGGAAAATCAATTACAAGAGTCCTACATGGCACCAAATATACAAAAGTACAACAGATCCACACTATGGCATATTATAATGAAAATGCCTACTGTACAGAATAAGGATAAAATTTTAAAATCCACAAGAGAAAAATTTCAGAAACAAATGCATGTAAAAAGAATGATAGGATTCAATTATAGTCATTTCATCTTCTAGTGAAATAATGGATCTAGTTGATAATCAATGGCTGCTTAAACTATCATGAAAAAGAATGAAGATGATATTTCAAAGACTGACACCTTCTGGTCCCTTTTTTGTTGTTGTTGTTGTTAGCAATAATCTTACCACCAGTAGAGAAATCAGACATTAAATTTTGTTGATGCACCACTCCAAAATAGCACCGTTATAAAATATTCTTGTCATAAATATTAAAGCTACATCCAATCATGCATCTAAATTTAACTACAATTATAGAAACATTCTAAATGATGCTGTAAAGATACAAAGTCAAAACAAGGATTCATGATCCAGTTTTTTCAGTAAGTAGGAAATATTATATGTTAAAAGATACTTCAGTTTCATATGAATTAAATGTGATTCATGTGTGTGATTCAGTTCCTGATTGAAACAATCTAAACATTAAGATGATATTCTTGAGACCAGGAACACTGAACAAACATTGTATATTTAGTGATATGAAGAGCTTGATGCTGATTTCACTGGCTGTGATGATGATACTGTGATCATGCTTTCCTCTCTCATCCTTATCTGTGAGAAATATGCACACAAGCATTTCCTGGTCAAAGGATTTGCTTAAAGTACTCCTAGACAAAAAGCTGTGGTACTCTCAGATGCTCTTCGTCACATGCTGGGATTTTTTAAAGAGATTCTCTAGAGACAAGGAGGCACCAAGGAGATAATATCAGGCTTTGATGACACATTTGAAAAAATGAATCATTTCAGAGAAACTCTTAGACCGTATCTTTCTTCTTCTTTTTTATAGGAAAGTAATATCAGGTTCTAAATATTTCTGTGTGCATTCCACATTTTTCATATTGCAATTGCTGTCAGCACACATGAGGGATTAAAAGACCCTGTGTGACATGAAATAAGTCCATAAGCATTACGGAATATCCACTCCCCATGTGGCAACAGTCCCAAATGTGAGGAGGACATCCGCTGCTGTCACACCTTTGCCTTGCTTGCCCTTCAGCGCTGTGGTCTGTGGTTTTTTGCCCTGATCATGCTCTCTTATGTATTCGCCAGTCAAAAGTTCCTGCATATTTCAATAAAAATGAGGTCTATTTTGGTGCTAGCTTGAAAGTTTCACTGTCTGACATTGCCATCACAATATGCATATTCAGTTAATTTACACAGAGCAAAAATGGACAGCCTGTCAATGAGGTCTGAGGCATACAGTGGGAGCCCCTGAATCACATTACTGCACCCGTTTTGGTAAGTATTTCCAATAGCACTACATGTATAACTTCCCAATTCCCTTTCACTAAAATAGGGAAAGGAAATAAACCACGTGACACAGTCAAAGGAAAACAGGTTCTTTTGGAATACCCTATAAACCATTTCTTTCAACAATTTTGATACATTGGAAGATAATGTCCTATGAAGCCTAAATTAGTGATGCGTACATGAATATTTTAGTTAATGATTCTTTTTCAGAAAACTTGATACCTCATCTTCATGCAATAATTTTATTTATCAGAGCTCCCAATAAAAAAATAAATACCCTCTTTTGTGTTTTGGAGAAGGTCCTTGCAGGTGTAGAAAAGGAAATGTAAGTAAGGGCTGTAGCCAGATTCCAGTTTTCTCTCTTTCTTTCGTTTTCTTTTTGGTTGTTGTTGTTGTTGCAGATGGACAGAATATTTTTATTTATTTTTATGTGGTGCTGAGGACCGAACCCAGTGCCTCACATGTGCTAGGCAAGTCCTCTACCACTGAGCACAATCCCAGCCCCGAGATTCCGATATTCCTAGTACCCAGTCATGTCAGAACACTGAGGATCTAACAATGGGAGAATTAAGCAGGGAGCCAAAGTTGGAGTTTTGGAGGTCCAATCCCTGTCTACTTACCCATGATCTTAAAAAAAAAAAAAACATACCAAGTGTCTAGTTTTTAATATAAAAATATATTTAAAAGGGGAGAGAAAAGAGGGGAAGCAGAAAATAATAGCAATAACTTATTTTAGTGTTATGGTTTGAATGTGTATCCCCCCACCCCACCAAATCATGTGCTGAAACCTTAATTCCTCAGAGTGGCAGGGTTGAGAGGTGGGGCCTTCCTTGTGGGAGGCATTTGGGTCATGGGGTGGAGCTCTCAGGAATAGACTGACGTCTTGGTGGTAGGAACGTTTTCAGCCCCTTTTTCTTCTTCTGCAAGGACCTGCTTGCCCTTCTGCTTTCCTGCTGTAGGATGATACAGCATGAGGCCCTCACCAGATGCAGCCACTTGATTACAAACTTCTGGCCACAAGAACCATGGACTAAATAAACTTTTTTCTTTTATAAATTACCCAGTCTCAGGGTAATACCTATTTGTTATAACAGAAAATGGACTAAGACAATTACCAAAAGGAAACAATTTTGTAGCTTTGATCATCTAATATAAAACATAACCTGAGAGAGAGCTGAGAATTTACAAACTTTGTCCTCTTCTGGACTACAAGAAGAAACGGGCATGGAGAATGTATACAGTATGAAGAGAATTAAGTACAAAAGCTGTGCTTAAGTTATTCTGATACTTAATAGAAATGAATACACCTCAAGGAAACAGATGAACATTTTATTCTATTCACGTATCATAATAGCCTTTATTCATTAAGTTTTTCATTCATTAAATAGGTTTAACTGAGCATCTACTATGTGTCTTGTGAACCATAAGAATGTTGTATACTTATGGATGGTTGTAAACTGTGATTAAGAATGTAATTACAAAGGAAATCAAAATGCATGGCCTACCTAAACCTTCCCTCAAAGAAGAAAAAGTCCTGGCCATGCCAAGACTAATGAGAAGAGCACAACGGGGAGAAGATACAATGTAGAAGAAGCCACACAAACAGAAAAACAGTCTTTGTTTCTCAGTTTATTATGGAAGACTGTCCTGAGTTGAGGCCAGAGAATTGGCAGATGCCGAATGTGTCATGGGTCAAGAATGGCTTTTTAATTTTAATTCTAATTCTCTATCAAGAATGGATTGGACAAAGTGCAAGAGAAGAAACAAACTGCTGATTTAACATGTATGTGCTCAGAGGAAGAAATTTATGGACATATAATAGGTATTTTTCATATTTTTACACAACGTAGATTTCTGGATTCAGATTACAACTGAGTCACTGTTGCTTGCAGTTAAATATGCAAACCCCCAAACTGACCAAATATGTTTATGTCTTTTCTAAAGGCTCAAATTGCGCTTATCCACCTTTAGTTCAGGAATACAGTTGATAATAATTCAAGTGGCCCCATTCAATCCAGTCTAGTCATGATCTGTCATGGAGAAATGTGGAATAAGGGCAAGGGCATAGAGTTGGCTGTTCTAGCCCAAGGATAAATCATAAATTATTGTAAATGTCCACAAGTAAAAAAATATTTCAGAGTTCCTTGTCCTGTATTTGAGTTATTTTATTGTCTAATATCAATTGAATTTAAACTCACAAAAATGGTTGTCTAACACATGAAAGATTGGGATAACCATTCATTTCCTAACTTGCATTTAATTGAGAGGAAGAAAATACATTTAACATAAAATTAAAATAATTAGGCTCAGAAACATTTTTTTAAGGAGCTGGATGTCAAAGGCTAAATAAACATAATAACCTAAACTCATGTGTGAAGAGAAAGTAAGATCCAACACCTTCTCAGAACTAAACCTTGAGTATTAATTAAATTCAGTGATGTGGATAAAACATGACAGAAGAATTTCATCCATTTGTCCACTGCAATAGTTAACACTTCCGAGTGCTCTTACTTAAGTTTGTTTATTTTTAGACCTCAAGAGACATTTAGAAGAATTAAGACCAAGTATGGGCAAATAGATCCTTTCTTTATGACATTCAGTTCCATAAAAGCACAGCAGAGCAGTGAATGCACATTTGAAGGACTTTAGAGACTATTTTGTCTACGATTAGGACGAGCTGAAGAATTCTCTAGAGCAAGAGTTTGGCAGGTTAATTCATTTCCCATTGACCCAGCATCTAATGTATGCAATATTACTGAAACCTCTGTCCCTTGCATGGCAGGGCTAAAAGAGAGGCATTCCCTGTGGTTTGCACCTTCAGAACTTTTTCACAATGCTCTGAAATATTTGACATGTATTTCTATAGTGATCCGCTCTCATTATCAGAAACTTATTTTCATTAAAGTTTAACAAAACAAGACACTAATTAAAAATTAGCAACTACCAGTGGTAACTTATAATCCAGGGTCTGAGCCACAACAATAATACAAGGGGAAAAAAAACCCAAATAATAAAAACATCTTTCTGCACTCTACCTTTGACATTTTAATGGTGGAATTAGCAGACAGTTGTCATAAGCCACATATAAATAACTGAAGGATCTGTGTAGGATGTACAAATTATTTCACCCTCAAAGTTACTTTCCTATCTTCTGTTTTTCCTTTTAGTGCATATTCACTGACCTACTGCTTTTGGTGCCTGCCCTTTCATGAAAAAAAAAAAAAAATCACTTCATGCTTGATATTCTTCTCAAGCCACAATATGGGAAGCCACTAATACTGTATTTCCTAAAATATTTAAGCATTTTCTAATAATCACTGAAAAGTTCTTGCCCTTCCTCGAATACGTCCTTCTATATTCTGATATTTCTTTTTCTTTCCTTGTCTGTGTGATAAACACCAACTGGCCTATCAGGAGAATGCCTGTCACCTGGTGCCCACTGTCCTACCTACTGAGAAGTCTTCCTGCTTCATCCTTGCCACAGTTGGCTTCATCAGGCTCAGAAACTAAAGGGACCATAACTGGTTGGCTTCTCTTTCCCAGGGATTTGGGTTTGAGATTCTGAAAAACTACACAAAACAGCTTCAGATGGCACAAGTGCAGATCCTAAGAGAGACTAAACATTGGTGGTCACGGGAACAGAACACATTAAAGAGGTGCCGCTGGCCCCAGCAAGCCAAAGCCACAGGAAAGCTGAAATAATGGGAAAGCAGAGACTAAGTGCTAAAGAGAAGGGAAAGCACTGGAAAGGAGAAGGGAAAACCCATGCTGTCCTAGAGAAAGAGTCAGAGAAAGACAAAATACATAAGCGCACCACTTTGAGGAGCCCAAGCTGTTTCTGTTTTCCTTCCCTGCAGAGATATTGACTGCCTACCCACCCCACTCCCCCCCCCCCTTTTTTTTGGACTGAGGATTGAACCTAAAGTTCCTTTAGCACTGAGCTTTATCCCTAGCCTTTTTATTCTTTATGTTGGGACAGGGTCTCACTAGATTGCTGAGGCTGTCCTTGAACTTGCCATCCTGCTACCTTTACCTCCTCTGTTGCTGGGATAACAGGCTGCGCCCAGCTGCTTCCCCCCCCCCCACTCCATTTCCTTTCAGTTTGATTTAACTAGAGAGCATTTCTGTACCTTTTTAGCCAAAAGCTTCTCTTAGGACCTATTTCACATTTACCGCATTTCTACCTCTCAGCTCCACGGTCCTCTCTCCCTGAATGCCTTTTTCTACCCTTCCCCAAGAGGAAGACCTCTCCATGCTCACATCCCTCATTGCTGTCATTTTTATTGTTATGGCTGCTTTTATATTTTGTCTTGAGATCTGTCAAGAGTGGCCATAAACCAAGCCAGCCACTTGCTAGGAAAGCTCTGACTGTGGAGAAGTCAGGTTTGGGTGTATTTCAGGTGAAACACGACGAAAAAGTAAAACAGAAATGCAGCATACAAAAAAAAAAAATGTGTTACTTAAAGACTCCAGAGAGATTGGGGAGCCCAGGAGGCTGACAGGAAGCCTGAAGGTGGCAGAGAGCTCAGCCAGAAGGTGTGAAGAGAGATGACCTTCGCTACTGCCCTCAGATTAAAGCTCACATTGTCCCTTGGGCTTTCCCTCAGGGTTGAGGATTGGCTAGTTTAAGGAAAACTCTTGCAAAGAGAGGCTTTTATTGACTTGACTCTGGTGTTAACCATCAGGGTTTATCAGGGGCAGCAGCTGAGAGATGTGTTGGGTATTGAGTCAGTGAGATGAGGAACCAGTGGGCTGTATCTTTAATCACAAGTGATAGGATAATGCTGGGTTTCACATCAGGCCTAAACTGGATACCAAGGCAGCAACTATACTCAGCAAGTTTATGATGCTCATAAGTTATATACATGCATATTTGACAATCCCCACTGACCTTTGCTAGATGTAGTTTTACATACATCTCTTACCATGAAGGTTGCTTAATCAATGGTTATGAGTAGATTAGTAAATGAATGAATGAATGAATAAAGTAGAAAAAGACTCAACTGTATATTCCCTCCAAGTTATCATCTTATTCTTTTTTTTTCCTTGAAGTTCTAGGCTAAAACATTATTTTCAAATTCTGGTGCATAAATAAGTACTTGCTTGGTTGCTTAATCATAAAATTTATAAAAAATTCAAATATATGGGGACTGGTATATGGTCAGTATATTATATCTTTAAGGTTTGAGGACTTGTGGTTTCAGATAACATGATTTCAGACTGTTTCTACTGGAGGCAAACTACTCTTTCCAAGATGAATGAACTGTCATGACCAAACCCAATAACATATTTTAGTCAGCTTGCCCGTGCTACTTTCAGCAATTGACAGTTACCCCTATCCATTTGAGAACCTCTCTGATCCGTTGGATTTGAAGGCACTTCTACTTTAAAATGCATCTCAATATCCCTTAGCCTTGATCTCTGGCTTATTTTCTTAAACTTCAAATGCATGTGCCTCAAAATCTCAGTACTAGCTAGCAAACCCAAGGAAACTTGGGTCAGGGAATTGATACCAAAAAATAACAAAACAGCCCACAAGATACTACATTTGGGCCTCAGGCAAGCAGATGCTGTATGGTGGTGTGGAAGGCGGCTGCTGGAGTGTGGACTTTGCAGAACTTTTTGCTCCACTGTTTCTCATAGTCTCAGAGTTTGGAAGGATTTTACATATTTATCCATTCCAACCTAATTTTAAAACAGGGACACTCAGCCCTAGGAGGTTAGTGGGTTGGTGTAGAGGCAGGCCTGAAACATAAGTTTGTTAGAATCTTGCACTCTTCTGAAGAAAATAACAGAATTTCTTATTTATTTTATATTTTTACTTATCCACTTCTTGGTCATGCAGGTAATGCATGAATTTTGATAGTTTTGGAAAGCCACTTGGTAGTATCCACTAAAGCTGAGCACCAGCAACTCCATGGCCCAGAAATTCTACTCCTAGGTATGTGTCCATCAGAAATGTACATATCTCAAGAATGTTCATAGGTGTGCTAACTTTAATGGCTCCTAAATGTAAACACTTAAATTTTTATCAGCACTAGAATACATAAACAAACTATGGTGTGTTTACAAAATATACTACATAAAGCAATGAAAAGGAAAAAAAAATACAACTACATTACAATAATGCAGAAGCATGTTATAAAAAATAATATTAAGGCAAGTAAGCCAGACACAAAAAAAGTACACTCAATATAATTCCATTTCTTTGAAAGTTCAAAACAGACAAAAACCTACCTATGGATTCATTGGAGCAGCATTCAGATTTTGAGGCACATGCATTTGAAATTTAAGAGAAGAAGGTCTGGGGTTGTGGCTCAGTGGTAGAGTGCTTGCCTCTTGCATGTGAGGCACTGGGTTTGATCCTCAGCACCACATAAAAATGAATAATTAAAATAAAGGTATTTATCCATCTATAATTAAAAAAATAAAAATAAAAATAAATTATAATAAGCCTGAGATCAATACTAAGGGATATTTTAAAAGCTATTTTTAAATTTCTAACCATGTTTTAATGCATACACACATTATTTGTGCTTCTGTAATCCCCAAAGTTCAAAACCCAAGTTTTTTTTTTTTTCCCCAAGGTTTTTTTTTTAACATCTCATTTGGCAACAAAATTCTGACCTGCACTGAACTCATCTGATGACAACACCTGACCTTAACTGACATGAAATTATTTATAGTCTTTGTTTATCCCACTTGGGGTGAATATTCATGTATTTCCTGTGAAAAGATTAATGTGCAGAATATGGGAAGCTATTGCAAAAACCACTGAGGATATTAATAAATCCTGAAAATTATGAATTCTAAAATGCATCTTGTCCTAAGGATATAATACAGTTTTATATATTATTGTAGGTGTTCTGCATCAGAAGAAGGTGATCAGAAGACCTGACAAGAACAACTTAGAGGAGGAAAGGGTTTTTAGGCTCATGATTTCAGAGGTCTCAGTCTGTGGTTGGCCAACTCTATGGCTCTGGGCCCAAGATGAGGCAGAACATCATGGAAGAAGGGTGGAGAAAAACAGCTCAGGACATGGTAACCAGCATCAGAGAGAGAGAGAGAGAGAGAGAGAGAGAGAGAGAGAGAGAGAGAGAGCGCTCCATTTGCCAGGGACAAAATATAAACCCCAAAGGGACATCCCCAGTGACTACCTTTATAGCCACACTTTACCTGCCCACAGTAACAACCCAATTAATCCATCAGTGAGTTAGCCCACTCTTATGTTAAAACCCTTAGAATTTCTTAATTTCACCTTGGAAAATTCTTGCATTGTCACACCTATGAGCTTTGGGGGACACCTCATGTCTAAGTCATAACAGGAGGCAAAATAAAAGTTTCCCAAAGATGTCCATATCCTAAAACCTGGAACCTGTGACTATGTCAAGTCACATGGCAAAGGGGAAATTAAGGCTGCAGATAGATTAAGGTCACTAACCAGCTGCAATCACTTGGATCTATAGACATAGAAGAGGAAAGCATGAGAGAGAGAACCATAACCCGCGTGGAGTCTGCTAATGCACCGACCAAGGGAGATTCCATGGCCAAGTCCTGAGTCCAGGGGTAGGGAATTAGTCTTGTCTTTTGTGGGACAGATATAAAAATGGATTGCATGTTTTTACTTAAAGAGTGGAGAACTGGGGCCAAAAATAATTTACCATAAGCTCTCTTGCCTTCAATCAAAAAGCACTGCTGAAACTGCTATGGAGAGATGGCAATAAATCACTGAGTTGATCATAAAGCAGAAATAGGAGTCATCTTTATTCAGCAGTCTGCAGGCCAAGGGCAGGCTGCAAGTCTATACTCTTTGATCCTTTCTAGAGGTTAGAGCACACCTTTTATACCACAAGTAAAACATGTCAGTACATTAATCATAAGTGGCTATTGTTATGTTTCAAAACCATAAACAAACATCATGAGATCTAAAATCATAAGTAGAGGGGGAAATAGGTCGAAACAACCCTAATGGAGTACAAGTTAAAGAATGGGTTATTAAGGTCTAGACAATCATTTTCTGACAGGATACATCATCCAAGAAAAATGGGAACTAAAAAGACAACAATTTTATATTGTATAAGAAGAGAAGAAACATTTGTGTTTCTAAGCAGGGTGTGCAAAGCAGGATCGGGATGGCAGAAGTGGAGTTTTCTCATGGGAGAAGCATTTCTTACATGATGTAGACTTAGGGCAAAATGGAGTCTGTTTGGTCAATTATCATTTGGCCTGGCCCATAACAAAACCAAATGTGGTCATTAGATTTCTCAAAGCAGACAAGACCTTAAAGACTTAAGAAGGAAGCTATAGACTGTCTTTCAAGAAAGAATATGTACATGGGATGCGATTATTAAGAAAAGAGGGTTAGATCTGATCAGTAAGAAATTGACAAGGATATGTCTAAAATAGCAGTTTGTTAATACAGTGAAAATATTCTTCAGTAATCAATATTATAGTATATAAAGGTGGTAGAATAAACAAAAGTAAGCACACTTAAACTATCAGAAAGATGGTCAGATTTATGTCATGCTTTCTTAATACAGGTGTACTTACACTGACATTGGTTTTAAAGTTCTGTAAAGACCTGCATCTTTAGGAGGAAGTATGAGAAGCCACATCAGTGCCTCTATTATTGGCATTGTTCCTCTATTATTACTCATGGGCAAGATGGGCAGCACCCCATAAAGAGATCTACACATTCATGGACGCAAGAAACATGTTCACGTCTGCCTCTCGCCTCCACTCTGAGTCTTGTTGCTCAGATTTTCAGTTTTTGTTTTTTTTATTACCCTCATTAGCAAAAGTTCACTAGGAAAATTTTTAAGACAAAACGAGAGGTTTCAGTGCAACAAGCAGTTTGCAAAGCAGAGAAATGCAGACTTTCCTACACAACAAAGGTGCCTGGAGAGAGGGGCTAGCTTACAGTACCTGTCCAGGTTCCCACTCACATTCACTAGGCAACTGAGGATGCAAGTGCACTCAGTCCTGATTGGTTGATGTTTAAATTGGACTGCGGATGGAGAAATGGGACTTTTCCAAGGCTGTTTATCTTGGCAATAAAAACAGAAGCATTTCTTGGCAAGGCTACAAAATTCAGATTGTGGTTCTTCCAGGAACACAGAGTTTGTGTGTGATCTTCACTTAGCAAATAACTACCAGATTCCCTGTTGAATGTAGGTCCAATTAGCCACTTGGGACCTTTCCTGGAAATTCAGATGTTATTCAAGTTCATGGTCTGTATCCTGCAGCATAGGGACTACAGATTCATGCTGAGTATGCAATTTCACTTTCATCCTGGAAGGCCTATCCTCAGAACTTCCTTAGTTCACCCACTGCAGCACACCCCCCCCCCACATACCATGCATTCCAACTCCAGCCTTGCCCCACAGAACTCAAGCAATGATCCAACATCCCAGCTCATTATCATTAAGAGAAGCAAAGTAGTGAATAGGGTGGACTGTTAAAACCAAGTAAGCAGTTTATTTATGGATTTGTATGTTCTCAAGGCTCTGTGTCCTGTGCTAATAAGGGAAGTCTGACACTACCTCAGGGGCAGTATTGTGATCATGTACACATACTGGTTCCACCAAGATCTTTTCAGGACATCAAGGGCTTCTCAGATGGGGCCTTCATCGTCTTCATGTGACATTCTAAAAATACCATCTGATTTTGGAAATGATCAACTTCAGAGGAACTTTCATAATCAAACTTCACATGATTAGTAGTTTTTTATCATAAGCAGACTTCTTGGGAAACTATAATGTAACCACAACTTGGAGATTTTAGTACCAAAACAAAGGATTTCAGGTATCTTAAAACAGTAGTCTCACATAAAATATTCCTGCCAATGCAACTGTAAAGCTAGAAATCACTGGCAGAGTTTTCTTCCCTGAAAAGTAACTACTTTAGTTAGTTACTTAGCAAATTTTATGTCTGTTCTTTCAAAGTGGGCACTTCTGCCCCACCTCTGTTGCTATCTCCCTGCTTTGAGTATGTAAATTTTGCTATAGATGTCAAAAGGAGACTTCATGGAGATTTGGGTGTTCAGTAAACTTCTTTATGATACATGCTCCTGAAATCTCATAGATTGGTGGTTTGGGAAGGTCCACTTTATCTGTGTGGGCTAATGTTATTGTGTAGAAGTCTGGATTCTAGAGAAACTCATTGATTCCTTCAACAAATATTTATTGAGTTCCCATTATGTAGGAGGCACTGTTCTAAGTATTCATGATTAATTTTTTTAAAAAGTCTGTACCCTCAAAGAGGGTACAGATGATAATGAATTAAGCAAATGAAATATTTTAACCCAATATTGGGTTGTGATAGGAGCAATAAAGAAAAGGCAGGGGAAGGGGACAGATGGATTTGAGAGGGCTGAGGAAAAGGCTGTTTTAGATCGAGCTTTCCATGAAGTCTTTTTGGGAAAGTGATTTTGAATCTGGACATGAAAAAAATGAGGGAGATGCCTTATAAATATCTGAGGTTGAGGAAGGGAAAGATTCCAGGCAATGAAAACTGAGTTCAAGCTGGAGGTGATGATGCATACCTGTAATCCCAAGGACTCCAGAGGCTGAGGCAGGAGGATCCCAAGTTCCAGGACAGGTGTGGTAACTCAGTGAGGCACTAAGCAACTTAGTGAGAAAATAAAAAAGGGCTGGTGATGTGGCTCAGTGGTTAAGAGCCCTTGGATTCAATCTCCAGTACAACAACAATAACAACAAAGATAGAAAAGAAAAAGAAAACTGAGTAAAACCGAGTTCAAAGGTGATGTGTTGGGGATACCATTGAGGTTTACACAAGTACCTAGGTTAACTAAAGGAATGACTGGGAGGAAAATGTCTGGAAATGAAATCAGGAAAAAGCCAGGGTTCTGGTCATCTAGGATTTGGAAGGCATTGAATAGATTTCCTCTCTCTCTCTCTCTCTCTCTCTCTCTCTCTCTCTCTCTCTCTCTCTCTATATATATATATATATATATATATATATATATATATGTATTTTTCCTCTAAAGGAGTGTATTGAGAAGAGGAGATTGACAAGGTTAGATTAGATTTAAAAGAATTACCAGTAATCCTTTAATCCTTTGCATGAGAACTACAGAAAAGAAAGTAGTTCTTTTGGAGATTGGAGATTGTAGTAATTTAGGTAAAAGTGGATGTTGGTTGTGGTGGTATCAGAGGCAAGAGGCAGTAATATCTGGCCAGGATGGGATACTGAAAGCACAGTTGATTCTAAGGCTTTGGTCCTGAATCATTGAATGGATCCATTTTCTGAGATAGAAAGCATTGGAAAAGGAATTTGTGGTAAAGATTGCATATATTAATTTTAAGTTGCCTATTTAACAACCAAATGAAGATGTCATAATGAGTCTGAATTTTAGGACATGGTTAGTACTGGAAATGCACATTAGAGAATCATTCATGAACTAAGGTAATCTGGACCTATGGTAGTGGATGAGATCACCTATGGATTGAGTTTAGCTATAGCAGTGTGAGAGGTTAGCCCCCAAGGCATCCCAACAAGTAGAGAAAGAGGGCCCTGTGAGATAGGAGGAATCTCTAAGTATCCACTGTGTGCCTTCACAAATGCCTTGAATGACCCTACAAATTCAATCACTGGAATGCCACTTGATCACTGTTTCTCTAAGCATTGCTACATTATGAACCCATATTTAATAATTAGGAATACAATATTGGTAATGGAAAGAACTTTGAGATATCAACTTGCTCATCTCCCTCTTCCAAAGAGTAACTAAAAAGCATATAATAAATCTGATTTTTCCTTAAAAACTCTGAACTGTCCCTCTACCTCCAAAATCAGTCTCTGGAATTTCCATCAGATGTACTAAATTTGATTTAAAGAAATTTTATTAATAAAAAAAGAGATTTTTAAGAGGTTAAATATATACTAAACATTGAGGGTAATTATTTTTTTTAAAATATTGTTTTATCAAACCTCCATTGAAGAGATAAAAAAATTAAACTAATTCAGTCCTTTAGAGAAAACTGATTTTTTTTTAACAAAAGGAAGATTTTGAGAAAGAAGTTAATTAGTCATAAGGGCCATTAAACCTCTTAAAATGAACAGTGGGTTCCCCTGGAAATTATATCAATATTCATAAAAATATTACTTTTAATGACAAAAATGTCACTTGCTTTATTAAAATCACCTAATTTGAAGAGAGTATCCCCAGAGAAATATGAAAATACAGGGTAGAAAGAATATTAAATATGATAAAATTTTTAATACCTTAATCCTTTCTTTAATTCTCCTTATTTTTCTTTTGGTGGGAAGTGAGCTTAACCAGTTGGTTTAAAACCCCTTCCCAGGATATTAAGATAACATTGAAAAAAAAAAGAGATATCTTTATGGTGAATACTAAAATGTTGGTGTGTAACTATGTTGTGAAATGATTAAATCACGCTAATGAATATATCCATTGCCTTGCATCCTTCTTTTTTGGTGGTGAGTAACTTTAAGATCTATTCTCTTAGCAATTTTCAAGCATGTGAAACATCATTATTAACTGTGGACAGCATGCTATACAATAGAACTCCAGACCTTATTTCTCCTGTCCACGTGCAAATTTGCATCCTTTGACCAACATTTCCTCACTTCCCCTCTTGACCCTTTCCCAGCTCCAGGCAACCACCATCTACTCTCTGCTACTCTGTTTGATTTTTGTATTCTACATGTGAGATCATACAGTTTTTATCTTTCTGTGCCTGACTTATTTCATTTAGCATTATGTCCTCCAGCTTCATCCATGTTGTCACAAATGACAGGATTTCCTTTTTTAAGGCTGTGGTAAAGATTGCATATATTAATTTTAAGTTGCCTATTTAACAACCAAATGAAGATGTCATAATGAGTCTGAATTTTAGGACACAGTACTGGCAATGCACATTAGAGAATCATTCATGAACTAAGGTAATCTGGATCTATGGTAGTGGATGAGATCACCTATGGATTGAGTCTAGCTATAGCAGCGTGAGAGTATTTTGCATATGTGTACCATGATTTCTTCATCCTTTTACCCACTGATGAACTTTTAGGTCATTTCCATAGTCTGGCTATTGCAGTGAACATGAGAGTGCAGATATCTTTGAGATCTTGCTTTCAATTACTTGGATATATAGCCAGAAATAGGATTGCTGCATTATAATTGGACTTGAAAGTGGTACTATTTTTAAAGTTTTGAGCACCCTCTATGCTGTTTTAAATCATCTCTATATCAATTTGCATTTCCACCAGCCCTGTCCTTGTCAACACTGCTTGTCTTGATGACAGTCATTCTAACAGGTGTGAGATGATGCCTCATTGTGTTTCTGATTTGCATTTCCCTGATGATTAGTACTTCTGAACATACTTTCACATACCAGTGGGCGGTTACTATGCCTTCTTTTGAGAAATGTTTATTCAAGTCTTTTGTCCAATTTTTATGTAGATTGTTTATTTTCTTGCTATTGTATTATTTGAGTTCCTTATATATTTTGGATATCAATTTCTCATCAGATGCGTGGTTTGCAAATATTTTGTTAGTTCTATAGGCAGTCTCTTCACCTGCTGATGGTTTCCTTTGCTGTGCAGGAGGTTTTCAGTTTCATGCAATCCTATTTGTCTGTTTTTGCTTTTGTTCCCAACACTGTAGGGATCATAGCCTAAAAAAAAAATCACTGACCAGACCAGAGTCAAAGAGCTCTTTCCCTATGTTTTCTTCTAGTTGCTTTCCACTTTCATGTCCAATTATAATACATCTCACTGTAGGCTTTGATGCCATAGTTATTGATAATGGTCAAAGACTTCTTGCTGATGGAAGATGGCTATCCTGTCTAGAAAAATAGCTTGCTGAGCATAAGATGTCAAGCTAGAATTCACGATTTCTTCTCACAACTCATATAAATGTTGCAAGGCAAAGCAAAATGAAATATAAAATTAGGTTTGGTTCATTCACTCTGGATGATCGCAGGTGAGTGCTTTGGTTTTTAATTACATAATGTCAAACTGAGTTGGTACATTCCAGGTGTAACATTTATTTTAGTAGCATAGACATGTAATTATAATCTTTTTCTTGATTAAAATACAGGTAGTTTAAAATCATCTTAACTATGTGAATATATCTCTCTTTGGAATCTTTGTTCTCTAGACAACTTTTTGGTTCAAGATATTCTAAAAATTAGCATTAAAATGTGTCAAAGTTTTTAGAATCAAAAAAAGAAAAAAAATACTTTGATGAAAACTGTAACTCTCCCTCTATTTTGTGTTGTCCTAGATTGAACTCTCTGCCACTATATTATTTCCACTTTTGGAAAAGAAATGCCGACATTAGAACATGATTAGAATTAATCTATTTTGTTAAAAGGCACATTACTTACTGTAGAAGACCCCAAATCTGTTTCATATGTGTGTCTGCAAAGCAGAAATGCCTACTTTTCACTAGTCTCAAATTGGGGTAATCATTTAAATTATATCCATCTCATTTTTTATTGTTAGTTTTAAATTTCATTTTTTTTTCCTAAGGTACTGGGGATTGAACGCAAAGGAGCACTTTACCACTGAGCTATATCATCAGTTCTTTTATTTTATTTTACAAATAAAAAGAGCCTCTCTAAATTGCTGAACTTTTGATCCTCCTGTCCCAACCTCTAGAGTCACTGGTATTATAGGTTTGTGCCAACACACCCTACATCAGATGTAGATCATTTCTTTTTATCTTTATTTCTCCTTAACTTATTGGAAATTTAAAAAAATAAAAAGAATATAGTGCACAAAGCTAATAAAGAAATCTGTAGCTCTTGATTACTAACTGATCATTAGTTCTAATGGTTCTTAAATGTTCAATTCCTTCAATAACCAGACTCTCCTGCCATGTTCAGTGGGTGTTTCAGGGACTACACAGCTAGTTATTTACTTGATTATTGCTGAGTTTAGATAACATGCTAGTCTCTGAAGAGTTCCCAGGTATTTAAACATAGAAACATGCTTAATGTACATCATGGTTTGGATATGAAGTGTACACTCACTGGAGAGACAGTGAAAAAAAATAGAGGTGAAATGATCAGATTACGAGAGAGCTTTAACCTCATGAGTGTATTAATTCTCTCGTAGGGATCAACTGGGTGGTAACTGTAGGCAGGTAGGATGTGGCTGGAGGAGATGGGTCATTGGCAGCATGCCTTTTGGGTGTGTATTTCATGAGCAGAGTTTAGTCTCTTTCTGCTTCCTGGTGCCATGTTATGGAGCTGGTTGTCTATGAGTTGAAGTCTCTGAAACCATGAGCACCAAATAAACTTTTCCGACTCTAAAATTGTTCTTGTCAGGTCTTTTGGTCACAGCAGAAAAAAGATGACTAAAGCAAAGTAGAAAATGGGAGAATTAAGGAAAAGGTGGGTACTAGATCAGGGGCAACATGGGGTGGTCAATTTTTTCTAAATCTGGATAATATTTCCCCAGTATCACTATCTGACAAGACAAGTATTTTTAAAATTTGAAATCCAATTAAGGGGTTTATAATATAAATTAAATCTAGTTTTAGGGATTTATGGATTTCCCTGGACAGCCTGATAGCATATTAGTGAAAATAATTTCATTAAAATTGTTAACATCAAAATAGGGGATGAATTATGTAGGTTTTTGATCTCTCTTTTATGTCCTCTTTTTATCTTAAAATCATTTTGATTATTCAACCATGGGTGTTTTAGAGATATCCCTATGATGATATTTTATCCTACTAATATTCAAAACCTATAATACTGTTTTTTGCTGGTTTTCAAAGAGCTTTTAATAAAATGTTATTACATTAAAGAAAAGTGGCAGACATCAACTATATTACATAGGCAATCACTCCTGAGAGGCAGACACAATGGCCTTGTCATTTCAAAGTAAATCAGTTCCAGGGACAGATGGCTGATCTAATGTTATCTCTGGCACAATCCGTTAAAAAAAAGTTAAGAATTCTTGTGAAATAAGAATAATATCATCATGAAAAGTCTGTAATAGGGCATGGAATTTGAATATATAAGCACTTGTATTTATAGAATTCTTGATCTGAAAGGGACCTTATGGGAACAATCTTTTCATATTTTCTGGTAATTTACAGGTAAAGAAATATTAGGTAATTTATCCAAAAATCACAGTTTGCTCATGATAAAGTACTAAAATTTTATTTTATTTTCATTCTACAGTTATATGCTGGTTTTCTGCTGTGTGACAGGGATTCAAAGATGAATAATGCCCTAGAATTGATAGGAGAGGAAACTGAAGTAAAAGAATAACTGTTATGATTATTTTTTATAAGAGTACATAGTCCACTTTCCACCTCATATTCACTTTCCACAGTTCACTACCTCCTCATATTCCAAGTCAAGTAAACAACTGTATTATTATTAAAATTATTTTTATGATGGATATTTAACAGAGGGGTTTAAGAATGCTGAGCTAAAATTCTAACATTAATCTATACCCTCAACCCTAAAATAATTAATTTTGACTTGGAAATTACAGTTAGGACTACCAAACTAAACTCTGGAAAAGTCAAGGCTACAGTTGAAAATTTTTTTGGTCAAATTTTGGCAAATAATTTTTTAGAAGAAAAATAGACACTATCCATATGTATATGTATATATAGATGGATATATATATATATATATGCATAAATATAAAACATATATATCTATATGTATTATCCTTAATAGTGTAGTTATGATATTCAAGTGTGAGATATTGTGTTCCTTTAATTATAACTATTGAATATTTATATCTGAGTTTTGTGTCCTAAGCAGACAATCACAAATATAACTGTGTTTTTCCAGAAGGTTACAATTTATCACTGACAAAAAGAAATACTGAATATACAAGGAAGTATCATCATTTGTCTAAATGATGTATTTATTTGGGGGCTTTGAGATTGCTAGGGAATTTTTGTACAGGAAGTTCAGCAGGAAAATGACAAAATGGAGAAAAAATCATCACCTAAATTAATCTTCAGGATTCCTGGAGGAATTGTAGCTGCTGGGAGAAGTGCTACAATTAAAATGCTCTTACTCCATAGAAAGCATATAAAGTTGACCAGGTACTTTAAATAGTGCAAGCACATAGTATCCTACACTTACATAATATTCTGATTCTGAAGAATTTCATATTTATAAATTCCATTAGTACACACTACTGTTTTTTTAGATTCATACCTAAATTCTTGCTTCTAAGGGTAAAGTAGTAGCTTAAGATCTCCCAGATGCCACATTGAATTTTATGTAATTGCTTCCTTTTCAGCATATTATTATTATTTCTTAGTATTTGAACCTATATGTCTGATTCTCAGCATATCAAGCATAGCATATCAATTTTCATGTAAGTTTATAAAATTAGTTTTGCCAAAAAAGTCTCCACAATGAAAGGAATAGTTCTCTCAGAGACGTCTACCCTGCTTTTCAGAATAGCCTTAGGCATGTCACTGATCCTTGCCACTGTGAACATTTTTCTCTTTTTTGAACACGTTTTTTTTAGGTCTAAGATAGGAGGGCTTTAAAAAAGTCCTTTTTGTAAGAGAAGAGAGGTCCACTGCAGAGGTGCACCCACATTAAGATATGACTATTGGAAGGTGTGCTGGAAGGTAGAACATGAAAAAAAATTAGTGGAAATGGTAAAGGTGATTGATGAAAGGATATTGGTACACTGTGCCAGGTGGGTTTCTGTTGGGGGTTTGCTGTTCCAATGCCACTTCGTCAATGTGGTCTCAATCTCAATACTTCTAGGTGAAGGTACTAAACCCACTTTTTATTCAACAGGTGTCATTACCCCAAAATATGCTAAACTCTCAAATGTAAGTCTAAAAACAAGATGTTTGATTAACAGCATTAGTGGGTTGTCTGTTTTTAATATTTGAGTGGAGATTTTTCCACATAGAAAAGATTACTTAGTTATCATCAGAATTTAAATCAATATTCAAATTATAATGGCCTAATATTTTAAAAATATTTGTACTTGTTCTTTTTAGATATACATGACAGTAGGGTGTATTATGACATATTATATAAATACATAGAATATAATTTATTCTAATTAGGATCCCATTCTTGTGGTTGCAGATAATGTGGAGTTTCACTGTTGGTGTAGTCACATATGAATGTAGGAGAGTTATGTCTCATTTATTTTACTGTCTTTCCTATTCCTTTCCCCCTCCCTTCCCTTCATTTCCATTTGTCTAATATACTGAACTTATATTAAAATAGGGAAAAACAGTGAGAGCTTTCTAATGGGTTCCTTTTTTTTATATTCCCTTTTTTTATTATAAAAGTAACATTTGTTCCCTTAGAGTTTTCAGAGGGGAAACAACCCTGTCAATATCTTGAATTTAGTCTTCTAAGACTCATTTTGGACTTCTGATTGTAAGAACTAAAGATTAATAAGTGACTCTAAACCACTGTCTCTGAAGTGATTTGTGCCATCACAATGAAAAACTGATAAGACTGAAAAATGATGAAAAATGATGAAAAATGAAAAGACTGAAAATGTCTAAGAAATATTATAGATTACAATTTTATTTTATTTGGGTTATGATTAAGTGACACTGTAATTTTAGTAAAATAATTTCATTGTAAACTTAAAATTAGTAAATATTATGATTGGTAAATTATACCCCAATGTATTAGTTTCCTGTCCAGAATGAGGGTTGCTGAACTAGGAGCAAACTAGTGTCAGCAGGTTGTATTACTTATAGAGCCTCCAGGAGAGAATCACTTTTCTTGTCTTTTCCAGCTTCTAGAGGCTTCCTGAAATCTTTGGCTCATTGCCATAAAGCACTCTCATGCTTAATTCCAATACCACAATTCCTTCTCTGACTGCTGCTTCCTTCTCTCATTTATAAGGACCTTTGTAATAATATTGGATGCATGTAGATAATGCAAGATAATCTCCCCATTTGAAGATTAAACACATCTTTAAAATCCCTTTTGACATATATGATAATATACTTAAAAGTTCCAGGGATGAGGAAGTAGATGTTTTTGGAGGCCATTATTCTGCCTCTTACACTCAGTAAATCAGAGAAAAAAATATCTTCTTTAAGAATTTCAAATGCCCAAGAGAACAAATGGACAATCCTAATAATAAAGGTCTTTAAAAAAAACTCTAATACATCTAAAAAAAGTTAAATTAGAGATATATTAAATCAGGTTTTTATAATCATTACAATTCTGATAACAACTAAATCCAATTCTTTAAACTTTTCAGTTTAAAGTCACTAAGATTAATAAAACTTCAAATTATTTCCATATTTAACATTAAAATGTTCATATGATGACTTACATTAATTTTATCACTTTATTAATTTCAACCATTTCTTAACTTCAAATCCTTCCAGAGTTGGAAAATATGGTCTCCCATACAATTGGTTATATATTTCTTTTCAGTCTCAAGAAGATTAATTTTACTGACATAATTGCCTATCAGTCTGTGAATTAAGACAAAGAAGTGAATGGAGACTGCTTGTTTTCAAGAGTCAATGGGCCCTTTTTATGATTCTTTGCAATGCCAGTCCGCATGCATAGCTTTTAGATATGATTAGTTTTGCAAACATGTATCCACTATGTTCAAGTGGCGACTTGCCTAATTCGCTCATGTATGAAAATTTTTCTTTACTTTATATGATTTAATTAATCTATTAACTAATTGATTGAATTCTACACTGTTTTTATTATTTCAATTGAGCTCACCACATCTCTCATCATTCTAATGACATGTCTTCAGAGTCTGCTTTCAGTATCTAACTCATTCTCGTCATTTTAGCAAAACTCTACATGTTTTTAATAGAAAAAAAGACAGTTTTTAATAGAAAATTGGAGGTTGAGTTGATGTTTTGCAAGTAATACCTTTCTAAACTGGTTTATATCTTTCCTTACTTTCTAAACAGAAGCTACCAAACCAAAAGTAACCCTTTCTTATTGATAATATATCATTTTTATTATTTATTATTGATAATATATCATATTTAATGATTTTTCTGTTATGGATATTGATGAGTTTCTTTGGCCTCAAGATATTCCTAGTATATAAACTCAAACATTGTTTTTCAAAATCTATGATTTTTCACTGTCTTATTTTTATTTAGAAAAAAAGAAACTGTGATGGAGAAGTATAACAGACTACCTTTCAGCAAAATTGATTGCCAAATCAAGCACTGAGGGTGTAATAGAAATTATAATTTCTATTTGCATTATCACATCTACTGAGTGATGTGATAAAAACAAATTTTCTGCATCATTGGAACACCAACTCCTCTTTGTTAGCTTCAACAACTTATTTTTTACTCATCTTAGGATAGAGTTCAGTATAATGTACAGATAGCTAATAACATCCTTAAAATAAATAGCATATTTTCTCATGTAAAATAGTGTCCAAAATTCAGTAATCCATGATTGATACAGGAGATGAGGGTACTCATTAAGGACCCAGGGCCCTTGCAGCTGTCTGATTTACTGCCCTTCCCATGAAATTCCTATTCTTAGAGTTATGAGTGTCTATGATTATACAAAGGCATATATTGGAGCCATTTATGTAATCTCATACAAGAACCGTCAGTGGCATAAAATGTTTGTATTAACTGGAAAAAGCAGTAGCTGAGAAGTACATATAGTTTGTATCTTTTTATAAAGTTATTTTAAAAGAGTTTTTGTGCATATGTACAAAACACTAACAAATTATATACTGAGAGACAACCAATGGTTACCTGTTAATAGGACTTCAGATTAATTTAGTTTTATTTTTGTATACCTCTATTTTTTCAAATAGTATGACTTGTTTTTATAATATAAATCTAAATTAAAAGTTATCATTTTTAATAGGAAAGATAGTTGAATGAATTGGATATAACTTTCCTATGTCCATATATGAGTACTCAAACAGCGTAACTCCACATCATGTACAACTTCAAAAATGGGAAGTTATATCCCATGTATGTATAACATGTCAAAATATACTCTACTGTCACATATATCTAAAAAGCACAAATAATTTTTTTTAAAGTTATCATTATTATTGGGTGAATTTTCCTTCACCCAATGATTCAAGTACACTTCCATTTATAAATCTGTGGTTGTAATTGGGTTATCTGGTTTTTCATAAATACCAGGGAACATGGGGAAGTATTTCTCCCCTAGATAAAATGGGGACTTTGGTTTTAAATAGAAATATATATTGAATAGGTGAACAGTAATGTCCATATAGATTAATTATGTGTTGAGCTTCATATTTAATGTTTACTCATTGAAATAAATTGTAGTTTACTCATTGAAACAAGTTGTAGTTTGCCTAAAATAATGCCCTATATATAGTGGTTTATTCCTAATAGTTATGTACTAGTTTGTATCTCAAAGAGTTCAGAAAATCATAATGTTTTAGATTTAGCAAGCTTGGATTTCGACCTGGATTCTAATAACATCTCTGTAACTCTTGTTTCCTATTCTTAAGACTGGAAGTAATACCTATATTTTTATGATGCCTAAAGAGAATAAAGACTATGAAGTACAACCTACAGAAAGATAAATCAAGGATTGCCTTATTAGTAGGCTTATTAGCTACCCATAGGGAGCTAATTCGAATACCCTCTATGTTGTGTTAGATACATTTAGGTTCCAGAGGTAGGGAGATCACAACTTCTGAGGTAATTAGTTCTATTTCTAGGATATATGACTATCAAAGGTTTCTTTGCTTTATTGACTTCTATTTTGTAGCCACAGCTTTTAAAGTTAGATCTTCTCTTGAAATTTAAATGCAAGGTTTGAGAAATAGATATGCTTTTCTATTCATGGTGTTAGATTTAGGGGTCATTATTATTTTCAATGTAATTAATATTTATTTCAAAGGGAAAATAATCCCTGAAATTTTCCCCATCGCGGTAATATTTCTCTTGAATGTTTGCTGCCAGTGTGACTCCAAAAAATAGTTGTTTTTATAAATCAACTTTGATATTACCTAATTAATGAATATGAATGTGTCCAGTTTTTCCATTTCCTTTCAGGGCAAGCACATCTGGTACTCAGAAGCATTGCTGCAATCTCACACAAAAAGGGTTAGTTGATGAAGCTTCTTGAATATCCCTAGCGCAAATGAAGGCAACTTGGCTTCCTCTGAATGCTCTGTTTCATGCCCTCAATACTGTGTGAGTGTATAAGCTACACATGTCTTTCTGACAGTTTTTTGCTTCCCTAATACCCAGACCAATATCAAAGACATTCTTCTATCTTTTGGGTGCATTTGCTGGATCTCAGAATATCTTTCAAGCCTGATGTTTTCATGGGACTGATAATCAATAGGCCCATCTGCCCACCGGAAGTGGCTTTGCCATCTGCCTTTAGGAAACTGGGTCATGGCTTAGTGGTTCAAAGTGAACTGGTAGTAAATCTTTCTTATGTAGAAGTACAAAACACAATCATGAAAAGACTGCCTTTGAAAGGTAGAAAGACACATCTTTGCAGTGATCCTTAGCTCATTTTACCCACATAGGCTGAGCAGGAAATCATTCACCTAATACCATTTATGGAATATCTATTACATACATGCCAAATAGTTTACATTCATTATAATAATACTCAAGAACCAGATGTAACACCTAACAGATGTGCTCCCAAGCTCAAAACGATTAAGTGAAATGCCAAAGTTGTGTGACTTAGCAGGAGTGCATGTTGAAGTCAAACCTGTCTGGGTACCATGGCCTCCACACACCTGTTCTCCTCCACCTAATTCCTACTTTCTTACTGTGTCGTTCTTTCTATTTATGTACCATTTGATTATATTGTGGCCATTTGCTCACACTGTGGAAATAAGTATGATTTTATTTTATTTTCCTGAAATAATAAACAAGCTTTGTGTTAAACCAAAGAATACAATACTTTCACTTTAATATCTTCCAAAGCCGTAAAGGAAGAGTCCTTGAAAGATTTCCATGAATTTTCCTTTTGTTCATGTCTGTCATTGTGACTTTCAGCTTTCTCAGTTGCAAATAATTGTTTACTTACTTGAAAACAAAATGTTTTAAACCAACTTATCAGTATTCATTTGAGCAGAAGAGAAACATCACTAGCATATGAATAAATGTCATTAGAAAATAAAGATAAACTGGGAGTGGTGGTGCAAACCTGTAATTCAGGAGGCTGAGGCAGGAGGATCCCAAGTTCAAGATCGGTTTGGGAAATTTAATGTAGCCCTTGGTATTGAAAAAAAAATATTTTCTAGTTAAGATTACTTTTTCTTTCACTTAAGTTTCAGTCAGAAAAGAAGGAGACTAAGATGTGCCACTATCCCAGCTAGAGAACAAAGGGCTTTAGAAGTCAGGTCCACTTCATTTAAAAATCACAGTCCATGAGGATTTTGTATCACAAACTCAATGTACATTTAAACTTAACCCCTCTCATCTTAATTGTTGTTTGAATCAGAACTTCTTAGAGTAACACAGCAGGACAACTTACAATTTCTAGTATCAATTTCTCCAGTTGACAGCACCAACTTAGTGTTTCAAAACTCAAAATTAATTTGAGAAATCATTTCCTAAAGCAGACCGAGGACAATGAAAAAGAAAACAACCACCATTCTTTTCTATGTGATCTCTGTAACAATAAGCTTCTCTTTTCCATATTATTCTAGTTTAAGGTGTAGAAATTGGGTACAGTGGTCCATGCCTGTATTTAGAGCAACTGAGAGGCTAAGGCAGGATAATCACAAGTTCAAGGCCAGTTTCAGCAACGTAGCAAGACCCTGTCTCAAAATGAAAAATAAAAAGGGCTGGGGATGTAGCTCAGTGGTAAAGTGATCCTGGATTCAGTCTCTAATACAAAAACATAAAATTAGAAATTGTATTTTTTTTCAGAGTAATGGAGATATTAATTTTTAGAAAAAAAATTAGTAAACTGCTATAAATTAAAATTAGTACACAGATTTCATGCCACTAATTTCTTTTTGTTATCAAATTCCTACTTTCTAAAATGAATACTTTTGGGCTGGGAATGTGGCTCTGAGGTGGAGTGCTTGCCTAGCATGCCAAAGCCCTGGGTTCAATCCCAACACCACAAAAGAAAACCAAACAAACAAATGAAAACCAACTTCAAAGAATGGGACCTGAGAAGTTTAATTTTTCATGGAACTTCTTTCATGGAAATCTCAGGCCACTCAAGCTGGTGAAGCAGACTTAAGCTTTGTTGCTCCCAGTCAGAAGCCAGAATGCTTAGATTCAAGGCTCTGGTTGCAAAAGTAAATCCAGTTCACTTGAAATGTCTACTGATAATTTCCTGACTACAGTAGGCCAAAGGTTGAACCTGCAAGCTGGGATAGAAATTGCAGTTTGATAGAAGGCTGGGAACTTTAGGAAGAACGTGGGTGGAATGCTATATGGGTGGGCGATAAGGAAAACAACTGTGAAGAACATCTAACTGGATATGATAACTATAGTCAGCCTTTTTTGCTTTGTCTTGTTTTACTGTATACACTCCCTACATGATGTTTTAGTTATATTGGATTAAAATAACATCTTTATATAGATCATTACTAAATTTATGTTTCATGTTCAGATGTCCCATCTAAATAGCAAACTAACTGGTTTCTGCCTACCTGGTATTTCCACTAGAGTGCTATAAAGATACAGACTTCAAAACCAAAATCTTGCATTTTCCAACTCATCTTTCTCCTCAATAGATTCTTCTTCACCTCAGTAGATGGCAAAGCTATTCTACATGAAAACATCTTCCTTTTGCTCACATAAGTAAGTTCTTTACTATTTGGAGTTAGAGAAGATAATGCTAAGTGAAGTTAGCCAATTCCACAAAACTGAAAGCCGAATGTTTTCTTTGATGTAAGGAGGCTGATTCATAGTGGGATAGGGAATGGGAGCATGGGAGGAATAGATGAACTCTAGATAGGGCAGAGAGGTTGAGGGGAAGGGAGGGGGCATGGGATAATTAATGATGGTGGAATATGATGATCATTCCTATCCAACGTACATGTATGAAGACACAAATTGGTGTGACTATACTGTGTATACAAGAGATAAAAATTATGCTCTATATATGTAATAAGAATTGTAATGCATTCTGCTGTCATATAATTTAAAAATTCAGATTAAAAAAACAGCATATAAATCAGGTTTTATTTAAAGGGGGGTAGCATAGACTTCTCCTCGGAGGGAGAAGGGGGCCATAACTGGTATCCTGGTATCCAAGAAGCAAAGTGTTCTGCCCTTTTGATATGTCCTACCTTCCTTAGTTCTCCTTCCCTCCTCCCCTTGTCTCTCTCCTTCCTGTCTATCTGACTGGGCCTTGTAAATGCTCAGTGGGATGGCCAAAAGCTAGGAAACAGGTGAGCTGAAGGGGGAAGGTCAGGGTGGAGCAACCCAGGACACATTAATTAACGAACATGTAGTTCCCTGTAGGGAGGGGCAATTCCTGGGACAGTTACCTTAGCAACAGGATGGAGCAAGGGCAGGTTCTTGATAAGGGTGGAGGAAGTGCTCTGAGGGAATTAACATTTCAATTCCTCAGGGGACAGTCTTCAACTTCTCGGACTCACTCAAAACTGGCCTCCTTGATCCCACCTGACTCAATTTATCAATCTGTACTGACTGCCTATCTAATTCTGGCTTTATTTCCCTCCCTCTCAAATTTGAGGAACTCCTTACTGCTGTAAGGAAAAGGGTCAACAACCACTCTGGATGCTTTGGAGCAGAGAAGGGGCAAAGTGAGGTGGGGCAAACAGTTTGGAGTTCTCTTTTAGAAGTCAGGTAGGATTGAAGTCTGGTTGGGGAAGAACAGGTTGTAAAGTCATCTGGATATGGGTGCTTCTATGAAAAAAAAAACACCAAAAAGGCATGAGTACAAGATAAATATTGCAGCATCTGGAACTTGAAAGTGTATACCATGAAAATAATAGAAATCAATATATTATCTCTCACCAGGAGGTGTGAGGGCTGAGAAGTTGTCCCTATAATAAGACTGGAATGGACAAGGCCTTTATTTGAGAATGTAAATCTTTAACATCCCCAGAGTTATAAAGAATGTAAACACAACATTTAACTTTTAATGCTACAGATGTTCATCCCCATAAAATGTAGGTAAGCTGTTAATGTCATCTAATCTTATAAAACCTTTCTACTAGTATGACCTCTGTGTCAAGTAGAAAACCCTTTATTTCTGTTTCTTAGGGATAGATAATCATGTTAGCAAATATTAATCCTACTTGTGTATGAGATTAGGAAGATCTATAGGCCTTAAACTGACTAAAAACTTCTGACTAGGCAGTTTCACTTGATAGTTATTAGGCATTACTTCCTAAGAAACTCTCTTTTGTAGCCTCTAGTTTTATTTACTTTGGGGGCTAACACAAATGCATATCTTAAGTTACATTTAATTATATTTTTTTAAATTCCCAGGAATGCCTGTGTTTTGGTTTTAACTATTTTTTGCTGGATGTTTAAGATGACTTTTTTCAAAAATTAAATTATTTATTTATTCTAATTTGTTATATATGATAGCAGAATACAATTTATTTCATATTACACATATAGAGCACAATTTTTCAAGTCACTGGTTATACACAAAGTATTTTCACACCATTCAAGTCTTCATACATGTACTTAGGGTAATGATGTCTAAACTCATTCCACCATCATTCTTACTCTCATGCCACCTCCGTTCCCCTCCCTCCCCTCTGTCCTATCTAAAGTTTCTATCTGAAGATGAATTTCATGACTGTTTTTTTCTATTTCTATGAGGATTGTCATTGGGATTTTGATTGGGATTGCATTGGATCTGTATAGTGCTTTTGGTAGTATGGTCATTTTGACAATATTAATAATGCCTATCCAAAAACAAGGTAGATCTTTCCACCTTCTAAGGTCTTCTTTAATTTCTTTCTTTAGTGTTATGTAGCTTTCATTGCATAGGCCTTTCACCTCTTTCATTAAGTTGATTACCAAGTAATTTATTTTTCTGTTGAGGCTATTATAAATGGGGTGGTTTTCCTAATTTCCATTTCTGAGTATTTGTCACTGATGTACAGAAAGGCCTTTGATTTATGGGTATTGTTTTTATATCCTGCTACTTTGCTGAATTTATTTATTAGTTCTAGAAGATTTCTGGTGGAATTTCCTGAGTCTTCTAAGTATAGAATCATATTGTTGGCAAATAGTGATAATTTAACCTCTTCTTTTCCCATCTGTATCCCTTTAATTTCTTTCATCTGTTTAATTGCTCTGGCTAGAGTTTTAAGAACTATGTTAAATAGAAGTGGTGAAAGAGGGCATCCCTGTCTTGTTCTAATTTTTAGAGAGAATACTTTCATTTTTTTTTCCATTTAGAATAATGTTGGCCATGGGCTTAGCATAGATAGCTTTTACAATGTTGACATATGTTCCTGATATCCCCAGTTTTTCTAGTATTTTGAACATGATGGGGTGCTGTATTTTGCCAAGTTCTTTCTCTGCATCTATTAAGATGATCATATGATTTTTATCTTTCAGTCTATTGATGTGATGAATTACGTTTATTGATTTTCATATGTTGAACCAACCTTGCATCACTGGGATGAACCCTACTTCATCGTGGTGCACTATCTTTTTGAAATGTTTTTGTATCTGATTGACCAGGATTTCATTGAGAATTTTTGCATCTATATTCATTAGGGATATTGGCCTGAAGTTTTCTTTCTTTGATGTGTCTTTGCCTGGTTTTGGAATCAAGGTGATATTGACCTCATAGAATGTGTTTGGAAGTGTTCCCTCTTTTTCTATTTCCTGAAATAGTTTGAGGAGTATTGCTGTTATTTCTTCTTTAAAGGTCTTGTAGAACTCAGTTGTGTATCCATCCAGACCTGGGCTCTTCTTTGTTTGTAGGCTTCTGATGGCATCCTCTATTTCCTTGCTTGAAATTGATCTGATGAAATTGTGTATATCATCCTGATTTACTTTGGGCATATAATATGCCTCTAGAAATTTGCCAATGCCTTCAATATTTTTTATTTTATTAGAGTTCAAATTTTCAAAATAATTTCTAATTATCTTCTGTATTTGTGTAGTGTCCATCATGATATTTCCTTTTTCATCATGGATGTTAGTAATTTGCATTTTCTTTCTCCTTCCCTACATTAGCATGGCTAATGTTTTATCAATTTTATTTGTTTTTTCAAAGAACCAACTTCTTAAAATTTTTTATTTATATATGACAGAAGAATGCATTATAATTCTATTACACATATAGAACACAATTTTTCATATCTCTGTGTACAAATTATATTCACAACAATTTGTGTCTTCATACATTTACTTTGGATAATAATGTCCATCATACTCCACCATAATTTCCTACCCCATGCCACCTTCCTTCCCCTCTAATCCCTCTGCCCTATCTAGAGTTTGTCTATTCCTTCCATTCTCCCTATCCCTACCCCACTATGAATCAGCCTCCTTATATCAGAGAAAACATTTGGCATTTGGGTTTTGGGGATTGGAAAACTTCACTTAGCATTATCTTCTCTAACTCCATCCACTTACCTGCAAATACCATGATTTTATTCTTTTTTATTGCTGAGTAATAGTCCACTCTGTATATATGCCACATTTTTTTATTCATTCATCTATTGAAGGCATCTAGGTTGGTTCCACAGTTTAGCTATTGTGAATTGTGGTGCTGTAAACAATAATGTGGCTGTGTCCCTGTAGTATGCTGTTTTTACATCCCTTGGGTGTAGACTGAGGAGAGGGACAGCTAGGTCAAATGGTGGTTCTGGTTCCATTCCCAATTTTCCAAGAAATCTCCATACTGCTTTCCATATTGGCTGCACCAATTTGCAGTCCCACCAGCAGTGTATGATTGTACCCTTTTCCCCACATCCTCTCCAACACTTATTGTTGTTTGTCTTCATAATAACTGCCATTCTGATTGGAGTATGATAAAATCTTAGAGTAGTTTTGATTTGCATTTCTCTTAATTGCTAGTGATGAACATTTTTTCATATATTTGTTTATTGACTGTATATCCTCTTCTGAAAAGTGTCTGCTCAGTTACTTGGCCATTTATTGATTGGGCTATTTGGGTTTTTTTTTTTTGTGTGTGTGTGTGTGTGTGTGTGTGTGTGTATTTGTGTGTGTTTAACTTTTTGAGTTCTCAAAGAACCAATTTGTGTTTTGTCAATTCTTTTCAATTATTTTTTTTGTTTCAATTTTATTAATTTCTGCTCTGATTTTTATTATTTCCAGTCTTTATTGCTTTGAGGGTTGATTTGTTGTTCTTATTCTAGAGCTTTGAGATGTAATGTTAAGTCATTTATTTGTTGGCTTTTCCTTCTTTGAAGGAATGAACTGTATGCAAGGAACTTTCCTCTTAGAACTGCCTTCATAGTATCCCAGAGAATTTGACATCCCAGAGATTTTGACATGTTGCATAAGTGTTCTCATTTACCTCTAAGAAATTTTTAATTTCCTCCTTGATATCTTTGGCAACCTATTGTTTACTCTATAGCATATTATATAGTGTCCAGATTGGAGAAGCTTTTATTTTTTATTTTATCATTGATTTCCAATTTCATTCCACTGTGGTCTGACAGAATGCAATGTAGTATCTCTACAGTTTTGTATTTACTAAGAGTTGCTTTGTGGCATAGTATATGGTCTATTTTAGAGAAGGGTTCATGTGCTGCGGAGAAGAAAATGTATTCACTTGTTGATGGATAACATATTCTATATATGTCAGTTAAATATTATTGATTTTATTGTTGAGTTCTATAGTTTCTTTGTTTAGATTTTGTTTGGAAGGTTTTCCAGTGGTGAAAGAGGTGTGTTAAATTCACCCTGAATTATTCTGTTGTGGTCTATTTGACTCTTGAACTTGAGAAGAGTTTGATTGATAAATGTACATACTCCATTGTTTGGAGCATATGTATTTATAACTGTTGTGTCTTGTTGATGTATGGTTGCCCTAAACAGTATGAAATGTCCATCTTTATCCCTTTTGATTAACTTTGGCTTGAAGTCTACTTTATTTGATATGGGGATGAAAACCCCTGCTTGTTTACACAGACTATGTGAATGGTGTATTTTATCCCAAACTTTCACTTTCAGTCTGTGGATGTCTTTTTCTATGAGATGAGTCTCTTCAAGGCAGTGTATTGTTGAGTCTTTTTTTAAAAAATACAATCTGCCAGTTTATGTCTTTTAATTGGTGAGTTTAAACCATTAAAATTCAGCGTTTTTATTGAGACATGATTTGTATTTCTGGACATTTGTGTTTATTTTGGTATTTAACTTGACTTGATTTCTCCTTTGGTTGGCTTTTCCTTTATTATAGTTCTTTGCTTTGTAGATTTTCATTGTTGTTTTTCATTTCCTCCTCTTGGACTATTTTGCCAGGAATGTTCTGTAGTACAGGCTTTCTTGCTGTAAATTCTTTTAGCTTTTGTTTATCATGGAAGGTTTTTATTTTATCATCAAATATTAAGCTTAATTTTGCTGGATATAAGATTATTTGTTGGCATCCATTATCTTTCACAGCTTGGTATATGTTTTTCCCAGATCTCCTGGCTTTGAGATTCTGGGTTGAAAAATCTGCTGAGATCTAAATTGGTCTTCCCTTATATGTAATCTGATTTTTCTCTCTTGCGGCCTTTAAAATTCTATCCTTATTCTTTATGCTAGGCATTTTCTTTATAATGTGTCTTGGTGTAGATCTGTTGTAATTTTGTACATTTGGTGTCCTATAGGCCTCTTGTATTTGATTTTTTTCAATTTATTTTTCATGCTTGAGAATTTTTCTGATATTATTTCATTGAAGAGATTGTGCGATTCTTTGGTTTGAATCTCTGAACCTTCTTCTATCCCAATAAATCTTAAATTTAGTCTTTTGATGGTATCTCATAATTTTTGGATATTATATTCATGGTTTCTTATCATCTTCATGGTGAGGTCAACTTTATTTTCAAGACTGCATATTTTGTCTTCATTGTCTGAGGTACTGTCTTCTATGTGATCTAGTCTGTTGGTGATGCTTTCTATTGTTGTTGTTGTTGTTTTTTAATTTACCCATATATTTTTAAAATTTATTTTTAAAGAAACAAATGACAGCAGAATGCATTACAATTCTTATTACACATATACAGGGTATTTTTCATATCTCTGGTTGTATATAAAGTATATTCACACCACTTTGTGTCTTCATACATGTACTTTGGATAATGATGTCCATCACATTCCACCATCCTTGCTAACCCCTGCCTTCTCCCTTCCCCTCCCACTCCTCTGCCTTACCTAGAGTTTGTCAATTCCTCCCATGCTCCCCCTCCCTACCCCACTATGAATCAGCCTCCTTATATCAGAGAAAACATTTGGCATTTGGGTTTTTGAGATTGGCTAACTTCACTTAGCATTATCTTCTCCAATGCCATCCATTTACCTGAAAATGCCATGATTTTATTCTCTTTTATTGCTAAGCAACATTTGATTGTGTATATATGCCACAATTTTTTTTATCTATTCGTCTACTGACGGGCATCTAAGTTGGTTCCACAGTTTAGCTAATGTGAATTGTGCTGCTATAAACAATAATGTGGCTGTGTCCCTGTAGTATCATGTTTTTACAACCTTTGGGTGTAGACTGAGAGGGGGATAGCTGGGTCAAATGGTGGTTCCATTCCCAATTTTCCAAGAAATCTCCATACTGCTTTCCATATTGACTGCAGCAATTTGAAGTTCCACCAGCAATGTATGAGTGTACCTTTTTCCCCACATCCTTGACAACATTTATTGTTGTTTGTCTTCATAATAGCTGCCATTCTGACAGGAGTGAGATGGTATCTTAGAGTAGTTTTGATTTGCATTTCTCTAATTGCTAAAGATGATGAACCCACAAAGTTACAATTATCTTATACTAGACAAAGGTGCCAAAACCATGCATTGGAGAAAAGATAGCCTCTTTAATAAATGGTGCCGGGAAAAGTAGAAATCCATATGCAACAAAATGAAATTATACCCTTATCTTTCACCACGCACAAAACTCAACTCAAAGTGGATTAAGGATCTAGGAATTAAACCAGAGACTCTGCATCTAATAGGTGATGCTTTCTATTGAGTTTTTTATTTGGCTTATTGTTTCCTTCATTTCAAGGATTTCTGTGTGTTGGTTTTCAGAATCTTTATCTCTTTCTTGAAGTTATCTCTTGCTACCTGTATTTGCTCTCTTATCTCTTTGTTGGTGTGATCCATGGTTGCCTGAATTTGTTCTCTTATCTCTTTGTTGGAGTGATAGATTTGTGCCTGTATCTGCTCACTTAGGTCATTATTAAATTTCCAGATCATTTTATTTATGTATATTCTGAACTCCTTTTCTGACATTTCATCTACTTCACTATGTATGGCTTCTATTTTTGCAGTATCTTGGTTTGTTTTGGGCACTTTTCTCCCTTGTTTTTTCATGATGTCTATGTGCCTTCCTTTCTTGCAGTATAGATCCAAGGTATTACATCTTCTGCCCTATTGTGTTATAGTGTCCCTGCAGGTTACCAATACCTTGCCTTTAAGGGGGAGATGAATATTACAGCAATCAATGTACCCAATGTGCAGCCATAGATCAATTAGCTCCTATTTTTACATTTACAGTTTTGTCACTATAATCAGAAATGATGAGTTCTGTTATCTTCTACCATATAGTCAATAGGTTTGCATACTGGTTTACAGTTTCTAATGGTAGAAGGCGGTTTGCTGAGATTTATGAGTTAGGATGTGAGAATATGGAGGTATTAGATTATATGACTAATGAAAGGGTAATCATAAGAAGTTGGCTGTTAGTAGGAGAAACAAGAGAGAGACAACTCCATGCAAGACTCCCTGTTACCTCAGCAACAGGATAACTGTTAGCACCCTTAATAGAGATAACTCTGGTGCAGCCAGGTCCACAGGGACCTTGCTGACATCTTACCAGGTCCTTATTCTTGTCACTTGTTAGAAGCAGCAAAATCCCAGTTTCATGGAGGCTGCAGCCTCAAGCCTATATGTACCCTGATGTTGGACTGTGGAGCCACGCTTTGGTGAATAAGGAACCCCCAGCATGAGGCGGGTGTGGGATGCTTCTCCGCATAGGCCTCTTTCTGGGTTGCCTGGCCACAGGGTTGTGGGGCATATTATTTGCTTTTTATTCCTAAATTATTTCTTGAGTCTGCTCATTTCTTTGGAAAGCCGCTGCCTTCACAATATACAAGGTACCAACACTATTTTCTATAGCACAGTGTTTATTTGCTAACACATGCTTTTCTTAAACTTTCGTTCCTATTGCCTCTTAACATTGTTTGGCAGCACTTAGTAAACTTAAAATGTAAATTGCATTGTTATTCGTTTGATTAAAGATTTCCAATGTTTATTCATTGAGCTCAGAACAGAATCAAAGTCCTTTCAGTGATGTGAAGGCTCTGCATTATCTCAGCCTAATTTCATCTTTTATTCTCTTGCCCCAAAACACTCCAGCCTCAGCTCTCTTAAGTCCTCTATGTACTGAATGCTCCATATTCTGTCCTATTTTACTGCTTTTGCACCTGTTATGTTTGTCTTTATAATACACTCATCCCAAATGTCTACATGACTAGCACATTATCTTGATTTAGGTTTCAACATCAGTGCTATGTCCTCATGAGCCCTTTCCTGACCACGCCTGATAAAGCAGGCATGCTAATATTCTTCCCAACCCTTGCTTCCTCTAAAGCTATTAAAATGTTCAAATGTTGTTTGTCTCATTTTCTTTTTTCACCTCTGTTACTCTACTGTGATGTTAAGTTCCCATGTCTCTTATCTCAGCCATTTATTAAAATGAGATAGTTGATTAATTGTTCAAGAGTCTAATTTATTTGTATAGGGGAATACTTTGAGAAAATGGACTAAGGGCAGTTTCTAAGGAGTTCTGGGTTTAAATAATCAGGAATAGGAGTTTCTTCTGTCTTTCTTATCTTATTAATCTGAATGTAATTCTGCTAGTTATTAAAAGAGTAGTAGAACCACTGAAAATTTTAAATACTTTAGCAGTCTAAGAATCTTTTTACCAGTTGGATAAGGCTCTCATGGATTCACTTATTTTTGTGGGCCAACTACCTCATAGGGTTTTGGAAGTAAGAACCCAAAGAATTGGTCTGGTAACAAAATGGGTTGTCACCAGATGGCAGCAAAGAGTTGTTTCTTCTTGCATGAGTCCCTTTTAATTTTGCCCCCATTTAAATATATTAAACAATGATTATTTTCCAGATGTACTTAAGGCATCATTGGATTTTTCCATTTGATATTTATATTTATTGGAAACATTTCAAGATTATAAATTCAGTATGAAAGTTCCACTCAATAATGAGACCCTAGTGGGTGCCCTCTCATCCTGCAGCAGTACTGTCTCTTCTCGCTTGAACAAATCCTACCCTTTAGAAATAAATAATAATAATGGGATATCTTTGGGAAAAAGTTGCAAATTTATGTAAGTAAAAATAATAGGTAGGGCAGGGGATGTATCTCAGTGATAGAGCACTTACCTAGTATGCATGAGGCCCTGGGTGCAATCCTCAGTATTGTCAAAAAAAAAAAAGTTTTTCTTTCCTAAAAAGATATTAATTTTAACCTTAAAAATCTTACAGTAAGATAAATAAGTAATGAGGAAGACATATATTTGAAACTGAATTAATTCATTTGACACCATTCTGACTCAGAAAAGATATGTTGCTATATCAGGGTTTCTCAATAGTAATGTAGTAATACCTGTGTCATTTTCTTAATCATCATGATTGTCTGTTCTCCTGTTAGAATTGAACTACTTAGGCTGCATAAAAGCCTTTAATATTCTGAACCTTAATTAGCTTTCCCCATAGTCACTGCAGTCACTTTCCCATCCATCATCCACTCTAGTCATGAAGAACTCATTCCCCAAACACTCATTTGCTTCAGCATTTTTGCTCATACTAGACCCATATTTGAGAATATTTCACTAGGTTTTTCTACCTGGTAAGCTTCTACTTATTTTTTGAGACTCATCTGAAACATAACTCCTCCTGAAAACTTTTCTGCCCTTCACTTCTGTTCAGGCAAATATACCTTTTAGTTTCTTTAATTCTTAAAATGTATGGTTCTTCATTTGATAATTCGTCTAATTAATAATTATCATTTAATTAGCTATGCACTAATACCATGTGACTAGTAACTAAAATAATCATATTGTTGTCCTCATAGGCTACAGGAAGGTGAAGACATTACATGAAGAGTTGTACTATGAGTACTATGAAGAGTTATGGAAATACACCCTTTACACAGAGCAGAGGGTTTGCTAGGGAATGAAGCTGAGATCTGAAGACTGAATAGAAATCAGATATGCAAACAGGAGAGACCAACATTTCAGACGGAGGAAAGAGGATGTGCAAGTCACTCAGTTAGAAGATGATATGCATATTAGTACGTGGAATCACTTGATGTCCAGTGGGCTGGAGTGGAGACAGAAAGAATAACATTCAGATGAAGCTGCAGAGTTAGGTAGTGGAGTGTTTGCACAAGGTCCTTAGAGTCTTATGAAGGATACTGGGACTTACCAACAGCAGGGATAAATTTTAAGATGCATTTGTAAAATGAAGAAGGGATTGAAGAAAAGCACAAGTGAGTTGACAAAGATATGGAGAAGCCATTGAGGCAAGAATTTTTTTTTTTAATTTTTTATTGTGGGTTGTTCAAAACATTACAAATTTCTTGACATATCATATTCCACACTTTGATTCAAGTGGGTTATGAACTCCCACCTTCACCCCATACACAGATTGCAGAATCACATCAGTTACACATCCATTGATTTACAAATTGCCATACTAGTGTCTGTTGTGCTCCACTGCCTTTCCCATCCTCCCCCCTCCCCCCTCCCCACCTCTCCCCTCCCCTCCCCTCCTCTCTCTCTACCTCCTCCACTGTATAACCCTGAGGGTCTCCTTCCATTACCATGCAATTTTCCTTCTCTCTCCCTTTCCCTCCCACCTCTCATCCCTGTTAAATGTTAATCTTCTTCTCCTGTTCTTCCTCCCTACACTGTTCTTAGTTACTCTCCTTATATCAAAGAAGACATTTGGCATTTGTTTTTTAGGGATTGGCTAGCTTCACTTAGCATAATCTGCTCTAATGCCATCCATTTCCCTGTAAATTCTATGATTTTGTCATTTTTTAATGCAGAGTAATACTCCATTGTGTATAAATGCCACATTTTTTTTATCCATTCGTCTATTGAAGGGCATCTAGGTTGGTTCCACAGTCTTGCTATTGTGAACTGTGCTTCTATGAACATCGATGTAGCAGTGTCCCTGTAGCATGCTCTTTTTAGGTCTTTAGGGAATAGACCAAGAAGGGGAATAGCTGGGTCAAATGGTGGCTCCATTCCCAGCTTTCCAAGAAATCTCCATACTGCTTTCCAAATTGGCTGCACCAATCTGCAGTCCCACCAGCAATGTACAAGTGTACCCTTTTCCCCACATCCTCGCCAGCACTTGTTGTTGTTTGACTTCCTAATGGCTGCCAATCTTACTGGAGTGAGATGGTATCTTAGGGTGGTTTTGATTTGCATTTCTCTGACAGCTAGAGATGTTGAGCATTTTTTCATGTACTTGTTGATTGACTGTATGTCCTCCTCTGAGAAGTGTCTGTTCAGGTCCTTGGCCCATTTGTTGATTGGGTTGTTTGTTTTCTTATTGTCTAATTTTTTGAGTTCTTTGTATACTCTGGATATTAGGGCTCTATCTGAAGTGTGAGGAGTAAAGATTTGTTCCCAGGGTGTAGGCTCCCTATTTACCTCTCTTATTGTTTCTTTTGCTGAGAAAAACCTTTTTAGTTTGAGTAAGTCCCATTTGTTGATTCTAGTTATTAACTTTTGTGCTATGGGTGTCCTATTGAGGAATTTGGAGCCCGACCCCACCGACTGTAGATCGTAGCCAACTTTTTCTTCTATCAGACAGCGCGTCTCTGATTTGATATCAAGCTCCTTGATCCATTTTGAATTCACTTTTGTGCATGGCGAGAGAAAGGGATTCAGTTTCATTTTGTTGCATATGGATTTCCAGTTTTCCCAGCACCATTTGTTGAAGATGCTATCCTTCCTCCATTGCATGCTTTTAGCCCCTTTATCAAATATAAGATAGTTGTAGTTTTGTGGATTGGTTTCTGTGTCCTCTATTCTATACCATTGGTCCACCCGCCTGTTTTGGTACCAGTACCATGCTGTTTTTGTTACTATTGCTCTGTAGTATAGTTTGAAGTCTGGTATCGCTATACCGCCTGATTCACACTTCCTGCTTAGCATTGTTTTTGTTATTCTGGGTCTTTTATTTTTCCATATGAATTTCATGATTGCTTTCTCTATTTCTACAAGAAATGCCGTTGGGATTTTGATTGGCATTGCATTAAACCTATAGAGAACTTTTGGTAATATCGCCATTTTGATGATGTTAGTTCTGCCTATCCATGAACAGGGTATATTTTTCCATCTTCTAAGATCTTCTTCTATTTCTCTCTTTAGGGTTCTGTAGTTTTCATTGTATAAGTCTTTCACCTCTTTTGTTAGGTTGATTCCCAAGTATTTTATTTTTTTTGAAGATATTTTGAATGGAGTGGTTGTCCTCATTTCCATTTCAGAGGATTTGATATACAGGAATGCCTTTGATTTATGCGTGTTGATTTTATATCCTGTGAGGCAAGAATTTGATTAATTAGAGTAGAGCTGTGACCATGGCGAGGTAGAATGATTTGAATGTTATTTAAGAGGCAAAATGGACAGGACATGAAGAGTGGCTAAGAAGGAGAAGAAGGAATCAAAGAGGACTCTATGGTTTCCAGGTTAAGCTGCTGGATTTCTGTCCAAACTGTACTATTACTGGGGGTTGATTAGGTTTTTATATTACCAATTAGTATTTAGAATTAGGTTACTGATCGATTGTTTCATGTGATCAAGAAGTATACAATAAAAACAAACACACTGAAATTTTAAATGAAGGTTATGGATTTCTAAAATTTAATATTTAAAGAATTTGTGTGATTCCAAAGAAGTGTGAGTCATAAAAAATTTTGTTATGAAAATGAAGAGAAATATCAGACTGGGGCAGTGGCAGTAATAATAAATCCTGCTGCTACCAAACTCTGTCCTTGGCTGCATTTCAAGAGAGCTTTTTCACATTCCTCTCCATTTTCCTGCTTCTACTAAGCTTCACACCCTCTTGTATTTAACATACGTAATGCCTTAAAAATTAAAAATAGAATCTCCAAGCAGCAGATTTTCTAATTGAACATTTTAATAACTTCTTTTCTTTGCTTTAATCAACTTTCTAAAGTGTGAGCTATTTTTAGCACCAGTTCCACTTGCACCTTTGGGTCCAATTCTCATTCTCTGCACATGGCAGAGGATCTGTTTGCAGCACTCTCTTTGAAATCAATCAGCGCTTTCAGGAGAGAAAGCAATGCAGTGGAGGATGAGAACTGGGTCATGGTGAGCCTTCTCCCTCACATAATGCTGAATTCTTTTACTTCCAGGTGCAGAGACAGGGTGAGATGATTACCATTTAGAGAGCACAAAGGCGATCATTAGAGAAGGCCCAAAAAAAAAAAAAAAACCAAAACAAAACAAAACAAAAACCTTACCTTGGTAATGTTATTTCAGGCTGTCTGCATTGGTGTTTTGCTTTCAGAATTTTAACATCCTCAAGGAACAAATTACACTGAGTAAAATCTGCTTTAAAAAATAATAATAATTCCTAGTCTTAAAAAATGGCAAGCAGTTTGTAATGCAGCCTCCTCACACCCCAATTTCCAACTTAGATTTCTGAAAAGATCCAGAAAAGACCAGCAGCAATCTACTTCCTACCAGATAAACTTCTTCCAGGAACATTAGAAATTTCTTTTAATTTATGTTCGATGGGACTTAGAGGGGAAAAAAATAATGATTTTTACACCTCCCCTGCTTTTAAGGGAAAGTGAGTAAATCCATCCATTTGGAAGAAGTTTGCAAGATTTCTCATTGTTTCCCTAGTATCTCTTTATTAGTAGTTCTGGCACCAAGACCTGCTGAAAAAGAAATCAGGAAAACAATTCCATTTACAATTGCTTCAAAATTATAAATAATAAATAAATATATAAATAGGAATGAATTTAACCAAGGAGGTAAAAAATCCTCTACAATGCAAATTATAGAAGCTTGAAGATAGAAATGAAGAAAACACTGGAAGACGGAAACACCCCTTGGGTTTACGGGTTGGCACAATTAATATTGTTAAAATGGCTATATTACTGAGAATGATCTATAGATTTAATGCAATCCCCCTGTAAAAAAAATCAATAACATTCTTTACAGAACTAGAAAAAAAAGTCTTAAAATTCATATAGAGACAAAAAAGATCCTGAATGGCCTAAACAATCCTGATCAAAAAGAGTAATGCTGGAACCATCACAAAACTTAATATAGAAACATACTACAGAGCTGTAGTAACACAAACAGCATGGTACTTGCATGAAACAAGCTCATAATCCAATGGACTAGAATACAGAACAGAGGGATAAACTCATGCAGCTACAGCCATATGAATCTTGACAAAGTTGCCTAACACATACTTTGGAGCAAAGATAGCCTCATTATCAAATGGTAGTAGGAAAATCAATTATCTATATGTAGGAGATATCACAGCACAATTCACAATAACCAAGCCATGGGATCAGCCTATGTGCTTATCAACAGACAATGGGTAAAGAAAGTATGGTATGTACACACAATGCACTATTAATTCAGCCACACAGAAGAAAGAAACCATGTCATTTGCAGGAAAATGGATGGAACTGGAGATCATCATATTAAGTGAAATAAGTAAAAAATAAGCAGTACTGTATGCTTTCCCTTGTGTTGAATGTAGGGGAAAGCAATAACATGAAAGTAACATGGAGATTATTAGATAAGAAGGAATCAGGGGGAGGGGGTCAAACATGATCAAAGTATGCTATTTGCATGTGTGAATAGGCCATGCTGAAACCCATTCCTCTGTATAATTTAAATGCACTAGTGAAAAATGGGGGCAAAAAGTCAAGGGTTCCCATGAATCAGATAAAAAGAAAATCACTCCTTTAGGATATTCATGTTGCTTTCAAGTGATCAAAAGTTACATGTTCAGCCTTTCTCTCAACACCCATCATTCAAATCTTTAATTGCATGTACTTTATCAATTCATAATGTGAGAAAACCAGGCAGGAGAGTATTTCCACCTCATTAAAAGATCCAATGAGAGAAATGTTTGGGAATTGGTATAAAAGTTAGAAGGATTTCCCCTAAATTTTCACACAAATGTAATTTCTTATTTGTTTACCTTCCTATCTACCCACTGAAGCACCTGGTTCTTCTTACGTTAGCAGCCTTTCAATTGCCTCTGAAGAGGGAGGGCCCTAAAAAATCCAAGGGGAGGAAATCTGAATGAATTCTAAGGAAAAATATGCCAAGAAGAATGGTCTCAAAATACAAGAAAATAAAAAAATTATTTTGAATATCCAAAGTAAATAAATTAACATGAAAATACAGGTTTGACTATAGTAAGAAAAGTTGGAATGAAGCTTACCTCAGTACTGTTATTTCAGGCTGGTGCTTTGTTTTCATAATTTTAGCTTTCATGAAGAAACAAGTTACAGGAAATGAAATTTGCTCTACAAAAAAAAAAAAAAAAAAAAAAAAAAAAAAATCCTAGTCTTAAACGTGACAAAGCAGCTTCTGATGCAGCCTCCTCGTACCCAACTTCCCTCTGGTGTTGAACAGGGGAAGTGAGGAGGTGAGGGACTGATTTCTGATTTTCTCTACCATAGGAATCTTCTCCATGAGTGATACAAAAGAGATAAGTAAAATCTTGTATGATCTGTGGGGAAAGCTTGAATATAGTGAGAAAACACAAAACTGTTACCCCACGCACACCTGGGAAAGGTAGCCTGATTTTGTTTCTCCAGGTCAAAACCTGGGTTTGGCATATGTGTTAACCAGCATCAACCCTCCCTCCTTTTGCATGAAAGAACTGGCCTAAAGAAATTCTCTGACCCACTTTGTTTGGTGGTGGATCAAAAGACCCTCAGTTCAGAAGGGGTAAGGAAGAAATAATGCTGCACAGAGAGGCCAAGTAGAATCTGAACAGACTTGCATGTGAGGTGTCCCCCAAAAGCTCAGGTGTGAGACAATGCAAGGAGGTTCAGAGGAGAAATGATGGGGTTTTAAGAGTCTTCACCCAATCAGTGAATTAATCCCCTGATAAGGATTAACTGAGTGCAATTGAACTGGTAGGATGTGGCTGCAGGAGGTGGGAATTGGGATGTGGTTTTGGGGTACATATTTGTATCTGGCATGTGGAGAACTCTCTCTGCTTTCTGATCACCGTGTGAGCTGCTTCCCTCTGCCACACTCTTCCACCCTGATGTTCAGCCTCATCTTGCACCCTGAGAAACAGGGCAGGCATTCTGTGGACTAAGACCTCTGAAACCGTGAGCCCTCTAATAAACTTTTCTTCCCTATGATGGTGCTGGTTGGGTCTTTTAGTCACAGCAGCAAAAAAGCTGACCAAAACACAGGTCTTACTGAAATTTCTCCATTCTGTTACTGTTAGGTTGTAGCCATTTTTGTCAAATCACAAGTGCTCATTCTTTTTTCAATCTAAGCATAAAAATAAAGATGTGCATGGGGTCTTGTATCTTTGTTTCTGAAGTCTCTTATGTCACATAAAACTCTTGATTAAATAAATTTGTTATGCTTCTCCTTGTTTACCTTTCTTTTGTGACAGAAGCAATGGCCATGATTCTTATGGTGGGTGAGAAAAGGTATCACACACTTCTACAGCTACAGAGAGCAGGGGTGCCCTCTGACCTACTCCTTATCTGGATTGCTGGGTAAGGGAAGTTATAAAGAGCGATTTAATCACAATGGGGTAAAAATGTATGCAAAAGCAGTTGTTGGGGAGTGAGTCTTTTACCTCAATTTTCCAGCTTCTGATGGGGTCCACAATGTGGATAAACATCTGATAATTTTCATGCTTACTTAAAAGTGATATTAATAAATATTGAGAAAGTGTATGTAGTATACTTTGTATTGAGAAGGAAAAATAATTATTTCTTCAATCTTTGCAAATACTTATTTGGGATGGACCTCTGTTAAAAAGAAGAGAGAGAGAGAGAGAGAGAGAGAGAGAGAGAGAGAGAGAGAGAGAGGGAAAGAGAATATTAGGAGGAGAAAAACAATAAAACAAATATGTATAAATTCATCTATATATGGGAGCTACCTAGAAAATTAGTAATTTTCAAGGTGCTTTTGAATTATAGTTTATATAGTATCTTCAACAATGGACCATATACTGTTTTTTTCCTCTACCAGGGATTGAACCCAGGGCACTCAACCACTTAGCCACATCCACATCCCAGGCCTGTTTTTATTTTTATTTTGAGACAGGGTCTTGCTAAGTTGTTGAGGTTGGCTTTGAACTTGCAATTCTTCTGTCTCAGCCTCCTCAGCCACTGCATCAGTGTATAGGCGTGCATCACTGTGCCCAGCTTAAGATATTTTAAGATAAGTTACAAAACAAAGGAAAGGGATTTTTAAGTCTCTAAAGGTGGCAACTTATGGGAAAACAAATGGCAGACAAAGGTCAGTTAGCAAAGCTTTATGATGTATTTCCATCAGGTGCTATCTCTAGGCTAATATGAATCTAAAGTTGTCTTTAATACTTAACCTTTGTCCTGCCTGGTGGATGGAAGTCAGGATACCTTTTCTTTGTGTAATTATGTGTCCTGCTTTTAAGCAAATAAACTTTCTTCTTGTTTTCAATTCAGCAAAAGAGGCCTATTTTGGGTAGACTATTCTGGTCTCCCACACTGGATAGGCCTTGAAGCTGAACTGAAGAATATGTGGCTATCAACTAGTCAACTGGAGATTCAGGCAGTAGCACTATGTGTCATATGTTACCAGTGTCCCACTTGCCTTTAAACCCAAACTTAATGAGGAAACCAATCCCAGATGTCCATTCATGAGGGGCCATTGACTGCAATCCTTTCCTGTATATGGTGATCCAGGCAGTAGATAGTAAAGGAGTGGATGTTTATAATTCAAGGTCAGTATGTATTATATAGGTGAAGGCAAACTAGGACAAAAAGCACTCATAGCTAGATACCAAGTTTCCCTTGATCCATAATGAGATGTAAGCACTTTCTCCCTAGGGAGAAAGAAGAGAAAGTGGGAACAAGCATTCTTAATTACAAAATTTAAATTGTATTTTTAATTCAATAGAAATTGAATTTAATTTACACTGGCAAAATTAAGATTTCTGTCTTTAGTAAAACAAAAGAAAATGGAGGTTTGAGGAACTAAGATTAATTCAATTGATGAGAAATAAAAAGAAAGTTCACTTTTCCCACATCTCAATGCAACTCCCAATCCCCAATAACAACAACAAAAGAGATTAAATGGCTTTGTAAGTACTGATTCCCATGAGGTATTTGGCTCCTTTATGTTTAAGATTGCTAGATTTGTCCTCTCGGGTCTTGCAAATGAAACTTGAATAATAGCATAAATATTGCCACATACAGGAAAGGATTGTAGTCAATAGTCCCTCATAGATGGACATCTGGGATTGCTTTTTTTTTCTTTTTAAATTAAGTGTGGGTTTAAAGGCAAGTGGACACTGGTAATATATGACATATAGTGGCAAAGTCATTCTAAAATGATCACTTTTGTTCTAAAGATTATTTAGTAGTTAACACTTAAGTGTCTGTTAAAGACAATTATTGATGGATAAAGTGGGTACAATAGAGAATACTTAGTATAGGAAAAAAATCACAAAGTACATACTTCAAACTTTGTTTGTTTGTTGTTTGGTGGTGCTGGGGATTGAATTTAGTGCTTTATGCCTGCTAGGTATGCACTCTACCAACTGAGTTATATCCTCAGCCTAAATTATGTGCTTTAAGAGAATGTTTTACGGCAAATAAAATATGCCTTGCTAAAGCTATTGTTAAGGAAAAGAAGTTTAAAATAAAAAATAATTTTGCACTATTAACAGAATCCATGGAATAAATGTCAAAAAGCATCTTTTAAAAGCAATTTTACAGTTTGGAAAATTATTAATAATAAAATTTTGTAAGGGTCCCTCGAAACGTCGGAGAAAGAGACCACCAAGTGACCACTCATGCAATTGGCAGAAGGGGGATTTATTGAACCAGCATGCTGGGGCTCCGTGCCCACTCAAGAAGGGAAAGCAGCCCAGAGCCCCGAGCAGGGGCTGAGCACTGCTTAAGTACACTTTTTGAGGAGGGCGGAGGGCTTTGTATACATCAGAACAAATCATCATGTGGCGCGGGAAAATTGAACAACAACTCCTAAACATGATTAGTTCATTCATTGGCGGGAACAGGTCAGGCTGGAGTGATAGGTCATTCCTAAGGAGGGGGTTACATTTAAACTGATTGGTCCAGGCCCTGCAATGCCTACGTACGACCACACAGAACCCTTATTAAACAACCAAATAGTCAGGGGAAATATTTACTGGGCAGTTCCAAGCATTGTCTTAACAGCTAACTCAGACCTTGCAGCTTAGAAACTTTACAACACCCGGTCTTTTACCCTTTAACTTTTACGCTTTAACTTCAATTTCTTTTACCCTTACAATTTTAGGACATAAAATCAATTTATCATCAATTTTTTGGGGGAAGCATTTATCAAGATACATTCATTTCAATGAATTGTAATGACCTGAGTAAGAAAAAATATTTATTGCCAATGAAATGTAGCAAAAAACAAAAATAAGAGAAGCAAAACAAAATCAAAAAGAAGAAATAAATATGCTAGAAAGTGAAGATAAGTCCTTCATGAATGGTCATCCCAGGTTATGAAGATTGGGACAGAGAACATAGATTAGCTTTTTTGACATCTTAACTACTTCTGTCTATTTTTGTTATAGGACCTAAGTCCAGCTTCTCACCACATGAAGCCAATAGTTGGTGGGTGGTAAGGAAATAGGTTTTATCAAGGACTAGCCCTGGGAAGATGAAGGGTCTGTTTTTCTCAAAGCTCTATCTTGGGAGACTCAGGTGCATAAAAAGGCTTTTATAGGGAAGGAAAGGAGGAGCAAGGGACAATGTTGAGGGGTGGTCTTCATCATTTGCAGTGTATGTCTTCTTTTTCTTTCCCCTCTGGCCAGAACATTGCAATTAACCTTGGCCTCCTGGGCTTATTTACAATCATATTACTTTTCTGCAAGTTAAACATCACAACAATTTATTTGCTTTGTGTTGATTGATACACACAAAGAATAAGAGATAGTACACATTCTGATGTTATCTTAAGGTCTTAAAAAGTTTTGTGTTGTGTAAATCTAAGGAAAGATTATTTAGTAGTTAACACTTAAGTGTGGCTAAATTCCTTAGAATTTAGAATGCCCGACAAAGGATAGGAGCACAAGTAACTGCCAAGGACAACTCCTAAAGGTACAGCCACTCTTTTCTGTCTTATTGAAAGAAAGTCTTCATTTCTTCAACATTCAGCTTTGCTTTTCCTCTCAGTTTCTCCAAATTTAACCTCCCCCAAAATGTTTTTTTTAAATTCCAACTAGTTATTAATAAAATTAAGAAAACTTGAATCTTGTTGCCATAGGTTTTAATTAGTAAAACAAAATTTTACTAAATCATAATGAGAGATTTCTAATAATGTCTAATCCTAGCCTATTACACAGTAAAGAGCCAGAAAATTGAAAGCAAGTTCTCATTAAAAAAAATTGTGTTGCATTTATCAATACCACTCAGAAAGATAGCTTTAACCATAGCTCCTTGAATTATTTTGCAGCTTGCTAAGAAAACCAGAAACCAGTTTGCAATAGGGCATATGGTGTGTGTTCAGTATTAAATGTGTTTGGCTGGAAGTACTGTGTTAGAATTTTAAAAAGAAATTGTGAAGTCGGCTGTTTATTTCAGAGTGAAGATACTGAGGCAAAAAAGTCCATACATTTGATACTTAAAAATGAAAAGATCAAAACGCTAATTTCAAAGCCCAAGAACAGGGTGTCACAGCTTGTAAAATCTCTGGAGAGCACACAAAGTGTGATCCATATTTACTAGAATAATCCTTCTGAAGCAGATCTTCAGATGTGGGAGAGAAATTATTTTCCTGTTTCAGCAGCAGAGTTTCAGTGTCTGAGAAACAACATCTTCTTTGTCTCCAAGGCTGCAATGGAACCACTGTCTTAGAGATCTGGACTTTCCCTACTCTGAGAGACTTGGCATGTCACGTTCCTTGTAAAACATGCTCAGCAAATGGCAGCAGTTAACTACAGATTGGTAAATTGGTATTATATTGTGACATCTGTGATATTTTATAACACCACTGATTTGATAAAATTACCAATGTGAAGACTTAAAATTCAAATGAACAGGACTCATGCAGACAGCTAGTCTATCTCCAGGCAGCCTGGTGTTTGCACCAGGGCCTCAGGAACAAAATCACTGTGGTGACTGGGTGTCAATTATATACATGGTCCCTTTCACCAAGGTTAAACTGGCTAACAGTATTGCTAACATTTCACTTGCCAAAACAGACTAATGCTGCACACAGAAGAAGAAAGCATTTGGAGCAAGTGCAGTTACTTTGAACCATATCTATCAGATTAATTTGTTCTTCTTGAAATGGACTAGATTTGGTTTGGCTATTCCTGTCTGCACTTCTGGCATAAACAACCATGCTTCATTCACAATATCAGGAGTCCGCACAATATTGTTTCTAACCAATAAACTTGTCTTATAAGGGAAAAAAGTGTTACATTGTGATGAACCCTAAGGAATTCCCTAGTTGTACCATGTTTCCTAGTGTCCTCTAAGAGTTATCCTTAAATAATGATGAAAGAGCATACTCAAGACTTAGTAATAGCACTTTTTGGAAGATAGCTCCTTGTGAGGTTAAGAGCTGTCTTGGAAAATGCATTACATAATAGTAAAGAATGATTCATACCCTGTTCATCAAATTTAAGTTGACTTGGATTGCAAGGAGCACCCTTATTTTATTTACAAGTAAGAAAGTGAAAAAAAATTATAAAATAAACAATGATTTGTAGCCATAATGTAAGTTAGGGAAGGAAGGAATAGAAATAGAAGTGACATTGTCCCAATGTCACCTTTGCAAAGTCCCTGCCATTTTGGACTCTTCTGTTACTGTTTTTATTTAAAAAAAAATTAAACTTGTTCTGATAACTTAATTGTGTGGACTTGTCAAAGTTTATTTCAAGGTTGTCCAAGAAAAGGGATGTAAACAGACCAATTCAAAGATTTATCTTCTTCCAGTGACATTTATAAAAAAGACAGTTGTAGATAATCAAGAAAAGTCTTTTTGATTAAAGATCATTAAGTTTCTAACTGTCTGTTGGCTGATAATTAGATGGTGTGTGTGGATGACTAGTTTTATGAAAAGATCTTAGGCTTATTAAAGTTCATCTGGCAAATATATAATGGTGCTAAGTAATTTCATTAAGAATGACAATATTTTTCTCAGAAAGAGGTTGCAAAATATATACCAGACCAGATTTGGGACAATATTTTTCTCAAGTTACTGAAGGGAAAAATGCTTCCACAGGGACACAGTGGTGATTGCATTTTAGTCTCTTCTTAAAAATGAACAAAACAAAACAGAAGAGAAGCAAGTGGAGTTGTGAGGAGAATAACTATGTTTTTCAGTGACTAATTTAATTTCCAAAATGAAACAGAGCTAGTGATTAACAATAGGAACAAAAGACACAGGTTCAGAGCCAAGTGAACTTAGGAGTTGTCACCTAATACTGGCTGATCTGGGGAAGATGGTATTGACCAAATTTTCTTTCAGGAGATACTATGTAGGAATCAGAGACCTCAGAATAAAGCTTGGATCAACCTACAGACCAAACAAACCACCCATTAAGTGAAATAACAAAACCAACAGGCTAAGGTATTGGGTAGAAGAAAAGACAAGGTGGCATAGTTCTCATGCTTACTTGCAAAAGTGAGTGTGTGTAATTTCTTTCTGTGTATAGATGTATACATACTAGTCTATTCTCCTCTTTTTACTATTTTCTGTAGGATGTATCATTGATGGCAACTTCTAAACTAATTTATTAGCTAATTAATAAGAGAAGAATTTAAGCTACAATAAGAGAGTCCAAAATCCAGTGGCTTAAGATAAGTCTATATCACTTTTGTATGTAATCTGGGTTGCACTCTAGGGCCAGATGGTGATTTGAACCACCACTGGGGAATTCAAGTCCTTTCCATTGCCTGTTACCCCATTCCTAGAATTTTGTCCTTTCTTGTACTATCAAAGATAATTTGAACCCACATACATATTTCAGCCTGTGGGAAAGAGAAAAGGAAAAAAATGTATAAGGTGGCATTTTAGCTCAACAAGAAGAGGAATGAATATCACCAAATGATGAACACAGTGACTGATGAGATGTTGTTCTCTCCTATTATATCTGGGTGACAAAGGGCATTTTAGGTTGCCATGATTGTTATTGGACATTTAAGTGTAGGAAGACATGTGTGTATATTTGTTTCATACCCAAAAGATTGAATCTGTTGAATATACTAAAATAGCACTCACATCACACAGACTTTCTCCTAACAAGGCTTCATACAGTACAATGTTAGTATTGTACTATTAAGGAATGTTACTATTTCAAATACCTGAGATAATCCACTTTTAAAGATAAAAAGCTTATTTTGACCCACAATTTTAGAGGTTTCAGTCCATAATCAATTGATCTGTTTCTTTTAGGCCTTTGATTAGGGGATAGCACATTATAGTGGTAGCAAATGCAGAGCAAAACCACTCTCACAAGGTCAAGAAGCAAAAGAAAAGAAGGCCAGTTTTCCACAATCCTGTTCAAGGTCATGCCTCCAGTGACCTAAAGAGTTACCACTAGTCCCCACTTAAAATTCTCCCCCATCCAAATAAGTGCCAAACTAGAGACTAAGCCTTTAACACATGTGACTTTGGGGGCCACTTACCCAAACCATAGCAAAACAAAGGTTGGAAAGCTAACCTTGAGGCTGAGGTTGAGGGCAAGAATTTGGTTCTTCTATCAGATGGCAGCACATGAGGTGTTATGGTTTGGATGTGAATGTTCCCCAAAAGCTCATGTGTAAGAAAATACAACAAAGTTTAGAGAAAAAATGATGGGGTTATAGCCTTAGCCTAATCAGTGGATTTATCCCTGATGGTATTAACTGAGTGGTAACTGGAGGCAGGTGGGGTGTGGCTGGAGAAAGTGGTTCATTAGGGGCATTGCTATGGGGTATATATTTGTATCTAGCAAGTGGAGACCTCTCTCTGCTTTCTGATCATCATGTGAGTAGCTTCCCTCTGCCACACTTTTCTGCCTCACCTTGAGCCCCAAGGTATGGAGCCAGCCTTCTATGGACTAAGTCCTCTGAAACCATGAGCCCTCAAATAAACTCTTCTTCCTCTATAGTTGTTCTGGTAGGGTCCTTTAGTCAAAGCAGTGAAAAACGCTGACTAAAACGTGAGGTATGCAAGGCAGAAGTCTCTCTGTCACTTTGGGTGTGGTTTCTGGCAGGCATCATGGTATATTTCATAGAGATTTTTGTTTCAAAACTCTGACTTCTAGGGTAGGTGTTGGCTGACTGTTTCTGTAAAGGGTCAGAGAGTATAAATGTTGGGTTTCATGGAATAAAAGGTCACATACAAGCTCTGTCACTGCTACTCTGCCATTGTAGGGAAAGCCTTCACAGACTGCATGTGTGTGGATTGGGCCTGTGTTCATGGCATGGATTTGGCCTGGGGAACATTGTTCACCAAGCTTTCTAGAGCACAGCTTTAGGGAGGCAGATACAGGCAGCAACGATGGTCGACTCAGCATTTTACTCTCTAGTCCCTAACTTCATGGGTGTGAGGAGGTGTTTGTTCAGATGCTGGCTTCTTATTCTCTGGGTCACAGCTGTTCTTTGGATTGCAGTCTCTCAGAGAAGGCCTCTTTGTTTTCGCATTTTCTTGTTTGTGGTGAAGACTGTATTTCCCTTGTGGGTTGGTTCAATTGTATTGATCATGGATTCATTCCTGGAGGAGGCCCAGGCCTGTACCTGTTCTTCTACTGCTCCAGTGGTATTTTTTTGTAAACACTCCATAATCTGCATTAAGCCAAATTGTGCTTAAAATATATCTAGCGCAGTTTCCATTTCCTGTAGCTGAAAACTGTCTGATCCCAACTAATGTCAACATCTCATTCAGAGACCATAGCTCCTAGTTGGCAACATGCCAGGAAGGAGGAGCAAAGGCTAAGTGCATTCTGGGATATTGGGTTGCCTGAAGAAATGCTTATTTTTCTCCATAGAAAATAGGAATAACATGGTGACAGTATGTGTTGATCTGAAATCTTGGGTAGGAAGGATGTAAGATTTGACTTTAACTCCATAAAGCCACATTGAATTATGGTTATATATTATAATTGAGCACATCAAGTTTTCCTTCCATTTGGACCAAAAAACTCTACCTGCACCCATGAGGACAGTAAATGGTACATGAGAGATTCTATTTTTGTCTTTTGGCAAATTCCAGGCCTGGTTTAATTGTTCTATATTCCAAATTATTAAAGAGGAGATAGATTACAGGTATGCTTAAAATCCAAATCACTGAGAGGTAGATATAACTACGAACATTCTTTGTCCATTAGAAACAAATAAAACATTAAAAATTGTTAGAAGATACCTGCTTGAAGAAGATATGAAATAATAGTGGGAAACAGAGGTGAGAATTCAAAATGAGGATCCAAAGCGAGAGGCAGAAGTAGCAAAGAATAGATATAAATGCAAAAAGACATCACAAAACAAAAATCAATGGAGAAGAAAACAGAACAAACTGCAAAATATCCAGTGAATGCTTTGATACCTAGTGGCTAGTAAGTTTGAGCTCAATAGGGCAGGCTGGATAGATACCTTTTCTTCCCCCCCCACCCCCCACTGCTGGGATTGAACCCAGAGCCTCATATAAGCCAGTAAAGTGACACTTCCACCCCTAACTTGACATTTCATTCTCTCAATAGTGTCTTTAGAGGACAGAATATCTCAATCTAATGAAAAACAAGGTATTGATCTTTCTCTTTTTAGCTCGTACTATTTCTTCCAATCAGAAATATTTGCATGCTTTAGGTCATAAAATTATTTACCTATGTTCCCTTCAAAACAATTTGTTTATATTTCACAATTACATCTATGATTATTTTTTGTATATGATGTCAATATTTGTTTTTATATGAATGTTTACTTGATACAGCACAATTTATTGAAAAAATAATTTTCCTACTGACTGTTGGGGCACTTTTATTATATATTAGGTTGATTTTATGTTTATGTGTGTGCTTCTGAATTTTTCTTCCATTTCATTGCTCTATTTACTGTTCCCATGCAAGGCCACATTGTCATAATTACCATAGCTTTATAAAAAGTCAGTATTTTTGGAACTGGGAGACTTCTACTTATGATTTTCAAGATTGTCTTGTGTTTTAACTTCTTTTGCATTTTCATATGCATTTTAGAATCAGTTTATTAACTTCCACATGGACTCCTACACAAATTGCTGATAATTTAATTATAGTAGCACTAAATCTATAAATCAAATTAGGAAGAATTGACATTATGTTTGCCATGAAGAGGTTCACAGCAGAGTTCCTCATAAGCCTTTTTTAGGCAGCTGTGAATAAACAGAGCATTTCAGAAATTTCTAGAACATCTTCCAAAACTCATCTTAAAGAATAAAATTAGTGTCATGTTACATGACTCTTTTCCAAGTTTGTCTTGCCATTTCTGTGTTCTGCAGTAGGACAAAAACCGCTAAAGTTTCAATTCTGATGCCAATGGGAAAGGAAGTAATTCTTTCACCATCAGGGACAGTGGATTCTTATGAAAATAATACATTCTCCACACATAGTCTAAAGGCTCAGAAGAAACCTCAAAAATCTTTATTACTATCCCCCATAATTAGATATAGGATCATTTATAAAACTTCAAAGCCAGAAATAAGAGAGTTTGTGGAAATAAACAGGAAATTATACTTTAATAGTGGCTCCAGGACACAATTTTTACAGGTTGAACTTGATGTATTGGAACCAGCTTTCTGAGAAGAAAAACGTACTCAGGAATTAAGTGAAATAACAGAAACACATAAATAGTTTTTTAAATACTGAAATTAGTAATAACTAACCATAAAATGAGGTATGCATTTTCCATTTTATTTTGATTCCCTGTACATTTTAGTTGTCAGATGTAGTTTATGGTTCCCAGCCAGACATTTTAAACATTAGTTACTTGTTTTATGGAGCTCTGTAGAACTGCTCTTCCAAGGGGTTTATAGGTGGCCATTGCACCTAGCATCAAGTACATAAATGTCCAAGGTCCACATATTGAAGAAAAATCTGTGGGCTACAGATGTGGGGTTTTGCCATTTTTCTCATGAAATGTACAACAAAGTTGATTCTCTTGATACATTTATAATTCACATGGTTACAGTGCCTTACAGAAAATAATCAGTAAATATATCTTCTAAAGTTAAATGAATTTTTTTTTATTTTGAAAGATATTCCAAGCTCTTAAATGTCAAAGTCTATGACTTATATCTGTGTCATTACATAGATATATCTATGTATAGATATATCTATGTCTATAACATATCTTAGGGGATATATATATATATATCCATTTCATTACATAGATATAGATATATCTATATATACATATATATATATATATATAGATAGATATATCTATGTAAGGACACAGTGAAAATGTTGGGTGATAAACCTCTTTTTTACTTTGAAAGAATCTGTGCATTGTAGATAATTGTGCTGATTTATGGGCCGCTACAACTAGCAAATGCTTACACAGAATATTCTGCTTAAACTATAGTGCTGTTTCAATTTTTTGCTATAGTTGCTGAAATTCCCAAGTGATATTAATGAAAGTCAACTGAATACAATTCACAACAAAATTAACAAGGTCAAACAAAGGTCATTTCTGTTTGACTGAGAAGATAAGGTAAATTTAAAATACCCCTGTGCAATATACATACAGTGTAAACAAAATATTTTAGCCATTGGGGAAAATGATTAGTGGATATAGCAATATGCTTTTGATACTAGAAAAATAATTAAACTTCAATTAATACCCTGGTCAAAATAAAGTAATATTGGAGATTGTTTATCTCAACCTGCCCCTAACTCTTATTCTGCATTAGAAAAAATTTGTTGATGGAAAATGTCAAGTTGGAAAATATTACCTTCTAACATTTTGACTTTAATGTGCATATAATTTTATTGTCTGTACCTACATATGTCTAGCTATCTGTCTGGTATTCCAAATTCCAAATGGAAATTACATCCCTGCATATGAAACATACACCAGGCAACACCCAAGATTGCTCATAAGTAGGTAGAAATTTATCTTCCCTTCTCTCCTTTCTGTAGTTTTCCGGCTTCTCCTCCCATCTCAGATGCCTGTAGAGACCTGCATACTGCTGCTGTCAGTTTTAAGGAGATTGCTTTCATCTCTAACATCCATTTGCCTGTTTCCCCCAGACACTGCCACACTACACTTTCTGGGCCCTTTCTCAGTTAAATGGGACAAGGAGACTGAATTCAGTGATACACAACATTATAAAAAATTTATTGGTTCTTTTTAGTCATACATGACAACAGACTCCATTTTGATATGATTATACAATATTATTCTGATATTATATTGTATTATATCTGATATTTTTAATATAATTTTTCTATTTAGGACCCCATTCTTTTTTTTAAAGAGAGAGAGAGAGAATTTTTTTAATATTTTTTTTTTTTGAGTTTTCGGCGGACACAACATCTTTGTTTGTATGTGGTGCTGAGGATCGAACCCAGGCTGCACACATGCCAAGCGCGCTACCGCTTGAGCCACATCCCCAGCCCCAAGGACCATATTCTTATGGATGTTACGTGATGGTGGTATTCACTTTGTTGTTTTTATATATGTACCTGGGAAAATTATATCAGATTCATTCCACTGTCTTTCCTTTTTTCGTCCCACCTCCCTTCCCTCTACTCCTCATTGTCTAATCTCCTGAATTTATTTTCTTCCCCTTCCCCACCCCTCCTCTTTATTGTGCATTAGTTTCCACATATCAGATAAAACATTTGACCTTTTTTTTTTTTTTGCAACTGGTTTATTTCATTTAGCAAGATAGTCTCCAGATACATCCATTTGCTAGCAAAAGTCATTCTTCTTTATGGCTGAGTAATACTTCATTGGGTATATATACCACCTTTTCTTTATCTATTATCTGTTGAAGGGCACCTTGGTTGCAAGATACACTGAACATACCCTGGCTGGATTTTACAAGCCTAGCTACTACCATCTTTTACAAGATACCCTCTTTAGTTCTCCCTTCCCTGTTAGCCAGATGCAAAGCATTTGATGGAATACTCAGAAGGTATAGAGGATAGCAGATGTAGGTTCCTGAATGACTATGGGGACCAGAGCAGTCCTGAACCTACTGGCTCCACCCCATTCACCTCCACATTGGAAAAGGATGGGAGTAGAAAGTAATTATTACTTTTATTAGACCATGGCATATGGCAGTTGTTTATAACAGCAGTTAGTGTTTCTACAAAAATACAGTCCCTTTTTCCAGATCATTTGACACTCTCCAGTAACCCTTTAGTACAGGAGTTGGGAACCAGAGGCTGATGGCTAAATCCAGCCAGGGTCTGTTCAGTGTATCCTGCAATCTGAATTTTTTTAAGGAAATATTTTATTTAAAGAACAAGAAGAGAAGGAAAAAGGAGGAGATAAAGGAAGAGGTAGAGAGGAAGGAGGCAACAATGGGTCAGAGGTAGAATGTGTCATGAAAACTGCATCTTACACCTATCCCAGATCCTTGAAAAAGACTTCCTACAGCTCTCAGCAACCAGGTTCTAGCAGTGCAGGGCTGAAACAGTTTTCCTGGAGGGTGGAGTCTTGACTCAGCCCTGAGCCTCACCTTTGTCCTGAGTCCCTGAGATAGCTCCTTGGCGACAGTCTTACAACTTCCCTTTGAATAGGGCCATAAGCTTTTGATCTTAGAAACTAATCTCAAACTCCAGGGGGAAGAAATAGTCCTCACTATCCCCTTCATTGATTTCATATTCTAATTTATGTCTCTGGATTCCCTCAATTTTCTTCTATCAGAATAAACTTTGTTCCCACAAAACTTTGCATAAATACATGAACAGAGACAGACAGGCATCTATTATGTATGTGGGGAGATCATACCCATGTGTGTATGTGAAACATGTAGAGTGCTGTCTACACTAGCAAGAAATTGGTTACAAATTCTTGCTATGCTGCCTTTAAGCATCTAATAAAATATGTTAAGATTTTGATTGATTAGAAGAAGATAGCTATGTCAGGCTAAAAACTCAAGTGTTGGAGATAAGGAGGGAAGACCATGGCTTCTTTGGCTAAGGAAACTCATGTATACCTCACTAGATGCTGGGATTCCTAGTATTAAGTATTTGATGTATAGGGATGAATTTTATAATGGCAGTATCCAAACTAAACTGTTTTACCAAACTCTACTCAACCTGGCATAAAATATAAAAGACAATTGACTATGAATGAAGAACCTTAAAACCCTTAGAATTCAAGCTAATGTTGAACAAAATTATACTTTCATTAGAACAAATTTAATGGCAATTTTTTTAAAAAAAAGACAAAGAAATGGCTCATTGCCCAAATTCAGTTTGATATTTCCTAACACCTGCTGGACATGCTTTTATGTGCTCTTGTAAATGTTTTGTTGAAAAATAAAACAATCCCAGATATGCAGTCATATCTATACCATCACGGAACCTTTTTTTTAATATTTATTTTTTAGTTGTAGTTGGACACAATACCTTTATTTCACTTATTTATTTTTTTATGTGGTGCTGAGGATCAAACCCAGGGTCTTGCATGGGCAAGGCGAATGCTCTACCGCTGAGCCACAACCCCAGCCCCTCCCCCCATCACAGAACCTTTAATGAGGTTACATTGGCAAAATTTCCAAGGGGAATTAAGTGTTAAATTCTTAATTTTAGAGAACATGTAAAGCAGACCAAGTATTATTATTCTTTATAAATATTTTAGGATTATATACCTGGGCTAGAATCAATCAAATATTTCTCCAAAATAAAAGGACCACCAACTGTGGTGGCCAGCTCTGTCTTCCCTGGCCGAGGAGATTACTGCAGAGCCAAGGAGGCTTTGTGCATGGAAGAGCATGCAGAGGAGACAAATCCTCTTGCCAAGCTCCCTCCACTGACTTCAGTGAATTAACACTGACAGGCTTCCTGATGTCAGTCTCTCTCTTCCAGCGGGCTTCTTATCCATTTTAATTCCCAAATGGTTTGACTGGATAAACAAATCCACACTCTGTTGGCATCAAAAACTAATATTTTATATGCCTTCAACGAATTTAATACCCTTGGCTTATAGGTAAGATTTACCCTTTCAGGAAAGAGAATGTCAAAACGTTCTGTAAGGTCCAATAGTTATTCTTACTCTTTCAAAGTAATATTAAATAAAATGCTTGAAGACTGAAAACTTGGCATGAACTTCAGCTTTCAGGTCATTGATTTAAACTGAAAGCAACATGGCATATTCGATCTTTCTGTTTCAGGGGCTAATCGTAGTGTTTCCTAGCAGGTGAGAATCTCAGGATTTATACCCTGATCAGATCATTACACATTGTACAAATGTATTGAAATGTCACATCATATCCCACAAGTATGTACAATTACTATGCGTCAATTAAAAACAAAACTATACTTTAGAAGAAAAACAGACTTAGGATTTATAAGAGGGATTTAAAAAATATTACTCTTTTCTCAAAGGAAAGATGTCTCTGTGTGTGAAAAGGTATTTCAACATATTTTCATTATTCCAAGAGCAAGTGGCTAATTTACATTTCAGTACAGGAAAGAACTAAGGATGGACTTCTAAAAAAGACTGGCATCAGTGACTACATACTGGACAGGGCTAATGTATCTTGTACAGGATCAAAACCTAAAGCTAGCCATATGGCATCCATAAGAAAGCAGTTTGCTGGAATGAGCAGCTATGTACTCTTGGAGTGGTCTACCATTGCTAGCTGGTAGACCAGACCCATCTTTGTGTGTCACAAAAAAGGGAGGAATTCTGGCATTTTATTCCCTTCTCTTCCCATTCAACTTTTTCTTGCCTTCTTCAACATCAAGCCCCCTGAATGCATACTTCTAGGGAGACTGCAAGAGACTGCAGTGCTTCTTCACATTCAAGTCCCTCCTTTTGAATTCTGTTGTACTATACCTCACATTCTCTAGTGCTAATTCTAACGTGATTTTGAAGCAAAATTTCTTAAAACAGAGGTTAATTTTTATTCCTTCATAATAGTTGCCTACACCTTTTAAAAGCAATATTATAAAAGCTCTATTATCACAGCTTAATGTTTTATCTTATTTTCCCTTGCATTACTTCATGAGCCTACTTGAATAATTAATGGTATCTCATAAAAATGAGTACAGATCTTTGTATTTTTCAATAACTATTTTCTTACATTCTCAAATATTGCTATGTTTTGGCAATGTGGCTGTAAAATTGACTCACTGTAGAAAAATCATTTTAAAATAATCTTTTGGCAAAAAGGTAATTTAATATAATTTTATACTTGTATATCTTTTTTATTTTTTGAATTTTTATACAAAATAGCAATGCATTATTTTGGGCGGGATACCTGTGAAAATGTAAAGCTGTGTTATACTCATGCCCTGAAAAAGATATTTACTTAGGATATATCTTCACATTTTTAATTAAAATAAACCACCTAAACAATAGCTAATAATATCATAAAATATTTAATTAAACCTGAGATAGTCCAGAATCTTGAATGAAATTTTTTGAATCAAACTAAGCAAAAATAATCGAAAGATTTCTTTCACAAAACAAAATTGTCCTTTCAGACAGGAATCAACAGCAAAGACCATTAATCCTCCTGCTGTGAGAGGTAATACCACAGCCTTGTGATGCTTCTGAGATGATGGAAGGCCAAGCTGTTGAGAAAGCTGATGTGACTAATAGGAGTTCAAGAGCTTTTATCTAAGCAAAAATAACAGACTAGGTGACAGGAATAACAGACTGAATTTACTTTCTGGGCAGCTTATTTAAAATGGCCATTTTGTTCATTTTATTGGAGATATTTTGAGAGAATTAAGACAAACAACAACAACAACGACAAAATTCTGCCACCTTAAAAGAAAATATCTGATATATTGTAAGAAATATATTCTCACTTCACCCTCTCACTCCAAAATGACATTCACAGAAACAGAGTCAATGGGGAACATTCTGAAAGATCGTACTATGCATCTCAGGGACAGAGATAAAACTGAATTAAATTAATTAACACTAATGCAAGTCAGAATTAAAGTAATGGGATTCTTTGAAAAATAGCAGCCTTAGGTTTTCTATCACTCCATGAATTTAGACTTTTTTTTATACTTCCTACTATAGGTGAGGAAAAAGGGAAAAGAATATATTTAAATCAAATATTCCTGGATATGAAACATAAACACCTCTTAGAAATAAGATTTATTGCCTAAAAAGGAAGTTAAAAGGAGAGAAGAGGAAGGGACCCTTAGAGAAGGGTGGGGGAGGGAGAGCATAAAAAGAAAAGAAAAACAAAACAAAACACATGTGTTCTTTCAACCAGAGTAAGCTAAACTAGCATGTTTCTGAGCACATATAGAGCTTTGGTACTGCATTAGGTACTCTCATAGGTATATGTCACCTGATCTAAACTTTAACTTAATAGTCTGGATAAATATTATGAGCCTATTTATGTAGAAAAGGAAACCAAGATCCATGGAAAATTATCTAAAGCCAGGATTCCAATTCATTGTGATGATTTAAGCTCATTCATTTTCCATTTTATCATATTTCATTTTTTAAGATCATAAAGATTAATCTATTTAAATGACTAATCATTGCCCAGTGAAGTGAGTTTAGTTCCTGAAATCATCAGTTTTCCTTCTAAAACTTGATTCTGCAAAGAGACTTCAGTGGTTTTTGGCTCTAAATCATGTACAGTGCTTTTTAACCATGAAATCTGCAATGTGGAAATTAGGGAAGGCAATCCAAGGAGCCTTCCAAATCCACCGAACTGTTAGAAGTACTGATTGGGAAATCTTCTGTGATGACTATTGCTTTCCAAGTCAAGAAAACAAGCATAATTATCTCGCTTTGAGATAAAAATAGTGCAGCTGCTGAGAAGGAAGAATGTCATTGTGGAGAAACACTCTTTTTATGATTAACCTCTGTATTCCTGGGCCAGGAATACAACTTTACACTGTGAGGTTTTCACCAACTCCTACCCTGCGCTCTCACTCACAGAGTGAGTGAACAGAATCACAATTTTGTTCTCTAAGCCCAGCTGCACCCCCTCACACATTCCACTCTTAGCTGCTACCTGGACTTTCTCCCTGAATCATGTCCCTTTATCTCTGAGGTTGCTCTGATCCCTGTTCTGTCTCTTGTATCTCCCATCATTGACTCCACTTGGCTACTTAGCTACTTATTTGGGTGTGCCTCTTGCTCCATTTTTACCCTAAGCCCTTTTGTGTTTTCTGGATTGGGCCATAGTACCCTAAATAAAATACTTTTGAACCAGTGTCCAGGTTCGTAAGTGGTTCCCTTTTTCTGCATTTGGCCTAAATCTCTGGGGGCCTTACTGAAGTTAGGACACTGTGCACAATATCAACCTAATGACAGTGTTGGAGTTCATTGACTTAACCATTGTCTTATGTATTCTTGTCCTCTTTGCCTTTCACTGTGCTGAACCTCATTCTCAACTGGCCCCTTATTGTTGCCCAGGAACTCTCTCTACTATGTTTTCTCACAACATTCTACTATGTTCCCCCACAACCCCAGATAGCTACTTTATGCCATTTTGTCTCCTGCAACCACCAGAACCTCCCTTTCCAATATCAACAGTGGGCTTTTCTCCCTCCATAGAAAATAGGAGAAACTAGGTGCTCCAAACACCATCTTTGCAAACCTACTGGTAAATTTGCTTTCCCCCCATCTCTGTGGATAAAATATTCACTATCCTAGTTTAAGGTCAACCCTTCCATTTGACTACTGCCAATGTGGCTACTTTTCTGCCAATTCAAAAACATTAATTTAGCAACTGTCTCCTTTCTTTGGCATCATCAAGTTTCCTTTTTTTACTGGATCTTTCCCAACATCATACCAATATTCTAAAATATCTAAGCTATGCCTTTCTTGCTATTGCCTCATTTTCAAATTCCCTTTACAGTAACTTAATTTTTTTTTTATTCTGTTTGCTGTCTCTGTTTCTCTCTCTCCTAATCTTCTCCTGAACCCATCCAATCTGACTTTAAATTCAAACAACTCTTTTCAAAGTCTCCAGTGACCAGTACTTTGCCAAGTACAATGGTCAATTCTCTCTTTTTCACCTGATGATTAATGTGCAGTGGTCAGTTATCTTCCTCATCTGTTGTTTAGCAGAGTGATTATTTTCTCATTCTCATTTTCTTCACTGGACTTATGGGATTTCAGTCTCTCCCCCTTCCCTCTGTTAATTAGCTACTCCTTCACAATCTCCTTTGCTGATTCCTGTTCATCTTTTTTAACTCTAAATTGAAGGGCCCTCTAGCTTAGTATTCTGATACCTTCCCCCGCTCCCTAAGTGATATCAACCAGTCTCATGAATTGCAACATGCCATCAATTTTTTGGGAAGGTACCAGGGATTGAACTCAGGGGCACTTGACTGCTGAGCCACATCCCCAGTCCTATTTTGTATTTTATTTAGAGACAGGGTCTCACTGAGTTGCTTAGCACCTCACTTTTTGCTGAGGCTGGCTTTGAATTTGTGATCCTCCTGTCTCAGCCTCCTGAGCCACTGGAATTATAGGCATGCGCCACTGTACCTAGCTCATCAATTCCATTTTTATACCTCTAGCTCAGATATCTTTGCTGAACTTCAAACTCATATATCCAACTATACTTGAATGTGTAACAGTCATTTTAAGCTCAATGTATCCAAACCAAGTACCAATTTCCCACATCTCTGGCTCATCCTCTTTCTCTACAGGCTACCTATCTCAATAAATGGCAATTGCATTCTTCCATTGCTTAGGCCAGAATATTAATATTTCCTTTCACATTCAACCTATGAACTCATCTTACCTCAACTATCTTCAGAATATGTAGAATCTATCCATGTCTCATCATCTGTACCATGATTATTACTATCCAAGCCGTTATAATCTTACTTGTATTAACAGCAGTAAGCTGCTTGCTGGTCTTTATACTTGTTTCAGTATGTTCTGTCTATTCCTTATACATCAGCTACAATGAAATATTTAAAATATACTGCTGGGTCCTATTACATTTCTGACCAATACCATCCAATGACGTTCCAGCTCACTCAGATAACAGCTAAAGTCCTTATGTATACAACCCTTTCTCTTCTTCCCAGTCTTTCAAACTTGTGTCCTATTAACTTACCTCTCACTGAGTATTATGCTTATTATGTCTGAACCCCACTAGCCTTGATGCCGTTCTGAGGAAAAGCTCACGTACTCCAGCCTCAGGGGTTTTACAAACATGGCTTCTTTAACCTGGAGTGCTGTTCTGCAGTCTGATGTCTCCATTCCTCACTTTCTTCATACCACAGCTTGCTCTAGTCTCCCTGTGAAAAGCTTCCATGACTTGGTGATAAGTTGCAGTAACACCTTGCAACCCTCTCCAGCACCCTGCTCTATCATTTTTTCATTTGTTTAGTTTTTTTTTTGTTGTTGTTGTTGCTGTTATGGGCTATCTTCTCTCTATGAAGGCAGGGGTCTTCCCTGTTTCCTCATGCCTAAATAGTATCCATCTCAATAAATTGAAGTCAACATTGTTGAGTGATTAAATTGCATCATAATGATATTATTCTCTCTTGTTTGGTGAGGAGGTATTTTCTTAGAATGAACAATAGGCTATACAAATATATTAAAAGTCATAGGCAGAAAAATAAAATAAAAATAAAAAACAATATAACATCTAATGTTTCTGGTAATTTTATTAGGTCATAAGGAAATAAAACTTTATCTATCTATGGCTAGGTGGTATCTGGACTTTGGTTTTTATCCCAGTGTCTGACACTGCAGTTCAGCCTATGCTCACAGTCTAGAGGCAGAGTTCTATGTGAGGCTGCCTTGAAAGTATGCTCACAGACCTCAGGGCCCAATTTTTCTCCTGGCACATATTTGTCAAGTTTTGTTCAAGGATCTGTAACTAAGGGCAGAGCTTTAAATTTTCTATTCTATTTAAATATATTTTTTATAAAATTAATGATTGGATCTCCTTATTTTTTTTATAATAAAAGCTACCCAAAATTTAACAAAACATGGTAAAATGTCCTTAGTGTTTATTTTATTTTATATAAGAGCATTATCTTACCAGTCCACCAGATCTGTCCAATAGAATTGCAATGAGAGTCTTCTGTGCAATTTACATTTTCTAGTTGCCCTAGTAAAATATTTTTTAAAAAAATTGGTGGAACTAATCTGAACAATATATTTATATTTAACCCAGCATATGGAAATATTATTTTGACATGTAATCAGTATGAAAATTAAACTATTTACATCTTTTTTTTCATACAAAATCTTTAAAACCCTAGTGTATAGTTTACGTTTACAGAACATCTCCAGTGGACCAGCCACATTTCAAATGCTCAATAGCCACATGTGGCTAGTGGCTTATGTGTTAGCTGGTATGGCTCTAGGGAAATAACAACTTTTGTTAGACTTCGCATTTATTTTTGGTAGAATCCAGATTCTATAAATTTTGACCATAATATAAATTTAGAAAAGGATGATATAATACAAACAATGTTTTGTCCAACAGTAGAACAAATAAATTTTAATTCAGTAGAAATATATCAACAATTATAATTTTTTAGTCCTTTGAATTTTGTTCCTCAGTGTTCCATCCTTTCCAGCATTCTGTTGTTCACCTGACTTTATTTCCATTCACATTTCCCTAACCAGTCTTTCTTAACTTCTTTTGAATCAACTGCAAACCTGGTTAGTGCCCACATGGAATGAGTTAAATGCATATTTCATATGCATGAAAATAATGCTTTCAACTTTTTGACATTTAGTTTTGACATGTGGACCTTTTAATTGGTATAGATAACATGTCATGTTTATGCATTGAAATGTCTGAGCATTTCTAGTCAGCATTCTCAATTTTGTCTGTTTTAGCTGGCATAGAGAGCCCTAATCACAGGGGAAGAAAGTGACAGTCACTGCAGAGAGAGACTTGCAAAACCATGAAATAATCTTCATTATTCAAAAGTAATACCAGTTTCCAAGGCTGAATTAAATTCCAGTTAGGTGTTCACTAGCCAGGAAAGAAGCTGGAAAGGGAAACAACTAGGAAAGGCCCTTGTGCTGTTATCATGCCTTGAGGATTTCCCGAAGAGTTAGAACTGAGTGTTAGTATTAATATGAGGTAGAAAGCATACATTTTACTCTTTTGTGTGTATGTTTGGGGGAGTGTTATAGTTTAGATATGAAGTGTCCCTCCAAAACCATATGTGTTAATGCAGGAATTTTCAGAGGTGAAATGATTAGATTATGAGAGTTGAAATCCAATCAGAGGATTAATCCAGTTGATGAGTTAATAATTGGAATGGATTCCTGGGTGGAGTGTGGCTGGAGGAAGTAGGCCAGTGGGGCATGTGCTTGGGGATTATATTATCCCTGGCTCTTTGCACTCAAGCTCTGTTTCAGTTTGCCACATCCTGTACTGCTTTCCTCTGCCACACCCTTCCACCATGATGTGCTGCTTCATCTTGGGCTCAAAGCAATGGAACAAACCAACTATGGACTGAACCTCTGAAACTGTGAGCTCAAATAACCTTTTCCTTCTCTAAGTTATTCTTGTCAGGTATTTTTGTCACAGTAAAGAAAAACTGACTAACAAAATGAGTGAATACAAAGATGGTGGGGCCTGAGAATAACTGTGTCAAAGGTCCTTCAAGAGTTGCTAAAAACACAAAAAATTCACCATTTCACTTGAATTTGGCTTGATCAAGATTTTAGATGACATGAAGACATGATGGCATTGGCACAACAGACATTTATTTACCTTTTTGGAATTTACCTATGTCTCGCTGGAAGAAATAGAGTGGGTAGTAAATGTATATATGGCAAGAGAGAAAAAGTGAACAAGTTCCCATTATTTACATTCTTTTGTCTTTTTCTCTTTCAAATCATGGCCTTTCCCATCTCAGGCTTCAGGAAAGAAAAACAAGAGCACAAGATACAAGAAACACATGAAAGATTAATTTGTGGCTTTTGAGTTTCCAACAATCCATTTCTTTAAGAATTAAAGGATTTTCAGGGAATGACTATTCTTTCCTGCTAACATAGACACTTGCCAATCATTTGTAGTGAACTGCATCTTACTTCCTTACATCTCCTTCTTACCTTATTCCCAGTACCAAAACCCCTGCCCCCTTGATGTTCTGCACCTCAGCTTCACCCTATCCATATCTCCTCTCCTTCCTTCATGGAATGCCTTACTTAGCTCCTAGATCATACTATCCCTCTTCACTTGAGTCTCTAATTAATCCTGCCTTTCTAAAAAGTTTCTGCCACACTCTTTCTTGATTGGACTTTCCCTCAAACCCTTTAACTTTCTCAGCTCAGTAAAGAAATCTTTTCATCCTCCAGTTCTAGTTACTTTTACATTAGAGGCTCCCTCAGAATATCCATAGGAGGACCTTGGATTTCTTCTCACCTTTCCCCATACAACTTCACCACAAGGCCATCTTCATTTTCTCCCAGCACTTAACAATTACCGAGTTCATTTGCTTTTCATTGTCTGTCTTCCCTGTATTCCATCACTGTGTCTTGTTACTAATACCCTCTGACCATTATAAGCAGAATTCTCTTCTGTTATTGTTTTGAGTAAAAAATTTAATGCAACAGGGAAGTTATTAACAAATTACTAAACAACAACAACAAAAAGATGGGAAAATATTTTTTTTTTTTATCTTAGCTTTACTCGGTCTTAAAGTAATACTTGGAGTAATCTTTGGTTGCTCACAAAATGTAGTGAAAATGATATATGTCATGAAATTGCTTGAAGATGCCTAGAGAATTATAAAAACATAAATTACTATCATTATTCTTTTTCCTATTCCTCCTCAGACTAGGAGAGATATGTGTTGATCTCATCTATTGCTAAATTAGATTCTCAGAGATATGCCAATAATTGTACTCAGGAACCACTCAGATGTCTAAATCAAAACTTAGAAGAAAGAAGCAGGATTGTTGAATGACTTCTATTTCAAATACTTTTTTTGTATTATTTTATTTAATGCAACAATACTGAGAGATAAGTATTGCCACCCTTTTATAGACTAGGAATTTGGGAGTCTGAGAAATGATGGGAGCTTGCTTGTTAGTTGTCAGCCTGTTAGTCCATTCGTCACAGGCTGATTTTCCCAGGTTCACTAGATAGCTGTCTTCTGTCTGGGTTTGGACAAAGCGCAGCATTGAATCAGAGGGAGGACAAAAGAGAATGGTGAATATTTCTCTCTATCCTCTTGAATCTTAAGAGGACAGTGATGTTTGTCTGGGGATCCATTTTATATTCCTCAAGCCCTTCCAGTTTATAGCTTTTTCTAATTGACCCCACCTCCAGGATGTGATATATTACTCTCCCTGGCTGCTTCAGCCTAAGACTGGTAGTGATTCATGCTACTGATAACCTTAACTTTTCATCTCTTTTTTCATTGTGTGATCATTTCCTGTTTTAAATTTTTTTCTCTTTTACAAACTCAGAGTAGTTTATGTTTTCTGATTGGACCTGGACATGTACAGGGACTTTGCTCATATAATTTCAGCAACCCATAATTTTCAGATTAAAGGAAGTGCGGGTGGTTCCTGAGTACAATTACTGGCATATCTCTGAGAATCTAATTTAGCAGTAAATGAGAGCAGCACATATCTCTCCTAGTCTGAGGAGGAATAGGAAAATGAATAATGATAGTAATTTATATTTTTATAATTATCCATGCATCTTTCACACAATTGCATGACATATATCACTTTCTCTACATTTTGTGAGCAACCAAATATTACTCCAGACTTTAAGACACAGTAAAGCTGAGATAAAACAAAAATTATTTTCCCAGCTTTTTGTTGTTGTTGTTATTGTTGTTGCTTAGCAAGCTGGAACACTTTTTCTTCTAAGATGTTAATATTAAGAGTCAACATTTGCATACTCATCTAGATCTATTTAAAGTATAATTTCAAGATAGGAGGAAGAGGAATAGAAAGAGGAATTCCATCCAACTTTTAGTAGCACTTGAGGTCACACTTCAAATATCTTTAGCAATGCTTCTAGGGAATATCACAGTGTGTTTGCAGCAATCCTGAAAATGATTGACATCAAGAATAGTAAGAAATTACCACTAAAGATACAGAAAAATACTGCACTTTAGCAAGTAGTGATCTATTATTTTTAGAGAATATGTGGAATAAAGCAAAAAGAAATGCCCTAAAAAATGCCATTTAGAGTCTTTGTTGTTGAATGTTAAGAGCATCAACTAAAAGAAAGAGTAAGACAATATCACATTGCTACTGAGAAAGTCTCCTTCATTTAGGGCTTCTGTGTTCTGCCCCAGTTCTTGGAGGATGAAAAGCATAGCTATATTAATGCTAAACATATCATTTATTACTATTGCCCAATTCTGTATTCTAAATCCAGCATAATTCATTTCAGTTAAATCAGCACAGCAGTCAACAGGAATTTAATGAGCTTTGCCTGTTATTCTGTTCTGTGGGGAATAGTATTCTGGCATTTTTCACTGCCTAACATCCGTGAGCAGGGCCAGGCTCTAGAGATTTATTGGTCCATTTATTAGGGTAGCCCTCAAGTATAGGTCCCAAAAGAAAATATAGCATGGGATAAAAATCAGTAGGTAGATAATCTGGGCAAGTAAATCTTATAGGGAATTATGTTTTAAAATAAAATAACAGGACATCCTGGCACATGAACAGGAAGGACATAGACCATCCAATTCAGGAAATGATCTATTAGTCAGGAGTCATCCTATGTAAATGACAGAAAGTTGACTCAAAACAGCTTTCTCAACAAAAATGAATATATTGTCTCATGTACCAATGTTTAGATTATAGCTAGACCCAAGGCCTCATTTGAGGATATTAGTACTCAGTCTTACCCTTCATCTCTTGAACAGACTCATGCTACAAGGGAGACCAAATGGCTCCACAGCTCAATTCATATCTTAGTAGCATATCAACCTTAACAGAACAGGTCTTTTTTGGTTGACCTAGAAGAAATGTTCCAGAGAAGATTCTTCTTAACCTGTTTTGTGTTATATGCATATTCTGCCACCAGTCACAATGTATAGGAAGATGGTGGAATTTTAGTCAGATCTGGATCATGTCTATTCTCCTGTGTTTCCTGGGGACTGACCAGATTCACATTATAAACCACAAAGAATGGGTTACCCAATGGAAAGAGGGATTTTATTACAGAATAATAAGAAGGGAACCGGGGTTGGCAAAAACAAACAAACAAACAAACATACTAAAAACACACAAACAAGAAAACTATGTCTTCTACATGGGCAGTAAAATCCAGAAGGACAGTTTTGACATAGGAGAAGCTTTTAAATGTGTGAAAACAAATGAATTCTGTGTATGAGGAACATATAGATGTGATAAAAATACTAGTGGGGAATGGATAGAATGTCATGGTGATATGTATTTTTCCTCAGCATATGTGTCAGTAAAAAAGCAACAATTGAGCAGTGTCAAATTAAAAGATAGATGAATTCTCTACCACCTTTTTTTTTATTGTCTTGTACATGAGTGGCAGGGAAAAAAGTTGCTCTCCGACATAGAATACTAATTTAAAACTAGTTAGACTTCAGCTGTCAGAGAAATGTCAGAGTTATGGATCCTCAGAAAGCTTAATGAAAATACAAATTGTTGAACTGCTTTAAAATGAAAATAAAGCACACACTCTAATTCCATTTATCTGTAGACCAATTTTTATGTTATAATTATAGAAATATCTGAGTTCATAACCCACTTGAATCTAATGTACGAAATATGATATGTCGAGAGCTTTGTAATGTTTTGAACAACCAATTTAAAAAAATAAAAATAAAAAATAAAAAAAATTAAAAAAAGAAATATCTGTATATATTTTCTGTGGAATTAATTATACTCACATTATCTTTGCCTGTTTCTACTTTTTACTTTTTCTATTTGACTGATTTTATTTTTAAATATTACCTTCTACAGTTAATTAAGGGATGCTTCTCTTCCATTGTAGAAGGAAAAGGCATCTTTAGTAGAGAAGAAAGAGAGTGGGTTTGGGCTTATTGGCTGATCATATTTGCTTTCCTCTGAACACACTGTTTCTATCCAATAAAGAGAGAAAAAAAAGAAAGAAAAAGAAAAGAAAAGAAAAAGACACAGCATTAATTATCCATGGCTGAATCCTGGAAGCCAAATAGAATCTCTCTGAATAATGAGGAACTGCTGAAAATTAACATTAATGACAAGGTCTTACTAATCATGAATTCTTACATTTTGTGAATCATTAAGAACTTAATACCCTCAAATTTTCTACAATCTTTTTGCTCTTAAAAATCCAAGTGAAGATAGTTTGTATTTCCTATCCTCCTTGATTTACAGGAAATGCCTATATTATATAATGTTCCTCTCTCCAAATATCTCTTGCTTGATACTTGGGACTAATTCCTTCTCCCCCAGATACTATTTTTCCTGTCACTGGGCATCTTTCAGTTCAACTGCTTCTCTGCACTTCTGAACAGATCACTGCTCGCTGGGTCGATATTACTCCTCTAGGATATTGGAGCAATCCTAAATATATAAACACATTCATACAATAGTTCCTTAAAGCTTACAGTCTAGCATAATTTGAGCCAAATCCCTAAAAACAAAAAAAAAGTTACAATAGACTTGAGAAGCAAGGTATGGAGATCCTACAATTTCTCTCCTTTCCCAGAAGTAGAATCAATGGTTTCCAGAATCTACATGCCACATTCTGTGTCCAGAAGTCAGACATCACTCTCCTAAGCCCCAGACTTGTCAATCCTTGCAAGGACCCATTTCTCCTCCAGGGCCACATATTTTTGCATTAGAACCTTCCTACTTAGAAACCAGTTGCCTACACTCAAAAGACATTATGTAGAGCATTTAGTATTTTAGTATATGGGAACGATTTTCTTTCCAGAGTAGGATGGACTTTACATTTGTATACTAAAAATGCCCTCATAAATGGTTTCCCCACTCCAAATCCACGCACATATGCATGTATGATACACACAGTCTTCTTAAAAAGATCTATTCTGTCTCCATTTCACAAGCAACATGCAAAGCAGTTGTTTGTCTCAATAATAGCACAAGTCAGCAAATATGTTTTTAGATCATTAATCATTTTTGAAAATCAAAATACAAAACTTGGGCCTTTCTGTGAATGCAAGAGAGTAGTATATAATGTTTTATTTTCATGAATATATCTCTGTTAATCTCTACCAGTGATCCCATCTTTTAAATATGCATATTTATCACTGTGAATTTAGGGAGTAAGTGACTGTCCCAGTTAAACTCATGATCCGTTCTATAGACAGTTTCTAAAACTGTCATGATTTCAAAGTTTCTGGAGTAGAAAGTGAATTGTCAGAGTGTATGTTTGCAAACTGTCAACATAGTTTGTAACAATTTTATATTGACAGAATTATAGAAATAGGTGCAAATAATTCTCCCCTCTTTGAGAATTTGAAAATAACCACATTTAATTGAAAAAATAACAACAACAACAAAAAAAAAATTGCATTGTCAGAAGGTGGCGCCACTCTCTAAGACAGAAGGGATTCTTTGGTCAAGGTTTCTGCAGCCTGTGCTGCCTGATTGGTAAAGCAACAGGTAGAAAGACAACTGATTTTGGAAGATGACTTTTGGGGTTAAAATTCTTTATGTCTAATCAGAACAATGGTTTTATTAGGAAATAGGATTATTTCCTCATTTTTCAATGTGTATTTACTGAGTTCTTCACTGTAAAATTCTGAGTCATAGAAGACAGAAATAGGAAATCATTCTTGCAAAAAATGATTATTTTATCAATATTGTATGTATGCACACGCTTACAGATGGACACAGAACTGCTAAATAAGATAACATGCGTTACATACAATAAAGAAAAGTAGAAAATTTCTAGGAAGTTCCAAATTCAGCCATCTCAGAGAGAGAACAAAGAATTAAGAATAGCAAGTGGAATAATTGATTTGAAATAATTGGTTTGGAAAATAGAGAACACACAAATGAAAGGTGAAATATAAAACAGAGAACATCAGGTGAGCTGAATTTGGAGGCCCTTGAGTACCACATGAACATACTGGTCCATTGTTTCATAATAATGAGGTTTTAATAAAAAGCTTTTGAACCAAGGGATGAGGTACATGATCAGAGTTGTGATTTAGGAAGTCAATCTGTTGGTTTGTAAAGGTAAAATTAGAACAGGCAAAGAAAAAAGTCTGGAAATATTTTGACCTACTGAACCTACTGAAATCTGGTTCTTGAAATCATCATATGAATATTATTAATGCATTTCACATGAGGCAAAATATTTTGACCTTTAAGAGTCCATACTTAGTGTTTATCCAGGCTTGTGGAAGTTATTAAGCTAAAATTATAACAGATGTTTTACAGTGTTTACTAAAGTTTCTTCCTAGCTTTTCTTGTATTTACAAATATATGGCAATAATAAAATAAATGCTTCAAAGTGTGGGAAAGAGAAATATACCCTTTACATCTTTCATTGCATCCTATGTATGTTTGATGAATGTACGCAGCAGAGCATCTATTAGGATTGTCAAAAAACATACAACTAGCCATGCCTGGGCTCTGGCAGAGGACATAGAAGGCATTCACAAAGGATTTTGGAGGACATTTGCTTTTACTTTGTTTCTTTCCAAGCCTTTTTTATGTCAAACATTTTAAGCAATCTAGCGTTTGGAGAGGAAAGAAAGTGTCAGAAAGATCGAATTGAAAGCTGCCTCCAGAGAATGCTTTTGGAAAAACAACGTTGGAGCTGAAGGAAGTTTTTCATCACACTGTATCTGGGAAAATATGCTATTAGAATTCAGTCTAAGAGGAGCAGAAAAAGTTCATTATTATCTGCAAATGAATCTTAATTAATTCCCTCATTTATCTAATAAAGCTTTAATGAGCACCAAGCATATTACCATGCCAAAGTCTCAGGAAACACAAAGACTCCAGCCCAGAGTATAATTAGTGGTACAACAGGTCAAGGTCAACAGGTATAGAGGTAACATGTGGAAAATAGTGTTGGTCCATCAGGAAAAGCATCCCACAGAGGCAAAAACATCTGGATTTTTTTAAGATGAATAAATTTGTCAAGAAGTATGTTTATCAAGAGATCATCTTATTCAGAGAGAAAAAAATATATGCAGGCATATGGAAGTACCAGAGAATAGAAGGCAGAGAACAGAGACTAGATTATGAAATGCCTGGTATATAATTTACCCTATAGTGAGTGATTGTTTTAGATGACTATCTTAAATACTCAAAATCTGAAATGTATCAACAACATACTTACAAACAAAATCTATCCTTTTGGAATTCTCTCTCTCTCTCTCTCTCTCTCTCTCTCTCTCTCTCTCTCTCTCTCTCTCTCTCTCTCCCCCAATACTGACATTTTACAAGTCCCTCTATTTGACACAATAATGAAGATAGTTGCTAGAGCTATTGGATCTGCCAGGACTTGGAGTAACTGTTATGGGGACTGAAGGTGAAATTGAGCATATTGAAGTGCTTTTTATAAAAAGTGGAGGAAATTTTGTGGTCAAAGTAGCAAAGTCAGAGAATGAGCTAAGATTGTAAAATATGCAGTGAGAGGAGCTAGGAACTCCTTCTTAATTTGTTTAAGTAAATGAGCTAATGTATGTCAAGAGCTTAGAACAGTGTGTGGCACATTCCATTCAATGTATGCTAGCTATTATTAGTAGTAGTATTTAATTTTTAAAGTAAATTAAGCATAGAAAAGAATAAGAAAGATTATAAATATGGGATAGGACTATTCATTTATCATCTCCTCATGAAGCTATCCCCATTAATACATTTAATAAACATTCATCAAAGTCTTCCTCTGTGCTGGGCAGGGCTCTACGATACAGTGGGAAACAAAGGAGACAAAAAGTCCTGCCTTGAGAGAGTTGCCTTGGTGGGAGTTTGGCATATTCTTAGGAATATGGAACCAGGGTCACATAATTGTATCCAAATTTCTTGGTATTGAAATGGTTCTCCGATGCCCTGTTCTAAGACTGCAGGAGAGTCTTCTGATCCTAGATGATGCCCAATAACTGTTACCTGAGTGTAAGGCTCAGCTATTCTACCAACTGCTTCTGCATCTCCTGGTGCAGTCCCCATCCCCAGGATCCACTCTGACTTCTCGCTGTGTGAAGCCGTGGTCTCCTTAGGGTATGCAATTCCTTTAGTTTAAGGATGTTGCTCCTATGGCCTGGAAGGGGGTATGGCTGAAACAGAGTTCTCCATTTTGAATTGAATGCTAGTCAATTATGAGATCAATTATGACTTGGACGCTTTTAAAGCCTTTTTACTAAGCAACTTAAAACAAAGGTCCCCTCTTTTGTTGTTGCTTAAAATCACATACTAAATACAGGAGTAGATGATGTCAATACCTTGTTTAAAAATATATTCATTATTATTTTTTTCTATGCAAAACTAAAAACCTTGAAATCTTTTAAAATTTCTCACACAGAGATCTGTGCATGCTTTTAAATAGCTTATACATAGCAATGACCCTTTTGATTGTGGTCTGCAAGGTGTCCAAACTTGCTGAAACAATGCTGGGTCTTCTGAGTCATCTGTCTGGCTTCATCCATTCAACCACCTAATAGATCTCTTTTGGCGGTCTTTTTATCTTTCACCCACAGGAATGAGGGGACAAGTATGTCTTTGATTTTGAAGTAGTTTCTTAAACCTGGAGGTGTATTCAAGCTTTCAGTTTTGAGGCATATTGTTTAAAATGGTGAGGGCAGATCAAAACAACTGTCTTTTACACACACAAGTGTGAATGCTCACACACACATACACATTCATAAGCACTCTCTGCTAATAATGGAGCAAAACATCGAGTAAAAGAAAATGAAATTCAGGACAATTGTTTTCTGAGAATTTAGAAGGAAAAGTGTTAATTTACTTTGGTAATGGATCCACTAAGTGTAAATTAACCTAAATTATGCTCATTTTAGGGGTTCAGATAAATAGACTGTTACATCAAGAGAATTATATATAATTACTGTTCATCACTTCCATAGAAATTTTAATAAAACATCTCACGATATTGTTGAGGAATGTCCCTAGGGCAATGTTTATTGGATACTACTAAAGATATTCTATAGACTAAGAAAGGCAAATAACTTTAATTGGTGGTGTTCATGATACATCTGGGATATTATGTTGGTACTTAATGTCATGTTTTAGTATAAATATCTGCAAACTATGTCATCTAGAGGAATTAAAGTGATACGATGAAAAGGATGGAGACCATCTAATGAGAGGGAGCACTGGGGGACCGAGGAATGGTGAGTCTATGGATGACAGCACATGCGAGAGGTATGCAGTTGTTCTCGGATACACAGAGCAATGGTGGGTACATGAGAAGTTTGATGTGTTCTGCCTTGGCCCAGAACAAAAATCTAGAATCAATAAAATGAAAATGAAAATGAGGCGCTCACCTCAATGTACAGACTTGTCATTCATCAAAACTGTGATGGGAGAAATCTTACAATGAAAAAAACCCTTATCATTGGAACATTTTAACTGAAATTATGCCCTTGTGTTCAAAGTTATTGAGGACAGCATTCCTGTATTGTAAAGAAGTTTTAGCCTTTTTTCGTTGGACAAATGTATGTAAATTTAAAAAATTGCTTGATGAACATTTCCATTTCAATATTTTCATCTGTAATCCTCTAGGATAATTTCCTTCTCTTTTATTGAAAAACAAACCCACAAAAAATGTGAATGAGAGATAGAAGCCAGTAGTATTTTCAATTCTTTCACTGAAAGCCAAGTGAATATTTTTTTCTTTAAGCTTGGCATAACAAAGCAAGTTTACATTGAAATTATGCAAATACAAGTCATTTCCAAATTCGAAAAAAAATTAGTTTTTCTTTAACCAACATGTGCAAATGCCTTAATTTCAGTTGTGTTTTTGCAAAGGGGTTTGAATTCTGCTTAGGAAAATTCCCTTTCTTCTTTCTTTCCACTTTCTTCTTTTTTTTCTTAACTTATTATGCCCATTTCCTATTCTTAGAGACTCAAACAGTATCAACCCCCCCCCCCCCCATTTCTTTCACAGGCATGTTTTTGAGAGTGTTTCAAAGCTTACACCTTATTTCTGGTCACAGGCATCTTTGAGTTAATTTGGAGATAGGCAGGGGAAAGATAATACAGGGTCTTCTAAGCCATGTCAGAAACTAATTTTTTCTTCATAGAGCTAGAATGTTATTAGGAAATGTTCAAGCTATGATAACATAATCTATTTATGTTGTAAACATTATCATCCTTGCTACATACGGCTGTGTGGTGAACTGATGGCTTAGGGTCCAATTGGAGGCAGATACCCAGGATTCTGGATATATTATATTTTAAAATATATTTCTCACAAGACATATAACTCATATGGAAGCATTTTTTGCCACAGAAAAACTGAAATTTGGCCTCTGTAAAATTATTTTCATGGCTTCTTTCACTTGATAATTACTAATACTAGGGAAAACTTAAAAGGGCACAATATTGTGGAAATAGCATTTACCCCACTAGTCTGAGAGCAGCTGTTAGTCATCAGTTTGGATCTTCTTTGCCTCCTTTTTTTTTTTTTAAGAAAAAGAGACAATGAATGCTAACACTAAATGAGTTACAAAAGGGCATAAAGTGATGAAGGCATATACATTGTATATGGTTTGTAGATGTATTCACCTAAGTCATTTTAATCTATATTTTTCTTACTGCCTACACACAAAGAGCCGTTTGCATTAGCCATCTATTGGGTTAAAAAAAAGTTTGACTTGGGATACCTATGTTTTCTGGAAACGTAGGCACATTAGCACATAAATGGAAAAACATTAATGAAACAGGATACCACCTCACTGCTGTTAGTCTGCTCTGATATTTTTTTAAATACTTGACAGCAAGTCAAGATATCTATCTTCTTTTTTAGATTTTGGTAAATATTTTGGATTTCTTCTTTAATATAATAAGTATTTGATATACAACTTTTGATCTAAATTCCCAGTGTATGTGAGGATTAAGGTTCTTACCTGATAAACTGTACACCTCAATTCTTCAAGGACCTGTTTTGTCAAATATCCTAACCTCCTGTTTAGAATGAGTAGTTGGATGGGGTGCAGACCAGATGGGTGAATATACTACAAGAGGCATCGTTCTTTAGTCCCATTACCACCATGTGTATGCACAAATGTGAATACCCTGAGAAACCTGCACATACAGAAAATTTGGCAGTTCTTTTTGTGTCTTCAGGGAAGCGAATATTTTTGTCTTACATTCCCATAGTTTGAGAAATAATACAAACTTTTTGTAACTAGAATTTTTGGAATAAAATAGGAAATTTATTGGCTATTATTAGTTTTAGTTATACATAATGGAATAGTTTGTGTGTTTACTAAATTAAATAAAAAATGAACTTTATTTATTCTTTTTTTTTTTTTTTTAGTGTAGGCTGCAAGATTTCACTTGGCACTATTCCTAGAATGTAAGGGAAATTTAGGAGTAGTTATTGTTGCTCTCCTTTTCAGATTTGTTAATATTGATGCCCAAGGCTTGATAGCACAAAATCTGTGCTACTCCATCTTGTAAGTGCATGCATCTGGTTTACTTAAGCTCAGTGCACATGTTATTGTGTTGATTTGATTCTTCACTGAAATGATGAGGCTGGGAAAGTTAGCACAACAAAGGAGGAAAATAAAAGCAGTTGTTGACTTGCTGACCTTAGCACTATTGCACTGGAGCAATCCTTCCAGAAGCAGCATGAAGTTATTGAGAGAATAGTGGAATTGGAGTCAAATATCTGGATGTAAAACTACAACCATGACACCCATAGATTTATGAGCATGGGGAAGTTTTTTGCTTTCTCTGAGTTACATGTTCCTCATTTGTAGTAATGAGGAAAAGGGTACCCGTCTTGAAGATTTGTGATGGAATCTTGCCTCTGAAGGAGCCTGGCACATGGCTGCTCTCCAAATAGACCAGCTGAATCTGAGAACCCATTGTTTCTTTTTCCAACTTGTTTGGCTTCTGCTATGTCTTATACTCTTTGAAAGTTTTGACTTAACTAATTAACAATAATAAAGTATTTTCAAGACAAGGCATGTTTAAAAAAGACAAATACTGAATGAGCTGTAGATTCATTGTATATTTATTGTTTTTCTTTTTTCCCAAAAGTCTCTCCTAAATATTTGGATGGCCCATGCCTCCCACCCCCACATTTTAGTGGTGCTCTATATATTACAAAAGGTGTTTTATCCAATTTTATTTAATTATCAATTTTTAAGACTATTGACTTGAGCTACTTTTGCCACTATTATTTAGTGCTTCTGGGCCAGATAATATTTATTTCTGTCAGCTATTTTATAACAGTAGCTTTTAAAAAAATGTATTATTCAGATGTATTTATAAGAAGCTTAAAGATGCTTCACTGATTTTTAGAATAAATTAAATATGTAATTCAAATCAAATAAAAATCATGAAATTGAAAACGTTTCAAATTTTAATTTTATCTAAGAATTTCCAGAGGTTATAATATTCTCTGCTAAAGTGATGTACTGATTCTACTGTCTGTCTCTCCTTGTTGGGAATCTGTTTTAACTGTGATTACCCTTTTCTTAATTTTTAATATAAATCCATTTCTTAAACACCAGATGTGCATCTTTGTATTTTTTCCTTCTTGGAAGTATACATAAATGCTACTTTTATAACACCTATGTTCTATATTATTTTGTCTGTGCAAATAAATGAAGAAGTCTCACAAAGATATGGGTCCATGAACACCCAGTGTCAGCATGAGTAACAGTTGCTTGCTTTTCAGTAAAGAGTTCATAAATCAGCTTCTCAAATATTCCAACATGTCAGAAACAATTTCCTAGCAGTCAATAAAAATTTTAAAATTCATTAATACTTCAAAATATAAGGTAATTTCCCCCATATAATATCTTTCTTCCCACAATTTCTGTTTCCCTGAAGCAACTTTGTTATTATTTTCTGGTATTTGTCCTAAAAATTATAAATTGCATATATTCTACAAATCATTTATCATCTACATGTTATTTTCTATACATCTAAAAATCAAAGGATGAAGATATAACTCCCAAATCTCCACATTCTTCCTCTCCCTCTTCTTCCAAAACCATCATTTAACTAAAACTTTTACAGAGTGAAGGCCTGTAATATTCCATGACAATTCTTTTGCTGAATGTGAAGATTAATCAATTTGATTGGGCCATAGAATACCCAGATATTTGGTAAAACATTATTCTGAGTGTGTCTATGAGGGTGTTTTTTGAATGAGATTTAACATTTGAGTCAGTATAATGAGTATTGTGGGGACCCCTGGCCAGTTAGTTGAAGGCCTGAATAGAACCAACAGGCTGACCTTGCCATGAGTAAGACTGGACTTTGCCTCTCTGACTCCTTTGAAGTTGGGCACTGGTCTTGAAGTGAAACATCAACTTTCTTTTAGACTTTTCTGGTTTTGGGACTGATAAAATTTGCACCAGCACCTCTCCTAGTTCTCTTAATTATCAGAACAGTGAGAAACAAATTTCTGTTGTGTGTAAGCCACTCTGTCAATACTATTTTGTTATAGCAACCTAAATGGAATAAAGCATATATATACATATCAACTTTTTCATATATATGTGTGTGTGTGTATGTGTACATATGTGTGTGTATATGTGTGTGTGTGTATGTGTGTGTGTGTGTACAGAGAGAGAGAGAAAGAGAGAGAGAGAGTGTGTGTACAAGTGCCTGGTTTTCAATTCTTGTGGATATGTGCCCAGAAGTGGAATTGCTGGATCATATGGTAATTCTATTTTTAATTTTTTGGGTGATTTACCTTGGCTTACCTTTCTTTTTGCACAATAGCTATATCATCTTAAGTTTACACTAACAGTGCAAAAAATCTAATTTCCCCACACACATGCTCACCAACACTTGCTTTCTTCTTTCCCTGCCTCCCTTCCTTGCTCCCTGCCTCCCTTCCTTCCTCCCTCCCTTCCTTTCTTTTATCCTAATAGTAGCTATCCTAATGGACATGAGGTGTCTTTTTTTTTTTTTGGCATGAGGTGTCTTTATACCTTTTATGAAAAATTGTTAATTTATAAAAATTATTTTGTTGTGTACTAGAGACAATGATGATACACTATACAATTATAAGAAATTCACTTTATATTTTTAATGCAGGTATACAAGTTTTTTTGTGTGTATATATATGTATATGGAATATATTTAAAGCAAAAATCTGAAAAATATTCATATATATATATATATATATATATATATATATATATATATATGCTATGTATCTTCTATGTATCAGTAGTTATTTTCCATTGTCACTTCTTTTATATTTGTTTTTAACTTATTAGCTAGTGTTTTCTAAATTGCTGATATTTAAAAAAATAATACAGGATTTTAGTTTAATCCAGTAACCCTCATTAACCTTTCCTTTTTTCTCTATTCTTAATTGCTCTTATTTTGGCTTAATTTTCTTTGAACTTTTTAAAGAGGGGCCATATTTATTTGCTTCTCATCTGTCGATATATATGGATGAAGTGTTTGTGAATTATTTTTGTAAAAGCTCTATAAATAGTATGTATTACAGGTTTTGTTGGCCATATGATCTGTCACACTTTGCATCTATAGTACAGAAACAGTAGCAGAACACATGGAAGTGGATAAGCTTGACTTTCTGCAGGTCATGAGAAACAGGCTGTGGTTGAATGTGGCTACTACAGTGGTCTGTAGTTTCCTGATCCTGATATAGATACTTGAGGCTATTAATATTTTTCAGATTTTTGCTTTAAATATATTCCATAGATACAAATATGTAGTGTTTTTGTTATTGGTTTTTCAGAAATTTTCTGATTTGTTTGTATATTCTTTTCTACCCAAGTTATTTAAAAGATGGCTTATTCATTTCTCTGTGAAAGTCAATTCTTATTTTAATTACTAGTTGTTTTACATTGCAATTAAATTGTATTGTAGTTGTTTCTACTTCACAGAAACGACAGGTTGTTTATAATCACGTTTTGTTGTCGTTCCATGTGTACTTGAGAAGACCTTTCATTCTCCGTATTGCTTTGTATTATGACGTTTGCGTATCCTCATAAAAGGTATACTGTTGATTATGCTATTTATACTTTCTATAACCCATTTTTTTCTATTTTAACTATCTTGCATTGAGAGTAAAGTATTAGATTTTCATAGTTTGAGTGTTTCTGTCTCATTTTTATATCTCTTGAGATTTGTTTTAGATAAGTGGTCACAGAATTTTTTGGTGCATAGACACTCAAATTTTATGTTCAATGTGAGTTGTTAGTTTTGGTATTTTAAAGGGCTTTTTAAGATTTTGGCCTAAATTTTACTTTGATACTAAAACCATAGTCCCTGCTTTCTTAATGTTCCCATTATCTGGTATATCTTTGCCAATGCCTTCATTTTTAGTACTTTTAAGTTACTATGCTTTACATATGTGTCTTGCAGCAACACATATAATTACTGTGCTATAATTACATATGTATGTGTCTTGTAGAGATACATATAATCACTGTGCTATAATCACTGTGTCAATTATGTTACATTTACTATGTATCTTTCTATGTTTATTGAGTTTTATTTATTTAAAATTTCTTTTTGTGTTTGTGGAAATTATATTTTATCTATTAACTATTGATATTTTCCTCTTATAGTGTTTTTAATCCTGTTTCTTAATGTTTTACTATGTATTTTGTGAAATTTAATGGTATTTTTGGACTCTCCACTATTACCTTTATAACTACTACTACTACTACTACTACTACTAGTATTGGTTCATATTTTCTCCAAGAAATACTACTTCCCTACATTTTCTTTTCCATTTGCTACCACAAATCCTTACCTCCCTACATTTTCTTTTCCTTTTGCTACCACAAATCCACTATCTCACTACTACTAGTAGTATATATGTAGTACTAATTCAATATGGGGAGAATTGAATCCAGTTGTGCTCTACCACTGCGTAACATCCCCAGTCCTTTTTTTTTTTTTTTTGAGACAGAGTCTTACTACTTTGCTGATATTGGCCTCAAACTTGCAATCCTCCTCCTGAGTTGCTAGAATTATAAGGCATGTGCCACGATGTCCAACTCCCATCTATTACTTGTAAAGCAATCAATGATATTATTCCAACTTCTTCTTTGTCCTTCTTTTCTCAATTCATTTATTAGTGAGTTCATTTATTAGTTCACTTTTTTCTAATTTGTCAGAATATGTAATGCTACACATTATTCTTTCACCGATGCATCTACCTTTAATTATTCTTAGTTCTACAATTAAATATATTAAGTGCTTATCTTCATCTTCTGTCTTTTGTATAAGCTTCCCCTGTCATCTTTTGTTTGATGGAATTTATCTTCTAATAGACATCTGTCATCTTTGTTTGATGAACTTCTTCTCTAATAGACACCTTATGAAGAGTTCCTGAGTTCCTTTTATTCAAAACTATTTGTTTGTACAGCCCTGAATACTTGAAGAATGTCATGGCTGCATATAAGACCTTTGGCTCATATTTTTTAGGTTTTAAAAAACATAACCATACTGGCCATGCTCTTCATGTTGCCCTTTTAAAGTCTGACATCAGCCTGATAGTTTTATACTTATAATTTAATATTTTGTCTGGCAATCCTGATGTTGGTTTAAACCTAATACTGATTCTCAGATATATCTCAGAATTTATTGTTCTGATCAATTTCCTCAGGTACACATTGAGTTCTGTTTTTAAATTAAAGTTTTCTTTTGAAATTTTTGTTAGATTTTAGTTTTAAATATTATTTTGTTTGTTTTGCATTTTTAAAATTTTCTGGAACCCTAACTATATGTGCTTTGGATCTTTTTTGCCTGTCTTCTATTTTGTCCACTATCTCACTAACCAGTTATATTTACCTTAGTTCCTTTGATTTTCATGGTTCTCTTCTTCTTTTCTTCAAGGTCCCCTATTCAACTGTAATTTGACTCTTTTACCCCTTTGACACTTTGCAATTTATTCTTTTCTGAAATAGTTTTTTGTTTGTTTGCTTTCAATTTCTTTCCTGGATTCACTGAAGTTTTGTTATTTTCCTCCTGTGGGGTTTTAATTGTTCTTATTTGTTTTTCCCCATGGACAAATTCTATTCTTGGTTTTTGCATTTTTTATTCTCACTTTTTAAAAACCTATTTTCAGATTCTTGTTTGAGAATTTAAATCCAGATTCAAATGTATTACAAATTTCTGCTGTTTTTTTATATTCATTTTTTTGAGAAATAATTTTCTTGATAGATATGTTTCATATGTTATGTAATATCTTTGATTCATATCTCGTTTTCTTCTTTCAAAAGATGATTTAAGGTGGGAATATAGGATCAAACATGTTATATGCATTCATGAAATTGTTTTATAGGAACCTGCTATTTTGTGCAATTAATATACATACTAATAATTATAATAAATTTTTAAAATTTCTATAATCTTATTTAATTATTTTTAGTTCTGAGAATTTAATGAATAATATTCCTTGTCTGAGAACAAACTCTTTCAGTTTACTTAAATGTGGTTCAGTTATTGGATGCTATTTTATTTTTGTCGATAAGGGTAGAGGATGACAAATTGGTTCATGTTTTCTCCAAGATTGCTACCTTCCTCCTCCTTACATTTTCTTTTCCCTTTGCTACCACAAATCCCTAAGAGGAACCACCTTCCTTCTCCCTTTGCCTTCTTGCCCAATAGTAGTTCTACAGTGAGGCTGCCACCTCCAGTTCAAGTTCTTTTCCTGTGGCAGGTGCTGCGAATAGGTACTTGGGCCTTTTGTGCTGAACCTTTTTTTTCCCCCACCCTAGGGACTTTCATATTTTGCTTGTTCTGGGGTTTTGTTGTTTGTTCATTTTTGTTTCATATATTTACTTGGTTGCTCTTTCTGTGGAATCTCTGAAGTGTCCCCTCTCCTGTTCTTCACAACTACCTATAGGCATATACTGCAGTGAGGACTATGCTGAAATTGATGATTCTTTCTTTACTTACAAGTAATTTTTTTTTCAGTGTTCTTGGTCTTCTAATGATTGGGTCATATGTGGTTTGTTTGCCTTCCTTGTTGCTCTTGTATCTTTCTAGATTTTGTGTGAAGATATTCAGATTCAGGCAGTCACAATTATTCTCCATATGGAGTTGTAAATAAGATTTTGGAAACTGAGATTTTTAGAAAATATGCCACGTGGGTTCAGATGCACTGTTTTGTCAAGATGTGTCTCAGTTTACAAGTATATTCTTGTGAACATATTCATCTCTTCATAGCAGAACAATAGTGCTTTATTCTCTTAGAAAAACACCTTTTCTGAATAAGTTATTATATTTCAAGACATGCTTTTTCATAAATATGTAACAGAAATAAATTAGAGTATCTCTAGATTCAGCTTCCTGTGTGATTCTGGTTTAGAATCTGGTCAGTTTATGGTTTAATTGAATGAGGAACATTTCAGCTCTTCCTTTCCTCTTTTTGGGGAAAAGCTTTTGCCTACTCTTAATTTAGGGAAATGTGGTGTATGTGTGTGGCAGGAATGAAGTGGATTTAGAAGCAGAAAGTATGAATGTATTTCAGTTATTTGAAGCAATTAATAAATTACCACCGGGTTGCTTGGAATAAAAGTGCCAGGAAGCTTTGCTTAGCTGTAGCTTCTACCAGGCAAAGGTAGGGGCTACATTACGCCAACTAACTGCTTATGAACCCAAACCAAGCAGCCTGCCCTGGCTCTGGATGTTCTTTCAGAGATTGGCTGTCATTCTGTCGCTGTGTGAGTCCTCACTAACAGGGTTCGTTGGTTATTTTTGGCTGCCATGAATATTAAAATATTCTACCTGCCATGAATATTAAAAAAAAACAAGTAATCACAAGTCTTCATTGTTATTTACTCATTTTAAAATATCTGTTGAGCATATTATATGTGCTATACATTGTTGTAGGTAACTTGGAAAGAGAACAGTGAATAAGACAGATAAAGTTCTTGTCCTCAAGAGCATACATTCTTTTAGGAAGAGAAAAAAAAGATATATGAATTAACAAATAAATATCAGCTATTATTTCCTATAGTGAAGTGCTAAGAAGAAAACAATAGTGTGATGTGACAGAGAATGGCTGGATTAAGGGAGGCATTTTAGTAGTGCTGTCACAGAAGTCTTCTATAAAGGTGTCATCTAAAAGTAGAACTGAAAAATTCATGAATAGCCAATCATAAGAAGCAGGCAAAGACTTTAAAACAAACAAACAAACAAAAGATGTCAATTAGTTTTGGCACAAGTAAGAACAATGTGGCTGAAGTTGTAAACAAAATGCTGAATGGACCAAGGTCAAGTCATAGAGGTGGGGAGGAGCCAGGCTGTGTGGAATGGGGAAGAGTTGGATCTTCATGCTGGAACATAAGGCCATTAAAGTATTAAATTGGCAAAGGCAACTAATTTGGAGGGTGCTCTTAGAGTGGAGAGCACTGAGGGAGGAGTAACCCTAGCTCCAACCACTCTGTGATTGTGCTGTTGTCCTTTTCTGAACACCTTTCCAAAGAACTATGGCACACAAGAAAACATCGGCTTCCCTGTCATTTTCAAGTCTTTGGCCCATGAAACTTCACAGTCTTTTTTTCATAACTAACCTAAAATATGACCTATTTTTGAGTTTATAGTAGAAATTTGTTAGTCAACAAAGGAATTCTTGATAGTGCAGGAACTACTAACTTAACCTAGAATAAGTTTTTAAAAAGCAATAATAACATAGGAAAAATCTAGGTCTTCGAGAAAATAGAAAGGTCTGATGGGCAGTTTCCAGGAATATAAAAAATAAATCTCTATCTAGGTGGGTAACTCACTCCAGTTGGACACCCAGCTCAAGGGGAGTCTAGGCTTTGAGACAATTCTACTTCAATGCCATATAATTTTAATTTTATTGGGAAAGGGATGTTTATGTCTATCTAAAGGATAAAGCAAATTTTCCTTTAAGCAGAGTTTCTCATTTGAATATCAGATTTACTGGCAATAGGTAATACTTTCTTCTCAAACTGTGCTTTGTTTTTTCCTTGTATGCTAAGAGACTTTCTAGTTCTTCATACCACTGCTACAGACTCAGAGGAATGATAGCAACAACAAGGAAGAATTTAATTTCTGACCACATTTTCTTCAGAAACAACAAAATGAATTGAGAATTCTGAAATTTGAGTTATTGTAGAGAACATATTTGGATGGCCTATTTCAGTGTCCAGTAGGCTCTGTAGTTTTCAGTAGAGAGCACAAGGACTAGTATAACCAGAAACACACTCATAGGAGTAAACCAGCACACCCATAAGTGTAATCAATGGATGCTGAGCTCATCACCAATAAAAACCAAAAGCACAAGACCACCCACTGCTGAGTTCAAGGACACCTCTAAGAGACTGATACCTAGTCTTCCTACTAGGATGCTGACTCACCATCCTGTTATCCCAATCAACTGGAAGGAACCACTAAAGGACCTTCACCTTTCCGCTAAGAGAAGTCACTTGGCCTTGAAGGATTCTGGGACTTGCGGTTATCCCTAGGATTGACTTTAATTATTGGTTGAAATTTTCACTGTATTTAATATTTGTGTAATTGTATTAGAATTATTGCTGTGTGATGTTAGTTAGTGTGATCTTAATATATACATTCATTGAAAGACAATCCATCTCTGATTTATTATTCAAGTAAGCCACGGGCTATAGTTATACATATTCTTTATTTGTGTAGGTGAATTTAGAATATTCAGTGCTTTTGTCTGTAGTCTGTTACTTGATATATTTTGTCATAAATTCATGAGAACTTCAAGTTAATGCTTTATTAAGATAAAAACTGATCATAGATTTTGAGCATGTGAACCTTTGAATAGTTTGAGGGACAAACTATTCAATGGATAGCACTCACCCTTTTTCTATCTATACTCAGAGTAACTTAATGTGATCATCAGAAACCTACACTTCCTATTTCATATATAAATGGACTGAAAATGTAATTCTAAATTATAAAACTATCTCTCTACTATTTATTACTTAGTCTACTCTGCATTGACATAACAAAATACTCAAGTCTGGGTACTTTATATAAGGGAAAAAGGTTTATTTTAGATCATGTTTTTTTAGAGACTGAAAAGTCCAAGCATAGTCACATCCAACAAAGACTTCATTGTTGTGATATCACATGGCAGGAGTGCATGCAAAAGAGGCAGGCAGTGTGTGCAGAAAAGGCCAAACATGTAAGGTTGTCATTTAGGTTTTTAGCAACCTGCTCTCATAGTAAGTAATACAGTGCTGAGTGACCAAATCCATTATCAAAAGATGGACATTAATCCCTTTTGAGTGCAAGGTCCCATAACCTAATTATTTGGGCCTACTTCTGAAACGTTCCACCACCTCTTGGAACTGTTACATTGGGGACCAAATTTCTATCACATGAAACTTTGGGGGATAAGCTATATCCAAGACATAGCACTTTACCTCTTTCAACCTAGGTAATTTCTGTTTGTTTCTAAAGATCAAATTTATGTCATTTGCTGGAATAACATGTAACAGAAGGTAGAGGGAAGTAACATCATTTTTTAGTTTTGAAAGAGTTTTCTTATCAACCAAATACAGATTTGCCTTTAAGAAGCTTCTTATTTGTAATGAAGAGAGAGTTACCAATAAATTCCTCTATTATAATATCATGATAAAGTTATGCATAAGGTATTAAAGAACAGAAGGGAAAATCACTGTATCTGGGTATAGGGGTGACAAGATTTCACAAAAAGAAACATTAGATAAAAAAAATTTGGAGGGTAAATAGGAGTTGACCTGAATGAAAACAGTCTAAGCGAGGAAGAGGGAAGAACAGTTTCCAGGTTGTGAGAAAAACAGAGTCAGGCAAAGAACATGGCATTATGGGTGCTCTGGTTTGCTTGAGTTCCTAATTCTTTAATTTTTGTTTTTCACAGGCAACAAATATTTATTGGGTAACAACTATACCCCATGGACTGTTTATCATACAACATATGGATACAACCATGAACAAAAGAGCGTCAGTTTAATCCCTAGAGAAGCTTAAATTCTAGAGAAGAAGCAGGGCAGTTATATTCTACAAGACTGGCAATCAATCAAATGAACACCAAAACTATATAGTACAACAGATTAAAAGTGTCTTTCAGGATATAAGTAGGAAAGGGGATGGAGAGTTCTGATCAGGTAACCTGGGATGCAGCCTTTAAATGGGATGATCATGGATGGGATTATGGAGAAAGTAGTGTTTTAATAAAAATCTGAAAAAAAAAGATTTCATACAGAAAACAGAGAAGATCATTTCAGTAGGGGAAACCTACAAGTCCCAAAGCCCCACAACTGGAGTTCCCCTTATTTATTTGAAGAATGGTGAGGGGGCCCCTTAGTTTCTGTTATATTTTTTATCCTTTCATGATCATAGTTTAATCATAGCCATCTCCTCTCAATGATTGAACTTGCCTTGCTGGTTTACACTGTGTATTTTACTAAACAGAATGCCATCTTGCACTCTTTTTTTTTTCCTGGATATTAATCATTCTTCATTAAGAATCCACACACTGCTGTCTCTGTTCCATTTTCTTTCCCCAGGCATATTGAGGTACTGTTTTCATAAGGCTCCTTTGTAACTCTTACCTACATAATCAGTTCAGTGTGGGACATTTTGAGTTTGCTATGAGTGTGAACCAACTAAGTAGAGGTATTTACTACTGAAATAGATACATGAGTCTGCAGTGTAGGGTACATCTAGGGATGGATTTAGAAGAAGCATCTGCTAGAAGAAAGTTGGAGGTAGAAGTACTTATAATATCACAGAGAAGAAAAGATAAAGTGATGATAGTCAAAAACCAGACAGGTTTCATAAAATTAACATAGAGAAGTAGATTGCAAAAGAGAATTTGAGAAAGGAGCTTTAGAATTCTTAGAGAAGTAGGAAGAAAATCAAAAGTAAAAAGTGGCACGAAGGCCACAAGGAGGATTGTTTGGTTCTTGGGGTCTCTTACTGTAATTAGAAGGAAACCCATGGTCAGAGAGATTTTCTCTGAGAAAGGATATAACACATTTTTATAATAAGAGGAAATCTATGGAGAGACATATATTGAAAATATAGCATACCTATGTCATAACTGCTCAAAGTGAGTCAGAAAGAGAAGTTTGGTGAAGAATTAAATGTCTTGGTTATAATTACAATTCGTCAGCTGTCCACTGGAATACCCATGAAAATTCAGAGAAAACTTACCAAGCTTCAAAAGCCTTGTAAACTAATATCAAACAGTAATTTGCCAACCTCTGAATAGATTACTTTTCAACTATAATGCTTCCTGGTTTTTTGTATTTTTTATAATGAGCAAGTGTGATTTGTTACACCGTGTTGAGTTTCACAGGAAACACCCCATGATGAAGATTTGTGTGCAAAAAATGTGCTTAGGAAAATGTCTCTTATGGACACATTATCCTTTCTGTCCTAACAGCAGTATTAAACTTTGCCTATAATCTCACATCTGACTTTTACATATGAATCACATTTTTCTTTTTCTTTTTTTGTCCTTTGGAAGTGGGTGGATCAGAGCAGGTACATCTAGTAATTTCAAATTATATTCTAAACATTGTACTGATACATCCCAGATTCTGTATCTTTAAAAAAAATAATACTTATATGTTGTTTGTTTTAGAAGAGACTTAACTTTGCAGTGCTAAAACTCTGAATTTAGTTTTCCCTTGAAAGGTAGCTGAAATCACTGCTAAATTCTTATACTAATTTCTTCTGGGCACTCTCCTAAATTACCATTACAATGAAACAATAAAAATCTCATATATTCTTAAAAAATGTGGAGGGTCTGTTCTGGTAATTAATGGGGAATAGCTACTCTTTGGTCATCTCCGATATTCTCAGTCTGGGATTGTGGTTCAGTAGCAGGGTGCTTGCCACTTATAAGGCACTGGGTTCAATCCTCAGCATCACATTTAAAATATATAAATAAAATAAAGGTATTTTGTCCATCTACCAATAAAATATTATTTAAAAAAATTAAAAATGTATTCTCTTACTTGAAACAATAAAATACCTTAAAACAACAAAACTTTATTCTCTCACAATGCTGGAGACCAAAATGAAGGTTTGAGCCAAGTTATGATCTCTGGAGAAGATCTGAAGGAGACTCTGTTCATTGCTTCTCTGGCTTCTGGTAGCTGTTGGGTCTCCTGGCATATGGCTGCACCACTGCAATCTTCAAGGCCAGCATGCTCAGATCTCTCTCTGCTGTGTCTTCACATCACCATCTGCTCTGTGTACTAAAATCTCCTTCTGCCTCCTTCTTATGAGGATTCGTGTGATTGCATTTAGGACAATCCCAGCTGGATAATCCAGGATAATCTTCCCATCCGAAGAGCCTTAACTTACTCACACCTGCATAGACTTTACCATGTAGGGTAAGGTTTCACACGTTTCAGAGATGGGGCAGGGGGCATTATTCAGCCCACTACAGTTCTTTCTGTCTTAACTGAGTTGGTTGGAGTGTGTCCTGTGTTTAAATAGTGCAAGAATCACTTCAAGGTTCAGATAGAGTTTATATTCTGAAATGAAGACTCTTGCTGGATCTCTCCTCTCCTGGATCTTCTGTTATCATTTAGAATTCTATCTTCTTTTTCTTCGGACGAGAAAGATTGTCTTGTTGCTGATGCTGTGGATTTAGCCGCCCTGTCTGAGATGCTGGGGCCCTGTCTTTAAGATCAAAAACTACAAGATGAGAAACTCACCCCCACTATTTCCTTTTCTACAAACAGATGCTTGTGTAGTTTCTGCTTACTTTTTTGCTTTTCTTCAGTACCAAGTCTTTTTTTTTCTTTCTTTTCTGAAGGTAAATATTTTTATCTATGCGTGATAATATATAGGTGATGACTCAACAGTAGCTATTCCCTATTAATCACTAAAACAGACCCTCCAAATTTTTTTAAGAGTACATGACATATTTACAAAAGCTACAGATTCTAATCCTCAACAACTCATAAAAGCTTGAAATATTTTTAGAGTATTTTTCTGACAAAAGCAATTAAAATTCTAAAAAAAGAGAGAAAGACTTTAACTATGAAACAATGTAATTTTAAATGATTTTTGAGTCAAAAAAGTAAAAATAGATCAGAAAATATTTCAACTAAATGATAATAAAAATAAGACATATTAAAACTCATCTAATGTGTTAAAGCAATAGTTAGACAAAAATACTAGCTTTAAAGGCAAATATTATTCTAAAATGAAGAGCTGCGAACACGTAGCACACGTCTATGATCCCAGTGACTCAGGAAACTTAGGCAGGAGGATTGCAAGTTTAAGGCCAGCCAGGGCCATTTAGGAAGACCCTGACTCAAAATAAATAAATAAATAAAACAAAAAGGGCTGGGGATATAGGTCAGTGGTAGAGTGCCTGTGGATTTAATCCCTGATACCTTAAAAAATGTATATATACACATGCATATGTATGTGTACATATATACATATATATATACACACACTATATAATGTATATACATACATTTGTATGCATATATATACATACAAAACTAAGTAAAGAAAGATAAAGGAAATTATAGAGGTAAGAGCATAGATCAATGAAGTAGAAAGCAAATACACAAGAGAAAATAGCAAACCCAAATTAATATTTGAAATAATAAAATTTCTAAACTCTGTGGAAAACAAGAAAAAGCCCACCAAAGTTATCAATAATCAAGAATGAAAATTGGGTCATAAATATAAATCTAATTTAAATAAATTTAAGTGACTATCACAAACAACTTTAGATCACGTGTTATGGTTTGGATGTGGTGTCCCCCAGAAGTTCATGTGTGAGACAACGCAAGAAGGTTTGGAGGAGAAATGATTGGGTTACAACCTTAATTCAATCAGTGAATTAATCCCTGATGCGATTAACTGAGTGGTGAATGGAAGCAAGTGGGGTGTGGCTGAAGGAAGCGTTTCACTGGGGACCTGGCTATGGGGCATATATTTTTGTACCTGGAGAGTGGAGGTTCCCCTGCCCCCCCTCCCCTTTCTGATCATCCTGTGAGCACCTTCCTCCACTAAACTCTTCTGCCCTGATGTTCATCCTCACCTTGAGCCCCAAGGAGTGGAGCTAGCCTTCTATGGATTATGACCTCTGAAACCAAGAACCCTCAAATGAACTTTTCTTCCCTGTAATTGTGCTGGTTGGATCTTTCAACAGCAGCAGCTAAACAGTTGACTAAAACACCATGACATTTGAAAATGTGGATAAAATGGAGAAATTCTTTCTCTTTTCTCTCTCCTTGCTCCTCTCAGTCCTCTGGGGGGCAGCATGTGTATTTAAGGAGATGATTTTTTCAATCAAAATATGGATACCATGTTCTTAGCCAACAGTTTGGACTGGTCTGTAACTCCACCTCTCGTTTTAAGGTGTGGGAAACTGAAGTTAACCATTCTTTCCTTAGTCCCTCACACAGTTAACTAGTCTGGAATAGAACAAAGTTGCTACGGTTTGAATGTATGTTTTCCACAGCTCATGCATTAGAAACAACCTCCAGTCCTGAGAGGTAAGACACTTAATAGGTGCAGAGGCCCAGAGGCAGCCCTCAGGAATGTATTGTGTGGGAGCAGTTTTCATATAAGAACGCAATGCATTTAGCCCCCTGCTTCACACATGCTTGCTTGTCCTTTGCCTTCCACCATGGCATGAGGTAGCAGAAAGCCCTCACCAGATGCCAGGCCTTCTGTCTTGGACTTCCCAACCTCCAGAACTGTGAGGAAATAAATTTCTGTGATTATAAGTTACCAGCCTCAGGTACGCTGTTAGAGCAGCACAAAATTATGTCAAAAAGGCCTAATGTCCAATTTTATGCACATTCCAGATGCTTAAAGTATCCATTATTTCAAAGAGCTACTCAGAAAATAGAATTTTCAATGTCTATAATTGTCATTGGTAATAGAGGGACAGAACATACTAATTACACTTGACAGTGGGAATTCACTAAATTCTGACCTCTGACTCTTCATGAATAACAGACTACAGCTACAGTACAACAACTGACTTGAGCATTGGCCCTTCCCCAGGAAATCTATTAATTGAAAGAATTTGGAGGACATATTAGATATAAACTAAGAGTAGTATGTCCTTCTGTTACATTATACATTAATTCCCATTATATATATATGGGGCAGTATTAAAAAGAAATTAGTAGACTCTGTTGTGAAACAATGGGATCTGTGTAAAGCTATCCTTGCAATATTAGCATGTGGCTTTTTCTGTAAATCTGCCCTTTTGGCAGGGACTGCCAAAACAAAAGGAATTCTAATCTTATGCTTAATCCCTAGAAAAATGTCAGTAGCTCTTAATATGTACAAAGTTGCTGCTATTGATTATTTTTTCCCAGTATTTGAAAACTATGTTCTTAGTATCATTTTCCTATCATGTGGTACTGATTGTGTGTGTATGTGTGATTTTGTGGAGTGTGCGCATGCACACATACTGCCTTGTGCATCTCTTTGCCTGTGTTCCCAATTGGCTCTGAAAAAGCTAGGTCAGTGGACTGATGTGATCTTTGAGATGCTGCAGGCTGGGTTTAGCATGACTCTCTTAAAACCAGTAGGCAGAGCCTCTGCTGCCTTTCTGTTGTGTTAAGTGCAGCTTGAAATTTTGATTGGAAAAGCCCCTTCTTCCTTACTCTCCCCCTTCTTTGTCACATCAGGCTATGTTAGGAACTGTTCTCCTGGGAAGCTTCGAAGTGAGGAAATGGTGGGTGGAGCAGAGGAGAAAGAAAGGGAATCCATGCTGTGGAAAGCTGCACTGTTGCTGTAGTTTCCTTTCCCCTCACTGAGACTTAATCAGTGGTTGGAGGAAACTGGAATGTTTGAAGAATGAGGGCCAATGCAGGGTGCAAGAAGGAGGGGATGACAGGAGAATTCAGTAATGGGACCAAGGGAAGTTGAGCAATGTAATGCCTAATAAATGATATTATAGAGCTCTGGGTGATTAGGGCGTCAGTCAACCAGAGAACAAGACAAAACTGCCCCATGCTTTCTTTTGAAGATCTACAGATATATTCTGCACCAGGCTGCCAGAGTAGGGGAATGCACGCTAATATTTCTACAATTCCCTTTTTCCTCACATTAGGGAAAAATAAGTGCCAGAGCCCACCTGCATATCAGTCACCAATTTCCCATCAGCTTTCTTAGTATCTCAACAGTACTCCCAATTACCCAGATTCCAGTTTCATAAAGTAAATCTCAAACTCAGCTACCAATTGATTGTGCCCTGCTCAAGTTGTATAGCTTACCTGGCACACTTTTATTTTATAGATACTAGATGATGGATATACCAACTGAATCAATCCTGAAAACTTCAAAAGATCAATGGTTCAGGGAGGAAAAAGGGCAAAAACTCTGCTGAGAGAGGTATCAGAAAAAGTCATTGTTCAAGTGGTGGAAAAAATATTGAGTGAATATTAAGACCTGGGTACTAGACAGAGCTTCACCTAGTTACATGGCCTTGGGAAAATTACATTTGATTTCTTCCTTCACTGAATCATAGGTGGAACCTGATGACTGGAACCTGATGATTTCTAAGATTTTCAAACTCTCCCATTTTATTAATCACATATTCATCAACAAGTATATGTTGTTGATAGACATAGGTTGACTCCTATATACTAAGTATTATATACATGCCCATAATTTTTTATTCTATTGGGCTACTAATGATTCTTCTGTGTAAAAACACAGGGAAATTGTACCTGAAAGGGATATGGAAAGTGTAGAATACTCTGCAGCAGATACTTTGGGTATTTACAAAAATATTGATATATGTATTCCAGGAACAGATGTATAGGTTCTGCTCTTTGAGATAGTAACAAATATTACTTAGAAAAACTATGTTTTATCTGAAAATATATGAGGTAGCTGATCCAGAGAGAAATAATCCTAATTCTATTTTTAAGTTGGGTGTGCTTGAATGAACACACACACACACACACACACACACATGAGATAATTAGATCAGGAAATACACAAAGTAACATTGTCTACTTGAAAAATAAAGAATGTGGTCCATGAGTTTGTCTATCTTATTCATCTCCATATTTATACTAATATTTGTTAAAAGAATGAATGAATGAAAGAATGCATATAGCAGAGATTTCTTTATTCTTTTCATTTCTAGTTTCAATTCCTGTACTACCCTGAGTGTTCAGTGTTTTCTTGAATAGTCTGTCTTTTTCTCTATTTAAATGCTGGAGTTCATTATGACCACAATATGGTATGCTGTGGAATCAAAAGATGTTAGTATTGAAAATACACATTTCCTACTACAATATTTTACTGCCTTAAATTGCCTGCTGAACCCCTCTATAACAAGTTCAATGCATTACTATTGTTTAGTTCCATAGCACCTAAAAACAGAGTGTGGCACAGAATAAATGCTCAGTAACTCATGAATGATTTGGCCAATTCAATGGAAATAATTAATGTGGGTACTGGAGGTGAAGATACAGGCTAATGGGAAGATAATAAAGAAACTTGTCATTACATTTTCAGTCATTCTCATTCAATGTTAAAAAGTTTTCCACTACGCAAATCATATTTCTTGTTTACTCTAAATTACCTCTAGAGTCCCTTCAAATACTATCAAATACATTATTTTGATTCCTTCAGTTATTATGAAGAAAAAATTTTATGAAGAGTTTGGCCTGATAGTATTAACAAAGATAAGTACCCAGCTGAGAGTAAATGCTTACTTAGCATTCGGCAACAACAGTTGTGGTTGTCTCTAATAGTTTTTCATGTCCCAGGTCTATCATAAACTAAGTGAAGATGAGTGGAGTCTTATGAGTCTTATGCTCAGCACTAGTTAAGACTGCTCAATTTAGGTGGAAGAATTCTGGTGTCTGCAGGAAAGAGGCATTTTGTTTCTTCAGACAGCACGAAACTTAGATATTCCCTGGCTTCAGAATCCACCTGGATGATTGGCAGAGATGACAAATGGGCACCTGGAGATTTTATCCTGTCCCTCTTCACCTAAAATGCCATCTGAGAATAACCTAGGTTTTGATGGTTTTATATATTATCCCCCCAATTGTGGAGCACAAAAGAAATAATGGACTATTATCAATAGGAGGGTGGCAGACTGGTTAATTGCTCCTAATTTTGGTGGAGATTATTTTAAAACATTTGCCACCAACTGAATTGCCCAAGGCAAGTCCCTTATGGAGATCAGTCTTAATTTATTCAATTTACTCTTTTTTTGAGAGGTTATTATGCAGCGTTTTTCCATTTAAAGTACCATTTCTATCAGATATTTTGGAAATCTTCTGCACTACAGAATAAACCATCCAACCTTTTTGTTACAAGTAAAACTGCCATGTTACAATTAGGTAAAAATGGAAACTTGAAACAAAATCCTCACATTTTAAAATTTTCTTGTTTTTCTTTTCATGTAAGTGTATTAGTATTAGTATTATTTTCTCCCTCCTGACTGAAGTTCATGCTTCCGTATCAAGGCACTGCCTCTGATTTCTCCTGTCAAATCTCCTAGAGCAGATGGTCTCTTCAGGGAAGCTCAGCGAAGTGCTGGATGTCTGGTTATGCCTGGCCCCTCCCTCCTTCTTCGGGGCCTCAAATGACAAGTCTTCAAATCAGTTTCACTCTAGTGAGGGGTCCTTAACCCAGTAGCAGCAGGTTTTGGTTCCAGGAACTGCAGAGACCCTTTGCAATTGGGTTTCTCAGCTACCCCAGTCCGCAGCAAGCCCGGGTCCAGGGGTGGGGGATGAGAGTGATATCTCTACTGTCCAATCAGAGACACAGTTTTCTCTGCGGTCCCCGCCCCGCTTTCCCGAGGCCCCAATAACCGCTCTTTAAGGCCGGGCTTCTGCTGTCAAGTAGCTAGGGTGGGCTCCGCGGAGGCGAGGAGGGGCGCTGGGAGGGGAGATGCGCTCCCAGGTGTTTGCAGCGGAAGTGGGAAACCTGTAGGGTATGGTCCAGCTGTGCCGCGCCGGGGCAAGCAGGAGCAGGGACCAGGTAGGAGGCAGGACTTTTCCTTCTTTGCAAATAGAATAAAGAATGCGTATATCCATACTGTCCCCTCGCTACCCCTTCCCCCGCCCCGCCCTTGTTACACCCCAAATCTCCTGTGGTCGCTGCAGCTCTTGTCATGAAGTACTGAGGGAAGGACTAGGGTAGAGGTTGTCGGGCTGCGGGATGCTGGAGCCCGGGGGTGGCGGGCAGGGAAGGGCGGCAGTGCCCCAGGAAAGGGTACCGGAGCCCTGGCCCCGTGTCTCCTCAACTTTCCTCTCAGGGCCTGTGGCTGCCACCGCCGGTGACTCGCCCGAGGGATGCCATGTCGACCCGGCAGGGGCAGGGGAGGGGCTGGGGGAGCAGACATGTCAGCAGCGGGAGCCGCAGGTCTTGAATCGCTCAGAGCTTCTCTTCCTCCCCACGCCTGTCTGCACCTACCGCTCTTCCCTCTCCTCACCTGCGGTCTAGACTCCAGCACATCTTGCAAAAAAACCTGGAAATGACCGCAGTGATGGGGAATAGGGACTGTTTGTTTCCTGGCCTCTCTCTTAAGAACTAGTTCGCTTTGGGAGGGGCGTTGGGAAAAATCCCTGCAACTCGAAGGGCATTTTCCGATTAATTACGCCTCTATTGAGAAGACACGGGCCCTTTTCCACTATCTGCTGCAGCCTGAGAAGGGCAGAGACAGAGAAGGCTTTGCCTCGTCCCTTCCACCCTAGGGTTTTCTACTGGGAATCACCATCTCACCTAGTTGTTTTTTTTTTTTCCCTGAAAGGTGGGTTTGGTCTCAGGGATTCCCAGAGTCAGGTGACTGTGCCCGGATGAGCTCAAGCTGCTGCAAGGCAGCCTCCCTGGGTGACCGCATCTGGGTAGTAGGTGTTGGCCCAGTGCCTGTTCCTGCTAGAGTCAGATTGCTGGTAGCAGTAGAGAGAAGAATTGCAGAGAAATCAGAGGCTGCATCACTCTGGGGGACTGCAGACACCCTGCTTTAAGAATTCCTGAAAAATTGGGGTGATGGGAAGGAGGGAAGATGGGAAAGCTGCAATCTTTTCTCAATTTTTTTTTCATGCCCAAACCAGCATGGACATTTGTATGTGTGTTTATGTGTGCACATCTCCAAGGTAGAGCTATATATAGCTCCTGCACACCCAGCCTGGTTTGCCTGCTGCTGAGCAGGCTGCCTTGGCCTTCTGAAATCTGGAAGCACTGAGTGGGAGGGGCAGAAAGAGAATCAAATCTCCATTGGGGGAAAAGCCAGAGAAGAGGCACTCAGACTGACGAAACCCTGCACGAAATAATGTTTCTGCAATGAACATAAAGATCAATATTTTCAAATATTATTTTGAATTCTTAAAGGGCTATCTGATCATCATCCATTTCTCTGCAGTTTTCAGCTTCATAGTGTACATCTTACCAGCCTGCAGTGTAACAGACATCAAATAAATACATACTATATCTGGAATGTTTTATTAAACTCACCAGAGGATAATGATGTGCTTATACCTGTACCTCAATTATTTGGGAGTAAACATATCTGATTGCAACTTACAGCTAGGGGCATTTGAAGGGCTAGAAAAGGATCCACCCCTTATTCAGGATACAGAATTATGGAAAAGTGAGACCCTCTGGGGGTAATTTTAATATGTTTCTTCATACACAGTTTTCTTGTGGACATATTTGAATTTGTACTGCTGTTTCACATCATACCTATTATTCTATGTATTTGTATTACATGGGCTTTCTTTTATAGATGTATTTGCATGTATTTTTCACATTGCCTGGAATTACTTCTGATGATAATCTTTCTGTTGTTACAGATGAGAGAAATTGAAATTTGGAAGACACAGGTGACATGCTTAAAGTCTTCCAAAAATTTCAACTATAATATTCTAATAACATACTGTGCATTTATACTGCATAGCAGGTTCCCTTCAAATAAAATACTTCCCAGCTTCCCACAATTTTTGCTCTCAGTAACAAAATTCAGACAATGTTGATACTGATAATAATACACACCAAGGTTGTTCATTTCTGGTCTTAAATGCAGTCTTGCAAAATACAGTGCTGAGTTCTAGAATATGATTGTAACATGCCATGTTATTTTGAAGAGAAATGATTTAATCTACCAAGATAACCATCACAGGCAGAGGGAGCTGACTTTTAATTTTGGTTTTATAACTGCCTAATTATCTGATTTGGGGCAAGTTAATTATGATCTTAGAGTCTCAGTTTCCTTGTCTTTAAAAAGAGAGTAATAGCACCAAAGGGTTCTATAAAGTGTATGCATGTTTCTACCCTGAGGTTGGATACATAGTGGGTCATTAATATTAGAGCTACTAATACTAGAACTACTATTAATTGTAATGATACATTGGAGTATATCAACTAGATGCATTTTTAAAATCAGTGGCTATAATGCAGATTGGAAAACTAGTCACACTCAGTCTTGCTTTGTGGCTTGAACTTAATAGTATGTCTGTTTTGCTGTCTAATTAGACAGAAAGTACTTTTATGGAAAGATTATCACCTATGTTTTTGTATACCCCATTACACTGAACTCAGTTCTAAGTAACCTCAAAGATTCTTGATGAGGAAGCATCATCATAAGGATCTACTGGGAGGGCTGTGACAATGACTTTGGGATGATCTATTTGTGTATAGAAAGCCAACATTGGGAACTACTTTTGGAAACTTTTTCTGGCTCTATTATCCTCTCCATGATGAGTAATAGATGACGTCAGGTGTTTCTATATCCTTTCACAGAATGATTCAATTTCCCAATCAGGGCGATGACTTTGTACTGGCTATTACATACATTTTCTCATATCTTGTCTCTTTGGGACTAATAGAGACCTAGTTAAGAGGTAGACAATTTATATTTCTCTGTACAAAACATGCCACATTTTCCTATTAAAAAAATAAATCACAACTGCTTCTATTTTCACCCATTTCTTCATGTAAATTGGCTATGACCTGCATGGTGTCACAGAATCTATCAGAAATCACCAGCAAGCTCCTCTTCCTTATTGCCCAGTGCTTTTTAAAATTTTATTGCTATGGTGTTGTTCTTCCCTTCTGAACTGCCATTTTCCATATTCTCCTTTTCCTTGAAATTTTAATTATTGATACTATATTGCTCTTGTGTCAAATTTTCTCTTACTTTTAAAAACCCTCCTTTCTTGTCTTCTTTTATTTCTTAATACTGACCCTAGCTGTCAAATGAATCCCCAAATTGATAAAATTTATGTTATAAGAAACAAAATTTTTCTCCTGAAGTTCCATTCCTAATATGTTCCCCATTAGCCACTCCAAAATACTATCCTCGTGGGTAAGAACAGGTTCTGCAAAGAAACCTACATGTGCTAATATTTATATAATAAATATTATGTAGATAATTGAACATCAGCAAGTTAGTTGGGGATTATAAAAGTGCTTACTTTAGAATATTTTTTAATGTGTTGAGATAACTGCATGTAAAACATTCAAGATAGGGCTTTGCCCATACTAATTATTCATAAGTAATAGCTATTAGTAGTTGTGTTTATGGTAATGATAATGTACATAGTGAAAACTGGTTGTTGCATTTCCCCCTCATTGCCTGTAACAAATGCTATAGCTTTCCAGGCTTTCTGATTTGTGGTTAGTTGCTTTTCAAAACTTTCTTAAATCTACCTTCTAGTGTTCACCATCTATTCAGTAATTGATTTATTCATTTGTATTCTCAACTCTAATTTGTGTCCTCTATTTTCTGTAGTACCAGTTTCATCTGTGATCACATGCCCAAATTAGTTAGTGTAGAAGGTACTGTGTCAAGTGTCCAAGGGTATCAGCCTTTCTGCTTTAATCTAAGATGCCACATACTATTATGTGAATGATGTGAATGATATATTCTGAATTTTCATTATTGCTTCTACTTTGCCTTGAAACTGTCACAGTCTTTTTCAAATTTTAAAGAGGACTGGCTTTGGAGCAAGAGACATGTGGATTCAACTTCTAACAATAGGACTTAGTTGTATGTCCTTGGAAATGTAGCAGAAGGAAGATGGGGTCTTGCTTCACAGTTGGTTGTGTGTACGTCCTATTGTGTAAAACTGTTTAAAAATATAAAGACACACACTTATATTATTAAATAAATTTTAATATTAAATAAAAAATAACATTCTTATTAGAAGGAAATACCTCTAAAAAGAAGAAAAATTGCAAAGTAAAAATAAAGATAAGTCTATGATACAGAAAGAGAGAGCGTAAGAGATCCACTCTCAATCTTTCCATCTTGTTGTAATAAATATCCGTAGTTATTTTCAATTTGTAGATTTGAGCTTACAGTGAATATTCATTTTTGTATTTAGTCTTCTTTCACTTAACCTATCCTAAACATTAATTCATTTTATTTACTATTCTTATTAACCATGTTTTTTTACAGCTTCCAAGTATTCTGTTTTATATATAGTCCCTTTAAGGTGTTTCCAGTTTTTCAGTCATGACATTAAAAATAAATGTACACAAATTTTTGAATTTCTGACCATTTAATTGTGAAAATTTCTTTGAAGTTACCAGGGAAATGTATAAATATTTATAGACTCTTACTACTGACAACTTGCTTTCCCGAAAGATCATGCAAGTCTTATTTTCCATTGGTAGGTATACTGATTTGGAAGGACAGTAGTTTTATCACACTTTGCATTACTGTTAAAAGAATCATGACCATTTTGATAATAGAAATTGTGAATCTAGTTCTTTTGAGTTATGTTTAATTTTTTCGATTCAAGAAATGTTATCATATTTATTGGCTCTTTGTATTTAATTTACAAATTTTATTAGACTCCTTATTGAAGTGTTCATATTTTTTGCATAAAATAAGAAATCTGTTACATGCTGCAAAAATTTTGTTTACCTTGCTTTCTTACCTTTTTAAGATGTTTCCTGACCAAAATCTATAACTTTTCTGTAGATGATAAATTTATTTGTAGTCTTATCTTTTATAGCTTCAAGACTCAGAAAACTCTGGCACCTAACAAAGAATTGAATACCAAAACACGCATATGAGTTGCCTTTGCTGAACTTCTTTCCTCTTTTACATAGAGATTTGGCTTATGTATATCATGTGTACACCCTCCTGTGAAACTGCTCCTGGGGACATATAAAATACCCTCTCTGCCTTTTAAGATCCCATTATTCTTTATGAGACTCTCCCATGAAGTCAATAGTATCTTAATTCTTTCTGAGCTACTATCGTCCATTTCAAAAGTGCCGCAGGGCAAAATGTACTATGGAAGATATTAATGACCAGGTTACTCAGCCAGAGCAGGGCACATTGTTTGCACAATTATCTGAATGACTCAGGCACTAAATCTGCTTCTGCCAGGATTATCCAGATGGTCCTTAATTCACTGGATAATTGCTCACCTCTCTACTTGATTTTGATGATGGAGACCTGAGTGTGTCATTGCTTTTCTTGTGCTGCTTCATTAGTACTCTCTAAATGCTTAAGGTTGGTCACATTTGTTTCTTTTATGAGAGACAGGTTGCCCGGTCCTTAAGCACACAGGTGTTAAGAGGTATACAGAGCTTTCCATTAAACCCAGCTCAGCTAATTACTAGGAGTGTGATTTGTAGCAAATTACTTAATCTTTTAAAGATGTTGTTTTCTGTGTAAAAGAAAACAGGCACTTTGGAGTCCCCATTGCAGTTGCCCTCTCTTGAGGTCTTCTTCCCCTCAAACTCATTCTCCATTATCATAACTATAGTTGTCTTGCTAAAACCAGTCTCCTGTGCCTCCTTAGCTGAAAATCTTTCAATGGAGTTCTTTTTTTTTTCCTTTAATAAGATAATAAGTCACTTTTATTGTACCCAAAGTCCTTATCAAATAAACAGTCCCTGATAACTTCTCCACTTTCATTTTCTCATTACTCAAATCTCTTCCATTTCCAGTATCCCACAGTGCCAGTCACACTGAACTCTTCTCGTTTTCCATAGTGCACATTTTCCCTTTCCTCCCACCCCCTCGCATTCTGTTCTCTGGAGGAAATAATTTGCCTCCTTGTCTTCCTTGTAACTCACCTAACTTTATACCTCAAGTCAGATGCCACAGCTTCCAGAACTACTTCCCTGGATTTTCAGTCTTGAGTTTGGGGACCCTGTTTAGTGCTTCCAAAGCAACCTGTGACACTCTACCATAGTCCTTACCAGACTGTACTGTAATTGATTACTTGTCTATCACCTCTACTATAAGCCCTTGAGGATAGAGACCATGCCTAATTCTTATTAGTGTCCATGGAAGGACCTCACCTATAATTGTTACTTAATAACTACTTTCTGAAGAAATGAAAAAGTTTAAGACAAGCTTTAAAGATTTCAACAGATGAAGTATTCCTATCTTTAGGTCAAAAAACAATTGATAAAATTTAATCATGTCCTGGTCACAATATTCCATCAGTTAAGATACTGATTTTGTTGATTTATACAAGTTAGATAAAAGAGAGTTTTTTTTAAAAAAATGAATTTTATAATGAAAAATTACGCCCAGCACATCTAATAATTCTAAAGTGCTAAATGAGTGGGCATCTTATAAGGAAGGAAAAAATTGTAGGTACACAGAAGATACAGATATACAAATATAGCTATCTTGGAAGTAAATTTTGGGCAAATTAATTCCCCTTTTCTCTATTCAATGAAAGTTCTTCTGTTATCATCTTTGGTAGTTTTATTACCTTAGTTACTATCTCCTGTATAACCTTATTTAATCCTTTGAGTTTTGAAAGTTAGATTGAGAGACATGGTTATCCACATTTAGAAATAAATAAAGAAACTCAGAGAAATAAGTAATTTGCCTAAGTTTATATCTTAGTGACAAAACTGGGCAGGAGGTAAGGACATCATACTCATGAGTGTCCCTTATAGTCTATTCATCCCAAGTATTATAAAGTGACTTCCATCACTTTGTCTAGGTTAAGGACATGAATCTTGATTTTCATAATCCATTGAAAGTCCTGAGCAAAATCTTGTAAAAGTTCATTGCATTGATATATATATATATATATATATATATATATATATATATATATACACACACATACATACACTTTTACTTTGGTTTTTAATAATTTGAGAAGAAACCAGCTGACAGAAGTTTTCTAAATATTTTACAATCTTGTATTTATTTAATTGCTAGACCATTTAGACTATATACACATACACAAATACACACACCAATACCCATATTACACTTACAGTTACTTGTTTCAGCCTTTCTTTTTATTTTTGGTGGCAAATACAATATTCTTCTCCTTATCTTTTTTACCTGAATTATTAAAATAATTTTTCTGGATAGTCTTAATTATGGACAATATTCAAATTCACTCTTCAGTTTGGCATACCATATAATTCTATACATTCTTGGGGAATCAGAGGGATCAAATTTTTTTTTTTTTTAAAATTGTACAAGTGTTTGAAAAAAAATGAAAAATAAATACTTATCTAGAGTAGTAATCAAGCTTACCTAGAAAATTAAAAATACTGAGACATAGATTTATTTTTCCATCTGGTATGTGCAAATGTCTTTTCTAGGAACCAACCTAGATCTCACTCTAATTATTAATAAGCACTTATAAAATGCTGTGATTTGTGTAGGGTATTGTTTTAACTGTGCTGCACATGACATTAGAAAACTTCACAAAGCCAATGCAGTGGATTTTTAAATTTTATTATTTCCATGTTTCAGATCAAGAAAAGGATAGATATTATACAGCTATAGTTTAGAGAGGCTAGAATGTACATCCAGGTTGTCTGACTCCAGTGACCAAGTTCATCATTCTGTTATCTATATATACCCCTTACCTCAAAGATAGCTGGTTTTATTTCTCTGTGAGTCACAGTTTAAAATTTTGCTATTCTAAGTGACCAGAATCTATTATTACACTTTCAAATATGTTTATTAACACAAGGAATTAAATCATTCTAAATTTGCAAATGTGTTATTTATGAAAGCTCATAAAAATGTTTCTCCACTATAGGATTTTTATGGTGAGGTTTATCAAATATGAATCAGATCATTACAATGTAGCATTGAAATATTTATTATTAGAATTTTGACCTAAGCATCAGAAATTTTTATGCCTTTCTGGCCTAATTTTGCTTCTTACCACCACAAACCCATAAATAGTAATTCTGTCCTGAAGCTTTTAATCTGATAGTATTTAATTGCCGTGGTAACTAAAGTACAGATTTGGTATCTATAACTGGCAAAATGCCTGCTAATATACTAGAAAAAATATTAGTAATATTTCAGTCTGAGGCTCAAGCTATTAAATACAATATTTTCTATCAGATAAAACTTTATATTATGTATTATTTTTATATATTAAGTATTATAACATATTTAATTGAAAATATTTTAAAATGCATAGTAGATTGATTTACTCTTGGTCTACATATATTGTTTTGGAGATTATAGCAACTCTGATTATTAGAAAATTGGCCCAATTTTTTTCTTTTTCAAAATTTATATATGACAGCAGAATGTATCAGAATTCAAATTACACATATAGAGCACAAATTTTCATATCTGTGGTTGTATACAAAGTATATTCACACCAATGTGTGTCCTCATACATGTACTTTGGATAATAATGTCCATCATATTCCACCATCATTTCTAACCCCATGCCCCTCCCTTTCACTCCAACTCCTCTGCCCTATCTAGAGTTTGTCTATTCCTCCCATGCTCCCACTCCCTACCCCACTATGAATCGGCCTCCTTATATCAGAGAAAACATTAGCATTTGGTGTTTCGGGACTGGCTAACTTCACTTAGCATTATCTTCTCTAACTAATCCATTTACCTGCAAATGCCATGATTTTATTCTCTTTTATTGCTGAGTAATATTCCGTTGTGTATAAATTTCACATTTTTTTTATCCATTCATCTTGAAGGGCATCTATGTTGGTTCCACAGTTTAGCTATTGTGAATTGTGCTACTATATACATTGATGTGGCTCTGTCCCTGTAATATGCTGTTTTTATGTTCTTTGGGTGTAGACTCAGAAAAGGGATAGCTGGGTCAAATGGTGGTTCCATTCCCAGTTTTCCAAGAAATATCCATACTGCTTTCTGTATTGGCAGCACCAATTTGCACTCCCACCAGCAGTGTATAAGTGTACCTTTTTCCCCACATCCTCGTCAACACTTATTGTTGTTTGTTTTCGTAATAGCTGCCCTTCTGACTGGAGTGAGATAAAATCTTAGAGTGGTTTTGATTTGCATTTCTCTAATTGCTAGCAGTGATGAACATTTTTTCATATATTTGTTGATTGATTGTATATCATCTTCTGAGAAGTGTCTGTTCAGGTGCGTGGCCCATTTTTTGACTGGGTTATTTGTTTTTATGGTGTTTAACTTTTTGAGTTCTTTATATACCCTAGAGATTAGTGCTCTATCTGATGTGTCAGGGGTAAAGATTTGCTCCCAATATGTAGGCTCTGAATTCACCTCACAGATTGTTTCTTTTGCTGAGAAGACATTTTTTAGTTTGAGTCCATCCCATTTATTGATTCTTGGTTTTAATTCTTGTTTCACAGGAGTCTTATTAAGGAAGTTGGGGCCTAATCCCACATGATGGAGATTAGGGCCTACTTTTTCATCTATTAGACGCAGGGTCTCTGGTTGTATTCCTAAGTCCTTGATCCATTTCAAGTTGAGTTTTGTGCATGGTGAGAGAGAGGGGTTTAATTTCATTTTATTACGTATGGATTTCCAGTTTTCCCAGTACCATTTGTTAAAGAGGCTATCTTTTCTCCAATGCATGTTCTTCGCACCTTTGTCTTATATAAGATAATTGTAGTTTTGTGATTTAGACTCTGTGTCCTCTATTCTGTACCATTGGTCTACCAGTCTGTCTTGGTGCCAGTACCATACTGTTTTTGTTACTATTGCTCTTTAGTATAGTTTAAGGTCTGGTATAGTGATGCCACCTGCTTCACTCTTCCTGCTAATGATTGCTTTAGCTATTCTGGGTCTCATTTTTTTTTTCACAGATGAATTTTTAGGGCTGCTTTTTCTATTTCTATGAGGAATGTAATTGGAATTTTGATTGGAATTGCATTAAATCTATATAGTGCTTTTGGTAGTATGGTCATTTTGATAATACTAATTCTGCCTACCCAAGAGCAACATTGATCTTTCCATCTTCTAAGGTCTTCTTTGATTTCTTTCTTTAGGGTTCTGTAATTTTCATTATATAGATCTTTCACTTCTTTTATTGATTCCCAAGTTATTTATTTATTTATTTATTTGAGGCTATTGAGAATAGGGTAATTTTCCTCATTTCCCTTTCTGAGGATTTTTCACTGATATACAATAATGCATCTTATTTGTGGGTATTGATTTTTTTACATATATTATTTTGGAGATTATAACAACTCTGATTATTAGAAAATTGGCCTGGTTTTTCTTTAAAAAGTTATTTTGAGATTTCAATTTATGGCCAAGTTGAATGGTGGTGAAAGATATCTACTTTCAATAAGTCACAACATTACTGTTATTTCTTTTTTAAAACTTTTATAATTAAAAATGACAGTTGTAAAAGTGCACGGAAATTATTCAACTCAGTGAGTTATTGGAGTATTTACACCTATGAAATCAACACAGTTAATAATAAAGAACCTATCTTCCTGTATTCAAGCACCCCTTTGCCAACCCCTCCCAATCACTGCCACCTTGTTCTTCCCCAAAGGTAATGACTTTCCTGACTTCTAAGACAATGTAATCACTTTGTCTAGTGTTGAAACATAAGAACAATTTCATGAAATGTGCACTTTTTTGCATCCGCTTTCTTTTGATCAACATTATTATTGTAAGAAGTTAACAGTTTATTCGCATGTAACAAGAGTTCACTTTTTTTGCTCTACAAAACGCCATTGTATGAATATACTGTAATGTACATATTTATTCTGTAGTTGAACATTTGGGTTGTTTCCATTTTTGTGTTATATCTAATAGTACTCCTATGAAAATTCTTTACTGATGCATCTTTTTGTAGTATATATTTATGCATTTTTGTTGCGATATAACCATGATTAAAATTCCTAAATCCCAGGCTAAGCTTAATTAAAATTTTAGTAGAAATTCTTCCTTTTTCCAAAGTGGTTATAATAATTTCCAATCCAACCTGTAGTGTATAGAATTTCCAGCTGCTCTTTTGCATTGCCAACACTGGGTGTCAATGATCTTTTTAATTTAAGCTTTTCGATAGGATGGGAATATGTATAGGTAGGTGTCTGATTATGGCTTATATTTGCATTTACTTCATTAATAATAACTTGAATACTTTTTTGTATGTTGAACACTTTTCTGTATGTGTTTCACCCACTTGGATATCCTGCTTCAAAGTTCTCATTCAAAACTGTCTATTTCAGGGCTGGGGATGTGGCTCAAGCAGTAGCGCGCTCGCCTGGCATGCGTGCGGCCCGGGTTTGATCCTCAGCACCACATACAAACAAAGATGTTGTGTCCGCCGAGAACTAAAATAATAAATATTAAAAAACTCATTCTCTCTCTCTCTCTCTGTCTCTCCCTCTCTCTCTCTCACTCTCTCTTTAAAAAAAACTGTCTATTTCATTGGTTTGTCTTTTACATATTGATTGATAGAACAGTCCTTATATATTCTAATTTGAGCCCTTTGAGAGTATTTCTAATTTTCTTTTCTCACTCTATTTTTTTTTTACCATTCTCTCAATGTTATATTTTATCAACAGATAACATGATTCATATCTTATTGAATTTTTGTTACAAAGTCATGGAGATATTTTCCTGTATTGTTTTCTAGATACTACATTGTTTACCATTTCATGTGGAATCAATTTTTGTGTGTGTGGCTTGAATTAAATTTTCCTCATTTTTATGTAGTTAAAAATTGATCCAGAAAAGACTGTCATTTCCTCTCTTTGGCAATTCTAACTTTGTCATAAATCAAGTGTCCATATATGGGCAGATTTGCTTTTGGACTTTCTGTCCTATTTTACCCACTCATTTATCTCTCCTTTTACCTATATACACATTCTTAATTACTTTATATTTAAAAAGGACTTGATAATTGCTAGAATAGGTTCTCTATTTTCATTATTCTTTGTTTGATTATTGCTGATTCCTTTGCCTTTCAATATAAATATCAAATTGTGCTAATTAATTTCTACAAAATTGATACTGGAATTTTGCTAGCATAGCACTGGATCTGTAAATCAATTTAAACATAATTGATGTTTAAAATTTGAGTCTTTGAATATATATATGATCATGGCTAATATGTCAGTTTATGTGGCTTTTTAAAGTTTCTATAGATGATGCTTGAAGATTTTAGTGTAATAATATTGTACATATTGTTTTAAACTTGTTAGGTATTTGCTTTTTTATTTTATTGTAAGTATTATAATTTCCATATTTCAGTTTCTAACTTTATTTTTACTGAATTGAAATATAATTGATTTTTATATGACAACCCCATATAGAGTAACAAAACTCACTGTCAGTTCTAATGATTTCTCTGTTGATTCTTTTAAATTTTCTATGTAGCCAATCATTATTTGAGAATATTGAATTTATTTCTTCCTTTATATTCCTTATAGCTTCTTAAAATAATGGCTTCATTGTACTAGCTAGGATCTCTAGTCAATGCTGAGCAGAACTAGTGATAATTTGATATCCTTCTCATTCCTGATCTCAGAAGAACTTTTTTTTTTAGCGTTCCACAATATAGTATTAAATTTTTCATAAATAACCTTTATCAAATTAAGGGAATTCTCTTTTACTTCTATTTAAGATATTTTAAATTGTTAACATTTTAAAATTTATTGAAATGACCATAAGATTTTTCTCCATATTAGGTTAGCACAGTGAATTATATTGTTTCAAAGGTTCAATTTGATTTATCAAAATAAATTTTACTTGTTCATTATATCTTTGTTACCCATTATTTATGTTTGGATTAGATTTAATGATATTTTGTTTAAGATTTTTTTCAGGCATTTAAAAAATTTGTAATGTTTTTATGTTTATTAATCATTATTTTTCAAAATAATTTCATATTATCTTTTAAATAGCTGTAAGATCTTAATGATGATTCTCTTTCTGTTCATCTAAATCCTCCCATAAAGCTATTTGTGACATTTTGTATATGTTTAAAAATAATTTTATGCATAAAATTTAGTCTTATTGCATTATTATTACTCCTCTCAAAATTGTAGCATAATATGTGTAACGTTCAATGTAATGTTCTGCCACTATTTTCTATCACGGACAACTTTATAATATATTCACACATTTTAGCTCTAGTACATTGTCTTTAGCATTTGTATGGTATCCCTCTGCATGAAATAAGATTATTTGTTTTACTGTTTAATCTTTGAGTTGTTTTAAATTTTTTTTTTTTTTTTTTTTAAGAGTGCTATGAGAACATCATTAAATGTGTACTTTTATACATTTCTGGGGACATTTCTATGGAATATATTTCTAAAGTGAAATTGCCATCAAGGAGGAATATATTGTTTTACAGATTCTTGATATTTTCAAGTTGCCCTTAAAATTACTAAATACCCTCTAGTAATTTATCATTCTTAACAACATGGATTTTTCCTTTTATATATCCTCCCTAGTGTGGAGTATTATCAATCTTTGAAATGTGTTTGGAAAATTTTGTATTTCCAAATCAAACTACTAATGAATAAATAATATAAATAAGGCATAGTTGTATACTGACATAAACTATAAAATTTGGTATTTCTAAATTTGTATGTAAGATATTTTATTTAGATAAAATATCTTACATACAAATTTTTATCTAAAAATATTTCAGTTATTATTGAGATTGTGAAACATTTAAATTAAACTAGATCCTAAGTTTTTATAAAATTCAAATGACAAAATCTTCCTTGATTTGTTAATTTTTGTGTCATTGACTTTCAATAGAAAGATTTAATTTTATATTCTGGCAGTTAGCAGATATGTGATCTTGGGATAGGTGCTGAAATCCTGTTATTGAGTGGCTTCATTTTCTAAACTGGGGAAAATAAGAATGGAAGCAAGCTTGCTGTATTGGCTGTCCTTGAGGATTGGTTGAGGTGATCAGGCAACTTAGCAGGTGCCTTTTCTTCCTCACTTGCCTATTACCCTCCCTAAGCTGCTTGTGTTTTAATGAGAACAGTTTCCAGTCACAAAAAGGACCTGTCTCCCATGAATAATCTACAAAGTGGTGCCTTCTGCTAGCTAGAAATGGAAAGAAATATGTAAATATGTCTTCCTTTCATTTATATTCTACAAGGAGAGCAAAAGTGAGAGTGGGAGAGAAAATAACAGAAATACAGATCTGTTATGTGGTAGGCATTGTAGATCTAGAGATCCGGTGAGGAATAAATCTAACTTACTGTTGCCTTCAGGAGGCGTCTAAGCTGGAAAATAGACTAAAAGGTGAACTGAGACTGGGTAAGTGCTTTGATGCATGCCAAGTTAACATGTTAGGGGAATGTTCTATGCCAAGGACAGACAAAGGCATGAAAGCAAAGAACAGGCATGAGGGGCTCAAGTTCAAGAAAGAAATCTGACACATGCTGCAGTATAAATTATACAGTAGCAAGACATGTGGCTAAGGAAGGGAGAATGGCAGATCAGGAAAACTCTTTTAAAGTGTTAAAGACTATGTTTCTTGCCTTGGGACCTGTTTCGAAGGCACTGATTTAATCAGTTTTCACAAAATGTTTTTTTGAGGACTCAATAAAGTAAGAAAAAGATACTAGGTATGAAGAGACTTTGTAATTTAAAAAATGTTAAGGAAATTATGTCTAGTTTTGGAAAAGCTCTAAATTATTCTTGATAAGAAATCTTGCTACAAAATTGGCAGACCCATACTTTCCAAATCACCTCTTTTAATAATTTCATTATTGACTTAATTTTGCTATTAGGTATGCTATGAAATTCCTGAAAGAGAATTAAATGAATGTATTCACTGACATATTTTCATCTTAATCTTTTCACAGCTTTTTTTCAAAGTTTGATTTCTGCTAAGACATGCATAACTTTTTAAAAGCCATGGGCAAGCTTATGTACGTCATTGACTTTGCATTTTACCCCCAGCCAGGACTGAGAACAGTACTGTCTTTATTTTTATCAACAGATATGGTCTCATGTTTGCATACAATTATATCTGTTATAGGGGCATATAAAATAATTTGCAATATGACATCACTCAAAAAAGAAGTCCAGTAGTACTAGGATTTTCGAGATATTCAAAACTTGATGGTTATTCTGGAGCTTCCTATATTTGACATCACTGAACTGAGAATTTTTTCCTGTTTTGTTTATTTTTATAGTTGTAAAAGTGTAAAGAAAAAACATTTCTGTAACTATGAACCTAAGTGGTTCCACTGGTCATACTGAAATGTACTCAGAGAAAATCTTATGATGGCATATGAAAATCTTACACTTGCCAGAAAATTCCTCTATTTTCTGATGCTCTGCTGAAATTACATATTGAGAAGTCACAAAGAATAATTGACATGTAGCAATTGTAATGTTCTATTTGTTTCTTCTTTACTTTCTAATTCCTTTTAACTCCTTCATTGTTCTGGGAAGTGTCATGTGGAGGTATATTAACAACACTGGTCATTTTTTGAATGTCTGAAAACAGTTGTATTTTTCAAAGCTACTGATTGCCTATTATATGATTCTTTAGAGAATTAAAATTTGTCAGTCTTTTCCTAAGATGATTTTATTGCATCCAGAGAATATTTTCCTTCATAATTGTTTGCATTATTCTTTGGCTTGTTACAACTATGTGAATATTTAATTTTTTTCATTTCTGCTTTACAATTGCCATGGATCGTCTGCTCAGCTTACAGGTATTTACCTGTAAGTATTTCATTTATTATAAACTTCCTAGGACTTGAGGCAGGGCATGTGATGTGACAAATGGATAATAATGGAGGAGATTTGTCTGTATCACATAATATATTTCTTCAATATTTCTTTAATAATGGGCTTTAGGCAGAATTTTGGGTAAAAGCAACATCTTTTTAAGTGTCTTTACTACTTTAGCAAGATAGAAAGTTCTGCCTATGTTTGTACTGTATATCTGGTTAGCATCTGCTCATTTTTTAAGATTATTCTTTGCCACCTCTTTTAAGATTATTCTTTGCCACCAAGAGCCAAGTTCATCCACTCCCACAGCCTGAATAGTAACTGGACCAGCCAAATTGTGTATCCATAGGCCTGACTTCTTCCAGTAGTTTGGCACCTTGTATGTCCCCAATTTACCATTTACAAACTTTTGCTGTTTTATTTTTGTTATCATTAATTCTTTGAATGATAAAGAGAATTCAATGAATATACTCAGTGACATATTTTCATCTTAATCTTTTCACAGCTTAGAAACATTCAACACACAGCACATTTCTTAACAAACAAAATATTTTTAAATGTTCTTTTGATACAATAGTGAATATTGTGAAAATTCCAGAGGCAAATCATTTATTTATTAGCAGATGCCCACTGTGTCCCTACTGGTATGTATAATCATAATAATACAATTGCTTTATAACTGGTGTGCTAAAGTACAGTAGTTCTTGGTCCTTGCAGTTCATAAGAATTACTTGATACTGTTTGTTAGAAAATGATGAATCTTGACCTCTATTCCTACAGATTCTAGGGCAGGTATTCTGGAGTATAGCTCTGAAATATGTACTTCTCTAAGCTTACCTCTGGTGTTCCTCAGACTACATTCCAGGGGCGATGATTTTGGTTTATTTAGATGGAGTTAATGCTTATCTTCCAGCAACATGTACATGTAACACACACACACACACACACACACACACCCTGCTTAGACTAAGACAAAAGGATTGCTTTCAATACCTCAAGGACCATCAGAATGCAAGAGCTGTCATTTCTTCTATCACCCTATTCACTTCATTTCCCCTCTTCTTCATTCATCCTATTATCCTTTTGGTTTTCTGGCAAAAGGATGTTCTCTACACACATCACTAGCTGATCAGGACATCCCTTTTCATTTGGATTAAATACTAACTTATTTCAGCATGTACATGATCTAATATGTTGTGCTTGGCCAGACTTATTTTTTGAGGAGTGATCATAAGTGACTGGTTTGTCTCTCAAAAAGGTGTTTTATTCCAAGAGAAAGAAGGAACAATATTTGGAATCTCCCATTTTCTCTGTAACAGAAGGGGTGGTTTCTGTATTGCTAAAGATTTTAACATGAGAATTTTTTAGTTTATCAAGTTCTCAACATGACTGGGAAATAATAAAAAAAAACTTATTTACAAATTAAGAGACCACTTGCTCTAATTATTACATAAGTATTAACAAAAATTGATGCATCTTAAAATAAGCCCTCAGAGTAGTTATTAATCCTGGGCAATTTTCTCAAATAAAATTGTTTTATGTGTTGGAATATTTAGTGTAATTTGAAATTACATCTTTATTTCATTCATTTAATTTTATAGTATAGAGAAATTACAGCATATTACTCATGGCTATGCTTTCATTTTTAAAGTTACAATTGTATCACTAAGATTTTCTATTAAATTTGTTCATTCACTTTTTGTTTCTGGCAATATACTGAAAAATTTCCTCTGCACAGTCTGATATAAGGTGATAATATGAATGCAGTAATTGCTACTCAAGTAAATCATTTCTTGAGTTTTACCACAAATAATATTTATTTATCTTTCTCTTCTATTTATAAAAGAATACTGTAGAATAAAGCAATTTTGGTTTTTTTTCTAATATGTATGAAAGAAGACAATCTTGCTGGCTTCAATATTTATTTTAGTTACCTTTTAGGTTTCTTAATATAACACACATAATTACTTTTATGGTTGAGTTTTAAATCTACCCTATCTCCACAACTCTTCTGGAGCATATTATGGAAGATGACACTGAATACTTGTGTTACCAGCAGTGTCACTGGAAGGTGGAATGCCTTATTTTATTAAATTTAGCTTTACCTCCATGTATCTTTATCTCTGTAGTTATCCTTTAAACCTATCAGAGAGCAGGAACTCTGCTCCTTCCCCCATTCTACCTGCCTCCTGCTGTCCTGAATCTCAACTTTCCACAACATGAAGGAAAATTTGGTCTTGTATTTACTTGTTTCCTTCCCTGAAGTTCCAACCTTTCTTTCTCAACTCTGTAATGCTGACCTCAAACTTTTCAGTTATGCTTTCCTACTAACTTCTCTTGCTGCTTTTTATATCACTTTTTTCTTTTTCTTTTCCTAAAATTACCAGTCAACAGTTTCTAAATATCTTCCATCCTTCCACTGTATCAGAGTGGAAGAGAAAATCCATTTTTTATGTCTTAATTCCTCCTCTCAGATTCTGAGCCTCCCACCTCTGTAAGCATATTCTTTACTGCTTCTTTCTTGGATCTTCAACTGTAATCTCTCTGCCGGCTTCCTAGCATCATTTAACAGTACCTTATTCCATTTCATCTTAAAAACAATGCAGAAAAAATTTAAACCCTCCTCTAACTCTTGGCTGCCACAAACAACACAAGTCATTTCTCTGTTCTCTTTTGCAGCCAAAGTTCTTAAAATATTCCTTTATGTGCACTTCTCTATTCTTTTCCTTGAATTCCCTCTTTTTAGCCTCTGAAATCTGGTTTCTGTTTCAGGAATGCTATTAAAACTGTACTTTATGGTGTCACTAAAATTTATCTTAGTTCATGAGATCTTTTAAATGTTATTGGATCTGTTATGGTTTCGATGTGAGGTGTCCCTCAAAAACTCAAGTGTGAGACAATGCAAGAAGATTCAGAGAAGAAATCATTGGGTTATAAGATCCTTAATCCAATCAGTGATATAATCCTCTTATAGAGATTAACTTAATGGTAACTGAAGTTGTAGGATGTGGCTGGAGGAAATGGAAATTGGGGCATGGCTTTAGGTATATATTTATATCTGGCGAGTGGAGTATCTCTTTCTGCTTCCTGGCCACCATCGTGTGAGCTGCTTCCCTCTGCCACCTTCTTCCTTCATGATGTTCTGCTTACCTAAAGCCCCATGAATGAAGCCGACCTTGTATGGTCTAAAACCTCTGAACCCTTGAGCCTTCAAATAAGCTTTTTCTCCTCTATAATTGTGCTGAAAGGGTCTTTTAGTCACAGCAGCAAAAATAAAACCTGACTAAAACAGGATCTTTGAGCAAATATTAACGCTGTTGAATTTACCTTCTTGGAAATATCATTGGGTAGTTTGGATTTGTTGTTTTGCACATACTCATCTCTCCTCCAGTCCTGCTATGATAGAGCATACTGTCACACCAGCAGATACGGTGGTAGGTCATATGACTTGCTGTGCCCAGGGTACTAGTAGTGAATGTGAACTAAGCAGAGGTTTTGAATGTGTGTCTTCCACTTGCCATTTCCCTTAGCACCTATCATCTGCCCTGAGAAATATGTACACTAGAAAACAGGGAGAATGTGGTGACAGATGAATAGAGATGCATTCACTGTAAAGCTTAGAGCTAAGTTCATCCACTCCCTCAGCCTGAATAGTAGCTGGACCAGCCAAATTGTGCATCCATAGGCAAGAAAAATAAGTGTTTATTGTAATTTTGGCAATTGTTTTGCATCATTTATCAGGCAACAGGTGATGTATGTAAAACAATTCCCTGCAATTTTGTGGAAGTATGTTCTGATTTTCTTTTAAAATATCAGAATCCATTATAGAATCTTAGTCTTATTTTTTTGTTCTTTTTTTTATTAGTTGCTCATGACAATACAATGATCTTGACATATCATACATTTGAATCAAATGGGGTATGAATTTTCATTTTTCGAAGTGTACAGGTTGAAGAATCACATTGGTTATTTGGCCACGTATATATATATACAGCAATACTAGTGTCTATTTTATTCTGCTGTCCTTCCTATCTCTCCTTCCCCTCCCCTCCCCTTCCATCACCTCTCTCTACCCAATCTAATGTGACACACTTCTCTCTCTTTTTTTTCTTTCCCCTCACATCATCATACATGTATTTTGTATAACGATGAGGGTCTCCTTCCATCTTCCGTGCAATTCCCCTTCTCCTTCCCATTCCCTCTCACCTCTCTTCCCTATTTAGTGGTAATCTTCTTCTCATGCTCTTGCTCCCTACTCTATTTTGAGTCATCCCCCTTATATCAGAGAAGACATTTGGCATTTGTTTTTTAGGGATTGGCTAACTTCACTTTCTTCCTCTACCTATCCTTCAAGTATGATGCCCTAAACTCATGATCTCAATTTACATATAACTTCTGTGAGCAATTACTCCCAGCAGTAGTTTTGATGGCTATGTGCTAATCCAGCTCCTAAATATTTACCGTCAAACTTGAACTTTCTTCTGCACATCAGAAACATCTTCTCAAAAATACACTGAACATTTTCACTTGATAGTCTCACAAGCACACCAAACTGGACTTCCTGAGTACAGAGCCTCAGCTTATAATTCATCTTACATTCAACCTCAACCATGAGGGGATATAAAACTCTGCACCACCAACATCATTATGAAAATCAGTGTAGGATTTATAATTCATTACATCTTTGCTCTATGCCTTTAAATACTTAACCTGATTTAATTGTCACAATAATTTCATTGGTTTTATAGATATGTATAATTATCCCTACTTTGCAGATGAAGGACATGAAGCCCAATGAGGTTAAGTATCTTGCCCAAGATTACTATCTAATGAGGAGCTGAACCAGGTCAAATGCAAATCTATCTGACTCTAATGGCCACATGTTGCAGACCTACTTACTGAATTTTATGGGTTACTTTTTTTTTTTATTGGTTGTTCAAAACATTACAAAGCTCTTGACATATCATATTTCATACATTAGATTCAAGTTGGTTATTTTTAAAAATCTAAATTTAAGGCCCAAACTGGGTATGTGTCTTTTCAAGGATATTGTGCCTTATATGTATCACTTCTACCTAAAGAGAAACTTTCTTATTATTTTCCAAACAAACCACTCACATTAGTGCTTCTGTCTTTATTTATCCTATTTATTATTTGAAAATGATGCCTTGTTTTTCACATTTATCCAGATATTTATCTTCTCTAATGCACTTCATTTAAAGCTTAAGTTCTCTATTAAAAAAAAAAAACACCTCAAATTATTTTTAATGATACTGGCTAAGTGTTTAAACTCCTATCCGCATTATTTTCCCCCTAGTCATATCAATTAAGATTCTTTAAATTACCTGCAAGGTTCTCATCGTAATCCTATTAAAGCTCTCATACTATGTATAAATAATATCTACCCTACGGAATTTTCAATTTAGTTGGAATTATGCAAGTAAAATATTACAAAAATATAATAATTGTATGGTTTGATAGTCTTCACACCCTAACCATTTTAGCTGTCTCTTGAACACAAATACTTATATGGTCAGCTGAATTTTATGTTCATTTCAAAGCCAATGATATCTTATTAAATAATTTGAAATGAACCTTTTATTTTTATCCCCCATATCATAGCTTTCTCTTCTACTCCTCTCTCAAATATATCTTTGAGATGATTTATATCATTTAGAGAAATATTTTGCTTCTAAAATCACAGATAAATATCTTTCATGGAAATAATTATAGGAATTGATTTATTGAACAAAAATTAAAATCAACTTAAAGTTGGTCAAAATCAAAGCTATCATCTCAAGGAGCTCAATTATCATATTTGTCATCATAATTTTTTATATGATGCTAAATAAAGTATGTTAAAATAAAATGGGATAGATTTACTTAGTGTTTTTAATTTCTTTATGCTAATAATCTATTGGCATTTTTGACATACTTTTTATAGAATGACTTTTCTATTTATATGAAATAGCATAACACATGCAAATTGCTTAGTGCAATTTTAAAACACACAAACAGTATTTTACTAATGGATGTGGTAGGGATGTCTGCTGTAGGTATCTTAAGATCTCATCATGTTAAAAGGTGCAATGAGGAATAGGAGAAAAAATCAGTATTCATGGAGAATGCTGTAGAGGTACATATTTGCATAACAAAGTCAACAAAAAATTAAATAAAATATCCTACTAAAAACACTTGTACTTTGTTACTGTGGGAACCACTGAGAAATAGTCTTGTGTCTTTTCCACATCTGGTGCTTTGGCCAAGTCTATTATTTAATGTTATAATTTTACCTTTTTCCCCTGAGGGAAATAAGAGGAATTAGATGAGGGAGAGTGTTCTCCCTGAGTAATAACTGGACTCTTGGGATCACTGGGAAGTTTTCTCTCTTCAACCATCTTCATGATATGAGGTAGAAATGCTTAATTGTGACCTCACTTTGTTATTAGAATTTGGGGTACTAACTAGAAAAATTTCATCTGTGACCATATATGAATCTAAAGATACAATCTAGAGTCCATAAAAAAGCTCTAAAATATCGGCTATTTTTGTATTCCCCATAAAATGGGTCTTGTCTAATTAATTATAAGGGTAATTGAGAGTTGACTTGGCATCTTGTCCATTTGAAAATTTTTCACAGATTGACACATTAAAGTTTTCAGAATTTTAAGAAGTAGATGTTGGCTTTAAACACGAGTGAACCAAGGAGGGTCACGCAATTTGGACAAGTCAAAGAAAATAATACAATGGAACAGAATGGGTGTTTCTGAAAGTAATAGATTGGAGAGTAAGAATTTAAAAATCTCACAGAAATGTTTATATATTATGGAATCTTAGCACCTCCTCTCATTTCTCTAATCCAGTCATGATTAAAATGTTGATTATTAATGAAGTCATGTCACCCATCTTTCTTTAAAAAGTGAAATGGTACAGTAACATATCTAATTGCTAGTCCTTTACTAGCAAAATTCTCTCATCTCTTATAGCTTCTCAAAAATAGATGTTGAGATTGGTATTATTTCTTTTAAGAAATGACACTTTAGGAATGGAAGGGAGGAGACATGGGGTTAGAAATGATGGTGGAATGTGATGGACATTATTATCCAAAGTACATGTATGAAGACACAAATTGGTGTGAATATACTTTGTATAAAACCAGAGATATCGTGATCTATATGTGTAATAAGAATTGTAATGCATTCCGCTGTCATATATAAATAAAAAAATTAAAAAAGAAATGACACTCTAAATCAGCTTGACTTATTCAATTTTGGACTGGTTACCTTACAAGAGGTTAGGATTATCAAGAACTCTAATATGAATATCTTTATGGATGGGTATTTAGGCATTCATTGTAAAGCAACTAAAATGGAAGATTTTATTTCAGTAAGCTAGGAGTGAGTGCACCATGTTAACATTCTGCAGCTTGAACTACTTTTGGATTATATGCTCCCTAGCTCCCAGGGGATTCTGATTGCCTCCGGACTTGCTGAAAGAGAATGACTTCAATATTAAACTCAATGTTCTGTATGCGATCCACTAAGAAATGGACTGAAAGTATTTTGTTTCTTATAAAAGAAGTAAATATTGATCCTTTCATACCAGAACCTCATCATGTCCTCATGGTCGTTTTGCAATTGACTAAAGAAATTCCCTCTGCATGGAAATTATTTTGTAAGCATTTTTTGTGGAACATGAAAAAAATACAAGCAGGAAGGAATGAGATAAGAATACATAACACCATGGATTAAGCACTGAATTTCATTTACTTTAGCTATCCTCTAAGACTGTGATTCTTAAGCATGAATGTGCATTAAGTATTATTGGAACAGCTCATTGAAACATATTCCTTAGACCCACACTCAGAGATTCTGCTTCAGGAGGTCTGGAGTGGGCCTGGATAATTTGCATTTTAACAAGCTCCCTGCTTCCTGGGTGATGCTAATACTGCTTTTTTGAGAATCACCCTTTGGGGAGCACTTCCCTGAGTACCTTAGGTTTACCTATAACTCTCACCTTCAGAGAATGGTAACTATAACAAGAATATTAACTAAGGGGAGAAAAGAATAAAACAGCTTAGTTTATGTACTGAATGAAGTCACAGTAACAGGATTCCTTGCTTTGATTTAACATTACTAATACATATTTTCCTTACTGATAAAACAACACAAGTAATCTTCTAGGACCTGTTCTGATTACTCCATGTTAGAGGAAATATTGATATTCCTGTTATTTTTAAGAAATTAATTTGTTAGAGCCTTGAGTTTTTATTACAGTCAGGCCTGCAGGCATCTAGTGGAGCCACCCTGATGCTTTCTCATTAACTGATTTCAAACCTCATATTGTCTAGCAGTTAGAGAATATGGGAGTGAACATAATTTTCCATGACAAATAAGTAGTAAATACACCTTTGAGATTAAGGATTAAACTCCACAGGTTATGTTGAAACTCAGGATGGCAGAGTCATTTACAACCTTTGCTAGATATTGACATTGCCTGGGTAACTTAGCAATACTGGTGCCTGGGCTCAACCATTCAGGTGTTCAGATTTAATGGGTTTGAGTTTGGCTTGCGTCTTGACAAAGGCAAAGGGTGTTGGAGCATGGTTAAGAACAGACATGCAGACAGAGAGACAACTACCATTTCTTGAGATCTGCTTTCCATATGTCAGTTACAGTAGTACACAAGACATTTTATAAATATTTGTTTGTAAATCTCACATAAACTTACAAGGTACCCTTTTCCCCCTTTATATAAGGAAGGAGTCTTGAAGAAAAGGATAGAGTAACTTTCCCATGGCAGGGAGGTGTTTAGTAATTGAGGGACTGGCCATTTGAGCATAGGTCAGGGTGGCACTGACATCCTTCAGTCTCTGTTTCCCTGCAGAGATAGTAGCTGCTTCTCTCTCCCTCTGTCTTGCTTTCACTCTTACACTCTGTCTCCTCTCTCCCTCCCTTTCTCCCTCCTCCTTTGTTTTTGTTTGTTTATATTAACAAATCTAAAAACTTTGACCTTTTACAAATGCTGAAAGTTCATGAGTCATTTGAGGAGCAACACATCCTTTAGATTGCAGACTCACACATAGGATGATGATGAATAAAGCTTTGTCTGTAGTACCTTGGCGTCTGGCAAGCATGCTGGCATGGTCAAATATGAATGTGTCCAGAGACTGAAACATTAGATGCATTTTAAAACACATCTGAAATTAATTGGCTTAGTCCACAGTGTAAAAGGCCTTGGATGATAAATAGTCGAGACTCAGAATCTAGCAAAAATTATCTCTGTAATTACAGTGAAACCAACTCTTCGACAAGATTAGGGTAAGCTGAAGAATCTGTGAACTACTTTTATGAGTATGCTAGAATTATTTCTTTTTTCTAATGTTAGTGATCACATGTAGAAATTAATCCACCTGAAAACAGAAAAATAACCTGCTCTCATATATCATATTTTAACAATGCTTTAAAGTCTACAAAGCTCTTTCAGGTGTTTTATAATCTGATTTGATCTCCATTCAGAGTGACAGGGAAAGAGAAAATAATGGCTTATGTATTTGTAGGTGAATACGAAGATTTTTTTTATGTATTTTTAAGTAATTCTCACAATTGGTGAGAAAAGTTATTCTTGCACCTACCTTCCAGGAAAAGCTAAGAGAGGTGAAGGAGCTCGCTCAGGGTAATTGACCCTGTAATTCATAGAGCCTGAGATCAACACCTGGACCTGGTATGAAAGCTTGACTTAAATTTTTCTCTTTACTCTGTTTGATTTTTAGTAGTCACTTTTATTGACCTGAAACACAGTTGAAACTTTGTATAGAAGCAATTATTGATTTTACCTAAATGTATAGGTAAACAATAAAATCAGTAAAAGACAGGCATTCAACTAAAATAATCTACTAAACTCAACTAAAATGACTATTGAACTTTTTTCCAAAGAACATAGAGAAATATCTTAGAATTGTTATATTCTTTGTATGTATTCGTTGTCCAACATCAAAAAGCTCTCTTGCTTCAAATTCTGGAGTAAACTCTGACTTGGACTGTAGCTTGTCATGCAAATTAATATTTAAGAAGAGCGAAATTCTGCTCATAAAATGTGTTCAACATACATAAATATAAAATCATCCTCCAATGTACTTTTCTTCTGTTTCAAGTCAGTTTTATTAAAGGAACATTATAACTTCATGAGGAAAATAATTTCATATCCTTATATAAAATATAGTTATGGTTTCCTTCCATTGATTTAAGTTGAAGCTTTAGAGTCACAAGTACCACTAGATAAGAAACTGCTCTTGTAAGACTTGTACAGTTACTGAGTTGGAGGAGCTCCTTTGGTATTTCTTCAGCAAAACGTGGGCCTCTTGTAAAGTATTTGTATCCATGAATTTTTCTAAAATTAGGTTTAGGACTGTATTATTATCTAATCAGTTTTAAACTACTAAGTAAAATGAGATTTCTATATAAATAGGTTATATATTTTGTCTTTTATAAGAAGGATTCTAAATGTTTAATTGAATGACTTATATGTTCAATATATTATTTTGATGTTTTCTCAGTATTTTATGTTTTCATTTAGAATCAGGACTATTAAATCTATTTTTTTAACCCCACAAAATATCTCCTTTTAGAGAAGGCCTTGGATGATAAATAGTCTAGACTCAGAATCTAGCAAAAATTATCTCTGTAATTACAGTGAAAACCAACTCTGGTGTATACAGTATACATTCGCATATACATTTGAAACCAAGAAACTTCCGGATAATTTTAAGGATACTCCAGAGGAGTTTGAAAAATTTTAGGTACTTTCACTCATTAAAAAACCTAGGAGGCTGCAGTCAACACTGAATTTGTTTCTGTGCATTCAGTGATGTCTGTAGAGTTCATTACTTTAATCCTGTCCCAATTGATAAAAAAAGAGGTATCTTGGGGCAACTGGCTAAAATGTTCTAAAAGCCTATCATGTGAAGAGGGTAATTGAATAGAACACTTTCATGGCACTGTAAGGTAACAATTATCCCCTCTTTCCAGATGAAGAAATGGAGGCCAAGTGAGGTTACAAGGTTAGAGTCAGTAAAAGTCAAGGTTGAGATTCCAAGTTACAACCAATGGACTTTTAACTTATCCTTCAAAAATTTCCCAGACTCTACTGTTACCTTATTTAAAAGGGATGTTTTGTGCATTTCTGAGACCTGCTTGTTCATTTGATGAAAGTCTGGGATTTCTTTCTATCAGTGCAAATTTTCCAAAGGTGCCCTTGGGTAGATAGCCTCATTGCATTTAATTTCCCCTCAGTTGGATGATGTGAGATGTTAAATCTTTTAATAACAGCTATTTGATATCAGCATTATCTGATCAACTGAATATTATTACAGTTCAAAACTTTTTAATACTGCACAATCAAAAATAATTATATAGTTGTTTATCTCTTGAGGACTCAAGTGTTGCTCATTCAGTTAGAAATAATGTGCTCAAGATGGAAGTTTACAGTGGCGGCTGATTCATCAAATGAAACAATACATATTTCTGAATATTCTTTTTATACTATTTGAGAATTCTAAATACATCTGTCTTGTGAAAAGAATGGGAAAACTAATTAATAGCCATTATGATTTAAAACTGAGGATAGCTGTATTATCAGACTATGGTAATTGGGGAAGCTTTGTATATATTGGCCTAATCATTTAGTCACCATAAACTACTTTAGTTCAAAATTTGTTATGTAATTTTAAGCTATTTTTTATGCAATTTCTAAATAGCAGACCTTCTTAACTTGATCATCTGCCATATAAAATAGATATTAAATACAGTAGTTGAAAGAAACAAAGCAGTGATTTTTATTGAAGGGAGCATTCAACTTGGAATGAGGACCAAAACCTTGATTATATTCCATGTGAAGTTGTGGAACTCATCACATTGTGTTTTTAGATCAATAAAATATCATTTTTATTTAATATTCTCTTGCATGATTTAAGATATGCTTTCTGTATAACTCCAAATCTTAGGCAGTAAAGCAAGTATTTATTAAGTATTTTCCATGAGTCAATAACAGCTAAAGTTAGTAGCATGTTATTAAAAGATTTACCTTACTTGTTCTAATACTTTCTCATTCAGCAACATGGCTTTCTTAGACTGGTCTACTTAGGAATGTAATATGTATTTTTTCTCTTAAGCATGTCAGAGCCAAGAGGGTAAGTTTAGAAAAGTGTATTTATTAACAATAATTTAGCATCTTCTTTTCTAGCTTTTTCCATTAACTTTTAAAGATTTAATTCAAAGTATGCTTGTTTCATTATTAAGTATTATAAATAGATCTTTATATAAGTATAAACTGTTACATGGGTCAAAGGTGTTTTTCCTCTCTCTTTTTTTTTTTTTGTTTGTGTGTGTGTGTGTGTGTATTCATGAGAATAGAGCAGTGCAGCCAATGGATTAGGTTAACTCAGATGCCATTAAGTTTATGTGACTCTATATGTTGTGTTTTTAATAACTGAATTTTATTTGAAATGCAAAGGCAATATTATTGCCAGATAATCAAAACTTATTATAAACTCCTTTAAAGATTTAAAACTATAACAAAAAATGTTTTTCTTGTGTGTAATCTCACTTTTCTTTTTTGCTAAATAATACTGTTGTCTTATTCAAACTGAATTCCAACTATTGTTGTATAAAATATAAAAGAAGGAGAGCATATGTTTTCCCTTTGGGAAAAGAACTAGCACATTAGTTGATTCTCTCTCCCATTTCCAAACCCCAAGCATCATGGTTCATCGAGATATCCTCATTTATTAGAGTTATGCTTCAGATGATGATGCTCATATAAAGGCTGCAGTGCATTGTATCTCAGGCATCTTTCACAGTATTCACACGTGCTGTTTTTCATGTCTTCGATAACATCTCCTGTCCCCAAATGTCAATTAAGTAGGCTGCTTGGATGATGATTATAAAAACATTCAGAAATAGCTCCTATGCTTTTATGTTGGATCCTTTTACTAGATTTTAAAATTCTTTGTTATATATGGAATTCTAAAAATATCATCTTATTTTCTTTGCCAAAGAGACATTCTGAAGGAAAATTTGACTTTGATACCCTCAAATGTAATATATTTACTTATGCAATTTATCATAAAGGATGCAGCATGTGGATTTTGGGTATATTACATTAACCCAAGCTGTGAACAATAGAATTCTCCATCAGCTGACAAATACCTTATGATAAAACTTCAAGAAGTGCAAACAGGTCCCCCTTTCTTTTAATTCTGGAATTCAAACTAAATATGCAGTTTTGTGATTCATTTGATGCCAAAACCTGACCTTGGTCTGAACTAACTCAAAAGAAAACCGTATTCTGAACTTATTTAAGGCTATTCATACTTTATTCCAGTCAGTATGAATAGTTCTCATTTTTGAAGAAATATTTATGTCTTTGATTATATGTTGCTACTCCAGACAGCTATATACTCTTCCAAAATTTCTATATTTTTAAGATGCATCTGGTTCCAAAACACATCTGGCCTCATGAACTTTGGAAAGAGATTATAGGCTGTATTAGATATTGTCCTTGTCCTCAAGCAGTTCAGAGTTTATTTAGGTATGTGACAGAAAACACTGCCCTCAATCACAAAGTCAAGCAAACTGACTGAATATCTATTGGCGTGTGCACACACACACACACAATGTGAAACTATGCATTTTATAGCTAATATTGATAATGTGAATTTTTTATTATAAGAGAAAAGCAGTAGTAGATTTTGAATAAGTCTACTGGTATAGTTTTAGAGAATGATAGAACTTGCTTCCTATTTTCTGAGCACCTTTGAATTTATTAATAAAATAAAACCACAGTGAATAAGGAATCTTCTGACATGCACTGAAGCCCTTCAGCAAGCGTATTTTCCATGTAAAAGAAAGTTATTTTGAGAATAGAGCAGAATAATGAGTTTATGGCAAAGTAGAATTTAGTTGGCTTTTGTTACTGCTATTACTAGGTATGATTTTAGCAAATTTTCTAAAATCACTAAAACTGCTTTATTCGTTGCAAACTATTGATAAGATTAGCTACTATATAGAAGTTTACATTGGATAATAATGACTGGAGGGTGCCTGGCATGTAGGAAGAATATAGTAAATGCTGCTTGTTATGAAGCCTTTCTGATCCAGGCCCAGCTGATGATATTATTAGGCTATGAAATTATACATTATTAATTCTTAGCTATTCAAGAGTTATTTTCATTGCATATTAGATTTTCCTTTGACACACTAAATTGTTCTATAATTTTTAAGATTTTATCTCCAATAATTACAGCAGTTGTCCAATAAAAAAGCCACTCTCAGCTGCCTTAGTCCTTCACATTTACTAATGTGGAAGCTGCTTAGCTGAGTCATAGGAGACTTCTAGCTTTAAATTCTAGATTTTTTTCCTGGAAAGTAGAGGAAATTGCAAGTGAATGGAATATGACTAAATATATATTGTTTGAGTGCTTTTTGAACTTTGGGGAAAATAATCTTGTTTTCAGATTTGTTTTTAAAAATGCTTTGTCTTAAACACTTGTGTTATTAATGGTGTTTGACCCCTTCACCTATATGTATCTTACTGTAGCAAGCAACTGACTATAAACACAAAGAGAAATATGATAAGAGATGATAGTCCATTTAAAAATTATGACATATTTCTGCCAGATATAGTGAAGTCTTACTAGGTTGACAACTACCACTGTGATCAAGATCTCTATATGTTTTAAAGTGGCTCATCTGACATGGATGTGGAAGAAAGGCTTGCAGGGTCACATCATGACTTTCAGGAAGACTACACACCTCTACTGTCACGGGCCTCTTCCTCCATTAAACAAAATTATAAATTACAACCTTTCTCGTGTAAATATGAGTACAATTCAAGCATGATTTGTTATTGCATATTTGTTGTTAGATTTAATCATTTTTCTAGATTTAAAACAAATTAAGACATTTTTGAGAACTCTAAAAGTAACACATACCCTAGGCATTATGCCTACTTCGCTTGCCTCAGAAATATATTGGCTCCAGTAACTAGTAGAAATTTGCTAATCGTCCCCCACTAAAAGCTTGCGTAGAGCTGGGGATGTGGAGTATCTTGGTGGTACAGTTCTCTTCTAGCATGTGCAAGGGCCTGGGTTTGCTCCCTAAGACTGAAAAAAAAAAAAGAATCCATAAGTAGGCAGATCTTGACATGTTTGGGGGTAAAAAACAGAGGGTACCACTACAATCCCTAGATTTCTATAAGAGATCTTTCAGGCATAAAATAGAAGCTTGGCAGAGCCAACTTCAGGCTTCTTCAAAAACAGAGAAAAAGAAAACTCATCTTTAGCATAGACTGACACACTCTGTCCTGACTCCCTCCAGCTTGGCTTAATTTCACTCCATCTCCACCCCAGGCTTCTGGATCTCCTGCTTAGCAAAATGACAGCAAAATAAATGAAAACTATTCCCTTCTCCTTTCATTGTACTAGAAAGATTTGGAAAGACACCAGTTTTTTTGGCAGAACCCATCTTAACACTCTATTGAAAATGCACAGACTATCTTTTGTCATCATGAGGAAAAGAAAAGATCATTTATTTTTACTCAAAAATATGATATTAAAAAGTTTATTCTTAAGCATTGGTTACTATAGTACATGATAAAGATCTTTAGAATATGTTAGGTTGGCACAAAATCGAGAACAAACCTTTTCAATTAAGGTAGAGTATAAATCAGGATGAGAAATGATCTGAAACAAAAGAGATTTCATGGGTGAAAAACAAAATTACCAAATTTAAAATCTGAATGAAAACAGAGACAACTGATGGAAATTTACCACATCAGTAATATAGATGGGAAGCTCAGAAAATTCTCCTGGAACTCAGGAAAAGTATAAAGAGACTAAAATGAAAAAGTGACAAGTGACCAAGAGAGCCTGAAGTTTCAATCTTCTTTAGATTGACTTCTTCCTAAGTCTGGACCCCTGAGCTCCCTTTTCTTAGAAGATTTACTTTAAAAACTTATAGTTGTCAATTCTGTCTCTTCCCCCTTGAGATATACACCAAATTTGTCCCAGCGTATTTTGCAGGTTTATAATCTAGGAGTATCTTTCCCAAGACATGGGAACCATTCATTCAAAATATGGTCATCAAGGAAGATGGCAGCTCTTTCAGTTTTGTGGGAGAATGGAAGCCCTACTTCAACAAATACCAATTAGCAAACAAAGACCTAACCACATATAACAAAGTCCCCCTAATATCCTTCAGTAATTTTCCACTAGGATACCCTACTTCTTAAAAACTCTTCTATTTTTTAATTCAGTGGACTTTAACTTGATCTCTTTTCCTTTATTGCAGTAATCCTGAATAAAGTCTTCCTAGCTCATTTAAATATGTTTAATACAATTTTTCTTGGACACATGGAGACCTAATAGGTATTTAATAAGTATCCAAGAAAAGATCAGAGCAAACAGAGGAGAAGCAGTAATTTAAAATAGTCAAAGAAAAATTTTCATAGGTTCAAGGAAGTCTTGAGTCAGCAAATTAAATTGGTAAGCAAAGTATGGAATAACAAATTAGAAGAAGTCAATGAATTGAATATGGTAAAATATCTTACATTTCAAGGACAAAAACTCTTTATGAGATTTTAGACAAAGGGGAAGAGGGCATCAAAATCTTACAGGAAAATGTTTAACCAACTTCAGAATTAGGACATAAATAATTCTTTAGTGTTAATATGGTTATAAAACAGCACAAATATCAAAATATTTGGAAAATAAGAAATGTTAATTCCAAATCATGTTTTGGCTTTCAAATGTCAGTATTTCTGAAGAAACCTGGTAAAAGAGGCAAGTCAATAGACAATCTTATTTTCATATTGATAATACCAAGGAAGACATTATTCATTTTTAAAATAAACACTTTATTGGAGTAAAAAGAATGTTTACTTTCTGAATCAATAAACAGAATAATAAATAAAAATGGGTTAAAAGAGCCATATAAACCAACAAACAAAAAACTCCTAACAATAGAAGGGAACATAAATATTTATGAGGAAATTTATGACATAACATAATAAATGTGATGGCTAACATCTCTGCCAAAATGAAAGCTCACAAAAGAAAGAAGAAGAAAGACTCCAATATTGGGGCAAAGGAATAAAATCTCAATACTTGCTATTTACAAGAGAAAGTTTAGCAATCATTTACCATGACATAAAAGCTTAAACAAGATGGAAAAAATATCAGAAGGATTAAGGTTTATAAATCACAAGCAATTTTACATCACAGTTAAAAAAAACAGATGTGATTGATGAGTCAGAAAATAAACATGCAATTTTAAGTAATAAAAAAACATAAGAAACATCAAATGATAAATAAATACCAGCATACTGCATTTAAGTGACAGAAGTAATATTAACTTATATATCAAACTTGAAAGTTTAGAGAAAATAACCTTATTTTGAAATATTTGTGTATCCATACAAAATCTATTCATATTAAGCCATGGAGAACTTAAAAATTCCATGAAGCAAACACTACTGATGCTATCTATATTCATTTTTACCATAATAGAGTAAAACTAGGAATTTATTTTTAAAAAGACATAAAATACCCATTGAATTAAGCAGGATTCCCTAGAAGTAAGTGATTGACGCAGGGAATACAAAACAAAACCCAGAAAATGAAAGAATAGAGTGTTGGGGGGCGGGGGGACTTGAAGTCTAGCCTCAGTTTCTCCCAGTAGAAACTGTGATATATAAAAAGACCCAGAGAGGTGTCCCACCTTCAGGAAGGGGAGTCCAGGCTTTTGTACTGTTTTATCACCAAGCCACTGCCTGAGGGTACCATGCCCAATTGCCTGGAGAAAGGTACAGCAGTGACCTATGGTAGCTTAGATGTATGCACTGAGCAATAAGAGGAGATCTGGTTGGGGTACTGTCCTTTATGCCAGCCACACTTTCAGCTAAGATTCAGTTTAGCTGCAAGAAAAGAAAGCCCAATGAGAGCGGCTTAAAAAGAAAAGGGTTTATTTTCTCAATGAAACAAGAAGTCCAGAGTCAGGCAGTTGAGACCAGTGCATCCACTCAAGGACATTCTTATCCCTCCCTTCCATTGTACCCTAAGTATGTGCTTTCAGCTTCCTGTTGAAGCCAACTGCTAAAACCCTGGGAAAGTGACTACACTCTATGCAGGAAGAGGGAAAGAGCAGAGGACCAATGAGACAAGTCACCAGTAGGAACAGTAAGCTTTCTTAAGAGTTCTTTCACAAGTCTTAACAGTCTTTCCCTGCAGTAGCACCTCAGGACTTCTGTTCACATTTCATTGGTTAGAACTATACCCAAGCCTTGAGAATTCTAGCATCCTCCTCCTGAATGGACCAACACTGGTAAGAAGGTGATTTACAATGGCTTTGAACAGTGTTTGCCAAACCAATCAATTTCACATTTGAGATAAATGATTCTCTTAATTGACTTTTAGAAAAGTATAAATTCAATTCTACTATTATATCATACTTATAAAATAACAGATAAAAAAGTACACATAAAATTAAGCAATAGTCCTGAGCTGTACTCAGAAGAAAATTATTTTTCATAATGAAGTGAACCAAGTATTAAATACAGCAAAAAATCAAAAAAGCTAAGAATATGTTTAAGGGGCATAAAGGAAAACTTCAGCAAAAGCAAAAGCTGAAATTCAAAAATTAGGGAAAATGTCATTGTTAATTCAGTATTTCTTCTTTGACAAGATCAATAATAAAAAGCCAATCCTTGGCAAGACTTACAGAAAAACAAAGAGAAAAGCAGTATCTTATGTTGGGAATGATTGAGCAGATATTGAATGTGAAATTTCTATGTTCAAATAAGTTCAAACATGTGAATGAAGTAAAAGATTTATAGTAAAAATTAAGTGACTGAAATTTATGTTATACTTAATTTAAAAACTTGGGGGAAATAGTTAACACAGCCATTTAGGTTCAAAACACCATAAGTCAGACTGAAATGGAAACAATTTGAGTGAAGTCCTCCACTTAATTTTAAAATAAGTTTAAATTTTTTTAAAAAAAAATTTGATATTTTGCTTACAGGAATTTTTCATGGGGAAAGAATGAAAGATGTCACTGAACTTACAATTAGCACTGTTTGTCAGCACTGCTTATAGGTAATACTAAAAATCATTCATTCAACTGTGTAAAATTGAGTTTAATTAAACAAAGGATATGTTGATTAAGTTGAACTGTATGAAATTACTGCTATTAACCATTTCTCATCTGTAAAGATAGTAACTTCATATGGTCCAACCTGATAAATACACACAAACTCATACTTACATACGGTAGCATTTTAACTGGCTATCTCTAAGTGAGGAAACTAGAAGTGACTAATTTTTCTAGTTAGATTATAGTAGAGAAATTACAGGAGCACATAACATGCGTGTATTACTTTGAAACCTCTCACGAAACTACAAACTGTCAGGGAACAGGCATTTGGCTTATGTAATTGTTGTATTCTTGGTGCAGGAAAAAGTGAATAATGTTGAATCAGTGGCTGAAATAATTATTTATACTATAAAAGAGCTAGGGAAATTGCTCCTTAAATTATTTACTTCACCATAAGGAAGGGTTAAAGCAGTTTTAAGCCCATCATGCTTAATTTAGGCAAGTATTTCTCCCCTCATGTATTCGTATCTGATAAGATGTTGCTGTGATATGTGAGGTCAACTATCAAACTGTCATTGAAATTGTCTAATTAAATTTCATGAACATAACTTGATAGGAGGAATCTGCAAAACCCAAAGATAGAGATATAGATGATCAAGAGAACATAGCTTTCCAAAAGTTTAAAATAGAATAGAAACATGATATTTTAATTCAGGATAGTATAGTGGTCTGTGAAATTACGTCATATTTTACTAATTTATTATCTAAAATTCTCAAATTTCTACAATGGATTCCTTGAAGATTTCAAATGATTCTGTACACTGTGCTGCCAGGAAAACTGCATTGCAGTATTAGAGTTAAGTTATTTCCTTCTCTAGTATAAAGAGGGGCATGAGAAACCACTGCCTGTGATGGGCTTTAGTGCAAAAAGAGATTGAGATACACATTTGCTCAGAAATCCTATTAGTGCCTCTATTGAAGAAAAGGCAAAGAAAATCACTGAACTGTTAATGATTTGCCTACAAATTTTTTTGTCCAAATGTTTGGATAAGTTGACAGGAGTTAGTTCTATAAAAACCTTTTCTTTCAAATTATTCCATCGATGTAAAATTCCTTGATCCAACAGCATTCTTTGTGGCTCCTCTTAATACCAAATGCTAATTTTTGCCTACATAATAAATGAAGGAGGGGTTTTGTACATTCTTTGTCCTTACTCATAGGGTTGATATATGTTTTAATAAGTTGAAATTTTACAATTGATTTGTTATTTTTACTAAACAATTTATCTTCCCAGTTATCTAATGGATGTGATAATCTGTACCAAAATTAGGAGATTTTGCATTCTATTTATAAAAGAAATGTAGCTCTTGGGTATAAACTTGGGCTTTGAGTGGAGACAGTAGACCAGTAGTAGACAGGGTAGAAAGAATATTTATGACTACTATAAATAGATTTGGTCATAATATTTTGTTGGCTACTGTCACATTTGATTTGCAGTTTTCAAAAAACCAAATACAGTGTCTTTGAATACAATGCTGCCTAGTAACAAAGAGCTTATAAAACCTGAGTGATGTTCCATTTATTATTCCGTTAAATTTTTTTAAAATTTTGGTCATAAGTAGCTTAAAATAATGATTGAAATAATTCATTCAAACTTGGATTCCTTATGTGCTACAAAAGTGAAAGTTTTTTTCAGAAATTAAAATATATTTAGTAGTAAAATTTAGTAAAATGCAGAGCTTATATTTTCCAGTCATGCTATCTTCCTCAAGGGTTCAGGTAAGGAGTTCTTTTTTTCCCTGAGAGAATGTACAAGAGATTTTTGAAACCATGAACAAAGAAAGGCAGCAGGCTTAGAAGTATGAAGGATAAAGCTTGCTTGGGAGTCTTCATTCCCACTGGTATTTACTCAACATTAATCTAGGAAGAAATTGCAGGATATTTTCAATCTAACTGAAATTTTTAAATAAATTTTAAATGTTTTATCTGTAAAAGGAATACATTTTCTTCTCTATCCTGCCTTTTTACATTTATCACTAGTGTCAGAAGGTTCCATTTAATGGAATTTGGGAAATTCAGACCTGAAAGACAGAGTACAACCTTGCAATTGATCTCCATGTTTGTCAAGAGCCCTGATGATTGATTTGATTGCTGCTCTGGCAGATAGAGAAAGGAGTGTTCATTTCATGATCAAATTGCGATAAAACAGTTCTTAAAGATGAATGCTTCTTTCATATTTGGTAATTCTTTCAATGCACACCAGGGTCCCTCTTGCCTGGGCTCTCCCTGAAACTTTCCTTTTGACATTTCCATTAAACTGTAAAAAAATTAGTGTTGACTGATTAACATCTCACTTTAAGAGCTCTACTAAAAGCCATATTCATGAATCAAAGTCAGTGTGCACCACTGGTAATTAACTTGACAAAATTCAGCTTTCCAAGCTAATCATCTTCTGGCTGCTTTATGTAATTGCTGTCAATTCAGATCTACAAAACAATTGGAGTCCACTAAAAGGGACAGAGAGGCAGAAGAACTAGTGATTAGGCTGGGAACATTTTCTGATTAAAACACTAGAGTATAATGAGGAAACAGAAACACTCAAAATGTTGACTTGAGAGTCCCACATTTATAATTATATAAAAATAGTCTATATAAGATCCAACTGATGGTAAGAGTTCAGTGGTGGGATACAATGTAACAAATATCCTAAGGGTTGCCATGTGAAAGTTACCCTCAAAGAACAGTAGACTACAGCCGGCACTGGGTTTAGAGGTCACTGGCTTAGAAAGCACTGCCTCTACACTGAGACAGGCTCAAATGCTAGTGTTTTTCTAGATGTGTCATGTTGGATATATTACTTAATTTCATTCAGCCTAAGTTTTCTCATTGGGAAAATAACTTCACAGAATTTTTATGCTTAAAAATTAAAGTAAATAATGGCTTTGCCATACACGGAATATAAATTCCTATTCTTGTGGTTGTAGATGATGTGGAGTTAAAATGAGCATGTATTCATATATGAACATAGAAAAGTTAATGTTTGATTTATTCTACTGTCTTTCCTATTCCCACCCCACCTCCCTTCTCTTCATTCCTCTTTTGTCAATTCCAATGAGGTTCTATTCTTCCTTCCCCTAACCTATTGTGTGTTAGTGAAATAAACTTGTTAATAAAGGACCAAAATTTATATGATGAAAACATATGACACTCCTGAGGATGAGTTAGGAAGACATAGACACAGAAAGTCATGCCCGTATCTTGTCCTTGGATAGGAAGATCGATGTGAGGAAACATTGCTTTCTCTGTTAATGAATTTCTGTTTATGTTTATGAGTTTCTCTCAAAAATCAGAATATAAACTTTTGTGAAATAGATAAAATAACAGATTCTCAACTTCATAAGGATAAGTAAATTTAAAAAATCTTCCAGAAAAAAAATCTAAGAACAATAAAAAAGGTGGCTAACCCAACCTTGTAAAAAAATCTTACTATTATTTATTTATTATTTAACTCTATTGTAGTTCAAATGAAGTTTTTGTTAAAGCTTTTGTTAAAATTATAATTACATTTGAGCTCAAGTTACATCCTTCTATTTTAACACTTTGGACCATCATAGAAGTAAATTTGTGTTGGTCATTGCAAAATGTGGACTTACCTTGGATATTTTTTTGAGTCTGTTCTTATCTTCCTTATCATTTTACTTCTTTCCCAGTTGAGGTTTCTGTAATCTTTCATTTGGAAATTGTAATAACTCTGTTAGTGCTCTTTATACTTACAATATTTTCTTAAATTTTCTCTTTAAACATCAGCCAAATGATCAATTGATCAATTGCAAGCCCATAATGTGGCCCATTCTAACATAAAATATGTCAATGTCTCTACAGAGCTCACTAGGCAAATGTCAAGCACATTAGCATGAAATGACAGATACTTTAGAACCCAGCCTCTGACTGCTTCTTCAATCTCATCTGTAACAGTAACTCCAAGGGCTTCTCCCTAAGACCTCCTACACAGGAGGCCCTTTCTTACTACCTAGAATTACTTTATAACTTGCTTCACTGGGATGATTTGGTTCATTCTAAAGAAACTAACTAGGCTGCCACATCTGTCTTAACTGGGGTGGGCCAAGTGCAATTCCTCTGGAGTGTCTCAAATTTACAGCTCACAAGTGAATTTGCCTCTTTGTTTCATTTATGTACCAGTCTTTCCCACTGCTGAGTGCATTCTTCAGGACAAAATATTTATCTTTTTGCATTTAGTGCTTGACATAGTGTATGTAAACAAATACTGATTGTTAATAAATACTGAAGCTGAGTTAAATCCCAACTGAATACTTTTTCATAAAAAAAAATCACATACATACACAGACAGTTGACATCTCAAACTAAACCAACACTAAACTTCTGGAATAAAAGGGCAGATACAACTATTTTTAGTTTATTGGATAAATCCTTCATGAATTTTTTACTTCACTTTACATCAGCTTTAATAATTTTGATTTTTGGACTTCAATTAATCTCAATTTCTTCACTTTTAGATTGTGATTCCAAGAAAACCCATGGTGAGAAAGTTTCTCTTATTTTTATAATCCATTCTTCTTCCTGTGTTTACAAAGTTATCATGTTTTACTACAAATAGGTATGAGAATAATGCACTGAAATAAAATAATTGATTAAAAATAATCTGATTGTTTAGCTCTAATTACAAGGCTACTGAGAAATTCTCTCAGTCATAAAACTGCATCATTTAAATGTATTTAATTTCATTTTCAATAACATCTAATGATCAAGTATTTGCACCAGATATTATAAATGTCAACATAATATTTGAAATAACCTGTGCATTAGATGTTATATTTTATATGTGAGAAAATATGCTATTGAGAAGTAAAATAAATTCACTGTTATAACTTGTAAGTGCCAAATCTCATTTTACTTTGAATTTATTTTCCTTGATTACAAGGTATTAATTCCATTTTTTGCTTGTCTTTTGTGATGGATGTTTACATGTAACTATTTTTAGATGAATTGAAATTTAAAAGTTCTGAAAATTCCAGAAATAAATCCATAATGTCTTATCATTACTAATTAAATTCATTTGAAATTCTAATTGTGCTTTAAATTATTTTTTAACAGGCAAATTTTTTTCTTTGTTTATTATATGGATAAAGCTTATATTTTTAAACTTTCCAAGAGTTTTACATATACTCTGAAGAAATGAAACAAAACCACTTTGATTTATAATACAGCATTCTCTCAAATCAGACAGACTGGCCCAATAATATCACATTACAGTGGGAATTTGGCCTAAAATGCTTAAAATATAACCCGTGTAACCTAGCCACAAATGAAGGGCGCCAATAATGTTCTCCTACTGTTTGATGATAAAAAGAACTTAGGAAAGTTTCATTTATCCTGCTCTTTCACTGTGCTGCAAGGTGACTGCCAAGTTGAGTTTTACAATAGCTTAAATGGGCTAAAACTAAAAGCATTTAGTAGGGTGGTATTTCACCACAGTAGCTCCATTGCTCAATAGCTGAACCAAGAGCTACCCAAAGAGGGAAAGAAGAAAATCCTTTGTTTTGTTGCAAAGGATTCTACCCAAATGAGCTTGCATTTGATTACTTAATATTACAGAAATGGCAAAACTTTCAAGTGGGTCAGTTTTTTCTCTGCTGCTTTTCACTCTCTTGTCATTTCTATAACTGGATCTCTTAGGTCCTTTGCCTTCAATCCCTCAGGTCTTTCAGACTTCAATACCTAGGGGTCTTTCAGTTTTCTTATAAGCCTTCTTGACCTTGGAGATTTACTAATAGAAGGTGCTCTGGTAATTTTCCTCATCTACAATTTATTGAATGTCTACTATGTGCCAAGCACTGAGTAAAGCATTAGCACAAGGTGAATGTGCAACTAATCTTAGAAGAGATTGTATGATTTCTTCATACAATGATGAAGGCAAGACTCAGTTCTTTTTCTAGAGGAAAAACACATTTATTTTGGAAGATAGGTTAGCCAATAATTAAATTCTGTTATCTTAGAGTAGACAATGTGTTAGCTAGATGAATGTATTGTTACAGGAATGTGAAGAGCAGAACAAGTTACTCTGCAGGTTGGGGTAGGGGTAGGGGAAACTTCACTGAAGAAGAAATCTTCCAGCCTTGTGAAGGATTTCCAGGAGAGTGATTGGGTGCTTGCTAGACAGCCGAGGCATGGACAAAGCAATGGGGTTGAGGAAGGACCCAGCACATCTTGAGTTCTGCTCAGTTGGACAGGAATGCAATGTATGGGATATGGAGTGACAATGCATAAGAAAACTTAGACTTGCTCTAGACTTTCAAGGGCTTTCTTTATGATGCTAATAAATTTGAATGTAATCATGGGCCATGGAGGTCAAAGCAATTTTTAAAAATTAATAATTTTAAGGGGTGACATAGAGGTATAGAGATTGTTGCAATAATGTTGTTAAAGATTACCAGCTTTGCCACTTAATAACTATGATACCAAATTACTTTTCCTTTTTGTGGCTCAGTTTTGTTTATTTTATGTATGTTTATGTGTGTGTGTGTGTACATATATATTATATATATAATATATATATATAATAAATAGTCTAATATATTATAGTATAATATATATACTATAACGTAGCACAGTTTAATTTACATACTAAATATAATATGTATAATAATATAATATTATAAAATAATGTCAATTCCATTAGATCGGTATAAAAATTGAGGTACTATAAACCAAGTATATAGAATGGATACTTGAAATAAAAAAACAATAAAACACCAGAGATGAATGCATGAACAGAGTGAAGATAAAAAAGAAGCATCAAATTAAGCAGAGTTCTGGAATGAATTAGCTTCTATTTGGTGACTAGTTATTTATGATGGGACAAAGTAGAAACCAGTGAAGTTTTCTGCTCAATCTTTCAGTCCAGGAAACAGTCATACTAATATCAAAACTTATAGAATGCCAGGGCTGATTAAAGGAATTCTTGTCACATTTTTTGTACCAAGGATTATATATACAAAGGCTTTCCAGATAATTTCTGGAACATTCATAACATTTCTGTAAGATTATATAGGCTAGCAATAGTTAGTAGTGGGGAGAGAAAGATTTGGGAGTCAAAGGAATAAAAGATGGTTGGTAAAACCATACAGGCTGAATGGGTGGAGTAAAAGAAAGAATCTCTAGGTATCACAGTTTTTAAGAATGAACAAGGGAGAAATTGCTAAAGGTAGATTCATAGGTATATTGGGAAGGGAGATATTTGAATTTAAGATTTTTGCATAGAGATATAGCACATATACATATTATCTATTTGAAAAATAAAATCACTGTACTCAAGAACATTTGGGGGAATATCTTCTTCAAATCACAGCCATGGTTATCATCGTATGTATTTATTTCTAGCATTTTTCCCCCTAAACAAATGCAATTTTTAACCTGTTTCATTCTCTTAATAGTTATCATGATATATAACTTCCATGCAATCTTTTTGGGGCAGGGGGCAGTACTGGAGATTGAACTCAGGGGCACTCCATGATTGAGCCACATCCCCAGCCCTATATTTTTGTGTGTGTGTGAGTGTGTATTTTATTTAGAGAGAGGGTTTCACTGAGTTGCTTAGCATCTGCCAGTTGCTGAGGCTGGCTTTGAACACACTATCCTCCTACCCCAGCCTCCCGAGCTGCTAGGATTACAGGTTTGTGCCACGGTGCCTGGCTCTGCCATATGATATTCAGAATCACTACATTTAGTAACTTCAAAATAGCCTATATTGAATTGCACTGAATTTATTCAACTGTTTCCCTACTTGGAGATACATTACAGTTTTTTTTTCTTTATTTTCTTCTGGCAAATATTTTCAGAACTAAAGCTAGTTTCTCGCTTTTTCTTTAGGTGGTTCTATTGATGAGACTTAACACAGATCACAAAATGTCAAAAGTTACTTTATCTTAAAAACAAACAAACATATTTGGTTTTCTAGTAATTATTATTCACATAACTATCACAGTGTTATTGGTGCTCTGAATCCCCTTATGGTTAGTAGTTTTCAATCAAGATACAGGTATTGACAAAAATGCTTCATTTATTTTGAAAAGATAAAATATTGGCCAATCTTGTTATTACTAAATTATACTAATTGTCAAAACATTTTGAAATATTAAAGTACTGCTTTAAATAACATTGGCAATTTCAATATTTATTAAAGAACTTAACTGGTTATTATTCAGTAAAGAACTATCTATATAACTCACTGTTATATATCAATATAATCTAGATATATTATACATTATTGGCGTAATTAATTTGATAGCATAGGCCAATAAAACAACCCTTTCTGTCTCTACCATTTAGGGTCCAGTTGAAAAATTTGTATTTCTTTTTGTCTTACTTGCTACTTCTTTCATAAATGAAACAATTATCATACGCTTTATTTATGTCACTTTTTCAAGCCAGTTAAATTTTGTATGCATAAATAATAATATTCTGGGGCCAGATATTTTGTAAGGCTCTTTACTGAGTCACTTTCAAAATTGTTTTATGTGTTAACATATCCATCAAATGACAGCTATGTGCCAGGTATTTCACTTACTCACTGCTATTTCTGGCCCTTTTTAGATCTTTGTACTGTAAACATTAGTATCTGAAGTTGAATAGTGGGGAGCAAAAAGAAATAACTCAACCAAAAAAAACCTTTGTTGTTAGGTTTTACAAATAGTTTGGAGTGAGGTTTTAAAAACATTTTGGTTCCCTCTGAAGTTTTAAGAATGTTGGTGTCGACTGATTTGTGCCTCTCATCTGTTTTATCAAAGAGAAATCTGTCTGATGACAGGAGAGAGGTGGAAAACATTGTTGTGGTTTAGAAATTATACACTTGACAAAAAGTCCTTTTATAGCTTGTGTGACCTGAGTTAATGAGTTCAATTCAGTTCGGATTCACAAACCCTGATAGTTCTGTTTGATTTTAATAGAGCTAAAATTTTGTACAAGATAATGGTGCAGATGGCCTTGCCAGCAAAACATTTACCTAAAATGGAGTAGATTTTCATGGTACATTTAATAAGAAACTATTTTATAAAATGGGTAGAATAATATTTTTATTTTGAGTTTTGTTTCATTTTGCATTCTATTTGCATTTAATTCTTGGCAATCATTATACTTTATGTCTTTATTAGGTTTAAAAAATATATTTGATGATTTACCAAGTTTGAGCAACCTTTATTGGATTTAAAAACTTTAAAAGCATTTAGATAACACTATTCATGAGGAAGTTATTGTCAGTCTGATTAGGAAAGAGATTATGTTGTTGGTTTTTTTTTAACAGAATGATTAATTTACTAAATGGACAAATGCTTGTGGAGGATTTCCATATACTGAATTAATGATTCAGCCTTAAAAAGGAACATTTATATTTCATGGGGTTTACGTTGCACCTGAGAAGGTCAGCATGATAGAAATTGATGAATAAATTCCAGGAATAATAAATTTAAAGATAACAAAGCAGCAAAATGCATAGAGGTGATTATGTGAGCATCAGTGTGAGTGTAAGTGTGTTTGTATGTGTGTGTGTGTGTGTGTGTATGTTGGTGATTGTTTTAGGAAAGGTGATCAGGAAAGGACTTTCAGGGAAGGTAGCCATGTAAAGACATGGGGTAAGAATTTTAGACAAGAAAGGATAACTGTAGAGTTTGCCAAGAACCCAATGAGCAAAGGCAGAGTGATGAATTCCAGAATCCAAGTGGTGAGGCAGGTTAGCCTGGGGCAGAGTGATGCATGATGCTTTTGTGTTTCCTTCTAAGCTTCTAAGTATGGCAACCCACAGAGGATTTTAAACAGTGCAGTGACCTGAGATGACTTGTACTTTTAAAAATATCACTTTGGCTGCTGTTTGAAGATGGATTGCAGAAGTTAAAGGAAGTAAGGCTCTAATCAGGTTATTATAAAACAGTGGCATCAGTGACAATGCAGAGAAGTGTGGAAAATGAGTCATATATAATGTTGATGGACTTGACTATTATCTGGTGTTAAAGAAGCTTTCCTTAATAGGAAGTTGAGATACAAGGAAGGGCAAGTACAATAGCGGCAATAGAAAGAACTGTTTTGGCAAAAGAAGCTTGAATTTCATGACCTCTTACTAGTTAATGAGTACTCAAAGTTGACTGCAATGGAGGAGAATATTGGAAGCTTTTTAGATAGAGAGACCCAGACTATGAAGAGCATAACATAAAAAGTTTAGGAGTTTATACATTTTCTTACAGTCAATGAGAGTGAGTACAGATGTCTGAAAAAGACAGTGTATCATTCAGTGCTTTGGGCACAGTAATTAGCAATAACACATAGTATGTTTTGAGGAGCTGACTGGACACAAGAAGACCTGCTGGGTAAGAAAGTAATAGGTAGGTTATAAAATGAATATGTGAGCCAGAGGCCAGGTTCAGAGTTAACTGAGTCATGCATGTAAGGAAGGATGAAAGGTAACTCCAAGGTGGACAAGAGCAATACATATTACTGTTAATCCTTGCAACCAATCATTGAGGTAAGTACTATTCTTATTTTCCAGATGAGTAAACTGAGGTGTTCAGTTTCTCATATTGACATAGTATGTTGCCAAGTTCTCTCAGTTAGTAAATATTGAGTGGAATATTTAAACCCTGGTAAATTATACAACACTGCCCACAAAAATGTTCTGAAACAATTTAAAATTTCCAAGAACTGGTTGTTGCTTGTATATTGTACTACATTTTCTTAAGATATTTATTTTCATGCTGGAATAGTCATTGTTCCTGAAAATGTCTATGATCTTTTATAGATATCACTGTTATTATCCTCCAGATTTTGAAAACATAGTGCAAAATGAATAAAACATTTAAGTGGAACTTTGGCTTTTATCCTCATTAAATCACAAATGATATTAATATGTTTGTTCCTAAAGCATTTTATATTAGATGTCCTTAAGCATTTTATATTAGATGTCCTTCCGGATGTAATCAATTATCTATGGAAAGCCTCAGTGGGGATCACCATGCCTTAAAAACTGGAAGAAAGCTAGAGGAATCAATTTAGTGCAAGAGAAAATGCTTTTACAATAAGTATTAGTTTAAAGTTATAGGTGCAGTGTGTATTTTCAATCAATCTTTTTCTGCCAATTTAAATTGAAATGTGTTAGGCCTGAGAAAATCTTTAAAACTCCCTACAGATTATTTTGCCTCATCCCTCAGCCTTCTTTGATATTAGTAGATTATTTCAGTTTGATTATTTTAATTGTTGTAGAAATGAACCTAGTATTTTTCTGAATATTGGTTCAAACTGAAAAGCACCTATACTTCATTATCTCTCTGGAATTCTATTCCATTTTGTAAGAATGGTTCAGGGATTGTGTTATATAATACTTTTATAGAACTGTGATTCTTAAAGAGAGTTAAAAATTGCCATCAATTAATATTCATCAATTTCACATGGTAGACATTACATTATAGCAAAATAAATGCACAGGAGACAGCCTATATCTCCATTGTCCACCTTTAAGTTTAAACTGTAAGAACTCTGATTTTTTTAACAATAAAAATACTACTTTTGATGTATATGCCTAGTCCTATATATGTTTTCAGATACTGTGAGATATTTTTGTACCATTTAATATATCTTTAGAATAGGAAAATAATGCTTCCTTTGGGTGAGTAGGAGACAGATTATAGATTCAGTTCAGTAATGTTTTATTAATAACCCGTAGGTCTTGAATGAGCACTGAGCTCATGAAGAAATGATCATACCATCTACACAATAGCAGTAATTGTACACATTAGTTAATTTGATCCTCTAAACTACACTAATAATCAGTTCTTTTTTAATGATCATTCCATTTACATTGATAATAAAAATGAAGTTCTGACAGGAAATTCACATGACCAAAGTCATATGATGACAGAACTGTAATTTGAATCCAGGAATATATGACCAGGAAGGCTATGAAGTGCCCCTAAGTACTATATTTTTAAATACTCAGGGAAGGTATGTGAATTAGTTAATATAAATGTACAATAAAAATTGGCCACAAAAATTAATTTTTCTAAATTTTTATTAAGTTATTTAAGATATTTGATTTTTTCTTCTTAGCATATTACTATCATAGATTTATTGCCATATAATTTGATTTATGCTTTTAATTAATGGCAAAAATAGATTTAAAGGAAAACAAAATTGAGATACAAATACTCATTTATTTGTTACATGGTCTAAGAATGAAGAATATCTATAATTTATTAATTAACTGGTATAATAAATAGTACAAATAGAATAATTAGTATAAATGGCATAGATAATATTTAGTACATTCCTAATATGGACCAGAGACCAGTACAAGTTTAAAGTTCTTACTTTCATGGAGCTTACATTTTATAAAAAGTGAACATGTCATAAGCCACCTGGTAATAGGTGCTGTGGAGAACTCTAGTAAGGCTGCGAAAAGGTGACAGAGATCCTCATGGAGGAAAGAGGCTGGAGGTGGGAGTCTTACTGTTTTGCATAGGCTGTTCAGGAAGTCTTGAAACTGTCTCAAGAAGAAAGGAGTGATCCTTCAAATGCTCCTATTAATTCATAAAAGATAAGAACTGTGCATCAACCAGTAATTTTGTGGTGTAGAGGTCACTGGGACCTTGAAAATACCCATTGCACAGGGTGTGAAGAATATAATCCTGGGTGAACTGGGTTCACGGGAATGTGAGAAGAGAAAGTGGAAATAGTACTTACAGTTCTTGTGAGTTCTGCTGTAAAGTATAAAAAGGGAACGGTAGTTGAATGGGGAGGGGAGCTCAAGGGAGGATGATTATCACTTGGAAAATGGAAATATTTGAAGAATCCATTTTGTATGATGATAAGATCACCCAGGACAAAGAAAAAAATCAATGAGACAGGAGAGAGAAGAGGGATATATTCTGGAGTATTGTCTCTGAGTAGATAAAAAAAATATGGAGGGTTTCTAGGATATAAGGACGGATGGACTCTAAGTAGAACTAGCTCATATATATTAACAGCAGAAAAGAGGTAATATATGGATACGATGGAAGTAAGTTGGTAGTTATGGTACTGGCGATACATAGAAATTTTCTTTCTCTTTTAATTGCTTTTTTTTTTTTTTTAAATAGAAAGTATCAGCAGTGACTAAGGATCAGAAAAGGAGAAAAAGACCAGGGAGGGAATGGAAGTGAGAAAAGAAACTTTGGGGAAAGAATTCTAAAAAAGACAACAAAAACCCAAACATGCTTATTTTGAAGATGTTAGCTCAGAGTTTTCTGGGTTGTTCAAGAAGAAAAGATAGACAATTTTTTTTTTTTTGCTCAGTCAGGAGATGAAGAACAGAGACATATTTGGGTATTAATGGCAAAGATATGGTAACTTATATCATGGTTTAAAGGATATAGCAAGAGGAAACTAGTGAAGTGAGCGGAGAAGACCAAGACCCTAACTTGAATCTCATTATCTGTTTAAGTAAGGAAAGGACAAAGAAAAAAAGAAGTCAACGATGGAGAAAGAAAACAAAGTGGGGAAAATAAAAGTAGGATAAAATAGTAATAGGGGCAAGGAGATGGACACTTACAGGGTGTTCAGTTTTTAAATAAGTTCTAGTAGGTTGAAGACTAAAAGGAGGCCATTGCATTTTGCAAATTAGGAGGTTATTGATTATCTGGGAATTGTGTCAGAAGAGGGTGGATTTGAAGCGTGGCTAAAGTTTCAAGAGGTTTGACTGTACCAAGTGAAGGGAAATGTCATGAAAGGTTATCAGCTTTAAAGTAAGATGAAACTGAAGGAAATTTTATATTTTAATAAAAATCAAATAAAATTTAGTAATTGCCTCTGTGACAGACACTATTTCAGATGGTCTTGAATAAAATGGCCATGGTAGGCCATTGTAGAGGAAAAAAAAATTGAACAAAAATAAAACAGACCAAAATTTTCTGTTAGCTTTTCATGGCTGTGACCAAAATACCTGATAAGTACAACTTAGAACAGAAAAGGTTTATTTTCGTTCAGGATTTTAGAAGTTCACTCTATGGGAGGAAGAGTCCATTGCTCTGGATGCAAGATGTGATAGAACATCTTGGAGGAAGTGCTGCTTGCCTCATGGTAGCCAGGAAGCACAGAAAGAGGGGGGACATGCAATAGGGAAGGTACCCAGTGACCCACCTCCTCCAGCCATGCTCCACCTTCCTACAATTACTACCCAGTTAGTTCATTCAAACTAGCATAAGGCTACAATTCTCACAATATAATCATTTTACTCTTTGCATTAACGTAGGAGCTTTAGGAGGACACCTCATACACAAATCATAATAATTTCCATGCACTGATATTTTACATTTTAGTTTGGGTTGTTTCTGTCCACCTGAAATACCTTTGAGCATTTTGTAATTTTATATTGGGAGAGGAGTCAAAGAAGAGAGAAATAAGAAGAGGCTATAGGGCATGATAGAGCTCAGGGAAATTCACAGTGTGTTGGCTGACTGACATCATAAGAGGAAACCCAGATCAATTGCAAAGAGGTCTCTTTGGTTTTCAATTAATGGCATGTTCATGAAGAAAGGTGTGAACAAAAACACTGTAGTTCAGTGAAAAGATCAATATAGTAGATGGTAGAGACTATGGTTCTAGACTCAGAACTTCACTAGTCCTTTGTTAAAGGAGAAAGAGCCTGTGGAGCTACAGCCTTTTCTTGGTAAAGTAGCAGTACTACCTGTCTGTTCAGCATGGTTACACTGGCCAAATGAGATTGCATGTTCTCTAAAGACCCTTTTAAATCACAGAAAGTCATAATTGACAGCACATCTGTAGAATTTTCTGACGTACATATTTTGTGATTCTAAAATTTAAATCCAATTTTTATAATTATTATTTTGTTTATCTGAGTGTAATTTCTTGTGTTTTTATCTGACATTTTTTTTATTTTTTGACTTTATATTTGTAAAACATACTTGAAAAATATTTAATTTCCTTTTTTAAATGAACAGTTAAACAAAATAAATTTAGAGTATACAATTCTCCTTGATAACTGTGCACTAACACAGGAACAATGTCTTTTTTGTTTAGTATGGTCACATGTTAATAATAAATGAGCCTCAGCTTACAATGACTGCATTGTTTGATGTTTATTAGCCCATGCTTTGGTGCAATTTCACTTGTCCTAAATTCACTGTTTTAGAACTACTACGTGTGTAGCACTTTCATTGTCCTTTGAAAAACACTCTTTTGATTCTGTAGAATTTCAAGCGATTATACCTTTAGACCTTTCAAGGTTCTTTCCTTATATTTTCTGCAAACTCTGTCTTAAATGCTGAAATATGTAAAGACTTTAAAATATTTTAAGACATGTAAAAGTTTATCATTGTGTGATTTTGAAAAATATCAATGCTGTGTGGGTAGGATGGGGCTTGCTACACATGCTCCCCTCTGTTCTCGCACTAATGAACGTTTGTTATGTGCAGGGTTAAATTTGTCACCAAATGAGACCATTCTATGACACACCAAATTTTATAATTATAATCTCCATTCCTGGGAATTAGCAATAATTTTAAAGATTGTTATTTAATATTTTAAAATGGCATCACAAATGGTACAGACAAAATATTTCAACCATCATTTTAAACTCTAGAATTTTTTTGAGGTACTTAACATCTCTTACAAAAACAAGATGTTGTGTTTCCCCTATTTTCTTCTATATTACTAAACAAAGCAAATGAGTAATGAATGTAATAAAGAGGTTATCTCATTCAATATTTGTTTTATAAATGACAACTGAAATTCAGAAGTATTCTATGACTGCCCAAGCTACCTGCTTGGAGGATAGAGTTTAAAATTTCTGCATAACTGCATTATGTGCTATTGCTTTTGGCGGTTTTAATAATGGAACATCTCCAAATATGGTGGTGGTAAAAGTAGAATGGTATTTGTTGAAACCCCACAATAAGTTTGCTGTTCCAAGCCCCCTTACCCATGTGAATACTTTAAGGCTCTAATGAATCTGACCAATTCCTACTAAAGGAGCAGAGAGGGGAAAACTTTCTCTTCCTCCTTCCTTTCCTCCTCCTTATTCACATCTACATCTTCAGTATTGTCACTTTGAGTTTCTGGATTTACAGCTAGAAGAAAATAAGAAATTATAATTACCTATAAATCCACAACTTAGGAGTCACTCTTGGTTATCCGCTGTCTATCCTATCATTATTTTCTAGTCTATTATTTCTGGTACATTATCTTAGAGAGTTGAGACTGTATATGTCACACTGCTTTATAACCTGATTTGTAGATTTGACTGTGTGCCTGCAGCAATAACTAATAGAAGTGCTTGCAAGTTCTTAAAAATTATAAATTTTATTTGGTCTATAAAATTCGAATATAAGGATATATTATAATTTATTTAAATAATTACCTACTGTTGAAAGATTATATTATTTCTAAATTTTGCTATTATAAACATCACATTAAAGAAACCTCTCAAGCTGGATGCGATGGTGCTTGCCTGTAATCCTAGCTGCTCAAGAGGCTAAGGCAGAAAGATTGTGAGTTCAAAGTCAGCCTCAGCAATTTAGTATGGCCCTAAGCAACTCAGTGAGACCTGTCTCTAAATAAAATATAAAAAAGGGCTGGGGATGTGGCTTAGTGGTGAAGCACCCCTGGGTTAAATTCCCGGTACCAAAAGAAGAAAAACAACAAGAAGAAACCAGTTGATTCAGATTTTCAAACTATCATTACAATGTTATCAGTTGATATCCCATTGGTATGAAAGTATTCATTATCTGCTTTGCAATATATGGTCCCCTGTGTGTGCATGCACAAATATATAATGTTATTATTTGCACTTATGATATATAAATTTAAATATATTAAATATGTGTTATAAGCAATAAGAGTATCTCATTTTTATTTTGATTTATATTGCTATTTTTGGTGAAGTTAGATAGTTTTCATATATTACTGGGTACATCTTTTTTTGAATTTCTTAATCACGTATATTGATAAAATTTTTCTTTTGAGCCATGATTTACAACAGTTATTTATATTTTAATGCTATTTTCGTTTTTTCTGGTACTTATGGTGCAAATTTTCCCTATGTTATTATATGCTCGTAGTTTTTTTTTTAAGCCACCTTTTTTTGTTCATGGACATGCTATAATCATCATATTGATTGTAGGTCTATTTTGGTTATTTCTAGTCTTTTAAAATGAACTCTGTTTCTGTTTTTATTAGCAATATTTTATGTTATCTTTGCTTTAATAATATGTTCTAATATTTTAGTATAACTGATTTTCTTAAATCTGTAGGTTAAAAGTAATTTGCTTGTTCTCATTCATTTATTTATTCATCCAGAAAAAAAATGTTTTTTTTTCTTAGTTATTTATTTTTCCAAAGAAACCTATCTGAAAAAATACAAGTAACAACTGTGTATATGTTGATAGGTATAATAAACAAGTGTTGAAAAAATTGACAATACAAGAAAATTAGGGGCAGTTTACTAGATTGATACAATGGAATCTTATGTGCAAGTGTAAGTTGTTTCCTTTTGTTTTTTGCTCATTGAGCAATTGTTTTGAAAAGAGTGATCATGCTTTATTTTTCCCCACATTTTTGTATTGATGGTAAGTTTTGATCTTTTGGAATTATAGCACCTGGGTGCTGGTATAAGAGATAAGGAGATACTTGTAGCTGAAGGAGAGAAATGTAAGAATTAAATAGTAATGTAAGAGAACAGGAGATGATGGAATGGTTTAATGGAGCTTTTCCAGGGACTGTTCATGAAGGGAAGGTAAAATCATTCAGAATAAGTCTACGGTGTGTTTTGTTGAGTTTTATATAATGTCATGATTTTAGTGATATATCATGAAATGTATGCCACATAGGGAAAGGAATAAGGACATGAGTTGGGGGCAAGGGATAGAAAACAGGTGACAGGATCCATGGATCCCAGGTCCTGGTGGGATAGGAAAACTGCTGGAATCTGGGGACCTGGAACAAGGGATCTGGGAAGAAGGGTGGTGATAGAGAGTGCAGTGCTAGAGATGAAGGCTATGGATCAACGTCCTTATTGGTGGGATGAGAGAAGCTGCAGTGGTGTCGATGACAGCATTGGTGTAGGAGAACACCAAGGAACATAGAGGCCAGTGTGTTGAAAGAGTCATAGATATTAAAAGTGCCAAAAACTGATATGAAGTTAGTGTGAGGGGTTGTGGTGATCAAAGACATCTGAGAAATGAGGATTGCAACAAGAAGGGAAATGGGGGAGTGCTCCCGAAACTCATGCGTTTCAAAGCTGAGTGTTGTTAGCCCTCTGCACCAGATGTTCCTTGTGCCTAGAATGTTCCCTCCAACATCTCCAGTGTTTGCTCCTCTTCTTTGGTCAATTGCCACTTCTTCCTGGAAGCTGTGCCCCATCATCCAATCCAAGATAGTCCTGCAAGTATGCCTCTGATTCATTTTTCACTTGTTTTATATTTTAATAGTATTTATAACTTACTGAAACTATCATGTCATTTACTTGTTTTTATACACTGGTTCTCTCCCATTTAGAGAATGTAACTTTTAAAAACAGTGGTTTTGATTGCCTTGTTTATGGATGATTTCCCAGACTTATAATTACTGGCATATAGCAAATAGCCAACAATTAATTGTTGAATGATTGAATTAATATTTATAAGATATCTTGCCTTATTTTGTTTATGTTTATTGGTGAGTGTGTGTGTGTGTTTGTGTGTGTTGTGTATGTGTGTGTGTGTGTGTGTGCGCGCGCACGCAGTATTCTCATATGGCAGAAGGGGAGAGAGCAAGCTCTGGGATAAGAATATCACATGATCTCACTTAAACCTAATTACCTGGAAAGGGCCCATCTTGTAATGCCATGACATTGGGGGTTGGGGTTCCAATGTCTAAATTTGGGAGGGGAAATAAACATAGTCCATTACATTGGGTTAAAGATTCTCTCTCACTTTCCTCTTACTTCTCCCAGAATCCAGCTATACTTTTTAAAACATTCTCCAAATCAGAAGATTTATTCTTCTTATAAGAATTTCTATTTATAACCCTCTCCTCAGGAAAGGTGAGTTAGGACATCAGTAGAAATAAGGTATGAACATAAGGTTTGTCTTGTGATAGTAATTGAAGTTAGGATGCAAAGATACTGTCACCAATACTTTGAACAATTCTCACTAGTGGAATAATGAACTTGAAATAGTTATATTCTGATTTATTGGTTTTATCTGCCATTAAGCTATTAGGCAATGGTAGCCCCCCTCAGACTTTTTAATCACATAACTATAAACCTCTTGTTGCTGTCAGTATGAAGTTGTGCTGTGCTCATTCTTTAAGAAGTCAGACTACATAAGAATTAAAAATCTTATTATTCAGAAAAAAGGAAAACCATTTATCTATCTTCAGTTAGTCTTTATTTTTAAAAATCAAGTATCTCTTTTTTCTTGCTAAATACAAGGTACTATAGGTAAATTTAGTTTCTGATGGCTTGAAAATAAGCAGAAATATTAGATTATTATTCAAAATGATGTTTAGTTTATATATGGGTAACTGGAAATAGCATTGTATAGTAAAATAAGCGCTTGGTATTGCCAACAATTAATCATGATAACAAATGTAAATCTGTTTCCCCCTTTTTCTCTTTACATGACCAGATATGTTCTATTCATTTTTTTACACAAAATATCCAAACTATGCACCTTAATTTGATGCCTAGAGGGAAAACTTTTTTCCATATTGTAGATGGTGATTATCCAGCATGTTTCTAATTATTGATGCCCTATTTTTATAAAGTGCCACTCTGTAATCACATCAGTGATTTAATGTTTTTCATCATTTACATTTTTAATCCTCTGGTATTATGAATATTTTACACAGTGGTTAATTTATATTTACATACTCAGAATAGTTCAAAACAATGCTTTTTGTGTATGGGTGTACATTCTGATAATTTCTTAGAGGATTTTAAGAGAAATCTGTTTTTACTTCAAATTCTGCTATCATTTATTGAGCAACTATCAAGAAATGGGGACTTAAGTTTAGGAAATACAGGCAACATTTATCTAGGCAGGGTGCACACACCTGTAATCCCAGAGGCTTGGGAGGCTGAGGCAGGATGATGTGAGTTCAAAGTCAGCCTCAGCAACTTGCTAAATAGCAAGACCTTAAGCAGCTTAGTAAGACCCTATCTTTAAATACAATAGGAAAAGGGCTGGGAATATGGTGTCCTCAGCTTCAATCCCCAGTAACAAAGAAAGAGAGAGGGTGGGGAGGGGGGAGGAAGGAAGAAAGAAATACAGGCAACATTTTTGAAGTAAAATCAAACTATAGTTATCAAAGGTTATCATTATTTAGATTTCCTATTGCAATTTAGCTCTTTATACCTGCTTAAAAATTGTTCTCTTTAGGTTTTGAAACACTTATCGACACTTTACATTATAAGATTTTGCATTCCCAGAGACCATGACAATTGTTTGTGTGTGTGTTGTTCTATTTATATTATGAAAAACTTCTAATATGTATAAAACCAGACAGAATATTATAATGAATTCCTGTGCACACATGACACAGTTTTCACAGTTACCAACTCAAGATAAATCTGATTTTCTCTATACCTCACCCACTTATACATAGCATGCCTCAGATCTGAAATCAATTCCTTCCAAGTTCTATGATATTTTTAGTAGTTCAGGATTAAATTTGGGTGCCAAGGGGTCTCTTTGGTACTGACTTGGATTTTGTTTTTGGTTTTGGTTTTTTATTTGAGAGCATAGGAAACATGTTTTATTTTTAAGTTGAACATAAAATATATTATTCACTTAATACTGATTTTTATATCTGAAATCCAACTTTTCAGAATTTTTATCACTTCCTTCTTGCCCCTATACTCATTAATACCCATAATATATAATGAACACCAAAACCTTCACAATGAAAGCTTAATCATCCAATTAATACATGAGTAAAATATATGAATATATACTTCTCAAAATAAGAAATACAAGCGGTCAATAAACATGTGAAAAAATACTCAGTATCTCTAGCTGTTAGCGAAATGCAAATCAAAACTTCAATGAGATTCCCTCTATCCAAATTTGAATGGCAATCATTCAATGTCCCTTGGGGGACACAGTCAAACTATATCCAATCTATAACCCTCTGTCAAATCAGTTTAGAAAAATAACCGAATTAGTCAAATTAGGTTTATTGGAAATGTGCAGAAATGTGCATTGTAATTTTTGTTGTTGTTGTTTTTAAATCTTTTTTTTGTTTAATTGGATTTGTTTTTAATTAGTTACACATGACAGTACAATGATCTTGACATATCATACATTTGAATCAGATGGGGTATAATTTCTCATTTTTCTGAGTGTACAGGTTGCAGAATCACATTGATCATGCAGTCACGAATATACCCACAGCAATACTAGTGTCTATTTTATTCTGCTGTCCTCCTTTTCCCCACTTCCTCTCCCCTCCTCTCCCATCACTTCTCTCTACCCAATCTAATGTGACACACTTCTTTTTTTTTCTTTTTCCTCACATCATCATACATGTTTTCTGTATAACAATGAGGATCTCCTTCCATCTTCTGTGCAATTCCCCTTCTCTCTCCCTTTCCCTTCCACCTCTCTTCCCTATTTAGTGATAATCTTCTTCTCATGCTCTTCCTCCCTATCCCATTTTGAGTCATCTTCCTTATATCAGAGAAGACATTCGGGCATTTGTATTTTAGGGATTGGCTAACTTCATTTAGCGTAATCTGCTCTAATGCCATCCATTTCCCTGCAAATGCCATGATCTTGTTATTTTTTAGTTTTGAGTAATATTCTGTTGTGTATATATGCCACATTTTTTTTATCCATTCATCCATTGAAGGGCATCTAGGTTGGTTCCACAGTCTAGCTATTTTGAATTGTGCTTCTATAAACATTGATGTGGCTGTGTCCCTGGAGTATGCTCTTTTTAGGTCTTTTGGGTATATTCCAAGAAGGGGAATAGCTTGGTCAAATGGTGTTTCCATTCCCAGCTTTCCAAGGAATCTCCATACTGCTTTCCAAATTGGCTGCACCAATTTGCAGTCCCACCAGCAATGTATGAGTGTACCTTTTTCCCCACATCCTCGCCAGCACTTATTGTTGTTTGACTTCATAATGGCTGCCACTCTTACTATAGTGAGATGGTATCTTAGAATAGTTTTAATTTGCATTTCTCTGATTGCTAGAGATGGTGAGCATTTTTTTGTGTATTTGTTGATTGATTGTATATCCTCTTCTGAGAAGTGTCTGTTCAGGTCCTTGGCCCATTTGTTGATTGGGTTATTTGTATATTTTTTTTATTTGTTATTTTTAGTTTTACACGACAGTTGAATTATTTTGGCAAATTATACATATATAGAGTATAACTTATTATATAGAAAGTATAATTCATTCTGGTTATTTAGGACCCCATTCTTGTGGTTGTACATGATGTGGAATTACCCTGGTCATGTACTCAAATACAAGGCTAGGAAAGTTATGTACGATTAATTCTACCACCTTTCCTATTCCCTTCCTCTTCCCTTCCTTCCCCTTTCTCTAATCCAGTAGATTTTTATTCTTACCCTCCTTACCCTCCCTTGTTTTCAGTTAGCATCCACATATCAGAGAGAACATTCAGCCTTTGGTTTGGGGGACTGGCTCATTTCATTTATCATGGTATTCTTCAGTTCCACTCATTTACGAGCAAATGCTATTATTTAATTCTTCTTTATGGCTGCACGATATTCCATTGTATATATACACCACATTTTCTTTATCTATTCATATATTGAAGGACACCTAGGTTGTTTAAGGAAGGTTATAATCCATGTAGCGTTTCACAAATGTATTTGACAGGTAACCCTTTTGCAAGTAAACTCATTAATGTTCCCAAGTGTGACAATTTAGAAAATGCTGGTCATACATTTTCTCTGGAACTGTCAACAGATGTATATAAACATTTCATCTCTACCCATCTTTGTAAAAATAGACTCCAGAAGTTAGTGTAGTAACACTGATTTTTATTTATATAACACTTAATTTTCTCATAAAATAGTGGATGTTATCTTTTTAATGTATACTAGACTCAGAAATTGTAATAAAGATTTGATCTTCTTCTAGTAGTTTCTGGAATACTTCCACTTTTAATTTGCATTTATTTGTTTTCCTGTAGAGTTTTGAGAACTGTTTTAAAATGTATGATTCATTTTATTTTGGTTACTTATCTTTGACTTCATTTTACCCATATAGCATTAGAACATATATTAACCTTTATTTCTTAGATGGATAAGTTCAAAATAACCGAAGAGTAGGCATTTTCATTCATATACATGAATTTTACTCTTATAAATATAAAACATGGTCACTTCTAAGTTAGCCATTTATAATTTCCTGGCAAGAAGAAATTGTCTGAAGTTACCACAAAAGAGATTTAGGGCAAACCTTTGACATTTTCTGGAATATATTTGTCATGATGGACTGCTATGGTACCCTCTTTAACTTTGCAGAGAGAATCAAGGTGAAAGAACAAGGACTTGGGCTGTGGGACACCCAGTGAATACTATCACCTTAAACCACAGAGTAAAATTTTAAATGGTCTTGGGAATTCAGAGAAATCGTCTGAATTTGTCCAAATCAAGTCTATTTACAAAAATTATCTGCAAAATTTGAGACAAGTAATATGTATAATTAGTAAAACTGAGCATGAGTTCAACATAAAGAAAAAAAGTAAGCCTACTTATGCAAAGTGTAAGGGTAAATGCTGTACTGAATATAATAGAAAGGGGTGGACTTTTGAACTAGGAGCTGTATTTGAATCTCAAATCAAACATAAAAACTGACCAAGAGGGTACCCTGTTCTATGTTATTCTGTGTGCAAATAAAATGCTGAGTAAAATGATACTTGATTCCTGTCTTTTGAGACTTACATTCTAGTGGCTAAGATAAAAATTGATATAATAATAATAATAACAAAAAATAATGATAATGATAATGATAATAATAAGAAGAAGCAATTAAAAAGTAAGAGGAGTGCTCTGAAGGCAAAGAGAAGCAGCTTATAAACCTGCCTCAGAAAGAGATCTTACCCAGTGTGAAGTTCAGGTACAATTTGTCTCATGCAGGCATTTTCGTTGAGAACTGAAGGATTGATAGGTATTCTTTAAGTAAATGAGGAGGGGGCAAGACAGTTGTGCAGCTAAGAATATTCTGAGATGAAAACAAGATATTAACAGTAAATGTTCTGTGAAGGGAAGGAACACAGCAACAGCATATTAGGACAATAAAAGAAGCCAGTATACAGAGAAAAAAAGTAAATGAAAAAAGATCAGATTAAAGAGATAGGTAGGGACAGATCATGGAGGGTATATAGGTCATGGTAAGTATCCAGGTCTTTATTCAATGTGACACAGAATAAAAAGATGAAAACAGTGGGACTTTGAAGGTGTATACTATGTAGGGTGTATAATACATAAAGTGTAAAAAGCTCATTTGTTTTATAATATGTTGTAGTATCCTCACAACCTCAAAATCAGTAGCTTGTAGGAATACATACAGTCATGTATGATCTAACGATGAGATATATTCTGAGAAATGCATCATAAGGCTATTTTTGTTGTACAAACATCATACAGAATACTTAAAAAAAACCTAGATGGTACAGCCTACTGCATACCTATGACTCCAAGGCTACAACCTGTACAGCAGGTTATTATACTGAACACAATTGTAACATTAGTGTTTATGTAATGGAACATAACTCAACATGGAAAGGGTACAGTAAAATTATGGCATAAAAGATAAAAAATGCATACAAAAAAATTCACAATGCACCTCAAGTCAAGCCCCACAGCAAGATCTAGACATTCTTGATTCCTTTATTTGTCATACTCTTCATAGTTATCCATTATCAAGTCTTATTAACAATATGCTCAACTGACTTAATACCTAATTACCTAATATATAAATATATGTGTGCTATGTATGGCACTTGCCATATACAGAATTTGCAGGATTAGAAGTTGGTCTGCATGAATTAATGAGTGAATGGTGAGTGAATGTGAAGGTCTGAGACACTACCATGCACTATAGTAGACTTTAAACACTGTACACTTGAACTATATTAACATTATATAAAAATTCTTCATGAACAAATTAACCTTAACTTACTCTCCTTTTGTAAAAATTTTATAAACACTTCAGTTTTTATACTCTTTGTTTCTATTGGCAATAGCACTTTAAAAATACACAGTCCCCAATGGTCAGTGATATTTCCTTTCTTCATATTTATATATTAGGTAATTAGGTATTAAGTCAGTTGAGCATATTGTTAATAAGACAATCTTTGTTGTACTGAATTTTTCCCATTAAAATTTCGAACCTTTTAACATCTTTTGTTAAAAACTCAGTCACATTCATGCACATTATTCTAGACCTAAACAGGGTCAGGATCATCACTGTCACTCTCTTCCACCTGCACATCTCGTCCTCCTGGCAGGTCTTCAGGGGCAATAACTCTCATGGAGCTGCATCTCCTATGGTAACAATGCCTTCTTCTGGATCACCTCCTGAAGGACATGCCTGAGGCTGTTTACAGTTTACATTATGTTCTATAAGTATAAGTGGCACATCCTAAAATAGCAATAAAATTACAGTTTAGGTAGTACATAGTCATTTATTATCTCTATCAAATATTATATGCTGCATATTGTATGTATACTCTTATACAACGGGTAGAGTAGTAGGTTCATTTACACCAGCATCATCATAAACATATGAGTAATGCATTGTGTTAATGTTACCATGGCTACAACATCACTAGACAAAAGGAATTCTTCAGCTCTATTATAATCTTATGGGACCCGCATTCATATCTGTGGCCCATCATTGACCAAATATCATTATAGAATGTGTGAGTGTATTTCCCAGTCAGTATTTTGTGGTAGTCTGGGAATAGTTCTTTTTCAGGCTTCAATTCCAGACCTAGTGACTCAGATTTTTCTCTAGGGACTGAACATGATTTTTTTTTAATAGCAGGAAGTAAGGTAGAAAGTAGAAGTTAGGAGCAGGAGTTGGGGGAAGGAAGAGTCTGGGTCAAGCCAAATCATTCATTTGCAATTAGTCACATGAGTGCTTTCCATTACCGGAAGTAAGTCACATGACAAAATTCAAAAGTAAAAGTAAAAAATATGCTTCTTCCATGTAGGGGGTAAGGAGAAATATGATTATTTTGTGAACAATATCTACCAAAGGGATCTATGGGTTGGAAGTATCAAAGAGCATAAGCCAGAATGACTTTATTTAAGACTATTGCACTAAGGAGAGACTGAACTCAGTGAAATGAAAGGCAGAAGAATTTTTAAACACTGGGCTGAACTAATGGGAAAATACTGGACATTATTGGGGAGAGGCTGGTCAATGTGATCAAGCCATCTGTTTGCTAATTGCTGCTTATTATTAAAGTTTGGTTCCTCTCTCCCACAGAAACTGGGAAATAGGTGTGCATCTTTTAACACAGATACATTTCAAAAGGATGTTTCCCAGTCCTTGACAGAGTTTCCTGGCATTGGAAGGTTTATATCTCAAAGGGGTAAAGAAAGAATTTACAGTTTCAAGTTTTCTGAAGTCAAATGCTCTGAAAAAAGAGGTCCTGGGCCTATGTCAGGAAGAAACCTGCTTGAGGTTTAGTTGGACTTAGGGGAATTTTAGAATCTCTTGGTCACAGTGAATAACACATGTAACATTAGAAGCATCTCAGGATTGCCCCTTATTATCCCATCCTTCATGAGATGAGCCATGGAGTCTTTGGCAGTATTTTGCTTAATTTTCTAAAACTTGAGAATTTTTTGGTACCTTTTAGCTTAGAATTGTTTTATAATTTTAAGTTAAATTTTCATTGATATCAGAGAACACATTCTATTTGGTTTGTGAGTCCTGCTATGTGGTTACAAATAGTAATATTTGTAAGCATTCCATAAGCACTTGAAAAGAATATGTATGTACAGTGACTGGGTGCAGTGTTTATCTTAGTTCATATATAATATGTTTATGCACACATATATTTATATATTAGGTAATTAGGTATTAAGTCAGTTGAGCATATTGTTAATAAGACTTGATAATGGATAACTATGAAGAGTATGACAAATAAAGGAATCAAGAATGTCTAGATCTTGCTGTGGGGCTTGACTTGAGGTGCATTGTGAATTTTTTTAATGAGTATCTTAGTTTTTATTTTTTGAAAGGATGAACTTTTTCATTTTATAATTTTTATTTTTTTTTGGAAAAATGCATACAATATCACATTTACCATTATAAACATTTCCCAGTTCAATGAATTGTGAATGTTGATGACATGTTTTGAAAAAGAGTCAGAAAGGAACTGATTGGAGAATCATGTTAATTGTAGTAAACATCTACACCATGGTGTCATTGCTAACAGAGAGATTGTAGAGCAAAGAGAAAAGAGAAACTGATCAAGATTTAAAAATTCAGTATTTTATATCCTTTCTTCAAAATTCTTGTTATTCAAAAAACAGATGTTTTATAAAGGGATTATGTATTTTTAATATGATATTATGTTTTGAAAAAGAGTCAGAAAGCAACTGAAAGGAACTGGAAATTTCCAACAAATATTATATAATATGTACTTAGTCTGGGAATTACTACTAAAGGTTAAATAATAATATGACATAAAATATTTACTTTTCAATTATTCCTTAATAATAGAATTATCTTATTTCTACCATCCATTCTTTATATGTTAATTAAATAATTCTTGGAAAGTTACCAGGAAGATGAGATAATTGTCTTTCCAGTTTTCTTATTTACTTACTTACATTTCTGTAGGTAAAAAATAATTTTAAAGCAGTTTGTCTTAATTGGTTGACTTTGCTAACATAGTAAATTGTAGAGAGAATTAATGTTTCATAAATCTCTTAGTTTGTGTTCCTAAGAAGCACAGTCTTGACATAAGAAATGATTTGTTGGATCATCTTTAGCAACTTAAGCTTCTCTAGACGGATGAATATAACTTTAAATTAAATTTCTTCTCAAATAATGGGGATTGATTTTACAAACTTGCTTCATATTATCAATGTATTTTGTTATCCTTTAAATTCCTTTACAACATTTATGCAACAGTTCATAATTTAATTTCTTGGTTTTTGTTTTGTGGTGCTGGGGATGGAACCCAAGGCTTTGTGCGTGGTAAGCAAGTGCTCTACCACTAAGCCCCATGACATACAAACTATTTATTTTTGTCATGTTATTTAATTTTTACCACAACTCTGTGATCTGCTTAATTATTTATTTATTTATTTATTTTTTGGAAAAGGGAACTTTTGCTGAGAAGTCAATGGCAATGTTGGACATCCAGTATAGGCCACGTCAGCTCCTCTCCCTCCTGATTCCAAGTTTTGGGGCCATACCCCAGTAATTTCAAAGTGGTATCTGTATTTTTGTTAAATTACTTGCTCATGCTGCTCTTGTAAATCCCTTCTAAACGTACACTAATTAGGCAATCACATCCTTTATACACAACGATTAGGACACATCCCGTTATCCCTCCATACCTCCCCCAACTCTGTTCTTTTGTTAATTGGGCACAAGTAGGGATCTTGTATGAAATTGAAGCAGTGCTACATTTGGGGGGGGGGTTATAACAAAGAAAGGTTATTTTCATCTCTAAACAGTTGCTGGCTGATCACCGTGTTCCATGCCACAGAAAGGCCTGAATAATTCCTTTAAAGCAAAGTCCAAAGCCAAGAATTAGCTGTCTTTCTGGCTGGACTACAACTACACACAGGTTGGCCTCTCAATTTTGCAGGAATGTTTTCATTAGGTCAGCTGAAAAAACTCCTCCTTGGTTGGAATGCGAAATGAGAAATGTAGACAAAGATGAGGAGTTTTAGGAAAAAAATGTCTATACCACACCTATTGTCTGTGTCTTCTCAAGTCTCAAGTAACTGGAAATTTTATGCTTATGTTCAACCAAGTGTTATTTATTTTAATTTTATGAAACATAAAATCTGTTATTTATATGTTACTTCATATGCTCATGTAAACAAATCATTCACTGATTAGCTGTACGCTTTGAGAAATGCGTCATAATGCAAACAGTGTACTTGCACAAATCCAGATGGTATAGGTCAATCACTCAGAGTGATCTCTTGATGTCATCAAGAGATGCAGTAAAAAACAAATACATGGGGCTGCTCCTGACATAACACCATTCAGTTTTCCAATAAAATCTTTTATATAAATAGAAGTCATTTACTCTAAAATAATGATAAAAAATTTAATGCAGTAAATATATAAACCACTAACATAGATGTTTGTTATCATTATCAAGTATTATGCAATGTATATAGTTGCATGTTCTCTACTTATATATGATTAAATCAGCATCACTACAAACACAGTAATATGTTGGCCTGTGATGTTATGATAGCCACAGTGTCATTTGGTGATGAGAATCTTTTACCTGCACTGTAGTTAGGGGACCACTTGCCACAGGGCTGTAGATGTTTGTAACTTCAAGCTCCGTGGTCTATGTGTGCTATGATGGTCAATCTGAGCCACTTCTCCTTTTGTTGGTGGGACCATCAAAAATCTGAGCTCATGTAGGTGTCCTCTAGTTGCAACGTATTATTACAAATTACCAAGTTAGTCTATCTCTGTGGAAATAATATATAATAGAATATAAAGCACTTCTCATGTTTGCCAGGGCCAATTGTAAAAATTTAATATATAAAGTAGGTAAAATAATTAAATTATTGATTTGGTGTTTCATTGTATTTATTCTGATATATATGAAGTGACCTATAGTAATCTTCAATTAACCAATGGAAGAAGAAACAACAGGAAGTGTGAGTCTTGTTGAACTTGGTATAATGATTAAAAACTGTATTTAAGATATTTATATTTTGTACATCACAGTTTTTTTTCATTTCATTCTAAAACATTGTTTTAGAATATCACATTAAAATATTATTTATTTTTGTTACTGATTTTTTTTGGTGTCCCCTTAAATTTTGCACCTTATTGTTTTTATTCTGGTTCTGGTACTATAAGACTTAGAAATTTAAAACAAAATTGTGGTTATAGATGGACAGCATGTCTTTATTTTATTTGTTTCATTTTTATGTGGTTCTAAGGATCAAACCCAGTGCCTGATACATGCTAGGCAAGTGGTCTGCCACTGAGTGACAGCCCTAGCCCCACCTAGATATTTTTAAGGTAGTAATAAATTGTTTTTAGGACTACACCTCTAGAAAGAGTTTAATCCTTAGCCCACTATCTTAGCTATCTGTGTATCAATATCACTTTCAAAGTATTAAGAAAACTATACATTGTTGAAAGAAGAACATTTGGACTATATTGCAGAGAAGTAAGAAGAGGAATCTGCTAGGTTGTTCTTCATTCTGTCACAGTGCATCTTTGACAGGTAGTGAGGCCAAAATTACAAACCTATCGAGTTTGGAGGAACCTCACAGCCTAAGTTATGCCAAACCTTGAGGTTCAGTAAATATTCCCAAATTCTTCCTTCTGAAGCATTCAAATTTCATTATCACTTTGAAAGATGCCACTGTTACCTGAAAATAGGGTCTTTTAGAGGTTAAATTGGCAATCTCCAATACCCAGGTGATTATGGAAGGGAAGATTCACCCAATCAGTCATCTGGAAAAGAATAACCCTCAGGCCCAGTGTTTCATTTAGAACATTTTCAGAGGAAGTAATTAAAATCCTTTTGATTCTTTTCTAAAGAGCCAATTTGGGTATGCTATTATCTGGAACTGGAAATAAAATGAAATTGAGAAGAATGAAATTTCCACTTAGAGAATATAAAAGTGAATCAAGAAAATTCCTACCTAAAATTTACATAAACACAGACATTAGATTTTATTAACATATGTACATATTTCTTCAGTGCCTTGAGGACTGAAGCCATGAAAAAAATTTTTAAAGGTGGTTTATATAGTTAACACTAATTTGCATATCAGGTTCAGATTGGAATTTTAGAGTCTAGTTGCATCATAAGGAGTACAGAAAACTTAAAAGATAACATATAATTAATGAAATACAATTGCAAATATTACTAAAATGTGTTCGTAAAGAGGAAATATTTATACATTGTATAGGAAACTGAGACTGGTCTGACTTGATAAATATTTTTTCTGTTATGTCTGCTATATTGGATAATCTAAAGCACATGCTATATGCAAAATAATAAATATGAAATATGAAGCACTTAAATTTTACTAGTGACAGTTAAATAGTCAGGGGCAGGTGCATTATGAAACTAATGGTGTGGAAATTTTCTTATTAGGGTTTAGATGTTAATGAATTGTTTTCCAATCCCAGGAGTTGAGTCTTGCTTTGCTTATTAAATTCGAAACTCGAGTGCATTTTCATTTGTTGATAAAATAGTCTGTGCATGTAGTAGAGAAACCAGTTCTAAGGAAAACCTAGAGAGAATCCAACAGGAGGATGTCATGGAATTCTTAGACACCTGCTATTCTAATAGGAAATCACATCAGAAATTAATCTCATTATACTGTAGTTAAAAAAAAATTGAGGCCCATGAAAGCTTATTGAATTACTCAGAGTAACTGTCAGAACATATTAGAATCTGGATTAAAATCACATCTCCAGACTCAAAAACCAGAATACTCCTCTTTCCATCAGCCTATCAACCTGCAATCTTTTCTTGAACAGTGTGAATAGAAACATAATTTCACCTTGATTATAAAATAATTTTCTGAGAAGCTTAATTTTCAGTTAAAATAAAGTAAGTATGTAGAGTTATTTACTTTTTTGTAATGTTCTTACAAATATTCTGCTAGATATGGATAACTATATGCTTATGAAGGATATCTTCTAGTTTAGACAGCTGAATCCTCAATTCAGGATTAGTGAATAAAATCATTAATAAGTGAGAAATATTTATCCTGTTGCTTTTGTTTGTACCTGAGCAGCAGAGTTCACAGGCAGGATGGGCCACTGCAGTCTATGGGCTGCCTATAGCACTGCCTAGGTGTAATAACTGCAAAATAATATAATGTAGATGCTATGTAGACTTGTGAACTGTGATTCCAAATTAATTTGTTCCTAAACTGTTTTCAATTATGTTTTAATGTTATTTTTATAAATAAAAAGCAATGGTAATATCTATTTTCTTTGATTGAAGCAATCAGGTTCACTTGTCTGTTATCATATACTGTGCTTTGTTCACTATATGATAGATAAATTCTATTAGATACCTAGAGTGGAATCTTAAATGCCATATGAGGAATTTATAGCCAGAAAATAAATAACCAAAATCTATTCTGTAATTTGCACTAAGGTAGAGGTGAAATAGAAGGAAGGTATGTTATACTTATTCAAGTGCTATGTATTTGGAAGATTAGCTTTATCCCTATTTCTGTAGGATTTTTGCCAGATCTTTAATCAAGTACTAATCCAAAGTTCTTAATTGAATATTCAGACTCACCAAAAGGGATGAATTTCATTCTTTACTTAGACAAGCTGAAAATTAATATTTAACTAATGGTGGAAAGTCATTGAATATATCTGAACAGGCCACTGACATGATCATGCCTGTGATATAGGAATATTCATTTGGAATCAGTGTGTAGGATAAAGTGAAAAAGGAGACTAGTCAGAAAGTTGTGATTGTCTAAGCAATAGAATGAAGGACTTCATTATAGTGGGGACAGTGAGACAAAACAGGATATATACTCCATTAAAATGTCCACCTTACATGCGGTTACTTTTCCAAATAGAGATGGAAGTAAAATACACTAATGATTCAATCTTAAGTACGTGGGGAATAAGCGGGTAATGCATTCTAAGTCATGTTACCATGTGCCATAGGAAAATGCAAGTTACATATTGTCCCTAATATTAACAGAAATATAGTCCATGGAAAAAGAAGGAAGCCATGGAGAGGACTGATGCAGGAGCAAGGCTTCAGACTTCAGCCACTTTGGAAAATTCAGGAACTGAGCAGCAGTGATTCTGGAACTGAAGAGAGAAAGAGGGAGAAAGAGAGAGTGAGAGCTTGAAATGATCATAAACACTTTGACATTATTGGAGAGAACTCCATTACTTTCAGAAAAAAAGAAAAGAGAGCCATGGTCATAATTTTGCTTAATGAATACTGATTTTATTGAACCTTGGGAAAAACAGAAGCCAATGAAATATAGAAAAGGCAGCTAATAGAATGCACAATATTGTGCTGTACCATGAAAATCAAAGAAAAAGAAGGTTTTAAAAAGGAAATACTCAGCAATAGTGGTATACACTGTAAAGAAAATGAGCAGAATAAAAGCTAGAAAACAAAGCTTTATATTTTGAGATTAAAAAAATTGATGATATAATTAAGTTTTGATTAGGTCTGGTGCTGTAGTTCAGTGATAGCATGTGCAAGGCCCTGGGTATAAAACCCAGCATGCGAAAAAAAAAAAAAAAAAAACATTATTAAAATTATTATTAAACCAATGGGAACATAGTTTAGAGCACAAGAGCATTATCAACATAAATCAACAAATATTTGCAAAATGATAAAATAAATCCATAACCCCTTGGTAAGAGAACTTGACACTTCAGAGATCAAACCAGGATAAATCAGATCCAACCCAAAACAATGTTTGTAGGGGAAGGAGAGATTCTGGTGGAAATTTAATTAGAAGCAACTTCTTGAGGCTTTATTGGAGAACACAAACTAGCTGAGACATTCAAATATTCAGTATTAAACTTAGAGAAAAGAGGTCCAGGCTCAGTCTGGAAAGGATTGAGAGGGGAAGAAGAAACACAACAGGAAAGAGATATCAATGCCTCTTATAAGATAAAAAATTCTAAGTCATCTCACTAATATTCAAAAAGGGCAAATAAAGCACATAACCATAGAAGAGTTCTGATGCCAAAAATCTGGATTCTGGATTGACTAAAGAACTAATGTCTTACTTCAGGAAAGAAACAATATCTTACTTCATATTATCTTGAAGCCACTATAGCCTGAGCATTCAGCAAAATGCCTATCATGATGTATATTCTGTAAATAAACCAAGAGTTCAGTGAATGCATGAAAGACAGGGAAACCATTAAGATTTTGAAAAGGAAAATGAAACAACAAGGATAACCATTTTAAAAGGTCACTCTGCCTACAAGAAGATCATAGATTTGAGCTGTGAAAGATTATAAGACATAAGCTTTTACAGAATAAATATGATTGCTGTGGGATAATTAGGTGATTTGAGACATATTTGAATTAATTTGAAAAATTAATAGAACTTGGTTGTTTAAAGTATGAGGTGAGAGTGAAGGAGGAATGGGAAGGTGCTCAATTTTCTCTTTTTTGGGAAACAGGATAAAAAATGGTGAGAGGATACATAATGAAGAGGAATTTGGGGGAGAAGAAAAGGAGATTTAATGAACTTAGTTTAAGGCTTGTTAAATTTGATTTCTCTGTGGATCATCCAAGTAAAAATGACCAGTAGTTTGATGGTTTATGTCTCTCCATCTCAGAAAAGAGGAATGGACTAGCATGAACAACTTTAGTTGACACTGTTTTGCAGAAGACAGGAAGACTGTCATGAACGAAAACATAAAATTATGATCAAGGAAATTGAAAGGTAAGAAAACATGGCCAATGTAGGTAGGATGAATTGATCAGGGAAGAGAGATGGAGTCAAAACAAACGGGACACTGGAAAATATTTTGCAAAATAGTATTTATGTGTGAGGACTGGTGATGGAAAAAGCCTTGCCTCTGAAAACATTCCTTGAAAAGTTCCCAAGCAGAATGGGGTTTTCTATGGTTGAAATGGCACTGGAAGGAAGGCATTAATGATTCAAGTGTCCGAGGAGAATTCCAAAGACTAGAATTCATTCTCAAATGTTTTATTGATGGAAAATAACGGATCTGTCAGTCGTTTTGGAGTTCCACAAAAGGGAAATGTGCAAACACACAGAAAATGTATAGTGGAATGATTATAGAAAATGCATTTGAGATGGTGATTGTCCTCTTCAATGGAGGGGACAAATACAAACTAATGGTGACTGTCAAACTTTGTGAAAATTTAACAAACCCACTGTAATAATGTCTGTATTTTGAAAAATTTTTCCATTCCTCCTCAATCAACCTGATTTCATGAATATCTACAGAAATCACCCATTTAACTCTCATTTCAATATGTAATTTAGTTGTTGTTGAATTTTTTCACTATGATAAGAGAACATTTAATTTTTGCCTTTCTTTTTCTTCTTTTAGTGTGTTTTACCCTTCTCTAGACTTTTTATTAAATCAAATTTTACTAAAATCTTTGAGAGAGAAATTAAAGTCTGAATAAATATTTCTCATAGTTAAAAAGAAAGTGGTTATTTCTTAAATTCATTGTATAGGGGAGAAATTCTTAAAATAACTTTAGATACTGTACTTGAAGAAAAAGCAACTTAGATTCAACTTAATAGTGCAATTAAATGTGTTTTTAATATCATGGTTGTTTCTTTGGGTACATTTTCTTCTGCAGATTTCAATTTTGAGAAAATTTAAAAATATGAAGTATAATTACCTAGAGGCCTAAAATTTTGTATAGTTTGTCTTTAGCTCAGTGATTCTTACCTCCATCATACTTTTGTGTATGAAATCTCTCTCTTTATCTCTCTCTCTGTCCCTATTTTCCCCCTTCCCCTCTCTTTCATATATCTGAGTCTGATATCCTGATGTGAGGTAATATATATAGGTATATTGTGAATAAACTGTGGTTCATCTTTATTTTTGTTCTGTTTACTTTTTGCTTTACTTGAAAAATGTTTTCCTAATCATAGGTAAAGCATGAGCATGCTTTAAGTCTGAAAATAAGCATTCCGAAACTGCAATGTGCAAATATATAAATTCATGAGTTTCAAAAAGTTGAAAAGAGAATTACATGATAAATTTTGATATTTGTATATTTATTGTAGCTCAAGATCTACAACACTTACAAAGAACTGAGACAATGGTTTCTTGAAATGGGGAAAAACTGCTCTGGGCAGCATTGATAATAACAAATAAGCAAACAAACAAAAACAAACCGTAGAGATCGATATGAGGTAAAAATGTACTATAAATTGTGTGTTACAGCACAGTTACCTCATGAGTCAACTATAGATGTAGATTCTAAATGTTATGAAACAAAAGTTATTTGATTCATACAGTGTGGCTTATTAATTATCTATTGTAAACATGACAAAAGCAACTATTTACAGCATTTGCCTCATTCCACATTATCTGTTGTAATGTTACTATGCTCAATACCCGTGATATTTTTCTATTGCTCCTCTGTTCTAAATTTTTATTCTCTTATATTGAATATAAGTCTTAAATTGTATTTCTTTGTTCTACCAGCCAATGTGCATTTGGGGCTCAAATTGAGTATGAAGTTCTTAGAACCCTCCAAGACACAGAAGACCAAAAGTTCTTATACTTATTTTGATTACTAGACACATAAGTTATCAGTAAATACTAGACACATAAGCTAGCAAGCAGTAAAACCTCTATAAATATAATAAAATTCATGGAATGATACATTTAAAATGGACAAATTTAATAGTGTGCAAATTATATCTCAAAGGTTTTTTGTTTGTTTGATTTTGGTTTAAAGAGATAATTAGGACAGGATTTTATTTGTAACCACTCTTGATTTATGACTTTGGATTTATGAATCTTCTGTGCAATCGTATGAGGTCAATTAGTCAAATCATAATTTTATATTTTAAACTGCTTCTTTCCCCTGAATACTTTCTCAACTTTAAATATGTTCAGTGAGTTTCCATTCTTAAAAATAAACAGGAAACAAAATGATTCTTTCTTTATCCTTCCTTTCTTCCTTGCCTTCTAATAAATAATAGGTATAAGAAAGAAGTAGTCCTCACAATATTGCCACATGTTTAACTCCCTCTCCATTTACTCTTTGGAGAGACTGACTGTACAAGGTCACAAGTTACTCTTACATTGCCAAGTGCAGTGATTTCTGCATGACTCTCATTTTCCTGGAACTCTGAAGCAGCAGACACTCTGGAGAACCTCTTTTCTTTAAAATATTTTTTTTTGTTTTCTTAATTTTTGTTGATGTTGTTGTTTTACAACTACTCTGAAACCATTGTGGAGAATACTCAAAAAACTAGGAATGGAACTACCATATGACCCAGCGATCACACTTCTTGGTATTTATCCAAAAGAACTAAAATGGGAAAACTATTGCAATACAGTTACTTCAATGTTAGAGCAGCACAATTCACAATCAGCCAAATTATGGAATTAGCCCAGATGCTCGTCAATAGATGAATGGATCAAGAAAATGTAGGATACATGCACAATGGAGTTTTACTGAGCCACGAAGATGAAATAATAGCATTTCTCAATAAGTGGATGGAAATGGAGATCATGCTAAGTGAAATAAGTTAGACTCAGAAGATCAAAGGTCAAATGTTTTCTCTTATGTGGAAGCTAGAGCAAAATTAGAGAAAAAAGGTGGTGGTAAGGGGGATTGGATATCATAAATATATAGGGAAGTTCAGTGGAATAGAAGGTAGAGAATGAGAGGAGAAAGAATAGAAAAGGGGAGGAAATATGGAATGAATTTAATAAAATCCTGGTATATGTATATATAAGTATACCCAAGAGAATTTCATTTTTATGTGTATGTATAAAGTACCGATAAAAAATTAAAAATAAAGGAATAAAAGAAAGACCAGAGTTGGGAAGGAGAATCAGGAGGAAGAAGGGAGGAAATGAATCCTTTGCCTTCTCCTAAGTATTAGGTATAGCTAAGAAACAGTCTTCACACTATTTCCACATCTTTAACTCCCCACTTCCCCCAACTTTACTCTTTGGAGAGACTGACTTCACAAGGTCACAAGTTACTCTTACATTTCCAGCTGCAGTGATTTCTGCACAGCTCTTGTCTTCCTGGAACTCTCTGAAATAGGGGATTGAAATCAACTTTACATGTGCGATTCTGTCAAAATGGACCTAACCACTATGTATAGCTCTAATAATTGTAAAGACTTTGTTTGTTTGCTTTTGGCTTCAGTGACCGTAGTTTTAAATTGTCGTATCCATTCTCTGAACACAGTTTTTATACTGCTATTTCTTTTTTTGCCTATCTTGTTGTTCCCACCTCTCCCTAGAAAATTCCTCCCACATATGTTGCATAATTCTCCTGCCACTAACTCTCACACCTCTGTGAAGAGGTGGCACACAACCCATAAGTTTAGCCTTGATCTTTGTCTTAAGTTCAGGTACATATTTTCAACTTCTCTGCCATATGTCACTTTAAAAAAAAAAAAAAGTCACTTTCCTTCTTACTCCAGACTCTGTTTCCAAATCTCCAGCAGTAGCACATCCATACATCTAGTCCACCACAGAGGGCTTTCAGAGTATATTTAATTCTACATTTTTCATTTTTATATAGAAAAATATTAAAATACAGAATTGACCAACTCCTATCAATTCAGTCTTAAAATTTTTAAATAAATAAAAATTTCGTCTTTGTATTAATAAACTTATCTTTGGACTCAAAGTCAGGGAAGGGGCTGATGTTCCATATACAATGGTGCCCCCTTATCTGCTGTTCACTTTCCATGGTTTTAGTTACTCTCAGTCAACTGTGGCTCAAAAATACTAAATGGCAAATTCTAGAAATAAACCATGTCTAAATTTTAAATCATGCACTCTTTTAAGCAGCATAATAAAATCTCATATCATCCATTCTGTTCTGTCCTGCCTAGGGTGTGAATCATTTTATTTATGCAGTGTATTCATATTGTATATGTTACTCACCTATTAGTGACCTACTAGCCATCTCAGATATCAGATTAACTATTCTGCTATTGCCATGTTTATGTTAAACTACCCCTCTTTTTGCTAAATAATGGACTCAAAGTTAAAAAATAGTGAAGCTGGCAATTTGGATATATCAAAAAGAAATCATAAAATGCTTTAAGTGAAAAAGTAGGAAAGAAATAAAAAAGTAAATAATGAGTTCCTTAAGTAAAATATGTCAAATTTTTTTAAATTATCCTTCAAAAAGGCTTTTTGTCAATTCCTCATCTGTTGTTTCCTACCCCCAAGGAGTGATGTGGGGCATGGGGTTACTTAACAATTCCTTTGTGTGCTACTTCAAAACAAGTAAGAATTTAACCTTCCTCAACTTTTTTTTCACCTGCTACTTAGAAAAGTTCTACCAAGGAAACATAATTTAAAAGCTAATCATCTGTTGTCACTTGGATGTGTAGCTATACCTAAAGGAATAATTAGGTATGGAGGAAGAAAATAAATAACAAACCTTAAGAGACTTAGTTTGATTAGGTTTTCCAAGGTCCTAAACTAACAATGACCAGGGATTGGACCTTAATTACAAGTACACCCTTTAAGACATTTGCTGTCACTTAAGACATTCTTTTAAATGTGCTTTCTTAGAGTCAAGTCATGAAAGGGAAGTTTTCCTGTTATTGACTATGAAGCAGTTAAGAAATACTTTGGGATTCAATATAGAAATTCCCCAAAGTTACATAAAAGCGAAAGCAAAAGTTTAAATCTCTTTTTAAAAGAAGAAATTGAATATAAAAAGTGCTATTTCTACTTTGTGCTTGCATATCAAAGTGCAGGTAAGATCAAAGTACAATAGGATCCATTTGGCTAGATTATGAAAGCTTTTTCACAGATAAGCACTGTTCAAAGCAGTCCAGTTGTGGTTTCTGCTCCTGCCATTGTTAGATGGAATTTTTTAGGCTAAAAGTCTAAATCTCCCCAGAGCAGGTATAGTTCTGAAATAAATGTTCAGAGTTTGAGCTTGGAATCTAGTCTGAATTCCTAAGATCTCTGGACTACTTATCTTTTACCTGAAAAGTCTTTACACCAAAGTGTAATCTTATTTTTATTTCTTATTCTAAAGATCCTAAACGATCAATGACCAGGGATTGGATCTTAATTACAAGTAATTAATTACAACTTAATCAAACTAAGTCTCTTAAGGTTTGTTATTTATTTTCTTCCTCCATACCTAATTTAAGTGGTCCTATCCCACTTAAAAGTTATGGCTTTGGGGAACATAGCTGATCAGTAAAAGAATACAGAAAGGATACTTTGTGCCTTTATTATACCAGCAGTACTACTCACTTAAACAAACAAACAATAACAAAGTAAAACAAACAGTATATTCAAGTATGCCAGGATTGGAAGGAATTGGAAGCCCCTGGGAAGTATTTATGTGTAATGAGTGCAACTAAGACAAAACCATGGTTTGGAGAAAATTGTAGAAAGGTATCAGAGTTGGTCAAGATGACCATGGGAAGCTACATATCTCACAGTTTATGGATCAGTACAACAGGCATTGGAAAAATGATAATCATTTGAATGACTGGGTTTTGAAGTTTTAGACTATTAGGGATTGGGAATACCTGAGACAAAAGGTTTGGAAAATCAGGCAAAAGTTTGTCTAGCTTCCAACACTGTAGGAAGCTACAATATAGTTTTAGAATATCCATCATATAAAACAAGATTTGAAAGAATTTCTCAGACCTTCCTCTCTTATATTTTTGTAGAATGACTTTTTTTAAGAAAAAAATATATGACCAAATCTTGCTTCAAGATTCATCTCAAAATTACATGAATCCAAAGAGGAGACTGTATAGGAGACAGCAAGGCACTCTATTCAAACTTCTTGTTTTGGATTAGAGGTTCAGGACTAATTGAGTAGAAAGATATAATGTGGTTCCAGGAATGACTAATCACAACCAAAGGTTCAGTTTTCTCTTTTTAAAGGACTTTACATCAAGATGATAGGAGTCTCTTTTGTTCATGAAGATGGGGTGACTCAAGAGTCAGGCTCTGCCTTACACTAGAAAGCAATCCATGTTCACTAGGAAGGTTACCTCCATTAGCAAGATTTATGTCATCCATAACCAATTAAAAATGGGATCCAAATATGAAAATGAATCAAATGTGAAAAACATTCAGGACCCTTAAGATATAAGATATCAGCAAAGGGAGAAGTCAAATCTTGGGCTAAAAACAGTTACTTTATCAATCCTCCAAGTCATATTTACACTGACAGGTAAAATGCTATTAACAAGAAAACCCATAACTATACCTGTGGGACAAAAGACCTCCGATGAGATAGAGAAGTAGAGAGATGCTGCATCAGCACCCAAAGACACACCAGTGTTGTAGTCTCACACCTGAGTGTCTGTCCTACTAGACATTTGTCTGATCAATCAAAATAAAAAAAAAAAAATTAAGTTTCTGTCCCAGCTGGGCTATTGAACCTGGTCCCGGTCCCTCAGTGAACTTTCTTCTCTTTTTTCATTGATGATATGAAACAAATATTTTTCCCTCAGGTATTAGGAACAAATGAAAATGTGATGTTAATTTTGTTATCATATAGGCTAAAAGAAGGGTAAACCATTATTATTTCTATCTTCCACAAAATTTGATTTTTCACCAATTTTCTTCTAACCACTGTCTGGGTCGAAATGAGTCACTAAAGTGAAGTGTAAGAATAAAGGAAATCAAAAGCAATATCATTAGGTGCATATGGCAGCATCAAAGGCCCTGAATGGAATTGTCTCTGTGTACACTGTGTCTTCTCAATTGTTCTCTATTATAACCAAAATGGATCCTTATTGATTTCTTTAATGCTTGTTTATATTTTGGTTTCTGCATCTGATTTTACATTTTCTCAGAAGTAAAGAATCTTTCTATAAGAATAACAGTAAAGCTGGTGCAGTGGTGTACACCTGTAATCCCAGCAGCTCAGGAAGCTGACGCAGGAAGATAACAAGTTCAAAGCCAGCCTCAGCAAAAGCGAGGCTCTAAGCAATTTAGTGAGACCCTGTCTCTAAGTAAAATGGGGACATGGCTCAATGGTTGAGTGCACCTGAGTTCAATCCCCAGTAACCCCTGCCCCCACCAAAAAAAGAGAGAACAGCAATAAAACTTTTCAAAGTTACTGAGATTTGGAAATCTAACACTCTCTTTCTATTCTTTTAATAGAAAGAATAGAAATTCTTCTATTAATTTTTATTATTCATCTTGTGAGAATAAATATTTTTAGAATACTGTTTGGTTGTGATGTTTGACTTGTAACAGGAAATTATTAATTCTTGAAGTTGTATTTTTTGGCACGTGACTAACTCCGACCAAGTGTTCTTAATGTTCCGTATCATCAAATGAGACAATGATAGTATTATAGTTGAATTTGAAAATTAATTTTTAATAGAAGCCAATAATGCTGAATAAGATGATAGTTTAATAAAATAAAATTTTTTCAAAGGCCAGACCACCTTAGCTTAAATGTATATACTGATTTTCTAAATGTAATTTATGAATATGTTGAAATCTTATTGGAATTAAAACTTCCAGGAGATTAAAATACAACTTTTCCTTTGTATTGTCTATTAAAATTTTTACTAAAAATATAAACATTTTAATGTTCAACTTAACTAACTATAATTTCATAATTATTGGTTTGTAGATATCCACTTTGGACCATTTCTGAAGCCCAATTCAGAACAAGCCTAAGGTAAGAGATTTACTTACGCACATGTACCTGGTTATTTTAAGAAATCAAAATCCGTGGCAAAACTGAACGTAATGGAATATTCAAACATATTTCTAGTTGCTAAGAACCCCAAAATATTCTGGTCCATGATAAGCACTCGATGGCATTGTTTTCTTAAATTTTTGTAACCTTTCTCAATTTTTAAAAGATAGTAAAGGTGCACGATGGATTATGTGTGTTCTCTTTATTAATAGTCACACAAAGAAATCACCATGTCAACCTACAAAGCATTAGGAAACAAACTAGGTTGTATAGTGCAGCACTCGGTATCACTGCGTTGTTATAAGAATCCAGAATCCAGTGTGGGCTAGAACAATGGGAACCTATCAAGAAATTATTAATAAGAAAAATAACAGTAATAATATGTTATAGCTACTTAATGTTAATATAATTTAGGCACTGCACTAAGCACCTTATATACTTTCTACCATTCAATCCTCCAGCAATTCTATGCAGTAAAATTATTATTATTTTATTTTTATTAGTCCTATACTGAAATGAGAAACCTGAGGTCCCTCAAGTTTGTTAGGTTATATAACTAGTAAGTGACACAGTTACTTTAGGTCTAAGACTCCAGTTTTTGTTTTCTACAACTATGTAAATACCTGGGAAAGATAAGAGTTAAGTGCTGTATTGGGAGAAAGAAAGGCTTTGAATGGAGAGAATGAAGGGGAATTCTTCATGGTATGATGACTGCTAACAAAAACATGAAAGAGGACAGAGACAAAAACTGTGCTAGAGGGAATGATGCATGTTTGAGAAAAATATAAGGAAGATTGTGCTGGAGGAGATAGATGCAGGGATCTTTTCAACTTGGTAACTGGTCCCCCTGTCTCTAATGTTATACCTGAAAAATGCTGAGCTAGATTTTGTACTATCATAGATGAATGAGAGAATCCACAACCTGATGGGAGTAACCTGTTGGAAAACAAAAGTAACAGTGAAATACTAGACTTACCTAGCCCTGCCATGCTTAGAATTCCAGGAGAAGCAGTTGAAATAGAGGGAGATGTGAAATGCTAGTTACCAGAAGAATAAAAAATAACATTATTTATGCCAGACTAGGTAAAAGACATAAAAGAAAAGAGAGAGCAGATGGTTTTAAGTTTTTTTTCCATAGAAAAGGGAAATTTCAAAACTGATAAATATGAGGACATATACAGTTTTATTAGAGAATATGAGTTTGGTTTCCATATTTTGCTTCTGAAGTATCAGAGGGGAAATGGATCTATATATCCTTTAGGATGTAGGTAGTTGAGTAAAGGAAAGAGGTAAAGATTAGGTCTTCATTGTATTAACTATATTTATTAAAGTTTTAAGATGAGAGATTTCTCTGTAAGAGTATAAAATAAAAGAAATAATGGTATTTTTAAAGATCATTCATATTTTTTGTTTTTTTAACTATGTAAAAAACAATTATGGATGTATTTGCTTTGGGAAGACTCTTGAAGTGCAATTAAAACACTATAAAAGTAAAAAGTTTCATTGCAACTGACAGATTTTCTTGAAGAAAGAATGCAAGCTCGAGCTTCTACCACCAGTGTGTTATCATATTTGCTTTGCCAACCTCTAATCACAGCATATATTTCTTCTGTTGTTTTTTTCTTTGATTCACATTCTTTGATTATTGGTAACACTGAACATTTATATATACTTATTCATCATTTGCATTTCTTTAGTTAATTATTTTATTTCTTGCTTAGTAAGGTTTCTTATTTTTACTTCACATTTAAAAAAATATTTTGTTTTTTCTTTTTAGTTAAATGTGACAGCTGAATATATTTTGATATTTTATACATACATGTAGTATAACTTCCCATTTTTGTGGTTGTACATAATTACACTGGTTGTGTATTCATATAGGAACATAGGAAAGTTATGTCCAATTAATTCTACTGTGTTTCCTATTCCCATCCTCCCTCCCTTCCCATCATTCCCCCAATGAACTTATATTCTTCCCTCCTTCACCCATTGTCCGCTAGCATCCGCACATCAGGGAGAATATTTGACCTTTGGTTTGGGGGAACTAGATTATTTCACTTAGCATGATAATCTCTGGTTTCATTCATTTACTGGTAAATGCCATAATTTCATTCCTTATGGCTGAGTAATATTCCATTGTGTATATACACCACATTTTCTTTATCCATTCATCTGTTGAAGGGCACCTAGGTTGGTTCCATAACTTAGTTATTGTGAATTGATCTGCTATAAACACTGATGCAGCTGTGTCACTATAGGTATGCTGCTTTTAAGTCCTTTAGGGATATGCCAAGAAGTGGGATAACAGGGTCAAATGATGGTTCCATTCCAAGTTTTTTGAGGAATCTCCATACTGATTTCCAGAGTGTTTGCACCAATTTGCAGTCCCACCAAATAGCTGGTATTTTAAACATAATTTCAGGTCAACATGTATGAATGAAATATAGCTACCTAAGCTTTAAAACTACATGTGAGAAGATTTGCAAGCTGAATAAATGTCTTGTGTCCTATGCTTCATTGTAAACTAACACAAATTTTGCTTGGGATGTGTTTCTTTGTTTGGCAACAGAATGTTGATTTTTAAAAAAACAGAATAAAAAACAATCACAGAACTCCTTTAATAATGCAAATTACTTAGAACACAGCTCTGGCAAACATTTATTTCAATTTATTCCTGACAATGTTCCTTCATTTACTTTAAGAATTTTATTTTTTTCTGACATTATCATCATTCTGTTAACAATGTTTCAGTTTTATTTAAAATCAGTTTTATTTTTTAATCAAACACTCATTCATTGTCTGTGAAACATGTGAATCAGTAAACAAGAATATGAAGAAAGACGAGCAGCACTTGTTAGGCTGCAGATTCATTTTGAGAGATGTCCTTCCCAATGCTGGAATTAACATAAAATTTTTTAAAAACTTTTTTTTCTCAAACAGGAAAAACATACAAGTTGAAATTATATGACAACATAGTTATAAACTTCTTACCAGTGAATTTGCTTTTAGTGAACCTCTTCACTCATGGTTTACATTTGTCTAACATTTATTCAGCACCTATTATGTATCCAATTCTGAGCTAACCATAAAGAAAAATAGATATGGTTTCTCTTTTCAAAATGATCACAATATAGTAGGAAAAAACAAGATATTTAAACAAATATTTATAGCATAGTGTGCTCCCCTGATATGGAAACTCAAGGAAGGTTTACTCATTCTAATTGGGGAGAGATCAAGACTCTTAAAAATCATCCAGGAAATGTTGATCTTTAGTTCATAAAACTGTAAAAGAAGATATAATTTCTAAATTTTCTTCTGTTTTTGTCTGGAAGTCAGTCTCCATATGATGCTATTAATGCATTTCAGAAAATAGGTATTTAAAATATAATATATATTCCCTGTGATGGTGTGCTAATTATTTTTCTTAAACAGCAGAACCATTAAGAGTGGTACGTGTTAAATGCATTAGGAAGTTGAGAGGAGAAGCTATCACTTTGTTAACAGTTTCAATGAAATTAAAGAAATCTCCGTTGTAGAGGCAAAAAAATGAATCACTTCACTTTTTGAAAATAAATTGGGATAGGTTTAAAAAGTTACACTAAGGGTTCCCTTTCAGCAGGTGATAAATGAAAAACTCTAAAAACATGACTATAAGAAACTTTCTAAAATGTTTGCTGAACTGAATTTCGCAAAGGAAAAGAAATCAAAGAATTCAAAGGGAATAAAGATGGAGAAATCAGAAACCCTGAGAGGTGAACACATGAGAAGTCTGGAACACATGATCTATCCTACGGCCAGTCCACATACTGTATAAAAGAAAGGCCACCAAAAAGTCAGGATCCAAATGGACAACAGTCTAAGGGCATGGTCTTCAAGAAGCAACCTGCGCTGAACAGATTCATCAGGAAATTTACTTATCTAAAAGTTTGTAATTGATTAGACAGGAACAACTCTGCCCCTGGGCCTTGGAGCTGCAATTAGCCTTTGCTGAGATTTCAAAGAATCCTCCTATGTGGTCTCACAAATCTCATTGTTTGCACTATGATCCTATATTCAAAGCATTTCCAAAATAAAGTTCTAAAGAAATCATTTATTTTATTTTATTTTTTTTTCTATTTGAATCATTTTATTTTTATATTTTCCAAACAAGTTGTCTCATATTTTCTTCCTTGAAACAGGCTGGACATAAATAAATACATATAATAATTAAAATTATAACCACTACAAAAATCATTTAATAGTTAAAAATGTGAGGAAAAAAATAGATGCAAGAAAGCCAACAAATACATGAAAGAAATATGGACGTGCAATGATAGTAATTCCAGATATAGGAATTACCAGACAGAAAAAAATATGTATGTTTAATATTATATTAATTTTCTATTTCTGCCATAAGAAATTACCACAGAAGTAGTATCTTAAATAAAGGTAGTGTCTAAGTAAAACAACAAATATTTGTGATCTTCTAGTTCTGCAGGTCAGAGGTCCAGTTAAATAATCACCAGATGAAAGTCAAGGTACTGTCAGGCTGGGCTCTTTTCTGTACACTCCAAGGAGAATTCGTTTCTTGCTCCTTCAGACTTCTGGCAGAATTCAGTTTCTTATGCTTATAGTACAGAGTTCCTAATTTTCATGCTACCCTAAGTTGAAGGTTGCTCTCAGCTTCTACAGGCCACTGGACATCTTTGCTTGTGGGCCACTTCTTCATGTCCAAACCCAACAAAGATAGGTCCTGTCCTTTTCATATCATTTGTCTTAAAATTGTTTCAGTCCTCACTGGCAGTATTTCTGCTGAAATAAAGATTTCAAAACCTCTTTGTATCTGCTATAATGTATGTCATGAGGATTCATTCCATTAGACAAGAGGTATATCGATTGCTACTTCCAATATGAACCCTTGTCCTTTTATGACATCTGCTGTGATGGTTGAAGGGAGGTGTCAGGTAGATGTTATTCAAAGACTGATCACACTGATTACTTTGAGTAGAAAGATGGACATTAGAGACTGCCTAGTATTCAGAGCTAGAAGTCTTAAGAAAGTAAATTAGGATAAACTAAAATAAAATTATATCTACACATATAAAAATTAAATTAAAAATACCAAAAAAAGAAGAAGAACTGTAAAAAGCTAGAGAAACAAGGTAGGGCATAGCCAAATGAAAGACAATTACACTGTAAGATGACTTTTAAATAGCAAAAGGGGAAGCCAGAGGATACTGGGTTCCATCTAGAAGATTCCATCCCTCTGAATGTTTCCTACCTTGTGCTCTTCATCATGTTTTTTCCTTCTCTCTTCCATATGTGTGTTATTCTGAGGTGTCATTTGTATTTTTCTTCTTATGCTTTATATACAGTATAACATTTCTGAAAGCTAATAAATATGAGTAAATGTATGGCATATCTAATTACCTGTTTATTGAATAAATATCAGCTCATTGTGATTTCTATTATAGACCAGGTTCTATAAGGGCATTGGCACAATATTAAAAACCTATGCCTCTATCAAGTTTTCTATGCATATCAATCTTTCATGAGTTAGAAATCATAAGTGCAGAGTCATACCTTTCTTACTATTTAGAAGATAAAACTTTTCTCATTTTCTTGTTACTTTAAAAATTATATCTCTATAACTTTTCTATGATTTTCCAACAATTCCATGGACTCCCCTAAATACTATAGTTAACTCAGGACTTAGAAGCCCACTCATCAATCAACAGTAATTTGTTTAGTATCAAATATGTACTCACAACTCTCCATAGCACCTTTGGGAACACAGGTCTGTTACAGCACCACTGTATCATTACAGTGTCACTAGAGTCTGTTCATTATATTATACTTTTGTATTCTATTGCACAATTGGATTATTTTGGATTTTTTAATAACTCAAGTTCATCATCATTTCTATTAGGATGAATTATAGAATAGGTATTAAAGGCTGTTGCTTTACTTTTCTGAGTGTGACTGATGTAAGAAAATCTCATGACTTCCTTTCATTGAGAAAAGAATTCTTTATTAAATAAAAGGAAATCCAAGCAGGCACAGAGGATTTAGTGCCTAACATTCAGTGGAGAATAAAATAAAATGACTGATTTTCATAAAATAAATATTAGCTTTATTTTCTTCCAGAATTGCATGATAACATATGAAGTTTTTTTTAAAAAACTTACTACGAGTAATAATCTATTGAGTTTTGCATGATGTATAATTTTACCTGGAAAATGCATAAAAGTCTTGTGATATTTCTTATGTACAGGGTAGAATATTAGTGTCAAACAGAATATCTATGACTTCTTAGGCAAGCTATATAACTTCTCTAAGCCATCATCTCAGCACTAAAAATTAAAAAGAGCTGGATTTCAAATGCAGTCACTGTTGATTTACTCATTATTTAACATTTTTTACATGGCTCTACACACAGCATGCCCATATTAGCAGGAAAGTCAGTGCCTCCATCTTGAGGTCCTGTCTATCCACACTCACATTGCCCAAGATTCTTAGATAAATACCCCGTAAAATACAGTCTTCCCTGATTCCACATGCCAAGCAAATAGAAAGCCAAGAAGGCCGTCTATTGTTTTCTATCATTGCACATGGAGCTGCATAGTAAACTGTTTCCCCAGTACATTCCAACTGGTGATTTTTTGCTATTACAGGGTGTCCTGGATGTAATTTATCTGTGTGTACTTTGGAACTTTATGATTCTATCTGTCGTCTAGAAGAAGCTCAGCCAACTGTTCTTATAAGACTTACCATGATGCAATGGCCTTGGGTACCTCTAAACCATGGCTCTGAGCTGGGTCAATAATCAGGTTCTTGCCTCATGGTAACCTCATTGGGGCTTCTGATAAGTTTTCTTTCAGCAACCTCAATAACTAGTAGAATACTTCAAGTAGGTTCCAGTAGCATGAAACCAAAACATATACTTCTCCAACAGCAAATAATATCTTGGAAATTTTTTAACACCTCAGTGACTCACTCTTGGGGAAGTTTGGTGATCCATAATTTAGCAGGTCATAAAAAGTCTTACTACTACCTTCTCCAAGAAAATGACTAGGGGCAAATAAAATGACTCAATTAAAAAAGAAGTTCTTTCTAGATGACTTATTAAATTCACCAGAGATTCATCTTCTTTGGGAGTCCTACCTTCTCAGACACAGCACTCATCATGTTCTGTGATGACTGAAATGCTATATATATATATATAAAATGTGCTCACCAGTGTCCACCACACAGCAGACACTACATATTAATTCCCTCCCTTGTCCTATATTTTTTTTATTTTTGTTTTAAACCGTTATTATTTCTTTTCTTTTTCATATAGATGATATTATAAAATCTGCAAAGGAAGAGTAATGTCTTCCATATCTTTCAAGCTTCCACAAATTATTTAGCATAATACCTTGGAGATAAATATTAATTACTATATAATCATTGCTTTGGTGATTACTTTGAGATTGATGTTTTCCATATGTAGATAATATAATCTGCTTTTAAAGTATGACTTTGTGCTGTCACACCAGTGCTATCATTCTGAGCAGAAGCTTGGCAAGGAAAGAAGATGAAATTCTAATCCAGCTATTTGCATTTTGATTACCGAATCACCTATCTGTCAACAACACTTAAATTGCCTAGAAATTTTCTTGAACACTTGAAATAATGGCTTCTCTTCTTTCTCAGAATAGTGAGGCAGAAATACATTTATGTGAGGCATAGCATTACAATAAAGAGAATTTAAATGTGAATTCTAAATCTCTACTCACACTTATAAGATAGGAGCAAGCCATTTAAAATGATCTTTATTTGGCAAAAAAGTTAATGACAAGATTGTTATAAGGATTAAAGAATATATAGAATAATAGTTTATTGTTGAAGGAACTTTTTAATTTAAAAAAAATGCACATGTGTTTAGAAAAAGTTGTAAAATAATAAAAAAAAAGACTCAAAAATCTCATACTCCACGGGTAATATTTTGTTAATTTTGGGAAATATTCTGAGAACATACATGTATACATTTAAATATCCTGTTTGTTTTCTAATTTTATATCATGTGGAGCTTTTACTCTTTCCATGTCATAAATTCTTCAAATATATTATTTTAATGGTATCGACCATTTCTCATGGCAATATTATACTTTGTTCTATTGCTTAGATTAAAAATAATTTTATTGTTATCAATATTGCAATGTTTCCATATTTCTTTGTATTTCACTGGAAAATATGCTATGGACATTTGTGCAATTCTTACTTTTTGGATTTACTCTCTTAATATTTGTTAATTATCTAATCCTGAAATACCCTGTGAAGACTCATAACTTACCTGACTATTGTTCTGCTGAAGTTCACACTTGATGCTAGTGAAAGTACCATGCACTTCAACTGTTTGGAAGGAGTCTAATGGCTGCATGACCTTCTGCATCCAGTTTCTGTAGTCAGCTTAATTGTATTGTTCTTCCCATGGTCCACATCAAATATCTCTTTCCTGCAATGTTATATAAATTAATATATTTTCTAATACCAATCTATTCTTTCATCCAAGAGAGAATTCATTTTGAAACTCGATTTGCTAGGACTTTATTACTTAGCATCTACGATCACATATATAATTTTTTTCTTTTTGTGCTTTGTTAGTTTTGTTATCAGAGCTGTAGTTCCAAGTTCACACAAAGAATGTGTTAACTTAATTTCATATTCTAGAGTGCATGGGAAAATTTAAAGTTAAATACTACAATTAAATAGTTAAATAGAACAAGTATTGCGTTTACATAATTAGCTACTAGCTAATACTTTGGATGACAGAATCAACTTTTAAACTTATTATACAATTATGATATTGAGCTCAAACTAACAAGATAAAATATTTCTGGTATAAATCTAAAATTTCTGTATTATAATGGAAAATATAATTATATAAAGGTGAGGTAGAAGGGATCTAACTTTACACCAATTCATATGAAATAAATAGTTGTACACATAGCGGAGATACAAGTATTCTGTGTACCACTGTGTACTAGCTGCTCCTGAAGCTATTATCAGATGATAAGGGCATGGGTAATATAGAAAAAGGGTGTCACTCTTCTTTCACCATGTTTCTGAGATTCCTTCCAGCCGCAAACTCCAGTACATGGAAGACTAGTGTGTGGCTCCTGCAGTTAAGTCCACATCCACTTGGCTAGTCACACTTGTCATGTACAGCTTAAGCCCATTGCTTCCTCTGAAGGTGATGCAGATGAAGTTCAAAGCCATTGAATCCCCCCCATGGCTTCCTGTTGTGGGCCTTCTCATGTTTAGGAAGCCATGACCTCTAAACCCAAGTGAGCTGTTACCATCTAGTGATAATATCACTTCATTCCATAGGAGAGCTCTTACAAGCATCACCCCTAGATTAGAGTTTCCTACTAACATCTATGGGCTTCTTAAATGAATAGGAACTAGCATTTTTTCTGTGCATCACGAACTCCCATAGGAAACTAGATTGGGTTTTGCTCTCTTCTCCCTCTCGGAGGCTCTTTGCTGTCTCAATGCTGTCCCATCCTCAGACTCTGGCAACACTGGAGATATCTGGGATTCTGCTGCTTAGTAACCTGCAGGCAAGAAGAGAGTGCCAGCACCTCTTATTCAAAATCACTTTCAAGCCCCAGGGGAGGGTTCTTTCTGCACCCCTCCTACCCCTACCACCAACCAACAGAGGATAAAGGATTTCAGAAAACCAGTTCTGCCTGTTTCCTGACAATGACTTTAACTAAAATTTGAGGGAGGCCCTGTTGTAACTAAGAAGGACTGGAATTTTGTTCTCATCAGCCAAGGATTGTCTCCCGGGAATCCCTGATTTAGTGTCAGCCACAGCTTGCAAAAGAGGCTTCCTAGTAGTTAGTCTCTTAGTGGGTTTGGAAAAGAATATTTTCCTCCTCAAACATTTTTATTTCACATTAGTATAACAATTTTATTACTTATTGCAGTCAGAGCTAATAATTTTCTATCCATTTAAGTGCTTTTATGGACAAATTTAAAATACTTTGCAATTATCAAGGCATATGATTTGTAGTTTGTCAATTTGCTCTTTGTAGCTTTTTAATAAATTAAAACATGTTCACTTTGAAAACAACCTTGTTGACTTTTAATTTTGTTTAATCCATGTCATCATATCATTACAGAGATGGTTTATTACTTTGTTCCTAACAGTGTGTATAGGTAGTTACTCAAGTGCCCCCACAGTATTTCCCAAGTTCTCTACTCTGATGTAAGATTCCTATTGTGGAATTTACTCATTTTCTTTATAACCAGAGCCAGACCATTTTCTCTAGCAGGCCAGTTAAAATGTGGGCACTGACATCTTGAGACAAGGATGTTGATTCAATTATCAGACAAGCTCAAGGATAAATTTGAGTGGAAATAAGAAATGTAAATATAGTATTTCTTTAAGAATTATAATCATATACCTATATTTCATATTCTGAAATGTCTATGACATTTATTTACATGAATAATATGTTTTTAACCTTCATATAAAGCCTGTGAAATAGGTAACGTGTGTATATATATATTATATTATATTATATTATATTATATTATATATATATATAATATTTATAATTTATATAAATAATGTAAATTACCAGATAATATAGCTGATATTGTTAGGAAATGTAAAAATGGTCTCTGAAAATATGCTTCATGTCAGAAAATAATGTACCCCCATCTTCCTCCAGATCACTGGGAATAAATGGCTGATTATGTGATATTCTGATGTTTCATCAATGGGAGACAGGTTATTATGGAAGTAATTTAAGGGCTCAAGCCCTTGAAGATGTAGATCTATGAATGTCTAGATGTTCAGTATATGTTTGGGTATGGGGTACTGATCACAGGAATTCATAGAAGGAAGAGGATATTAGGGGCTAGTGTCCTCAGAGGATAGTTCTAGAAGAAATAACATATGAGTTGCACTTTGAGAGAATGGGGACAGAGCTGGGCTCAGATCTCAGCTACTCTAGTCACTGTTAAATTTTCTTGGGAATGTGTTTTCAGCTCTTCGAACCACACGTGTTTATAGTGATAAAGTGAGCAGACAACATCTACTTTATTTTTTCCCCACATTTTTCATTGGTGCATTATAGTTATACATAATGGTGGGATTTGTTGTTACATGTTCATACATGCACACACTATAACAATATACTTTGGCCAGTATCGTTCCCCAGTATTTCCCCATTTCTTCTCCTCACTCCCCCTGGTCTCCTTCCTCTATTCCTCTGATCTCCCTTTAATTTTCATGAGATGCCCCCATACCTTGGCCCACCATCTTTCTTTTCTTTTTTCCTCCCTAGCTTCCATATAGGAGAAAAGATACGAGCCTTGAGTCTCTGAATTTGGCTTATTTTTCTTAACATAATATTTTCAAGCTCCATCCATTTTCCTGCAAATGACATAATTTCATTTTTCTTTATGGCTGAATAAAACTCCATTGTGTATTTATACCACATTTTCTTTATCCATTCATCTATTGATGGTCACTTAGGCTGGTTCCATAGTTTGCCTATTGTGAATTATTCTGCTCTGTATGAAAGTATTGCAATAGTAGGCTGAGTATACTTCCTTGGTATAAAAGTATTGCAATAGTATGATTACTTTAATTCTTTAGGATAAATACAGAGAAGTGGTATAGCTGGGTCATGTAGTGGTTCCATGCCTACTCTTTTAAGGAAACTCCATAGTGGTTGTATTAATTTACGATTCCACCAATAATGTAAAAGTGTTCCTTTTTCTCCACATCCTCTCCAGCATTTATTATTGTTTTTATTCTTGATGGCTGCCATCTGACTGGTGTACGATGAAATCAGAGTATTGTTTTGATTTTCAATGCTTACTCACTTTAAGAGTTCTGACAATTAAAAAAAAAAAAAAGATTCTTTAAGCAAAAATACTTAAAGTGCTTGGTAACTGTTCAACCACAGTTCTCCAAAAGCCCCAACATACTGTTACTGATCTTAGAGAATGAATTGGTGGGGTGGGGTGGGGATTCGATTGAGAGGACTTAAACATTTTATTTTTTATGTGCTCTATGCAACAGCAGGCTGTGAGAAAATGAAGGCCACCTGTGCCTATGAATAGGGGCAGTACATAGGATGGGTTGTATGCCCACTGCACAGATAGAGTTTTTCATATGTTTTTTTGAGAACATTCTTTTACTGTTTAATTGAAGTTCCTCTGCTTTAATCCCCACATTGGGGACAAGGGAAGTGGCCAGTTTCCTTTCTCTGTTTCCTTCATTATCACATTCTATGGAGTCTTTATCTCACCCTCAGGAATTTTAAACTTTCCCAAGCAAACCTGTGTTGACACCAACAGTAACCAACAACAGCATTTGTTAGTTTTTACTGTTTAATCACTTTCAGTTCTCTTTCTTCTCTTGAGATAGAAAAAAAAAATCCAGATATTTAAAAGATGGAAATTAAAACATTTAAGAAGGCAGAGAAGGAAAAACATTGTAAACCAAAGTACTAAAATAATAGCTACAGACTGCCCCGAGGACACAGATTGGTCTGTGGATTATGGGGGGAATTTTTAATTTCCAAAGGTGACTTCTATGTTATTTTCTATCTGGAATTACAACAATTTATTTCATCTTGTATATTCTATCTTGATTTAGAATTATTTACTTATATTATTATTTTTTTAGTTGTTGCTTGTTTTTATCTTGCACAAGCCTTGGTAAAGTTTCTTGCGTATACATATTTAGTAAATGCTATTCATTTTATCTTTATTAATAAATATTTGTTCAGCACCTACTATGTGAATATAATCAGATTATATGAATAGTGTGGAACCAGCACATGAAGCCCTTTGGATTTAGAAATCAAATTTGGGAATTCATAAGCTAAAAATTATGCCTTGTCATTCTCTACTACTCTAAATCATGCCTCACTGTATGATTCTTTGTAGATAAGAAGCCAAACTGTGTTATGGCTTCCTCTTCCTGTAATAATTCCCTGTCTGCTACCTGGAAAACAATGGTAGCAGACAGACAAGAGTGGTTAGAACATGAAGTTGAGTGGATAATTTTATAGATGAGTCCTACTGTTCTGACCTCTCATAGGCTTTCTTTTAAAAAGCAATTCACCTGAGGCCAGTCTGGACCTGTCCTGACTTAAGTCTACAGGATAGGTTGTCCTCAGCAAACACCCTCTTATCTTGCAGGAGAAAATGAAGGCCCAAAGACTCCTCCTTGCCAAGGAGAACAGGAGTCACCCTGAAGGGGGCGGGCTTTTGTGATCTTTACACAGACCAGATTCCAGGACTCAGGAAGACAGGGTAATTAGAAGCAAAGCCCACCAACCATAAGATCAGTAACAACAAGTTCCCATTAGAACTGACCAGCTTAGGCCAAGGTGATCCAGAGTGGCCCTTAGATCTTTATCATGTCAAAATCATAGTAAAATGTGCCCCTCAGGAGTTTTGTTTGGGTACTTACGGTGTACCTGTGTTTGCAGTGGGGACTTGGAAGTTTGATGTAATTCTGCTGTCAGGTGAAAGTCAAAAAGTGGTTCTAGGACAGACTCTCTGGAAACTTCCCTGGGACCCCCAACAAAACAGAAGGATGGGGAGGTGATGAACTTTCCTTGTCCCTCTGGGAGAGGTCCTATTCTCTCCCTTTTTCCTTTGAGAATTTCCCTTTGACCATTTGTTTTTCCCTTCTAATAAGCTCCTGGCTGTTGCTATGTGTGAGAGGATTGAAATCCTTTCAGTGGAATCACAAAACACCTGGGGTCTGAGAAGCCCCATGGCCTCTTCAGCTCTGTGGGCAGGTATCTGTCTGCAACAGAAAGTACCTATTCTTCTTCCATTACTCAGGTGAATGAAACCTTTTCTAACGTTCATTCTCACCCCTACAGGGGGATAACACAATCTATTCTTTCTACTTCCTCTAAATCTGGTACTTAATTATATCATAGTCCCTATAACATGTCACTGCATCCATTTGTTTAAAGTCTTCCCCTTTGGACTAGAAACTTAAATGCTCAAGGGATGGTAAAGAGGAATCTTGTGTGAGTATTTTTAGATCATTTTCTTACATGCGTCTAATAATATGTGTTCCACAAATCACTGTTTTAGGAAGATGTGCATAAAACCAGAAAATCTTCCTGATCTTGTCAAAATAAGAAATTTGGTTTAAACTCTCCATGGTTGTACAATGAGAATATAAACATGCTCTTTGAGCAGTGCTTTCAGTGAATATTTTTTAGTTATGCCTGTAAGAGACAGCAACATTATTTTTGTATTGCTGAAGTGCTTTGAGAGTAATGCTCTGGTGACAGCATAAACAAAATACAAAGGCCAGTTTGTTTTTATATCTAAATGGGGGATTGTTGGTGAAGAGCTGTGCCAGCCAGTGCAGAGTGGAATAGTGTTTTATTCCTCTCAAGATAGATAGATTGCTGAATTGCCTCAGTTCCTGCTGTTTTATAGCCTGCCCCTTGAATTTGAAAATGAATAAGCATTCTTTTTTTTTCCTTAAATGGCTGATGAGAAAATGTATAAATTTAAATGAAGCAGAACTAATAAATTTTGTCATTAAAAATATACTCACCTAGTATTTTACCAAAATGCTTTATTCCCCCAAATATTAAATGTCTTATTTATTAAATATTATGGGATTTTTAAAGCAAATCATATCATTATTAAAATGGAATAGACTACTTGCTAATATGTTACACCTTCAAAATGGCTTTCCTTTTAATAAAGAGAATTAAACTTTACATCATTGATTAAGCCATTATTTGAAACTTTTGACTAGATAATTTCATAAAATTAACAAATTTGTTTTGAGTGGTGAGAAATTTCTTATAGGGGATCGAAAGAAAAAGAAAGCATGTTCCCCACAATCAGAGAACTCTCAACAACAGAGGAAATTTACCAAGGACTTAAAAACAGATATGGGAAAGTACAATGACTCTGAGAACAGAGGAGGCAAAGGTTACTTCTAATTCTTCCCAAGGGAATGACTGGAGAAGACTTCTCAAATTGATGGAACCTGAAAACTGATTCTCCTGACTAAGGAAGGAGGAATTAGGAGGGAGGATTTAAGTTGGGTCATGGGGGTCCTTGAATACCAGGAGAGATTTTTTTTTTTTTTGGTAGGTATTAAGAAGTTGTGATGATGGATTTTATGTGTCAGCCTGGCTAGGCAATAATACCCTGCTATTTAATCAAACACTGATCCAAGTATTGCTCTGAAGGCATTTGACCGATGTGGTTCACATCTTTAATCAGTTATCTGTAAGTAGAGCAGATTGCCCTCCATAAAGTGTGAAGGTCTCATCTGATCACATAGGAGAAAATACTGACTTTTCACAGATTAGAAGAAGTACTTCTTCCAGATTTCTACTCCTGCCCAGTTTCCAGCTTACATATCCCTGATTCAGGGATTTTTTTTTTTTTTTTTTTTTACTTGCCAGCCCCACATCTACATCTGTGAGCCAATTCCGTAAAATCAAATTTCCTCTGTTGTTGATATCTGTATTTCTATATCTGGGTACAATGGTGTGTACCTGTGGTCTCAGCTTCTCTGGAGGCAGATGCAGGAGGGTCCTTACGCACAGGAGTTCAAGACTAACCTATGCAACATAATTAGAACATGTTTAAAAAAAACATATATATGTGTGTGAGCCTGTGTGTGTGTATATATACACACATATGTGTGTGTATGTATATATACATACATATATGTGTGTGTGTGTACACACACACACATATATGTGTATGTACACACATATATACACAAAAATATATCTATATATTTAACAGAATATAAACATAGAATATATATGTACATTACATACATGTATATACATAGAATATATATATATATACATATATATATATACATATATATATTCTAAATATATGTATTTTCTCTATATACATACAGAGTTTTATTGATTCTTTGGGGAACTCTAAATTAAGAGTCCTTACCAGTTTTAAACAAAATTATGTTTGCTACCTTTCTGGCAGAAATTAAGGCTTATAATTTTAAGCTCTCATTGAACATCAGTTTATACCAGGTTTATGCTACATGCTATATAGTAAACAGAACACTAAAACATTGTGCCAGGTTTTAGGGATTTCTGAAACAATGGCTAACAGTTTTTCTTTATTTATTTTAATGAAAATTTATTTATCTGAAATTCTTAACAATTTAATAAATTAATTTCTGAGGAAAAAAGTAAAGAATCTCTCAACTAAACTTAGAAGTAGTACAAAAACCGACATGACGCAAACTAAAAATCAGGCTACGAGTTTTTATTTTTCTTATATAGCTGTCAGTGTGCTAAGTTTTTTTTCAAGTTCTTACCTTTTGTCAATGAAATATTCTTGTAGATATTATAAATATAGTGATTTTGTATTTCTAATTTGATGGAGAAATAAACAGAATTTACGGATAGTTAGTGTCATCCCTGGGACAAAATCAGGGCTACAGCATATGAAATACATATTTTGCCCTAAATTCATATCTTCTCCTAATGAAAAACAACTTGGCTATTGCCAATAACCTGTGAATAGAATAATATTATGCTTTTAAATATCATAAAGGAACAGCATGTTTCTTGTAGAAAACAGTTTTTAAGAGAGAGTGCTTAGTGAGTTGTAGAAGGAGTCTGATGGTCTAAACAATAAGAAAGGAGAATAGCTTAGATTATGATAGTCATCTCTAATAAATGTTGAAAGATGATGTTTTTAAAACCTCAGGCAGCTTCAGACCAGATTTTAACAAACTTGTCCAATCAATTAGAATATTGTTCTTATAATTCTATTACTGGCAATATCAGCATTGGAAATTACCTGGGAGTTAGCCACAAAAGTAAATTTGGAGGATTCCCCTGAGAACCCACATATCAAAATCTCTGGGATAGAGCCTGGGAATCTGAATTTTGAATGAACTCTTTGAGTGATCTGTACTCACATTAAGGTTGAAAAGTCCTGTATTAGAACTACAAGAGCTGACAAAGAAGTCTCATGATGCTGAACTGAGCTTCCCCAGAAAAAGCAGAATGAAGACTCCAATCTAGGATTAATAATGGTTGATGGATGTTCTTCTTAGGTTGAAGTACAAGGTGGGAATGTGGGAGAAAAATAATTTCAGGAGGGACAGAACTTAAGTAGGGTCATGGAGAAATTGAACCTTTCTCACTTAAGAGAAGATATATTTGGACACAGAGTTAGAACAGGTTACACAGCACAAACAAAAGAGGTTTTGGTAGTATGCTTCAATAATCAAAGCAGAATTTAAAAAAATAGAGCAAGCTTGGCAAGTCCAGAGGATAAAAATCCTGGCACAAATGGACAACTATTTTGGAGAAAAGTTAAAGACAAAGGAATTTGCAGACAAAGTCGAATGTAAACTATTTATTTGGAAACAGGCAGCCCATATCTGTTAGGGTACAGTTGACACTTCCCATCTTAAAGGGTCAGTTTCCATGAAGAGCTAATGCAATCGTATCTTATCCAACTGACTTTTTTTGTCTATGAATTCAGAATTTTTTTCTGATGTCCTTTGTATGCCAACTACAGTGATAAAGTAGCAGAGATACAAAGATAAATAAGACAAATATGATCCCTGTTATCAGGAGAGCCAGACATTAAATAAACACTTGCACAAGTAGTTGATGGCATGCATCAAAAGTTTTACCCAGACGAAGTACAGGAATGATTAGAGTAAATTAGAAGATACTTAACCTAGCTTGGCAGGTTAGGAAGATGGCCAGAGAAGTTTCTAGAAAAAGTAAAGTTAAACAGCAGCTCTACTTATGATATGGACTTTTCTGAGAAAAGAGTTAAGGGGAAATTATTGTAGACTGTGAAAACAGTAGACTGTAAAGAGAGTGTGCACATTGGGATAGAATAAGGGAATTCCCAAGATGAATGGATACAGTAAAAATAAAAAAGGGAAATAGCCCAAGATGAGTCTAGTAGTGATATAGGGTCAGCAATAATCTGTTGAGAACAGAATAGCATTGTCAGTGCAATAGAAAGACACTGGAAAATTTTAAGCCAGTTAGTAAATATGACACGAACATTAAAATATTCTTTTACATTTTATGATAAGGGTTTTGTATGGAATATACCAGGAAATCTTTTAGAAGCTCATTGCAATAGTAAAATCAAGAAATGATCCTGGCTTGGACTAGGTTAATGACAATAGAAGAGAAAGAACATGGTGGATTCAACATATATTTACCAATAATAGAGAAAAGGACTAGTGGCTATAGAGGAAGACAAAAATATAAAAATCTAGATAGCGGATGAGCAGAGATTGATACTATTAACTAAAACAGTATCATTTTGTATATAAAGTGAGGCAGATCAGATTTTGGAGGAAAAGACAAAGGTTCAATTGAGTTTGAGACTCTTGTTAGTTACCCGAGTGTTAACAGAAAATATGGAAGTGGGTTGATGAATCTGGAGCTCCAAACAAACATTTAGTTGCATATGCAAGTTGAAATTTATTATACATGATAGGCCAAATTATTAGTGTAGATGAAAATACCTAGAGATAAAATGAGAAGAGATTTCTCATCCTTTAATCTTTAAAGAATAAAAATAGAAATGTTTCACTGGCAAAGAAAAGAAAACAAATGATCAGAGAAGCAAAGGGTTAAGAAGGACAGTTCATGTCCAAAAAACTGCAGGAAGAGATGTTCCTATAAAGAAGGAGTCAGTGTGTGTGACAGCATGCCACTGAGTTAGGCAGAATGAAGTGATGGAACAGAACAATGGACTATCCTCAATTGTTCTATATTTATTCTATTTTCTTAATCAATATGGATGAATTGTGCTACATCCACTTACTTTTATCAACTATAAACTTATTTTTGTTCTTAACATTTTTTCTCCTGTCCTCCACATAGAATGTTCCTCTTTAAAGAATTGCATCCTAAAAGTACTGAAAGAATTTAGTGTTTTAATTCCATGCCTAGCAAAATTTGAGAGCAAAAATGCAACCTAACTAAAGACATTTTTTTCAATAAAAAAATAAACAAATTATTGCCTATAGATCTGCTCCAGGATTAATGCAAATGATATTATTTATAATAGCAGATGATACCAGTGGGTATCTCCCAGAACATTGCAATATGTAGGTCCAGGGTGTCAAAGCCTTTATCTGTCTATACTGCTTTCTTCTATGAAGCTGAAAATGGTATGAATATTGATCCAAGACTTATTGTAATTCATTTTCTAAATATATATGTATATGTATAATATATATGTATATATGTGTATATATATGTATATACACATATATACATATATAAATGTCAGTAAATAAATGAATGTGTAAGTCCCTTAGGTTGTTGGAGCATTACTATAAAAAAATGGCACTGTCTGATTGTTGGAAACATTATATCTGATAAATCATATCTTACAAACAAATCTTGATGTCTGTAACCTATTATTATTTCATAATGCTTATATAATAAAATCTTTTGTGTATAATCAAATAGTCAGATCTATTATTTGATATTTACATACATAATTGATATACACATATAATCTATTATTGAGCAGCTACTTAATAATGTATACATAATATAAACTAGTATTTCTTAGAATTTGCTCTAAGATTACCTGTATCACTAAGTCAGAGTATACAGTAAGGTCATATTCTATTAAATACTGAAATTACTTTAAGTCTATGACTAGGAGTTTTTTTTCTTTCAACATTAAAAAGGTAATGAAAATTTTAAATAAAAAAGCAAGCACTTCAATAAGATGATAGCATTATTTCTTTGGCAGAAAATAATACTTGTAGCTGGGCACAGTGGCTCACACCTGTAATACCAGCCACTAAGAAGGTCCAGACAGGAGGATAATGAAGTTCTAGGCCATCCTCTGCAACATATTGAGACCCTGTTTAAAAATTAAAAATAAAAAGGGTTGGAGGTATGACTCCAAGACAGAAAACCCCTGAGTTCAATTCCCAGTAAAAAAAGAAAAGAAAAATAAAGGAAGAAAAAAAACAATAATAGAAAAGGAACCCTTGTATTTTTACTCATGACTCTTACAATGGGAGACAATATTTTCTGATTTATTAACACCTGACAAAGCAAAAGGACTTAGTAAATAAATTCAGCAGATTCATCAACCAATTATTAAATAAGCATTTACTGTAAGCCTGCTCCATTTCAGCTCTGTGTTGATTGTGTATGATACAGAAGCATAAAACCTTGTGCCAGCTTTCAGGGAGTTTACATAATTATAAAAACCAACAATACAGAGAACTACCTAGCTAGTGACACTATGCTATGCAAGTTTATCTTTTAATACTCTTTCTTTTAATCAGTCCTCAACATATTACTATAATATAGGAATTATTGATATTAGCAAATATAGTAAGGTTTCAAGAGCTAAGGTACTTGGTTGAGGAAAATGGTCAGCAAGCATACAACATAGTATTAAACCCAGGATATAAGAAACAAAAAGTTATACCTTCAACCATTGGATATGCTGCTTTTTCCTTCCTTATAACCAGTTGGAAAATATAAGCAATATGAGATAAGAAGAAAAACAACTCTTTACTTTCCTGTTTAAAACAATAATGTTCTTTATTTTTAAGCAAAATTTGTGAAATTGTTGAATTGAATAAACATTATCAGACTTTCTACTCAAGTAAGGTTTCCCTGTTTGGATGGGGTAAGAGGGTGACAGCTGGATCATTGAAGGTACAGGAATAGGTCACAGCCTGAAAAACAGAGAGGAAATGTAAAGCCATCTTGGTTTTTATGGTGTATCTGGCTGTCATCTCCACACCAGATTCAACACATCAGCCAGAGATATAAGAGCTAGCTAAGAAAATTATCAGACACGTGAGAAGAATTTCCCTGGAGAAAGCAAAAGGAAAACAGCTAATATTATTAGAATTAATAACAGTTAATCATTGTCTGACTTAGGTTGAACCTAAGTGGGGATCTATGGCAGCAGAATTTTCAAGTAGGCAGAGGCAGAGTTGTGAAGATAACACTTTCCCACTTAAGGATAAATGAGTGTATATACAAAGCCAGAGTGGATTTCAAAAAACAAGTCTAAATAGAATTTTCTTTAAAGAGCATATTCTGATCAGCCAGGGAGGTAAAATCCTGGGATAGAGACAAATAGCACCGAGTTTTAGAGAGAAGTTTCATAAAAAGTATCCTTAGTCCAACATTTGAATTTGAAAATGAACCATTTGTGCCAGGGCAGTCAGCTCAGTTCTGTGTGGTCAACTCTGTCACTGTGGCAGACAATTAAAGCTTAAAGGATCAGGTCTTCTGAAACAAGCACACACTGTACTGTTGATTAATTTATTCCAGCATTCAGCAAATATCTGGTATCCTTTATGTGCTGATAACAATGACAAACACCAGACTCATAAAAAAGTGAAAAGTAAAATGAAACAAATAGGTTCTTTGCTATAGTGGAAATTATATTATAGAGGAAGAGTTAAATGTTAAATAAGTAATTACAAAATTACATTGATAATTACAATTTTGATTAAAACAATAAAGGAAAGGTAAAGAATATTGTGAGAAGGGATTGCAGGAGATTCTATCCAAGTTTGCAAAGTGGAAAAGGAGATGAAGAGTGAAAGATGAGGCTGTTGACTAAGCAAAAATATTTGGGGAAACAGTATATTCTTGACAGATGGTACATATTTTTTTAAGTCAAGAGGGAACAGGGAGATTGTCAATGTGGCTAAAATATAATAAGGTTGGGGAAAAAGAGAACAAGATGAGGTTGGAGGGTTGGTTGGGGGCCGGCAGGACATTATGTGCTATATAGAAGACTTAAAATATTAATTGTAGCAGAAAAACACTGAATATTTTTATACCAGTAAATAATATGATGACAACTACATTTTTAAAAGATCCTTTTAGGTACTCTGATATGATATTTGATATGGATTAGCAGGCAAGCAGAGTGGATGTGGGCTCATCCCCATAAGATCATTTCAATAGTCTAAGCAAGAGATAATGATGGCTTGAGCTCAGTTATTGGCAATGAAGATAGAAAAAAGTAGATGGATTCAGTAGATAATCAGGAGGGAGAAAAGGGCCTTGCAACCATGACACCAAAGTAAATAATGTAGGAGTATATCATTTACTAGGATAAGAATTATTGAAGGAAAACAAGATTGGGGTAAAATACTGAGTTATGTTATCTTAGAATGAGATGACCAAGTGGAAATGTCAGGGTGATGTTTCTGGATTTCAAAAACAAAAAACAAAACAAAACAAAAAAAACAACAAAATTTGACTTTATAGCATACATGTGATCCTTCAAATGTAAAAGACGACACCTTAGCTTTTGGGCATGTGCTAATGAGTGGACAGTAGGATAATGAAATCAAAAGGAAAACCAAATTTAGGAATATAAGGTTGAGTAGTGGATTGCCTGAGTTTGAGATGCTTGTGATATCCCCTCACATGGAGATTAAGTATATAAGTGGTCTGATGGTCTGGAGTTCAGAAGAGACATTTTGGCTGGAGATATATTTGAATTAATAGCATATGATTTTATAAGAGGGGATGAGAATATCTGGGGAAAAACATGAATTGAGAAGGGAATGGAAAGGAAAGGAATAGGAGAAAAGAAGAGAAAAGAGGTGAGGGAGTTAAAGGGAGGAGCAGAGACAAGAGAAGGGAGAAATCCTTGGGGCTTTAAAAGGAAATGAGATAGATAGGCTGATAAAGATTAAGAGGATAGCAAGAGAAGCAAGGTGGAAATTGGGAGAACTGGGTGCCTCTAAGTTCCAAGAGATGCTCCAAGTGCTGGGAAATGGTGGAGCACTGTGCCAGAGAGGAGGTGAGTAAACCCATATAGTTCACTTTCCTCCATTATTTTATAAAAAAGGACCCCTCCGGACGGTCAGCTGTAGTTGTTGACTCAACTTTCTCTGACATTCATGAGATACAAACCTTAATGTTATTTCTTCTCCATCTCTTACACAGAAGCTTAACATGAATCCATGAAATAATTTTTAAATGTTTCATTTCTTCAGACATTTTTTAATCCTAAAATATCCTATGTTCCCTATTATTGAATCTGCTTCTCTTAACCTAGAGCAAAGTCTCTTGCTTCTTTGTATAACTTGTACATTTAAAATCATATCTTATGAGTTGCATGTAATAGAACAATAGAGGCTAAAGTAAATAATATTTATTTCTATTATATCCCTTTTATATCTCTTATATAATAGAGTATGCCTCTTTTTCTGTCAAGTCATCAGTGTGGGGGTCTGAGTCAATATAATTTATAGTAGATACATAGAATATTATCTATAAAATATTTGCTACTGTTTTGTTGGAGGTAATAATAAGACAGGAAATTAGGGAATTAGGAGCAGCATAGGAAATAAAGGGACCCTAGAAATTCCTAATAACTTTTGTTTTACTATTTACATTTTACATTTAAAAAGTGTTTCTTATATAAGTTGAAGATGAATGAATGAAAAATTCAGGCTAGTTTGATAATGATCTGACAATTTTTTCTTTTTTTGTTATTGCACCCAAAGACAAGAATAAACAACTTGTATTAATATTTTCATTTCTTCTTTCTAATCTTCAATTACTTCATTTGTTCAGAGTAGATTTTTCCTTTTCTCTAAATCAAGCATCTTCCAACTATGCCCTCAAGGTCAAATCCTACCCATCACCTGCTTTTGTTAATAAAGTTTTATTGGAATACAGCCACACCCATTTGCTTACATGTTTTATATACCTTTTTTATACAATGGCAGATTCCAGTAGTCATAACAAACAAATCCTAAAAAATTTGCTATCTGATGCTGTAGAGAAAAATTTTCTGACCCTTGCTTTAGAAAAGTTTTCCATCTGACTTCATGTTTTAAAACCACATATGTTATGGTTGATTATGGATGCTAAATTCGTAATATATCCCTACATTTATGGTGATTGCATTCTAAGTAAGGTACCTTAAGCATATATTTACTATGGAGATTTCAAATAACTAGTATGTGTGATTAAAATGTGTTAAAATACATGGGTATGGTGGCACGTGCCTTTAGTCCTACATATTTGGAAGGCTGAGGCAGAAGGATTGCTTGAGCTTAGGAGTTCAAGGCCAGTCTGGGAAGCAGTAAGACCCACATCCCCCCCAAAAAATTATATTTGTTAAAATAGATTTTAATATCTGAGCTTTTAATTCACCACAATTGCTTATCAAATGTTTCTCCAAGGCAGAAGTAAAGGAGGGACAGTTGAGGTCCTTATTAGTCAAATCTACTTGTCTAGTAGTCCTAGACTTCCATTACTGTTGCTATTTGCCTTAGAGAATGCTTAACTTGAGTGTTGGAGCTCCCATTAAACAAATAAAGTGATTTCAAATAATTTGCACACCTGAATTTTGTTCTAAAAATCACTTAGATTTTGGGTCAGGGAAAGGCAGAGATTAGGTTTTGAGAGCCTCAAGAGTCCCTTCTGTTGCCTGGAATGTAACAGTAATAAAGTTGAAGTAGAAAAAGTGTATCTACAATGCTAATAAAATTCAACACAGTTTATTGATACCTGTGTATATAAACAGTTACAATCCATCTGCAATTGTAAGAAACTAATAATTTTCTTTAAAAATTCCATCCAATTTATTTCAGCTATTATTGCTTTTTTGAAAAATTATTACTTTGAAACCTCTTGAGATATTATAAGTTTGGAATTGGGATGTTAAAATACTTTAATATTCCCCTGGTACCAGAAAGGATGGTGACCTGACCCTGTATAAGCTGGTGCAAGTGTAGTGACATTCTCCGATTAATAACAGGACCTGTTGATGGATCGAGAGTAGGATAAGAGTTAAGAAGCACAGGAGAGGATAGCTGAGGGTAGGAGAGAAAAATTATCATGATTTCAGTGTATGAGAGTTCAGAGATTTTAGCTCAGGATTACTAGAGCACAACAAACTGGATTTTTTTTTAAAAATCAAATTCCAGAGCTCTTAATTTCTTTGTAGAGTCCATGTTTCTCTCTGGTATTAAATGCCTTCTGCCTAAAAATTTTCCTATACTATTTCTTATAATTCAGGCATATTAGAAATGAAATCTCTAAGTTTTGATATATCTGAAAATTTCCTAGTTTTGCTTACATATTTGAAACATATTTTCTCTGAGTATAGAATTATGGATTGATAAATATTGTTTTGTTTCATAGTTTCTGGTGAGAACTGTGTGGAATTTCTTATATTTGTTCATTGTTATACCATGTATTTTTCTGTCTTCTCACTGCCTTTCAAAACATTTTGCTTATTTTTGTTTCCATCAATTTGCCTATGATGTGTCTGTGTATTATGTTAGTTTACATTATTTGTATTGTTTGTGGTTCTCTGAGCTTCTTGGATTTGTGGTTTGATTGCATTTATTTACTTACTGCAACATTTTTAACCATTATCACTCCAAGTTTTTCTTCTATCATATTCTCCTTATTTTCTTCTTTACTTTAACAGAATTATCAGTTACCATTTGATTGTTTCATATCTCCTGGATGGTCCATGCTCTGTCCCCCCATGCTATTTTTTAATTTATGTTTAATTGGGGAGGGGTGATTTCTATTACACTGTCCTCTGTTCACTATTTCCTCAGCTGTGTCAAGTATACTCTTCTAGTCCATCAAAGGAATTCTCAGTTTCTAAAATCATCTTTTAAAATTCTTGATATTTCCACTTATCTTTTGCTTAACATTTCCATCTCCTTATGTTATGGTTGAGATGTGTTGTCCCCCAAAAGCTCACATGTGAGACAATGAGAAGGAAGGTTCAGAGGATAAATGATTGGGTTATAGCTTCAGCATAATCAGTAAATTAATCCCCTGATAGGGAGTAACTGCGCAGTAAGTGGAGGAAGGTGGGTGTGGCTGGAGGAAGTGGTTCATTGAGGGCGTGGCTTTGGGGGGTATATATTTATATCTGGCAAGTGGAGACCCCTCTCAGTTTCCTCATCACAGTGATGTGAGCTGCTTTGCTCTGCCACAAACTCTGCTGTGGTATTCAGCCTCACCTTGAGCCCCCAGAAATGGAGCCAGCCTTCTATGGACTAACACCTCTGAAACTGTGAGCCCTCAAATAAACCTTTTCTCCCCTGCAGTTGTTCTGGTCTGATATTTTAGTCACTGCAGAAAAAAAAAAAAAAAAGCTGACTAAAACACCCTGCTTAAATTCTTCATGTGTTCATGAATGTTTTCCACGCTTTCTTCTATATCCTTTTTTGTGTCAATCACTGTTATTTTAAACTTCCTGATAGTTCTAATATCTGGAACTGGGCCAGTTTGCTGCTTTACTCTTGAAAATGGCTGCAGTGTGAGCATGTACCTGCGTCTCATAAATTGGAATGCTAAGCCCTGACTCTGGAACCATGGAGATTAAACCAAACTGTGTTGTTTATACCTGAAAATGAGCATGCCTTTCTTCTGTCAGGTTGGTAGTATGGAGTAATGGACATGGGTTTTGAGTTTTATTGTTAACTTTGACGATCTTTAATAGGACAGAAGTTTCAGATTTCTCCAGTATTATGCTACTGCTTAGAGAGAAGTTTGGATTGATAGAGTTTTGATGCTTTTCACTTCTTTTTTCAAAATCAATCTTGTGATATATACCCAGTTCTTAGCCAACCCTTTGTGCCTTTCCCACAGAGGACATCTTCTCAATGCTCTGCCAGCATCCCGGAGATAGAATGCTATTACTTGATGCTCAGTGCTGGGTTCATGCTATCCTCTTCTGAAGTTTAAGGTTTTGGCACACCAAATCCAAAACCTATTACTTTCCAGGACTTTGTAGTAGTCCTGTGGTTACTCCATGTCTGGAGGGATTTGAAGACCTTATTTAAGACTAGAAGTTAACAGTGAAGTTAGGAGGAACTCACTGTCAGAACCTCAATATCATTTTCTGTTTTTATATTACTTCAAGAAGAACCTCTAGTAATTATTCTTTATCTTATTCTGTTAAACCATTGTACCATTTCAAATTATTGCTTTGAATTTTTAGATGAATATTTTATTATCCTATTCAGCCATAAGAAAAATACACATTTGAGGCTGACTTGAAATATAATTACATTTAGAATTTTTAATTTATTTTAATACTATTATGGAAGGAGGAAACACAGTCAGATGGTGTGTGTGTGTGTGTGTGTGTGTGTGTGTGTGTGTAAAATTCTCTGTGGATTCAATAAAAAATTTAACCACCATGAATTGCTCAGTTCTGTGTCACTATTTATCTGGAGGTATAATCACTTTCAAATGTTTTCCAGTTTTTCCCAACACCAAGTAGGGAAAAAGTAAATATCTTTTGAAATAAGTACTCCTTAGACTTTCCTTTAGGTTTAGTCATTGTTCAGTTGACCAAAGAGAGGTTGTCACACAGTTTTTCCATGTCTGTACAGGTAACATTTGTTGAAATTTTGAGTAAATAATGTTAAGATTAAAATTGGAAAACTGTTGTTAGAATAATACATTTGTTGTTTTAAAAAGTCTCTAATTACTTGTGAGCTAGATAAATGGATAAATCTTTAACAACTGCCTTTTTCTAATAGAGAGGAAAATTTGCAGCATTTGCTAATTTTGGTAATGTAATTATTTTTATATCATGACTGACTTCAAGCTACCATAAAGTATCACTGAATATAAAGTTGGAAAGAGATGTCCAATATCATACTGTTATATAACATTTATTCTACCAATAAAATATGTAAAAGTAATCTCTAATATATTGATAATATTAAACTATATATAGAAAATTGTGTATTTTGAATATATTATTTTTTAAATATAATTTATTTAATAATAAATTTATATCATTTAATTACTAGTAATGACTATGTTTGTGAAATTCCTGGAAATTAAAATGGGCTCTTGCAAGCTGTTATGGGCTGACTTCCACAGATTACTTGCATAAATCTTTGAGGACCAGGACATTTAAATTCCTGGAACTACATTGAATTTTGACTCACAGCCCACATCAATGAATATCTGTGAATGAAGGGGCTCAATTCAATGTTAGCCAAGGAAAGAAAGCTAAGTGTCACTCTTGTATTCACATCTGGATACTCTAAACTCATTTTACTTTTACCTCCCTACCCTAAGTTTGTTTTGATTTGTTCTTCTAATTTCTTAATTTAATTAATAATTTATTTCTGGGTTATACAGTAGTCCTTCTGGACAAAAATTTGCATCTGACATGTTATACCAAGAAGACATTCTAGATCACATGCTATCCTAAGAAATCAGGAATTATATAACCTATTTAAGTCATTCATATATTTTTAACTGAAATCCTCATGTGTTTCATTAAAGTAGTATTTTGTTTAAGAAAGATCTCTATACCAACTACCTAGAAGTAAACATTAGTTATATTTTCAAAGTAATTTTAAGAGTGCCTCTTTAATTTCATAGGACAGATGTCTATGATAATATCTATTCCAGGAAATTATAGTTGCTAGTTTCAAGATAAAACTCTTATGAAGAAACAAAGTTGATTGCCTTCTGTAATAACTTCACAAAAACAAATATTTTGAGAAAGAAGTTACTGGTACATTAATATCCTGCTAGGGGATTGAGTTTTTGATAGGAAATAAAATGTGTTCCAAAATATGCATATCAATACCAGCTTACTCACAATTGCCTTATCAAATGAAAGCATGTTATCACTCTTTTACATCTTGAACTTATAGCCAAATAAAAATGGGAAGAGTGTGAACATAAAACTTTTGTCCAAACTTACTTTTGAAATGGCTGTATATCTAAAGAAAGTTAAAGATCTACAGCTTGGTTTTAGACATTTGTGTAAAGAAAAACCCAGGAGAAACTAATTTGTTATTTAGTCAAGATAGTGCCTAACTTTGGAATTGGAAGAGGATGTATCTGTGTACCCCAAGGTATACTAGTGTGCACATGTCTGTGTAATTTATATCTGATGTGCATTAATGTGAGGTATGATGCCTTCAGTAAAAGCCTTACAATGTTGTAGACAAATATACATCTACATATATGAACACAATATATACATTTATACTATAATCTTAACGTACTTGTTTTTTAAATACGTCTATTCAAAAGTCTTCTTCAGGTACCTTTTAAATGATAAAGAGGCTGGAAGCCCATAAAGAAAGAGGGTTTTTAATGTGTTAATTAAAATATTGTAGTGACTATGTAACCTATTTTGTTATTGGCACTTATTTATTCATTCATATATTCAATATATCTGGTATTTATATTTTCAGCTTTTTTTGAGGTATAATTGACAAATAAAATTTTTCTCTATTCAAGTTCATGAAGACACAAGGATGGCAAGGCAATGTTTTGATATTTTACATGCTTTGAAGTGTTTCCCAACAATAAGCTAATTAATACACCTATTGCTTCACACAGTTTCCTTTTCTTTTCTTTTTGTGGTAAGAATATTTAGGATCTACCATCTTAGAGAATTTAAACTATGTAATACATTATTTCTAACCATGCTCACCATGCTTCACAATTTCCAGAACTTATTCACCTTAGGTCTGTCTCTAAGTTGTACCCTTTGGCTGAGTTATTTCAATTAGTCTCCTGCATTCATCTGTGACATTGCAAATGGCAGGATTACCTTCTTTTTGAATGTTGAATAATGTCTGTGTGTGTGTCTCTGTGTGTGTGTGTGTGTGTGTGTGTGTGTGTGAGAGAGAGAGAGAGAGAGAGAGAGAGAGAGAGAGAGAGAGAGAACCAATAACCAATTTCTTTATCCATGGATTCATCAGTGGGCACTAGACTGTTTTCATATCTTGACTATTGTAAATATTGTTGCAATAACCATGGGGGTATCTATATCTTCTCCCCAATGATTATCCTTTGGAAATTTGTGAATATATGTATCCAGGAGTAGAATTGCTATATCATATGGTAATCCTATGTTTTAGAGGAAACTGTACAATGATTTTCATAATAGTCATAGCAATTTAAATTCCCAACAAAGATGTATCGTGTCTCACCAGCACTTGTTATCTTTTGACTTTATAACAATAGCTATCCTAACATGTGTGAAGAGATTATCTCATTGTGGTTTGCATTTTCATTTCCCTGATAATTAGTGATGCTGAGCTCATTTTCATATACCTATTGGGCACTTGTGTGTCTTCCTTGGAAGAATGTCTATTCAGATCCTTTGCTCATTTCTTAATCAGAAAATTTGTCTTTTTAAAAACTACTAAATTATGTGAATTCCTTGTATATTTTGGATAATAATCACTTATTTTGCTGATAATTTGCAAAAATTTCCCCCCATTCCATTTCATCTTTATTATTTTATTATAGTCCCACTTGTTTATTTTTGCTTTTGATATATCCCAAAAACCATGCTCCAATATCATGGAGCTTTTCCCTGTATTTCCTTCTAGAAATTTAACAGGTTCAGATGTTATGTTTGAATATTTAATCTCTTTTGAGTTGATTTTTGATAATGTACACAAAATGTTTTGCCATTCTCCTACTCTTTCCTTTTTCTTTTTTTTTTTTTTTCATATATTTCTGTTTAGTCAGTTGCTTTTTTTTTTCTTTCCTTCCTATGGTGACCAAAGGACCAGACAACAATTTTAGAGAAGAAAAAAATTATATGGCACTCATAATTTCAGAGGTCTCAGTTCATTATTCTTGACCCAAGGTGACGCAGAATACCAAAGTCTAACGAAGTGTGAACAGGAGGAAAGCAGATCAGGAAACACCAATTAGGAACAGCTGGGCCCACCCCCAGTGACCTACTTCCTCCAGCCACACCCTACCTGCCTACACTTACTGCCCAGTGAATCCATGTCAATGGATTAATGTACTGATTAGGTTAAGGGTCTCATAACCCAATCATTTCACCTGTAAACTTTCTTATGTGGTCTCACACATTAGCTTTGGGTGATACCTCACCTCTAAACCATAACAACGTGTATCCAGTTTCCCAGACCTTTTTTTTTTTTTTCCAAAAATGTTTCTTTCCCCAACATGTATTCTCTCTAGTCTGCCTTCTTTGGTAACTATGTTGAAGCTTAGCTGAGTGTGTATATGTGTGGTTTTATTTCTAGGTTTCCATTCTGTTTCATTGGTCTATGAGTCTATGTGTCATTTTGGTTTAGCTACTATAGCTTAATAATGTAATTTAATTCAAAAAGTGTGATAACTCCAACTTTGTTATTTTTCTCAAGATTACTTAGGTTATTTGGAGTGTTGTATGTTTCCCTAAGAATTTTAGGATTTTTTTCCCTATTTCTGGGGGAAACAATGCTATTAAGAATTTGATAGGCATTGTATTGAATCTGTATGAAGATTGTTTGGGGAGTTACAGGCAATTGCATGGTACTGATCCTTCCAGTCCATGAACCTAAGATACTGTTTCATTTATTTTCGGCTTTTTCAATTTGCTTCATCAATTTTATACATTTCATTGTATAGCTCTTTTGCTTTCTTGGTTAAATTAATTTCTGAGAAGTTTATTATTTTTAGTGCTATAATTGTTTTCTTTTTTAAATTTCTTTTTCTAGTTTATTACTAATGTATAAAAATGCACATGATTTTTGTATGTTGATTTTATATTCAGAAACTTTACTGGATTCAATTTTTAATAGTGTTTTTTTGTGAGGTCTTTAACATTTTCTCTATATAAAATCATGTCATTTATAGACAAGAAAATTTTACTTCGTTCTTTCCAGTTTGGATGCATTTTATTTCTTTTTCTTGCCAAATTGCTCTAAGAACTTCCAGTATTATGTTGAAAGAAGTAAAAAAGAAAGTCATCCTTGCCTTTTACTTGATCCTACCACAAAAAGGTTTTGCTTTTTTTTCACATTTATTATAATATTAAATGTGGAATTTTCATTTTTGACCTTTATTGTATTGAGATAAGTTCCTTCTATATCTGTTTTGTTGAAAGTTGAGATTATAAACAGATGTTGAACTTTGAAATGCTTTTTTTTTTTTTTGGTATTAATTGGGATGATAATATTTTTGGTCTTCATTCTGCTGTTGTAGTGAATCACATTTATCGATTTGCATATGTTGAGCCATTCTTGCATCCCAGAAATAGCTCCTACTTGAACATTGTGTATCATTCTTTAAAATGCTGTTGAATTCATTTACTAGTATTTTGTTGAAGATTTTTGTCTATATTTTTTTCAAAGGTATTGGTCTGTACTTATACTGTCCTTATTTACCTTTGACATATGGGTTTGGTATCAGGATATTGATAGTCTCATAAAATTATTCTTCCTTTTTAAAATTTTCTCATGGATGTATATGTTGCTTAATTCTTTTTAAAATTTGCATTCCATAAAACTGTAATAACCAAAGATATCATAAGAATTTTATGATATTTAATATTGGAGATTGTATGTCATAAAAGAATAAACAATATAGAGATACATAGTTTAATTTCTAGTATTTGGAATCATGATCTTTTGGGGTATTTTATAATGATAACACAAAGCACCTTTTTATAGACTGATGGGAGGATTTTTGAATCTCTGTTAACCAGGTATATTGGCTTATAATTTTTTTCCCTTGTAGTGTCTTATGTGGTTTGGTGTCAGGGCAAAGCTGTCCTCACAAGATGAATGTGGAAGCATTTCCTCTTCTTTAATTTTTTTTCACAGCATTTGAGAAGGACTGGAATTATTACTTCTTTAAATTTTTGGTAGAAATTTCCAGTAAAACCCATCAGGCCTCAGTTTTTTTGTTTGTTTGGGTGGGAGATTTTTGATAATTGATTCAATTTAGTTACTCACTATTGGTCTGTTTAAATTTTCTATTTCTTCATAATTCAGTTTTGGTAGTAATTTTCAGTAATTTATCCATTTCTTGTAGATTATCCAATTTGTTGACATAGTATTTATAGTAGTTTTTTATGATCTTATTTATTTCTGTGGAACCAGTCATAATGTTTTATCTTTAGTTCATAATTTGTTTGACTCTACTTTTTTTTATTAGTCTCCTTAAAAATTTGTCACAGTTTTATTTAACTTTTTAAACAACCAACTCTTAGCTTCATTGACCTTTTCTATTTTGCTTTTACTCTCAGTTTCACTTATTTCTATTTGGATTTATATTATTTCATTTCTTTACTAACTTTTGGGTTTGCTTATTGTTTTTATAGTTCCTTGAGATGCGATGTTAGGCTATTTATCTTTTATATTATTTTCCTATTACAACTTGGCATGTATCTATAAACTTACCTCCTAGAACTTCTTTTGCTGCTTCCCATTTTATTTATTTATTTTTTAATCTCAGGTAATTTTTAACTTACCTTTTGATTTCTTTTTTGAGCTACTTGTTCAGGGGCACATTGTTTAATTTTCACATTTTTGTAAATTTTCTAGTTTTTCTTCTATTATTGATTTCTACTTTTGGTAAGAAAAGATACTTGATAGGATTTCAATTTTCTAAAATTTGCTAAGACTTGGTGTCTTCGTGGCCCAATATATGATCTACCTTGGAGATATTTTTCCTTGTGCATTTGAGAAGAATATGTATTCTGTTACTGTTGTATGGTGTGTTATGTGTATATCCATTAGGTTAATTTGATATATGGTGTTATTTAAGTGTATAGTTTCCTTACTGATCTTCTGTCTAGATGATCAACGACAAAACCACTGTTTTAAGTGGTATGGTAAAGTCCTTTACTATTATTGTATTTCTACCTATAACTCCTTTCAATTGTATTAATATTTGTTTTAAATATTTAGGTGCTACAATATTGGGTACATATAGATTTATAGTTGTTATATCCTCTGGATGAGCTGTCCTCTTTATTATTATATAATGGTCTTGTCTCTTGTTACAGTTTTCTACTTAATGTTCTTTTCCCCCCATATATAATTTAAGCTACACTGGATTTATTTTGTTTTCCATTGGCACAAAATATTTTATTCTATTCTCTTATTTTCAGTATCCAGGTTTCCATTAAAGTAAAGTATCTCTTATAGACAGCGTATAGTTGGGTATTTTTAAGACTATATTCATCCTCTCTATGCCTTTTGATTAGAGAATTTTATCCATTTATATTCAAGGTAATTATTGATAGGTAAAGACATACTGCTGCCATTGTTTTCTGGTTATTTTTTAGATCCTTTCTTCTTTTCATCCTCTCTTACTGTCTTCCTCTGTGACTTGATGACTTTCTGAAGTGGTATGTTTTTATTTTATTTTCTTTCTTTTTGTGCAGCTAATATAGTTTTGTTTCGTCATTGACACAGGGTTTACCTGGAATCTCTTATAGTTATAAAAGTTCATTTCCACTGCTTAGCTTTGATCACATATAAATATTCTTATCCCACACAGACATTTTAAACTTTTGATGTCACAAATTACATCTTTGCTATTGAATATCCACCAACAAATTGTAGTAATTGTATTTATTCTTAATAGTTTTGTTCATTACCTTTTATAATAGAATGTGATTTACATACCACCATTACAATGCTAGTATTCTGACCATAACCTTGCTTTTATCAGTGAGTTTTTTACTTTCATACATTTTCATCTTACTAATTAGTGTCCTTGATTTTCATCAGCAAGACTTTGGTTTTGCCTTCTTAGAAGGTAGATCTACTGGTGAACTGTTAATAATGGCTTCATCAGCCTTTGTTTTTCTGGGAAGATATCTCTGCTACCTTCTACAGAACAGCTTTACTATATATAATATTCTTGCTTGCCAGTTTTTATTTCAGCCCTTTGAAAATATTATTCAACTGTATTGTTGTCTGAAAAATTTCTGCTGAGAAATCTGCTGCATGCTTTAAGGAGGTAGCCTTGTATGTGAGGAATCTCTTCTTTCTTTGCTTTTAAGATTATCTTTGTCTTTTATTTTTGATCTTTTGATTATAATTTGTTTGTGTGAAATCCTCTTTGGTTTGAATGTGATTGGAGTTTCAGGTTCATGTACATAGATGTTCATCATTACTCCGGATTGGGGAAATCTCAGTCATCAATTTTGATAATATTTACATTATTTTCTCCTTCTTGTCTCCTTCAATAACACCTATAATATGAATTTGATTATGTCCCATAAATCCCATAGACTTTCTTTTTTCCTTTTTTACCTATTATCTCCTTTGACAGCAAAATTTTAAGTGACCTGTCTTTAAGTTCATAGCTTCTGTCTTGTGTTTGATTATATCTGTTATCTATACTGTCTACTGCACTTTTTATTTTATTACTTGTATTCTTCAGTCCAGAATTTCTGTTTGGTTCTTTTTTATTTTTATTTCTCTGTTGAACTTCTTATTTCTATATTGCTTTCCTTATTTCATTAAGTCATCAGTCTGTATTTCTTGTAGCTTGTTGGGCTTCTTGAAACAATGATTTTGAATTCCTTTTCAGGCAGTTTGCAGATTTTCATTTTCTTAGGGTGGCCATTAGAAAATTTTGTGATCCTTTTGTGACATTATATACCTTTGGTTTTTGTTGTCTGTTACGTTGCATTGAAGTCTACCTAATCATTCTATTTTCTCATTTTTAAATGTTGTGTGATTCAAACTAGGAAGTATGAGTTTATCTGTATTTTTACCTCAGTGTTAAGCTTATAAGCTCTATTTATTTTGATACTTATATTTTTTTCTGAGTGAAATTTTAAAACTATTAAAATGTGATACAATATAATAAGCATAGTCTGTTTTCATAGGAACTCAAATTCTGTCATTTTCCTTATGTCAACACACCCTTAAGAAATTAATATAAACTATTTCAGCCTATTTTCTTACCTACAGAATGAGATAATCACATTTTTATAAATTAGTACTGATGTAATCATATATATGTATATATGGAGAAATATAATGTGTGTTGGAACATAATGAAGTCTCACTTGTCCACATTCTAATTTTTTAATTTCTTAATTAGTCATTAGTACTGGACATAGTTTTTATACAAAACTGACTATTTGTTGGCCTTCTGGGACATAAAAATATAGAGAAGTGGAGTGAAAACATTCCACTGTGACTGTGGTTCTGGGAGGTAGTTCAGCAGCTGAATATGGTGGAAAGGACCTAAACTATGAAACTAAGAAATTCTTGATGTGACCACAAGCTCACCTTTTCATTGGTCATGTGACTTGGCCAAATTACTATCTTCCTTTGATTATGACTTTTCATTGAGAAAATAAAATAAAAAAAATGCTACTTAACTGACAAGTGTTTTGTGATGGCCAGATTAAATGAGTTTATTAAAGTAATTAGCATTATTCCAACATTGATATGTATGTCAAATACATATAAGCAGTTTATATGTTTTGCTATCAATTTATTACTAGGTCAAGATACGAACAGAAGGCTTTTATGTATATTTATTTGTCAATATTTCAGAGTTTTGTATAGCTTTCTTATCCAACCATATACTGGAAGTGTATTTGTCCAACTCTTCACCAACCCATCATCTTGTTTCCTACTTATTATGCTGTGTCTGAAACTGTATTCTCATTGTATTACTATATTCTTATGAAACCAGTACAGTTTTGAATGGACAGGAGAGATGGGAGGAAGATAAGTTACTCAAGTCAAACACTTAAGGTCTCCTATAGCTCCTCTCAACCTCAATCCTACTTAGAACTACTGCCTCAAAAGTTTCAGTGTCTCTGGAATATTTTCTTTATTTCCATATCCCTATATCTACCTTGGTTAGGTCATCTTCATTTTCTGTCAGACTACAAATGGTATTCTGTTAATTGTATTTCTTGCATCTGGCTCTTGCAATCATTTTTCATCCCCCTCCACAAAATCTAATCATATTATTTTCTTGGTGATATATCTAAATATCTCATTCTCCACAGAACAGTATCAAATAACATAGTACTGTTTGAAATGACCTTAATATTTAGGATTCAAATAATTTTTTTTAAAAATCTCATATTTTATATCACATTTATGTAATTTTAAGTCACATTTTGTGTAATTTTGCTTTATCATCTAACAAAATATTCACTGTATCCAAAGTGCTCATAATATAGATGCCTGAGTTTCTTAAGCATATCATGGGATATCCTACTTCTCTACAAATGCACATGTTATTTTCTTCTAGAGATGCCTTTCCATATGAATCCTTTCTTCTAAGACTAAACTTTGGCAGGAAATGAATAAAGATTTCTAAAGTCCTTATTATTTCATAAACTGAGTTAAGTGACATAACACATTGCGATATTTGAATTTCCTAATAATTCTATCATGTTGATAAAAATTCACATTTTTAGAAATGAGGAAATTGGAGCAGAACTCTCATTGAGTGACTTCAGATACTATATTTTAAAACGATGGTGCTCTAAGTTAATTCACACACACACGAAACATACTTACCTTGATTTGTACATGGTAAAACTGATACTCAAGGAGTATGAATGGCACATTTAAGGTTTCATAGTTTAATTCAGAAAAGCCTGAATTTAATTTAAATTTGTCAAATATTAAAGCCTATGTTATTTCTATTATACCACCCAGTTTCTTTAAATGTCATCTCCTTCAATGAATCATTTCCTGATGCTCCCATGGGATAGATGACAATGCCAATATTTCTTCTGCTATGATGCCTCATGCAGTGGAATAAAAATAAGAAGAGTTGACATTTACCTAGTAGTTACTAGGTAGACACAGATATATGTGCTTTAGTACTTTTCTCCTTTATTTATCATAATATGTAGCTACTAATTAAATTCATCTTTCTAGGTCAGAGTATTTATCTGTTTTTGTAACTAACATTTAAACATCTTGGAGGCAGTCACTGACCTACACATATTTGTTTTTCAAGCTAGCAGAATTTCTTGCAAGTCATAATAAATATATTTTAAATAAATGAATGGGTTACAACTAGTGGGTAACTATGATATTTGTAGGACATAGAAAAGTAGGAAGAATGTCTTCTATGTAACAGAGCAATGTAATCGCCTCCAAAGACATTTATCCCCTTGAGCTCAGAGTTGTTAAGAATTTTGAACTGAATTATTTTCCTAGCTTCTCATGACATTATTTATTTTCTTATATTGGAGACAAATTATGCATTTTTTCCAAATGATATTATTCAGGCTGTCTAATTATATATCTTAATAAGTGTCACAGATTGAACAAACTAAATGTGCTTTGATTTATTCCAAAATTTTGATTTACTTTATTGACCCTATTCTCAATATAGAGTTCACTCTGTATTTTTCATGCATTATAAATTTGAAATATTGGAAAGTCTCTTAATCTTCAAAGAGATCAAATTTGTTCCAAGTGGCCATCTCTGTTTTTTATCCTTTTGAAAAGATCGGTTAAGTGTTTTTTCAGTCATAGCCAGGTTCTGGAAAATGGAAATTGGCTCTTTATTATATCCTTGGGCTTTGTCTTATCTGGAAGTACTATTTTCCCCAGTCATTTTCATTCAAGTCTTACTTACCACCTCTCTTTTCTGATTTCTTTTGGATTTACCATATTTATTGTTTTTCCATATATCCTTCTCCTGTTTTGCTGTCTCTTAATGTTTACTTGGTCTAGGTTGATTGTGTATATATGTGTGTGTGTTCATCTCTCACCCCATTTTTAGACAATTAGCAAATGCAAATTTTCAGTCTTCATTTTATACATGGTCTATGGATATTTTTAAGTGAGAAAAAAATGCTGGTTTCTCTCCCATTCACTGCAGAGAGACTAAATTAATGCTCTTCAGTCACCTGGTTATGCACTATTAGACATGTCATTTCGGGGAACTTGAACTTCTAATGCTTACATTTGTAATTACTGGAGGCTGTATCAGTAATTTTAGATTTTCTATCCTTATGAACAATATATTTTAAAATTTTCAAATTTCTACTATTTTAAATGAGGTATTCTCTTCATATAAAGTTACTTCTATTGATGTTCAATAGAACTTCTATAATTTAAAAAAATATATGAAACGTTTTAATATCCTATTTAAGTAACAAAGAATACTACTCAGAGAAAGAGATTAATATTATAAAATAAGGTTTATTATGTTTACTTTGAAATTTATTAGGTTATTGGCAATATGTAAATATAAAAATAGAAGCTACCCAGGGCAGAACACAACAATAAGAAAATGCAATATATTAAAGACCAAGTAATTAGAAGATTAATTTCTCAGACTGCCATTTAGAATATTGTGACCTAATCTTTATCAGTTAAGCAGGGATTGTACTTTACATGAGTAGAGCATATTTCTCTGGTTGTCTCTTGAGAAAGGCGTGTTTCTTTGGTTGTCTCTCTGTCTTCAGCACCTCTACTACCCTCTAGGGCTGGTATCAATTGTAGATTTATTGACTGAAAACCAATATGATCCTACCTTCTCCAAAGGGGAATTGCTCCCTACAATATAAATGTCAGATGGGAAACCTCAGCTATCTTCCAATGGTTCTTCCTTTTTCTAACCTCAAAACATGAGCTTGAAGATTTTACTCTGCTTTTACACGTGGTCAAATGTGATGACATAGAAATATGAATTTGTGTGTGTGTGTGTGTGTGCGTGCACATGTGAATAGAGCTTTAGAAAGACAAGACTTTAGGCAACTCAGTGACCTTAATAACAATATGTTCAGTACTTTGTGGGTGAAAAAATAAGACTTAATTAGTTCTATTTCCAAAACACTGAGGAGTAGACAAGCTTCCTCATACATATATGCATTTTCTGTTTCGTGTGGGTTTCCCACTATAGTATTTTTATAAATACTGCTATGACATTCTGAAGAGCTACCTGTGTTTTCTCCCAGTGAATATTATATCAAAAATGCGCATTTTGTCTTGAAGCATCCTTTTGGGGGATACTAAAAACAGCAGTGTGTTTTTACAAGCTTAAGTTCTAGAGAAAGAGATCTCAGAACTACTGACACACCCACAGTAAAGGAGCTTATGATCCAAAATAGTTAATATTTGTGGTCACATATACTCAGTATGATAATTTTTAGAAAAACTCTTCCTGCATTATTAAAATAAAAAATAGTTATTTTAAAATTAATTTATTCTAAGAAATGTTATTTAAATGAGTCCAGATTTTTTAAAAAAAATCTATTTTTGTAGCCATATATTACTCTCCCTTTTATTTATTTTTTCTTAATTTTCATTGAGCCTTGCTGATGCTGCAGAAGTGGTAGGAAAAAACAACAACTCTGTATATCTTAACGAAAATGTAGAATATCCAGTCTAAACCTGCAGTAAGTATGTCTTTTGAATAGGAAAAAAAAAAAAAAAAACAGATGCTGTAGCATTTCTGCCCAAGAGAGAGTCCAGTTTGAACATTCTGCAGTATGCAAATGTCATCTTGTCTGTGTGAATGTTTTACCCGAGTGGCTGCTGCAGCCTTGGAATCTTCTGCTAGTGATTTAGGTTGTAATTTTATTTGTGGAAATAAACCAATCACGGAGCTCCGATTGTCTTAGCGATGAGGTGATCAATAGCCCATTACTGGATAGAACAGCGGCTACAGGAAGTGCATTGAAGATTTTAATGCATGAATTATGCATGCCGTGCTCATTCTGTGCTCATTCTTTAGTCTCCAAACAGAATGACAGGGTTTGTGAAGTCGCCTCAGATAGTTTCTTGCATTTAAGTGACTGCAGTAAAATGCTTAATATTTTCAGGCATAGAAGCAGCATTGACTCAGGCCAGCCGAATTTGGAAGATGTAAAACCCCCAGCTCACAGCACAGAGGCTTTATTTGAAAGTATTGCTATGTAGAGAGCCAGCTTTGCAGTCATCTAACCTGTTCTCCCCAGAAGGTTGGCTGAAGGATGGGAGCGGCTGTGCCTGCCTCTGAGGTCACAGCTTGAAGTCCTTTTAACTTGCCTTCTGCTGCAGGAGAGAGGCGTATTGTGGTTTAACTGTCCATGCGTTTATTCAAATGGACAATTTGCAATAGATATAATACCCAGAACGGCAGATAATTCAACGTATGAGGTAAGTCCAGGATTTTTCTCTAGTTTAGATAATTGTAAACTAGAATGTGCTGAGTTGGGATGATGGTGATGCCGTGGTAACAGTAAGGTAGACTCAGACCTCAGGATCTTAAAGCAGTGGCAGGGCTATCAATTGTTATGTTAATTGAGAGGTGACTTTATTTTATGTTTGGCTGTATTGGGTGTTTTATTTTGCATTCAAAGCTTTTCAAGAATGTACCTGAGCCCAGATGTGTGTGTGTCTGCAAACTGGGGAGGGGCAGCCCTGAGAGTGAGCTGAATCAATAAGTGAAAATTCCCTCCTGGTGGAGAAGTTTTAGCAGGGCTGTGGCATTGCTTTGGCTCAGATTATTTCTTTAACATCAACATTTTCTCGTTCTAGATAATGATGATGATAGAAACCAAAAAATGCTCAATCCTTTTCCCACAAGTAGAGGAAAGCACTGAGGTACTCACACTCAAATACTGTGTTGCATACAAATTGAGCAGATGGAATTAAAACAATTTGGACTAGAGTGTCCTTGAGGGAAGACCTTGTTGTCTGAAACAGAACAGTTTGGCTTTTACCTATAATAGTTGTTGTTTTATTTTATTTTTTTTTCCTCCTGTCAAGGACTTACTCCAAAAGGAATGGATGAATGGCATATTGTGAAATTACAAAGAGAGAGACAGAGACAGAGAAAGAGAGAGAGACAGAGACAGAGAAAGAGAGAGATTTGTATTTCTCTTGGTGTTTTCAAAATTAAGCTTATACAATTGCAGGACTCATGAAATAAGAGCCAAGTGAAATTTGCAAAAACCCTAGAGACCTGAAAATATACTATACTGCTATATTGGTCAGAGGTCTCTGTGAATTAAAGCTGGTTGCTTAAATATCATGGCAAATAATAGGTAGACAAATAATGTTCAGCCTAAGAATTCCTGAATATTTCTTTAACATGAGAAAATAGCTTTAACAAATAATTTTAAAGAGACTGTAGATATAGCAAAAAAATTTTAGGGAGGCTTTTCAACAGTAAATTTATATTATTACATTATTAGCAAGCACATATATTAATACATATGATATATAATTTATATAGCACAACACATACTATTCATGTCATTCTACTTCTTAAATGTTTTTATTGATACTGTTTTAAAAATGTTTTGTTAGATCTATCAATAACCAATAATAAATAAAGCCAGTTATGTCTTATAAAATAAGCAACCTTTTACTTAAAAACAAAGAAAGATATGCAGAGCAGGGATAACAAGAGCACAGGAAAACGACTTCGCAAGCATTTCACAGTGCATTTCAATTCTGCCACGGTGTTACTCCATCAGTTGGGTTTCCTGTCAACTGCCTGTTGGTGTGGCAGAGAACTCCAGCCATGTCTACAGCGTTTAAATCTTCAAAGCTAATCTAGTTCAGGTAGATGAGGAAACTCCCACATGGAGTTTTTCTTTAGGGAGGGGAAGCAAAAAGTAGCTGCCTTTATTTCTTCCAGGTCTCCTGATGCTGAGTCACTTGCTCAGTTCTGCCCAGATGCCTCCTGGCTGAGGTGGCCCATTATCAGCTGGCAAAAGGGAATCTAAAGGGAAGTGAGAAAGAATGGAGGGGGCAGAGGCTTGAGGATATGTATTGCCTTAGTGACACATAAATTCTGAGTAATGAGTGTAATGGCAGTGCTACTTGTTGGATCTGGATGAGGTGACTTTGGGTGAATGACGAGATCACAGCAACAGAAATTAATGCAGGAGCATGGGAAATGGTGCACACAGGGTTCCAGGGAGTGCTGCACTTGAACTTAACCTAAACCTCTCTGTCTTATTTCAGGTGTTAATCCAAGACCTTAATCCATCTCATTCAAAATATGTGAAGGCCAGAAAAAGAATAATTTCTGAATCATGTAATAGAAAAATGGAATGAGATAGCCTCAGTTCCCACTTTTCAAGTAGTTATTATTAATTTCTGTAGACTCTATCTTGGGAGAGCCTAACATGAAATTAATAATTTGTGAGCATCAACCTTAATATATATGAGGTGAAGCACCAAAATGAGCTGAGTTTGTAATTGTTATGGTAAGGTAGATCATATTAGATATAATTGGAAAAAGAGTCTGAAGATGTTCTAAAAAGATAGAATAAAAGGAAAGAGGGAAAATCACCAAATATAAGAATTTTGAAACAAAAATGTACATAATTCATTGTTGATAGACATTAATATTTCTTAAAATCAATGTGTAAGAATTCTAAAAACCTTGGTTTACTAGTAAATGGTATCATTTACTTTAAAATTAATTTTATAGGTAATCTAGCACACTGAGAAATCAGTTGACAAGAAAATTTTAAAATGGTAAACAATAAATTTTCTCATAGGGAATAAGTACTGATATAGATAAGGGCTATCAGTACTTACAATAAATCTATGTAGAGAACTACATATGCACAGTTTTATACATGCATACACACATATTTTTATATGTATATAGTCATTTAACTAAGATTGTGAGAAAGTTATAGATGACTTATGGCAGGTTCAGGGACTTCAAGTATTTGTAATGAGATAATATGTCTGTTTTTCCAAACTTAAAACACATATACAAATTAAGTTAGAGCTTTTTTTTTTTTTTTTTTCATGATAAGGAAATCTCCCATTTGATTCTTTGCCAAACAGTCCTGATGATTTCTAAGCTTTGTAAAATTCACAGAAAAATTTTCAAGTATGAATTTATAACAAAAAGTGATAATCAAAAGATTTCATCTTTTCTCTCCCATTGGAGAAAATGATAAAGTTAGTACTGCCTAAAATATCTCCTGAGTAGTTTATGAACCTCTTCTAGATAAACTCAGGAGTTGATTCTGAGGGGTGTGTCCCTTCAATAGAAGTTCATGTATATTTTACTAATTTATTCCCTCTCAGTTGAAATACACCTTTCACCCCATTTTCTATTGTTTCTCAATAACTTTCCTCTCAAAAAGATAACTCAATGCAATAAGGAAGCATTTGATATGATCCTTTTTTGTAGTTTTGCTAGTATTATAGGGCATGAACCATGCTGCTGAGCTGAGACAGCCATGGAGGCCCTCTTTTCACCCCAGTTCTTGTGATCAAATCAGAAAGATTTCAGATATGTAGCTCAGAATATCAGGCATGAGTTTAATGAAGATATAGGAAAAGGGAAAGGGTACACTCTCTAGGGAGAGAATGGGTCCTCTCAGAGGGAAGAAGGATGACATATTCCTCCTACCCTTTGGTTTTATTGGATATCCAAGGGAAGTTTTCAGAGAATACCATCCAGGTTTACATCTTGACTTTTGACTGACAGCAGGTTGACATCAGACTATTTAGTCCCCACTGTGCACAATAACTCTCCATCTCTTTCACCCATGTTACAAGTTCTAATTGGAATTTGTTCTTATAGATTTGATTGTTATCACTCTGAGTTCTTGGATCTGGTCTGTGTAAGGTCACAAAAGACTCCCACCAGAGCCCATTCCATCTGGGTAACTTGTCTTCCTTTTTAGTGGCATTTTCGGCCTTCATTTCTCATATAGCTAACAGGTTGTTTGCTGAGGAATGTAACATATCCTGTTGACTTAAGCCAGGAAGAGCTGCAGGTAAATTGCTTTTTAAAAAAGAAAGCATATGGGGGTCAGCATAATACCAGTCTTGAAAATCAGGGTAAGGGTCCTAGTTCTCCTGGTGTTGAAGATTAAACACCCAAAAATGCCAAGGCAAGAGCAGAAAATAAATTTTATTTAAGAGAGGGAGAGGGTGAGAGGGAGGGAGGGAGGGAGGGAGAGAGAGAGAGAGAGAGAGAGAGAGAGAGAGAGAGAGAGAGAGAGAAAGAAAGAAAATGAAAAAGAGAGACAAATAAACTTCTCCAGAGAGGAGGGGATCCACAGCTTGTGCCTGTGGAAGTGGGGGTGTCTTGCCCCTTTATAAACTTTAGGTTTCTTTTCTTCTCAGGTTTATGTGACCAAGGGCAGTAAGACAGTAAGAGAGCCATCCAGGAGATGATTGCTTGTGTTGGAAAGTGTAGTCCTTCCCCTCCCCTGGAGGCTGTTAGCAACTGGTTGATGGGGACTTGCGATCTACTAATTTCCTTTTCTTTGACATCAGCTACCTATCCTTTGCCCAGGTCTTAGCACAGTTGGCCCAGTTTATAGAATGATTCCCTTAACCTTATGTTCCCACTCTCCTATCACTAGGTCCTTTGATTCTTCAGATGGAAAAGAATGATAAGCCTGTGCTTACTCTGGGAAAGTATAAGGCAAAAACAAAGGGAAAAGTAGGTGCAACATGAAAGAGTCAGTCAAAATATCTGGTAACAGTCATAGCAGAAATGAGGATCCATAGTCTAAATTATGAATCTGGAAAGAAAAAAATTATAAAAACATGAAGGGAAATAGTAATACTGTATATTGTAATGTCAGGACTGAAACAAAGGGTTTGGAAGGTTGCTGTGAAGAATAAACAAAGTAGGGCCAGGCTATTAAGATCTGAACTATCAAAATAGCATGCTAAAACTTGCCTTTACAGGTATTGGACACTCACAGACATTATTTAACCTCCCTGGAAATATTTAATACTAGAGAAATTTCTGAACCTGCATCAGATCATGCTAAACTTTTTCAAAAAATGATTATTAATCCTAAGTTAATTATTCTGCATTCTGATGCTTTAACTTTGATGATCTAGAGAGGTTGCCTTTCCCATGGTTAACCAATAACCAGAGTTGGTAAACAACTTCTACCTGAGCTCACTAATCAATTGCAAAGCAGCCAATCTCTGGCTACAAATCTACAATCCACCTTCTTTCTGGGCTCTCATATTTTGGGCTGCTATCCACTTGTCCTAGTCACTCCAAGATAAGTTCCAGATAACTAAATTCTATATTCCAGGGTCCTCTGGAATAATCAAAAATAGACAATATTAAGCACTTACCTGTCTTCCCTGTTCTTTCCTCTGAAAATCACATCATGTCCACTCTCCATGTACCTCCTAAATAGCCTCTGTGTATCTTCATATGGTTCCCCATGGTATGGTGTGCCCTTTCTCTTAAGCATAACAAGCTATCTTTTCAGTGGCAGTAGTCATCAGAGCTGTTGTCTTTATCAGACCTGAATAATAAAAACTGTATTAAAACAAAAATGAAAAAAAAAATAATCTTTTTTTTTCTGTGGTGTTGGGGATTAAATCCAAGGCCTTCTGCATGGTAGGCAAGTGCTCTCCACTGAATTGCACCCCAGCCCTCTTTTTAGTCTTAATACAAATTAACATAGATCTATTTTTTCTCTCTCTCTCATCATATATATATATATATATATATATATATATATATATATATATATGATAAATATATAATAAAGTTAATTATTTCTTTATTTAAAAGTCTTTATTTAAAAAACAGCCTTTTATTGAACTGTTATTTTGAATTTAAGGGTAATTTCTGAGTGAACCTTCTGTAAACATAAACTAAAATATTTTCTAAATTGTGATTGATAGAGGACATATCCTCCAGAAATATGAATGGCCAATTAGAAATTTTCAGTCTTATAAGATACATAGATCAAGAGTTTTAAATATTTTCCTGAAATCCATCTAATGGGGGAACTGAGACAAGAGCTTTACAAGTTCAAAGGCAGCCTCAGCATTTCAGGTAGATCCTGTCTCAAAATAATAAATAAATAAATAAATGGGCTCAGGTTGTGGTTCAGTGGTAAAACACCCTAAATTCAATCCTCAAAATAGAAAAAGAAAAGAAAAGAAAAAGAACAAAAAGAAAGAGAAAAAATTCCTGACACAACCTAACTTATAGTTTGTCATATCAAGTACATGAAAGCAAGCCTCTAGTGTGTTAAGCAATTACATCAATGCTGAGGGAAAACACTTTCTACTACTTGTCAACCCAAATTTTGAAACTGTAATTTCCAAATGCTAGTGTTGTTTACATAATGTCTTTGTTGTCCGGTAGGCAACTATAACACACATCCTAATTGAAAGGTATTTCTGCTACATTAATTCTGCAAAATTAAATTGAACTTTCTTGAGAATGTGGTATCCATGAAAAGGTTACTACTAATCCATGAATGCAAAGCTTTGGAGCAATGTACAAAGTGCAATTAACTACAAAAGTAACAAGGACTGAACCATGCAAAAACATAAGCCTCTGAAGAATTCATACCAAAAGACATGAGCTATATCATCCTGTGGTGTCCTCCATCTCTCAAAACACCATTACTGAAGGAAGCTGACTTTAAGATGTGAAAGAACTCAAACATTAAACATGTGCTTGGTCTTCATGCCTTTTACTTTTCCTTTCTACACTGAGATTATGTAAGTTGTTATCCCTTTAAGAAATACACTTTTGATAAGCCTCAGTACAAAATTGGTGATGATTTAGACCGGGAATGGGTTAGAAAAGATACTAGTCATGCTAGCAGATGGAAGGGCAGCAAGGTAGGTGGCTGAGAGGGAAGCTGGAGGCGGAGCTGTGCCAGAAAGAACATGGGAATTTAAACAGATGGAAGATGATATATTAGTTGGCAAGGAAGGATGCTGGGTGACAAGCAGGAGAAGACACTGAAGAACTAGGTGGGTAGGCAGCCAAGAGGTGAAGTCGAGGGACCAGTAGTAAAGGAAATAGGTAAGCACGAGGGCATGGAGTTCCAGAACAAATAGGAAAGAAGAAGAGAAAACAAATACAGTTTTTTTCCCCTTTACTTGAGCCTTGTAAATCAACTTTTACTATATTCTTTTAAAAAGTGCTGCAGAATGAAGATGAACAAAGATCTACAGAGGCGAGATTTTAGTACAAAATTCTAAGATACTTATAGCTAAAGGAATTTATTTTGTAAAATTATTATGAGCATAAAACTTATTTTATTTCCTATCTTTGTGTTTCCAATAATTTGAGTCTGATCCTGGCTTTGTTGAAATACCTTGTTTAAAAAATACTATGGAAATAAAATGCAAGTGGAATAAAAAGATAATGAAAATAAAATGAAACTGAAATAAAATAAGAATGGTAATTTATGAAAAGTGAATTTCAGACTATGGGAAATCTGAATATAACCTTATTATAAAGGTGCCTTACATTATCTTGGGCTATTAGAAGTGGTAATATCAGCACCCCAGTTGACATAAAGAAGATGGTTACAAGCCATTTGGTCTCTTCTGCCTTCACACTTACCCCTAGGTCACCATTTACTTAAGCAATTCTTTTTACTTAAAAAAAAATCTTATTTAACTGTGTAATATAGTTAAGCCCATATAATGACAGCTGTCACTATGGATTGATATAAAAAATGTCATGCACAGTAATATTTATAGGATGGGCTTGACTTAATATAGCCATTCTGATTGAGTTTCATAATAACTACATGAGCTTTATATAAACTTAGAACTAACATATATAAAATAGCTGGAGCAAACTCCTTAAGCTAATGAACAATCTATGGCAAACCCTACTATGGCAAATCTTACACATATGCCAGGCACCATACTAGACTTTGGATAATAAAAGCTGAATAACATATGAACGTTTATAGTCTAGTAGCGCATGCATGCGTGGCCCCCTCCTCTCTGCCAGATAACAAGGTATAATTTCATAGATGTACTAATATTATATACATGTGATATATGTGTATATCATTCCCCCTAATTTTTATTCTATTGAAGTTAGGGACCACACTAATTATTAATTCAGAAAGTATGTATTTAGTTCCTTCACTGTGTAATGGCTGTATAAAGAGAAGAATAGTCCCTATTGCCGTAGACAAAGCAGTCTATTGACAAACACAGCAGGGCAAACATAAAGTTCACTAGCTAGACAAAGATAGTTCTTGTAAGAATGTATGCCAGGTACACTAAGTGAATGTAAATTGGTGCTATTCAAAATTAGAGAAGAAATTTCCTAAATGAGTCAATCACAGGATAGGTAGTTTTAAGATATTTGTATAATGGCTTATTCATTGGTGTTGTTCAATAGTGTCAACTGTAAACCTAGAAGATTACACTAAAAAGAGATGTGCATATAATGAACACACCTTGAACAGAAACAAATAATGTATTTGGCGTTGAAATCATGCATAAATGCATACTCAATCTGCTCTTCAGAAGTGAGCTTCGCACTCTAACCGTGGTGAAAGTGAGATCTGGAAGTGACACTGTTACTGAAATTTTTGGTTCAGGATTAGGAGATTAATGTTCCTTTCCATATCCCCATAATTTGCTAAATTTTCTTGACACCTTGCAGAAATTTTCAAATGTCAATGCAGTTATATATTCAATGATATTTGGGCCCCTTGTACTCTTTGGTTTGTTCATCTCCTCTCATTTTAACTAAAACTGATTTAGTGGAACCAATGTAAAGTTGCAGATTAATTTTTATTGATGTTTTTAATTAGGAGAATGTCAAGCATGATTTAAAAAATAAACCATCCATAAACAATCTAAGTTTCAAAAGATAGGTCATTTTGCTTAAGTGTGGAAAATTTGACTGGTGGATAAGAAACAAAATGCCATTTGAGAAAACGCATCCACTTTACAAAGTATCTGATGTGTGTACACAACTGAAATATCTTTGAATAGCTTGATGGAGAGTAAGTTTTCAATACATTCATATTAATTAGTTTATTATTTTTTCTCTAAAATGTTTATTGCTGATAAGAATAATTTTAAATGTCTTTTTCTGAGGAAATATTTTTAGACATTTTTTCTTACCATTTCTAATTCAGGTAAAAAATTATATTAATAATGGAAGTCTTCTATATGGGCATCACTTCAGCTTTGTCATTGAATTTCTGGTGTCTATTATAGTGTCTTGAACATAGATGTTCAATAAGTGCATATTAAATAAATGAACATATGAATTAATATTGTCAAAATGAAGTCTAAGAATTTTTTAAATCACACCATCAAATTTATAAATATTTATGGACTGTGTTAGTCAGCTTTCTATTGCTGTGCCCATAATACCCAAAAAGAACAATTTAAAGGAGGGAAAATTTACCTTGGCTCACGGTTCCAGAGGTTTAGTCCCTGGTGGGCTGAGTTCATTGCTCTGGGCCAAAGGTGAGGCAGAAGGGCATGATGGAAGGGCCTGGTGGAGGAGCACTGCCCCATTCAGGTGAGCCTCCCGGCTCAGAGAGAGGAAACAGGGGAAGGGGCTATAGGGAAGATGCACACTTCTATGATATGCCCTCAGTGACCAATATCTTCCAATCATGTTCCATCTGCCTACAGTAACTACCAATTTAGCACATTCAAACTAAGACGGACAGATTTGGTTATAGCTCTCACAATCTAATTCTTTCACCTCTGCATTATACTTGCATAGCACAGCAGCTGTTGGGCAACACCTCATACACAAACCGTACCAGGGACTTATTATTTTTAAACACACTTACCAAATGTAATAGAAATCCTATAATAGTGGATTCTTTGTTCACTGACAAAAATCTAGATAGATAAGAGGAATTTATTGGAAGGAGATAGTGTCACATGATTGAAGGTTGTAAACACAGTTTTGGAAGAATAGATAAGAATGAAGTTGGACCTAAATACACCTTTAGGACTTAAATGCTATGTCAACAGTATTAGTAGGCTTCAATCTTAATGAAGACCCACCTCACTATGCTTTGGCTGAACTGAGGTTTAAATATCATTATATCTTGTAGCACTCCTTCCCCATCAGTGAATATATTTTGTGATTTTTTTAAACAAAGATTATTTTATAAATAGTTCAGGTGATTGGAATGAGTATACACTTTTTATTGACATATTGATTTGAAAATTAATGTAAAAACATTTGGCTTAAAATTTAAAAAGATATTCATCCAACAAAGTCACCATACTTATTTTAATAAGAAAGAAATTTTGTCTTACATAAAAGTTGATGAATGTTAGGGATAAATTAATTAAAATATTTTAAATTACTTTAAATTATATTTATCACATTTTAGTCTCCATATTGTTTTACTTATCTCTGGATCTCCAGCATTTATTATGTTGCTTGTTATTTTGTATATAGTTGGTAAATATTTGTTCTTAATATGCTGATAAGAAGTTCTTCTTGACTCATGTAATTAGCTCATAATAGCTTAGTGAAATGAATTACAACTGGGGAGCAGCAATAGAAAGAAAGTATTCATAAAACCAGTGAATATATTCCAGACTGTGACCTCCTTGTAAAGGACAAATTGTATGATAAAGAGTGTTTAGAAATATATGACCTGCAACATAAGTGGAGACCTAGGCCAAAAAAAATGTGTTTGAATGGGTCTGGGCTTGTATCATGTTCTCAAAACCTTTTTGAAATAGTACATTTTTTAGAATTTATTGACAATGTTCAATATTTATGGATAGGAATAGAACTAAGTAGCAATAATAAATAAATATATATGTATATATAAGTAGAAATATTATATACATATAGATAGATAGATAGATAATTGTATTTATTTGTTTATTTGTTTGGGTCCTGGTAATTAAACCCAGGGCTTACCAAATGTAAGGCAAGTGCTCTACCACTGACCTAAATCCCCAGACCTTTTTATTCTATTTGGAGGCAGGGTCTTGCTGAGTTTCCAAGGTGGACTTGGAAGTTGTGCTCCTGCCTCAGCCTCCAGAATAGCTCATAATACACACATGTGCCTCTGGGTTAGGTTAATGATAAAATTATTGAGAAAAGGGGTTATTGATGCCAGAATACTCTGATGGAAGAGAAAGAATATGGCTCAATGTTTACATAGATATATTTGGATGAGACCTTTGTAGGAGAGCATGAATGCCAGATATTGCCATATTTTAATCATTTTAATAGAATAAAAGAAAATTATTTGGCACAATAATTGTTTTGAAGATTTTCAATGCAAGAAACCCACAAATATGGTTATGTCTTTCTGTGTTCTCTACTGCAGTTGGATGAGCCTCACCTCTGAGCCCTGGCCTCATCCTACTGTGGATGAGCCCTCACCTAAGTTCACTGGTGGGGGAGGCGTGTTTCAAGATGTAAAAGCCAAGGTGTGGCCCTCACCTTCACTTTAGGTGAAGCCCTCCTTTAATTTAAACTGAACTTAAGTTTGATTCTTGCAGTAACAACAACAAAAAAATTTTGGTAATCTAGGAGTCAGATTTTTTAGAATCTGCCTCTCTAGCACTCTATCGGGAATAAAATGAAATCTTAGATTTGAAAGAAATAATATTAAAAATTGGGACTATTCTTTCATTTTACATGTGGAAATTAAATTTCTGATGACCAAGCCTACCACTTAGACATACCTGCAGAATAAAAAATAAGTTTAAAAGCATATATACTTAAAAATAAAATGATGTAAAAATTATAATATTTTTTTTCCTTAATCATAGAATTCTTGATTCAGCTTTGAGGTTCTTCAAGTAGTTACTTTCAGAGTTTAAAGGAAATTTTTCTTTAATGAATTTCTTTTGCTTTTCTAAATTATCTATTTCAAGAGACATTTGTTAAGAAAAAAAGCTCCAGTGAAAGAATATCATTTCTTTACTGAACTGTATCCCATCCCTATTATATTTTATGACTTGCCTAGTTGCTCAGGACCTCCCTAAGTTGCTGAGGCTGGCTTTGAACTTGTGATTCTCCTGCCTCAGCCTCCAGAACTTTTGGGATCATAGGCATGCATCCCCTCGCCTGACTAGATTTCTTAGATTTTAATCACAGTAGGAAGATGTTGGAAGAAATCATCATGAGTATTGATTAGGAAGTGGGCACCATTAAGACATGCTCAGCATCAATATAAATTTAATTCTTCTTTAAAAGAATTTGTCATGTGTTAATTGACTGTCTGGTAATGCTTTGGTTATATTATTAGAAATCAAAATTTTAGTGGCTTATACTTTAGGAATAAATAAGAACAAATATATGAAACTTGAAATGCAAGTTTCATAAGTCTCCATTTATCACATGGAAGTAACCCAGTAAATTGTAGATAGTAATAAATATTAAATACAGAAAAATTATACAGATCACTCTGGTAGCAATTAGGTTGCTGCAGTCCGGCTAGCAAAATAACCGGGGGGTGACGAATAACTTGTGTACGTTGATACAGCAGGAGTGGGAGCCATTTACTGTAGGACAACAGAGGTATTTATACATTCCACACAGCTTATCTTAATTAGCATAAACTAGATACATCAGTCAACCAATAAGAAATCTCCACACTTAATGGCTCCCTGGTGTTACTTCACAAACCACTCCCTCTGGCATTTTGCCAGGCGCCATCCAGACTTGTTTACAGACTCTAACATTTCTCTGGCAAAATGCCAGGCGCCATCCTGACTTGTTTACAGACTCTAACATTAGGTAAATAAGAGGAATGAAGAGTAAAAAATGAATTTAATTTTTAATCTCCCATATATGTTATCACCTGTTCCACAATAAAATCACATTCTGTGCTTTATTGACTGACCGAAGACTGCTCACAGGGAGAAATGGGAACACCAACATTTATTCATCTTTTATTTCCTGCTGGATACTGTGTTTTATGTTTTCCATATTTACTTAAGTGACATCAGTGTTGTAACTCATTAAGCATTTTAAAATGTGTTAGTAATACCCAGCCTTTCAATTTCATTTCGAAACTGATGATTTTGTCATGGGTATGCTACATATATGATTAGTTACTTTAATATAATTTAATATTTACTGTAAATAGACCATTTCATAATTGCATATGAGACAAACTACAAAAAAAATAACCTCCTTCACATATTATTGGTGGAAGAATGGAGTACACAAGTTTAGGTTATAAAGAAACATCAAAAATGCATATTAGTGGAATAAAAATTAAATATTCTTCATAGGCAACCTACTGTACCAGATACCAGAGGAACCTTTTCTTTTGTTTTCTGTACATATATTTGGAGGAAGAGGGAGGGGAAAAATTCACTAATGGGTGTTCTTTCTTTTAATTGTGTCTCTTTCAAATATTGTGCTGCCTATTAGTGACAAATAAAAATGTAAACTGAGCATTGAGTTTATTATTTTCCAAGACCTTTACAGAAAAGTTTTTTTAAAAGTGACTTTATAATAGAGGCAACAATTAGAAATATATCTTTCTGGAAATGCCATAGGCATTCTTCAGTAGAGAGCTGTAGCCTGAAGGATTAGTTTGTTCCTCTAGGCTTCTAAACTGCACATTTGGTGTAGTGAGCTTCTACATCCACAGAGCTTCTACATCAGGGCTGTGTGATTTGACAACACAACTAATATAAAAATCAGCATGTAAAAATACACTTGACAGTCCTTTAAATTTTTTCAAACTACCATTTTCCTCAATTACATTTGTATAAGTCAAAATTTTTCACTGCTCAGTGTTAAGAAAAATGATTAACATGGTCAGAAATACTGATTTATTAGATGAAAGTTATATTATTGATAACTTTCTTTTCTTTCCTCATTTTTTTTTAACTGACAGGTTTCCTATAACAAAATTTTCTGTTCAGATAGTAGGCAATGCAGTGATGGGCCATAGGCTAGGTTACTTGATTTTGGTATCTAACTTAAGATTGTTTTAAAAGCTTTATTGGCTATGTAAAATGCCACACTTTACTTTAGAAAGTCTTAGTGCATATAAAATGAAAAATGAAATAGGTAAATGGTTCTTGAGTTAGCACCCTCACCTCATTAGAAGTCAAGCGATTCAAATGCCATTTTGGAGTTTATGATAAAGTGTAGTCTGCCCACATCCTGTTCTTTCTAAAAGAGAAATAGATGTAATGAAATGAAGGAAGGATATTTTGAAGAGGATTTTCTGATTAAATTGTTAATTTTTTTTCAAGGATGTGTGTCCTGTCTGGCAAATAGAAAGCCACTCTTAGTCTTTTGGTTTTAAAGATGAAACTCTTGTTGAGTTGTACTGTATTGAATTATACATAAATGCTTTGAAGTGTAGACAGAATATAGAGCATCCATTTTTTAAAAATGAGAATAGAAACTGGTTATAAAGGGAAAATGTCACTTATTTTTCCATGAATTGTCTTTTCAAGTAAAATAATCAAATACAAATTAGGAATGCAATGTGCTAGTATACTTGTGATAGACCCATGTCACTAAGGTATGAAAGTACCAAAAGAAAACATCTTTGCACACTTAAAAATGTCAACAAATTGGACGGAATGACTCATGCCTGTAATCCCAGCAGCTTGGGAGACTGAGGTAGGAGGACCACAAGTTCAAAGCCAGCCTCAGAAAAAGTGAAACCCTGTCTCTAAATAACTACAAAATAGGGCTGGGGATGCATAGTTCCGGTGGTTGAGTGCTGAGTTCAATAAATATTAATGTAGTGGTATCATCAACACTGGACTAAGAATCCGGTAACCTAAACTTAGTCCTGTGAGATTTTAAACAAATGGCTTAATCTCTTTAAACTTCAGGTTACTAATCATTAAAATGGAAATTAGTCATATCTCATTTTACCAGTTATCAAAGTGCTTTTCAAATACAAATGAAATGTTCAAAAACTGCATATAATTAATACATGTATAAAATATGATATAAAAAAAGAGTCCATTTAACATTAAAAAAATCCCTACACTCTTGATTAAAATGGTTGATTTTTATATGATAAACATATGTAAAGTAATTCATGGAGGGAAAATAAAACACAAATGAATATTTAAAATGCATTAATGATAGACTTTAAAACAAGCATATTATAGATTTGAAATCATAGTGAATCTTTCAATAGTTCTTTAAAAATTGCCTCACAATTGTGGTGCAATCCAATCTGTCCTCTGATTCCACAAATACCAATAATGGAGTGTGATTCAAATTTACTAGGACAAATAAAGGTAACTGATGCTAGACATTATGTTAGGGTCTTTATTCTCTACCCATTTGAAGAATTTCTACTAAGGAGAGATGGGGTCTCCCTAAATATGTAATGCTAGCACTTTCTTAAACACTTTTATTGTGATTGCTAAAAATTAATAGTAATTTGTAATTATTAAAATATTTTACATCCATTTATAAACCATCATATTTAATCAAGGTGAACCATGATTAAATTAGGAAGAGCCTACTTTTTCCCCTGTGAGATACAGAATACTATATTAGTGTATGGATATGGACATGGATGGATAGATAGATGGACAGATGAATGGAGAGAGACAGAGAAGTGGTGTGGGAGATAAGGTGAAAGAAACTGCAAGCCAAATGCCTATGAACTGATAATTGCCAGGAAAATATGGAATGAACAAAAATTGGTTGTAAGTTTATTTTACAATGAGAAATATGGATATGTTTACATATATATACATATATATATATATATATATATATATATACATACATTTTAAATGATTATGTCTTTAGCATTATAATTGATGCTAGCTGAGTTAGTTCTATTTAAATTTAAGTTGAATATTTTTACAAAGGTGCAGGACAATTGTTCATTTTCTGACCCCTCCTTCCATGGACATGTCTTGAAAACATATCCATTGTGCTCATTATGAAATTAACTTAGAACAAATTTTTGTTCACTTCATATTTTTCTAAAGACTATGAGCTTATAGACATTCGGCTTGAAGTTTCAAAAGTCATGACAGGAATTTTAATTTTTATCTTCATTTTTCAGACAGAATTCTGAGTATATTCACTACTTTTAAACTCTCATCTTAGATATACCCCAACTTAAGTCCTGCAGGGTCAACCACAAGGAGTTGTGGTAAAAGGACTGAGAAGTTACTGAAAGCTCTATTCCTTTATGTCACAAAACAAAATGGAATTGTTAAAGTGTCAGATCTATTCCTTAGTCATTCTTTGTATTTAAAAAAAAGGGGGAGGGACTAAAGAAGATACAGGCCCAGTTTGAAGCTTTTATTGTCTTTATTTTATCTGATATAATAACAATTATCTGGTGATATAGTAAAAAGTATGAGCTAGCCTTGAGTAAGCTCCATCTTTAGATGAACGAGTAGAGTTCTTCAACTCTCCATGAGATTATAATTGGTTCAGGTATACACCAGTTGACCTGAGATGATTTTTATTTTGTTGTTGTGTTGGAAGTTGTGTATGAAGCCTTTTACTCATTTTTGTATTATTTCTGCACTAAATCTAAACCAAGTATGAATTGTTGAATTTCATTTTATTCTTTTCATTTTGAGTTTCAAAATACTATCTGTTTGCATAAAAGGAACTCAGCAATTTTTTTCCACCCAATTGTCTTTAGTGGAGTTATTTTTACCCAGACAACTTTCAGACTCTAGGACATAAAATGAAAATATTCCTGTTGGGATTCTGATTGGGATCATATTTATTATGCAGTGAATCTCTGATTTGATGCAAAGTTATTTTCCAAAGCTTTCCAAAAGACTAATTGTGGCAGAAATGGGAATCTTTGGATTGGGCTCTTAGTCAATCCTATTAACAGTTTCCATGTGCTCGGAATATCAAAACATACTTTAGTGAAATATTAGAGCTTAGAAGTAGGCATGACTTTTTTTCTTTAGTTTGCATATCCTTTTTTCTCTTTCCCTCTTCATCTCCTTGCTTTATTTTTTTTTCCCCAGTGCTCTGGGAATAAAAGCCCTAGTTTAAAAAAATTATACTTGCATGTGCACCCATATGTGTATGGACATGTGTATATATTTTAAATCATATTTCAAAAGAGAGTAGGTATTCTTCACTAAATAGGCAGTTGATAAAGATGACATCCATGTTTTGGGAGTCATCTAGGACATCTGTCTTTCAACCATTCTTAGTTTTTTTGGAGGTTATTTTGTTAGAGAATTATATGCTCATTTAAAAATAAATAAATAAATCACATCTGCAAAATTGCTATGCATAATTTATATTCCCCTTATGATTACTCAGCTGTACTTAAGGTTGGTATGAAAGCTATTTTTCTTACTGTTTTATAGATGAAGAAACAGATTCAGGAAACTTGGCTTCATAATTGTTTCAAGATTGATGAGTAATGCTTATTTCTAGTTTTAGACAGCTCTATCTGGGACCACTGCCCTTTCTAGTACATGGTGTGAGGCTTTTATAAAATTTTCTAGATACCAGTAATGTATCCAAAATGTTTATTAGTATTTTAAGGATCACATGGACCTTTTTTTAAGTACCATGTTCTCTCAATTCTAAATGGCACATTTTCCCCCATTTTAATATTTTGAAAAATAAGATGCTACTAGAATTAATGTCACAATGACTTTTTTCAAAGCCTAAAATTAAATTGATGAACAGATAGTGTCACAAAACTGAGGAGATACTTTTTTTTTTTTTTTTTTATTGTTGGCTGTTCAAAACATTACATAGTTCTTGATATATCATATTTCACAATTTGATTCAAGTGGGTTATGAGCTCCCATTTTTACCCCATATACAGATTGCAGAATCACATCAGTTATACATCCATTGATTTACATATTGCCATACTAGTGTCTGTTGTATTCTGCTGTCTTTCCTATCCTCTACTATCCCCCCTCCCCTCCCCTCCCCTCCCCTCCCCTCCCCTCCCCTCCCCTCTTCTCTCTCTGCCCCCTTTACTGACATTCGTTTGTCCCCCTTGTATTATTTTTCCCCTTCCCCTCACTTCCTCTTGTATGTACTTTTGTATACCTCTGAGGGTCTCCTTCCATTTCCATGCATTTTCCCTTCTCTCTCCCTTTCCCTCCCACCTCTCATCCCTGTTTAATGTTAATCTTCTTCTCATGCACTTCGACCCTACTCTGTTCTTAGCTACTCTCCTTATATCAAAGAAGACATTTGACATTTGTTTTTTAGGGATTGGCTAGCTTCACTTAGCATAATCTGCTCTAATGCCATCCATTTCCCTGTAAATTCTATGATTTTGTCATTTTTTAATGCAGAGTAATACTCCATTGTGTATAAATGCCACATTTTTTTTATCCATTCATCCATTGAAGGGCATCTAGGTTGGTTCCACAGTCTAGCTATTGTGAATTGTGCTGCTATGAACATCGATGTAGCAGTGTCCCTGTAGCATGCTCTTTTTAGGTCTTTAGGGAATAGACCAAGAAGGGGAATAGCTGGGTCAAATGGTGGCTCCATTCCCAGCTTTCCAAGAAATCTCCATACTGCTTTCCAAATTGGCTGCACCAATTTGCAGTCCCACCAGCAATGTACAAGTGTACCCTTTTCCCCACATCCTCGCCAGCACTTGTTGTTGTTTGACTTCATAATGGCTGCCAATCTAACTGGAGTGAGATGGTATCTTAGGGTGGTTTTGATTTGCATTTCTCTGACTGCTAGAGATGGTGAGCATTTTTTCATGTACTTGTTGATTGACTGTATGTCCTCCTCTGAGAAGTGTCTGTTCAGGTCCTTGGCCCATTTGTTGATTGGGTTGTTTGTTCTCTTATTGTCTAATTTTTTGAGCTCTTTGTATACTCTGGATATTAGGGCTCTATCTGAAGTGTGAGGAGTAAAGATTTGTTCCCAGGTTGTAGGCTCTCTATTTACCTCTCTTATTGTATCTTTTGCTGAGAAAAAACTTTTTAGTTTGAGTAAGTCCCATTTGTTGATTCTAGTTATTAACTTTTGTGCTATGGGTGTCCTATTGAGGAATTTGGAGCCCGACCCCACCGACTGTAGATCGTAGCCAACTTTTTCTTCTATCAGACGGCGCGTCTCTGATTTGATATCAAGCTCCTTGATCCATTTTGAATTAACTTTTGTGCATGGCGAGAGAAAGGGATTCAGTTTCATTTTGTTGCATATGGATTTCCAGTTTTCCCAGCACCATTTGTTGAAGATGCTATCCTTGAGGAGATACTTTTATATCATGCTTTTATATTCAGTCCTGATGCTTTTGGAACCTATTACATGTCTTTGAATTCCCTTCTCCCCTACCTCTGATAAAAATTTTTCTCTGCTTTGGTGGGGAAACTTTATATATTTCAAGGACTATTTCATTATTTCTGTTGTTATAATTTCCAAAGCACTAGTAAATCTTCCTTTATTAATTTTCACAATCTTTTAAATCTGTTTTTTTAAGTCATTCAGTTTTCTCCTAGAAGACAGTCTTCATTGGTTTTCCTTTGTGAGGGATTTTAATATCTATTATATTTTTAGTAATCTTGCTAAATAGCTACTGAAGCTTTCCAGTAATGGCCTAGATTATTGCAATGTGTTTTTTCTATCATATTAACCTAAACATATTAACCTTTATTTTTTTTAATATTCCATGACATTTCAGTATATTTTTTTCCTACTTATTGGGAAAAAGTATGTAAGAAATTGGATTTTAGAATCTCTTGCTGAACTTTTCTGTCTTTGATTCATCTAATGTAGGTTTTGCTACCAGGGATGACAAGACCTGAGCAGAGGGGAATCAGAATTGAATCAATTTACATGTTTGAATAACTTAACTAAGAGTAAGAAGAAAGTGGAGGTAGAAAGGATGCCAAAGGATTATGCTCAAAGTGTGGACAAGACATTAACATTGGGAATTCAAATGCAAGAAAGGATTCCATTTTTGTGAACAAAATGAAGTGTGGAATAGGATATGGTGCTAGGTCCTTGTGAAGTTGGTCTAGCTGACATAGTAATTGTTAGTGGAAAACTCAGTTGAAGGCTCAATCCAAGGCATACTTGGATCTGTGACATGAAAACTGTTTTCATGCTTTTATTGCTGTAGTCTGGCTTCATTCATTTATTCAGCATTTATTTACTGAACAACCACTGTGTGTGAGACTGTCCTAGTCATTGGAGCTCAGTGGTAAACAAGAGACACACAGGGGCTTTCTCTCTCCCTCCCTCTCTCTCTCTCTCTCTCTCTCTCTCTCTCTCTCTCTTTCTTTCTTAACTGTAGAGTGTAGAGTCCATTGGGACACTCCGGCAAGCTTTGATACAAGGTACAAGGAATAACTTCAACTCCCTTTCCTGCTCTCTCCACTACCTCTCCCAACCCCATCTACCTCTAATTTTCATTTAAATGGTTCTGATTATTTCAAATTATTGGGAACAACATTAAAAAAAAAAGATACAATAGGATGCAGATCACTGCCCACAGGCTTTAGTAATCAAATTATGTCCTTGTCTATACCTGACTCAAAATGAGGCTTTCCTGTACCTCCAAAATTAAAATAATTTTCCAAATATATTCTTGTTTCCTCTAAATATCTTCTGTTTTCCAGAAGTCTAGATCAATAGGACTTATTTTTAAAAATTTAAATAAAATACTCTTCGATGCAACATTGAGGTCCTGCTCTATGCTAAGTACTCTCTTAAATCTCAGGGTATAATGGTAGGAACATGGACACACTGATCTGTCCCTATTTTGAGGGATTGTCCAATTTAGTTGTAAAGACACAGGCTGAAAATAATTAAACAGGTAACTATTTTTAAATATGTAATTCATCTTGTCATATATGCTGAGAAGGAAATTGCAGAAGTATAAATTTTCTTGTGGGATAAGAGTAAGTGGGAGCTAATTTAAATGAGCACGAAAAGGCATTTGTAGAAATGTAATTTATTTTGAATAGTGAAGGACAAAGATTTATTCAATGCAGAACATAGGGTTTTAATTTGTTGTTCTTACCTTCTCATATTTAGCTTTGAAGATTTCATCTTCTCTTATTTCTAAATTTCTATTTGGTATTGTTTTTTGAAATTGTGAATTACCTCAAGTCTCTACATCTTAAGTCTGTATGTCTCTGAGTTAGAAATTAGCTGCAGAAATAAGAAGGAAAAAAAGAGATTATCTTGCAAACATCTAACCATTTAAAATTGGAAGATTTGAGGAGTCAAGTGAAAGTTTTTGGCTCCCATTCAAATTTTTGGTTCTAAATCAGAAGTTATGTGCTATGACAACACATGGAGGCAATTTCTGACTCCAAATTGGAGGGCCAAGAACATTTTCTAAAGGAACTGATTTCAGAATTGGGACCTGAGTGATGACTGGGAGCTGATCAGAAGGGCAGATGGTAGAAGGAGGGGAAGAGGAGGGAGAAACCCTGAGGAGTCAGAACAGAAAGCCTGACAAAGGGCCCAGAGGCAGGAGCCTGGGAAGTCCTGTGGTTCCTTTCCTAGAGTGCTGGTGAAGGGCAGCAGTGGCAAGGTGTCGTGAGAGAGGTGCACAGTGAAAGGGAATGAGAAGCCGTTGATTGCATTAAGTGGAAGAGGAACATAATTGGATTTTTTTCCTTTAGGAAATATCACTAGAGCTGCAATTGGGAAACATTTTTGAATGGGGTATGCCTGACAAGCTGGAAGAATACTAAGGGGGTATTGCAGAAACCTTGGGGAGAAATAATGATGGCCTAGACTTGTAGTTTTGAAATGTTTCCTATAAGCACTGTCCCCAAAATTTGTAAAATTATATATCCTCTCATGTACTTATAAACTAACGTAAGTATTCATCATAAATTTAAATATTTGCAGAAGATGTAATTTTCAGCATATTGTAAATTTTGACATTTTAAAATAAATCTGTTGTCTCACTCTTAAATTTATCCACTAGAGTCTGAATAACATTGAGCTTTAATGCTTATTATTAGTCATTTAAAAATATTGAAAATGGCTCTTATGGAACTTTAAAATTTTTATGCATTTCTCTTTCTTAACTCATTTCAATTTGATGGAATTTCATCCTATTGTTATATATCGCATACTTAAAAGTATTCAATTTATTATCTGATAATTTTTTAATATTTTAGTTGGACACAATACCGTTCTTTCTTTATTTTTATGTGGTATTGAGGATTGAACCCAGGGCCTCGCACGTGTTAAGCGAACACTCTACCGCTGAGCCACGACCCCAGCCCCCTGATCATGTTTTTAGTTGTGAATGTTTATCATTTAGTTTTTTTTTTCAATTTCCTACACTTGTACGTAAGGGTCTAAGTATTATTTTTTTTCTAAAGTGGGTTATTGATAAAATTTTTATTAATGTGCAATTGACTAAAACTGCATAACTGAATTTCAAATTCCAGAAAGTTGCTAGGGACAAAAGAAGTAAAACTTTATTGGCAATGTATTGCTTAATGTGACAGATGGGCTTTTGAAATTTTAATTAATTCTCCACCTTTGGAAGAATGTTACTTATTGACAAAATGAGACAAGGTTTATTATTAATTCTGTTTTGTCTTTTAATTTTTATAGATGGTAACTTGTGGGTGGGAGTAAGAGTTGAATATAACAATGCCATTCAATTATTTGAACTCTTTTGGATCATGTAAAAAATCTAATAGAGATCTATTTTCAACATCTACCTTTGGGACTTACCAACGTTGTTGAATGCAATGAAATGAAAGTTACCTGATTTATAAAATAACTTATTTGAAGTCACTCACTTCGTCAACAGCAATTACAGTATTTCTCAGCGTTTATATCAGCTGTTTTTTTTTTTTTTTTTTTGGTGCCCCTACAGAGAATTTCCATGTTGGGTCACTACAGTTGAAAGAATAAAAAGAAAGTCTTTCATTTGTAAAAATTAAAGAAAGGTGACTAAGAAAGTAGAGTTTGCACTTCTGTCATAGAGGTTTCTTTAGTTGATTCTTTAAAATCTTTCTGAGAGGAGTTTTGTACCTCCGGAGAAGGTGCACACCAGTTTGGAGACCAAGTTACCCAGTGATTATGGAGAAAAGTAGAAGAACATGAGAAAGAAAGAGAACACTAAGATGAACACATCCAATAAATTTTGGTGTCTATTCGATTAGGGGTATGTGTCAAAGTCCTGAGTTTGATGAGTAGAGTGCATTTTAATTACTCCTTAGAGAGTAGAATATAGCTGAGTAGGAAAACAGGGAACCATCTGCCTGGTAACTAGAGATGATGTTTGTAGGGCTGACCTGCAAAGTTGTGCAATATTCTCTGCAGTCATCAGCCACTGGGATGAAGGTGCAGAGTAGGCAAAAGATTAATGGCTCTATTTGCTAATTTCAGAAAGCTGGTTTTGAGAAATATGAGATGAAGGTGAATTATTAAAAAATAGAATTTATAAAATGCAAACCAGTTTGATACCCCTGGGTAGAATAAAATTAAAAACTGTACTCAGTATAGGAATATATATTTGTAAATTAAGACTTATCAGAATGTGTCAGGACAAGAGAACATGAGAAAAATCCAAGACAGGAGGCCTAGAAGGTCCGGCAAAGAAAACTTGTGGATAATCCATACACAAAGATGACCTAAGAATGTATAGTTCCTATCTATATCCATACCACCCTGAATGTTCCCATACAGTCTCAGAAGCTAAGCAGGGTTTCATCTGATTAGAATGATTAGAACATGGATAGGAGAATGCATTGCTGCTCTGAAAGAGTTCTTTGAGATCAAAGCAGAGAAAGTTACCACAACATTTGAAAGATGCACATAACCTAGCACAAGTAAGTATAAAACCTTATTGCCTTCAGGAGACCGAGTCATAGAACATTCTAAACTTTGAACTTTATTTCTCTGTCTCTAATCTATTTCCAAGACTTTAAAAATGTCTCTATAAAAAATCTTTATACTGTATAATACACTAGAAATTATAATCTTTGAAATTATTGTATATGTTTTAATAAGAGTTTAGATATAAACATATACAAGGAGGTATGTAACTTTCTCAAAAGTATTTTAGGGGGTTTGTTGACAGAAGCTTGGAAGATGACTGAATGGAAGTAATAACTAGGAGGAGAGGTTGGGAGAGGATGGTGATGTTCATCTAGATAGAGAGAAATGTGTGATGTTGAATGATGGTAGTTTCAGGAAGAGAAATTTATGATTAATCTACATGATTTTTCCAAAAAGTGAAGTGATTGTATTTCAAAGGTTTCTACCCAATAACCTATTCTAAGGTTTGGTAGAGCTGTTGAAAATAGCACAATAAATGTTTGAGAGAAGAATTTGATTAATTTGTCTTTATTATATTCTGACTGGCAGGGATATATTCATAATAGAGATGCTTCCTTGGCTTTTGGCAAAAGTTGACAAGAAGAGAGGTCTGGGGCTATAAATCTTAATATTTCTTAGTCATTCACAAGAAATTGATGGCCTGACAGCAGGCTTGTTAACAGAAAGTACACAGAAGTATAGTGTTACTCCAAAGAAAAATGAAGTTGCTTACTGTGGAAAGAGTGAAGTCAGAACCCTGAAACCTTAAAGCAAAATAATATCAAATTAAGTACAGTAGTTCCTTTTTGTCCTTGGATGCTATGTTCCAATACCCAGTGAATACCTAAAAACTAGATCGTACTGCACCCTACATATAGTATGTTTTCTCATATTGACTAATGGGTGGGTAGCATATACAAGGTGGATACACTAGATGAAGAGAAGATTTACATCCTGGATAGGATGGAGCAGGATGGCACAAGACTTCATCATGCTACTCAGAACAGCACATAATTTAAAACATATGAATTGTTTATTTCTGGAATTTCTTTGTAATACTTTTGGACAATAGTGAACCACACATAACACATCACAGAAACTGACACTGAGGATAAGGGAGGAGTAATGGTATAAAATTTTTCTGAATGCATAAATTCTTGTACATTCATTTAAAAAATCATTGTTGCCTTTTAGACACAAAAAGACTGAGATCTGCAGACACAGCCCTTTTCAGTTCCTGAGGTAACCCATGCCCCCTAAATGATAAGTTTCCTGCATCAATCTAACAATTCTTTTGTGTTTGTTTTGGTTTTGTTTTCCGTCCTGTTTTTGACTGTGGGGATATTACTTTCCTATTCTGCTTATGAAATGGCACAAATGGCACTAAAAAATTTAGTGACTTGAAGCATGCTTTGTGATCTCAATTTCTGTGTCTCAGGAACATAAGAGCAGTTTAACTAAATCCCCATTACAGAGTCTCACAAGTTTGAAATCAAGTTCAGCTGCGTCATGTTCCTTCCTGGATTTTGGGTTCTCTTCCAATCTTAAGTAGAATTCCTGTTGTTAAATATAAGGTCCTCATGGTTTTGGTCCTCATTGTCAGCTCTTGGAAGCTATTCACCATTCCTTGCCCCTCTCAAATCTCTTCTGTCAAGGTAATAGCTTACTCTAAGGCCAGCAGGAGACTTTCTCTTTAGGAAAATTCCAAAATCTTATATTCTTTTTCTTCTTCCCCCCTTTTTTAAAGGCCATGTTAGGGAATAAACCCTAACATGCCCGTGCTAAACATGCACATGCACTCTATCACTGAGCCCTAGCCTTCTTTTGAGGACTAACTTCTTTTTGGATAAACTCAGAATCATCTATTTGAGACTTCAGTTAGATTTTTCAGTATCTTTTCACCACTCTTCTATTATATAATCTATTGATTGGCATGATATCCCATCATATTCACAGTCCCCACCCATACTTACGGGGAAAATGATACAGAAAATTTATGCCAAGGGTAGAAGAGAAGAATTTTGAGAACTTCTAACCATTCTGTCTACTACAGGAGAAAAGGGAATACCGATATGGCATCATATGATTAACTTATTTATCTACTGTCACTTTATCATGAAACTTCCTAATTTAAGGGTCTTAGTTTGTTGGAACACGTCTCGGCTGCCTTGCATGCTGGAATGAGCTAGGGCAGGATGCAGAGCTCCCACGTAATGATTCTCTCTGAAGCTCTCTTGGCTGCACACTCCAAGGATGGATAGATGGCAATGCTGCAGTGTGTTAATGACTTAGTGTGGAATGTGGGGCTCATTTGGCAAAGAATCTCTCCAGAACTTTTTCTACTGCTGTACACTCTGAGGGTAAGGGTACCTGCGGCTCTGTGGTTTGTCTCCAGATGAGGATGAGAGCAGAGAAAGACTGTAGAGATTATAGAATTATACAGATCTTTGCTGGGGAGAGTGTTGAATGGATCCACACAATTTGCTGCCCACAAATCTGGTGTTTCTAGGCTTATTTCTTACACAGAGTTGCATATGATTGTTCACTCCTCTGGACTCCAATAGCTGGCCTTTCTGAATGGCCAATTTTAAAGAGGGGACTCCATGTCAGATTCCCTGCTTTACAGAATTCTCAGCTGGACTGTGTCACATTCTGTCCCCCAGGCCAAACTGACTTAAGAGGAAGACACTTATTCAACCAGGGCAATGATATTGCTGCACAGTCCACACAAAGCAGAAAAATGCAGAAGCCTTTGATTTTCAGAGTTGTAAGCTCAGATAATAGGACCCTTCTCCAAATGGCTCCCAGTTACAGTATTGTGAAAATATGCTATTAAGAGCAGAAAAATCCTTCAGAGCCAGTTCACTGTGTAGGTTCTAGATCTGTTATCTGTTTAGACTGTACACCTGTAGACTACCAAATCTTGGGTAAATGGAGCTCACTGGGACTTTCTCTCATTAACCTCTGGCTCCATCAAGGTGATACTCCCCCTCCCTCTGCCGTGCTCTGTGATCATTGTAAGGGCCCTCTGTTTCAATCTCTTTTCCACTATCCAAAGCCTTGCAATTACAATTCTCCAAGTCTTTGTCCATCAACTTGAATTGCAGCAATCTCCTACAGTCACCCACATCAGTAAACAACTGCACTTCTGTTGTTTTGATTCTATCTCTTGGAGAAGCAGGCAAGTGCTAGGTGCCCCTAATCTGTCATCTTGACTCCCAGATTTTTGTTATTATTTCTACTAATAATTGATTCATTTTTTTGGATTTTAAACAAACCTTGAATTTCTGGGAAAAATCCTACTGGATTATAATATATAATCCTTCTTATGTATTGCTGTATTGATTTTACTAGCACTTCATTAAAAACTTTATTCCATGGGTTACAATTTTCTTCTTCTTTTCCTATCCTTTTTAAAGTAATTGGACATTTTTTATGGTAATATAGCAAATCTGGATACTGATCCTTCTACTTAGAGGATTTAAATATTGGTGTTTATTATTATTATATAATTTGTTTAGTTATTGATTTGCCGAAAAATGTACTATTGAGTTGGTTTTGGTTAAGAATATTTTAGTTAGGAATTTTTTTATTTGTTCTAATTATGGAACACGTCATACATAAATAAGAGTATAACTTCTCATTCTTCTGATTGTACATAATGCAGAATCATACCAATCATGTAGTCATATATGCACATAGGGTAATAATGTCCAATTCATTCTGTTATCGTTCCTACCTCCATACCCTCTCCCCTACCTCACTTCTTTCTACCTAATCCAAGTAGCTCTACTCTTCCCTAGCCACCCCTGCCCCCCATTTATTGTGAATTAGCATCACATCTCAGAGAAAAAAATTGGCCTTTGGGTTTTGGGATTGGCTTATTTTGCTTAGCATGTTATTCTTCAGCTCCATACATTTACCTGAAAATGCCATAATTTCATTCTTTAAGGCTGAGTAATATTTTATTATTTATATATAACATGTTTTATTTATCCATTCATCTGTTGAAGGATAACTAGGTTTGTTCCATAATTTAACTATTGTGAGTCGAGCTTCTATAAACATTGATGTGATTGTGTCACTATAGTATATTGATTTTAAGTCCTTTGGGTATAAGCCAAGGAGTGGGATAGCTGGGTCAAATGGTTGTTCTATTCCAAGTTTTCTAAGGAGTCTCCATATGACTTTCCATAATGTTGGCATTAATTTGCAGTCCCACCAGCAATGTATGAGTGTACATTTTTCCCTACATCCTTGCCAACATTTATTGTTGCTTATATTCTTGATAATTGCCATTCTGACTTTTTAGAGATAAAATCTTGAGTAGTTTTGATTTGTATTTCTCTAATTGCTAGAGATGTTGAACATTGTTTCATGTTTGTTGATTGATTGTATTTCTTCTTCTATGAAGTGTCTGTTTAGTTCCTTAGCTCATTTCTTGATTGGGTTATTTTTTTAGTGTTGAGTTTTTTGAGTTCTTTTTATATCCTGGAGACTAATTATTTCTCTGATGTGTATGTGGTAAAGATTTTCTCCCATTCTGTAGGCTCCCTCTTCACATAGATATTGCATATATCACTCTTCCCTACTCACAAATGCCAGAATTCAGAAATGTGACCCACACCTACCCTGAAGATAGGCTGGGAAATGTGGAGAAACACAGTGTTATTTGCTGATCACCAGTATTCTCTGCCACCATCAACATTTACAGTTACCATCTGTCTCTTTGCTTCCTTTTCCATATCCACGAAAATGTCATTCTATTCTTTGAAGAGTCCAACCCCAAATTACACCACAACCACAAATTTTATTCAGTTCAATTTCCAGGAACTCTTGGTCAGTAACTACATCTTCTTGGTCTAGCAATGTATAAACCGAAAGACACTTCCCACCAACATACATACACCATCTGTATCCATCAATACACCTAACAGAGTCAGGGGTCAGGGGAAGAAAATGGATAACATTTGCTGTTTAGAAAATGGAAGACTGGATAACATGCAATTATCCTTGCCTACAGACATGCTGTTTTCCTCTAGGGCAGCAATTTGTCAAGTTGTGCTGTCTGGACCATGGGGAAGGCCCCTGCTAAGATTCATGCTCTGTTCTCTGGAAGGAAATTTCATGTTTATTTTCCTCTCTGGCCTATGATTCTTCCCTCTTCCACCATCCTGAGTACATCCTTTGGGGTCATGTTCCTTTTTGGGTCATATATAAGTTTATGCTTTATGGAAAGTTTGGTTTCAATTTTCAATAGTTCAGCACTATTAAATAATCTTTTCTACATATGGTTTGGTATTTGCTTTATTTATTTTCCTTTTCAGGGTATCTGCTTTATCTCGCAACTCATGGCAGCTAACCTTAAAATATCTGGAATAACTGATGAGAAGACTACATCTTTAATCAAACTTTCACCCTTTTACTTTAAATAACTGAGAGATTTTGCAGGGTCTTTCTCACACAAAACTTGTTTTATTTATTTTTTTGTCCGTATCCTTAAATAGAAAAATTTGTCTTTATCAACCCTGAGGCCACACATTTCTGGACTTACTGTATTGTTTTAATTCCTTTTGCAAATTTGCCAGTTTCTTCCTAAGCTCATTTGTTTTCATAAAACATAACCAAATATAAGCAGTAAAGATGGCACTCACAACAAGACTTTGTAAATCATCCCCTGAAGTACTAGCTCAGTGAACAAGTAGCCCACTTCCTTGGAGTATGTAGGAGGCATCTTTACCAAAATTTTGCCACTGCATACCATGAATCAAGGTCTTTCCAGGGTCTGTTATTGACTTCCCTACTGCCCACAACCAGAGCACTATATATCTTTCTCACACTTTAGAATATGTTTTAATTTTGTAGCAATATCCCTCTCCAAGGTACAAATTTCTATGTTAGATATGCTAAGCTCTGCTCTACTAACAAATAATCCAGATATTTGTTTCAACATAAGTTAATTTCTTACTGACATCAAATCTGTGGCTTTGGCATTTAGAAGTTAGAACCTCCAAGGCCACTATATTGGGGGAAGAGCGAGCTGGAGAATTTCTGACTACATTCCGTTGGCTAGAACCAGTCCTAGGCTCCAGCCATGTGAATGCAGAATAGAAAAGCAAAAGGATACTTGGCAAGTGCTTGTAAGTCTCTGCCAGCTATTAAAACATTTTATCTTCTTAAGATCAATATGAACCTGCTATTTTACCCAAGCCTTCTTTCATATCCTGGCACTGTCAAAACACAGTGCTGGCTTTCTGCTCCATTCATTAATTAAGGTTTTTATTCAACAAATATTCAGCACAGATGATATGCTTAAAACTGTGGAGACCCTTAGAAAACAAAAACAAGGCGTGCAGGCATACCTCAGAGATAGTGTGCCTTCCATTCCAGACCGCTGCAATAAAGTAAATATTACATTAAGTCCCATGAATTTTTTGGTTTTCCAGTGCAAATAAAGGTTCTGTTCACAACTGTACTGTAGTGTATGAAGGGTGCAATAGCATTATTTCTAAAATGACAGTATATATGCCTTAGTTAAAAAGTACTTCATTGCTGGAAAATATTAACGGTCACCTGAGTGTTCAGCGAGTCATAATCGTTTTCCTGGTGGAGGGTTTTTCTTTGATGTTCATGGCTGCTGACTGATCAAGGTAGTTGTTGTTGAAGTTAGGGGTGGCTGTAGGATTTCTTAAAATAAGACATCAATGAAAGTTGCCCCATTAATTGCTTCTTCCTTTCATTAAATATTTCATTATCAAACAATACATTGTTTGGTAGCATTTTACCCAGAAGTAAATACTTTCAGAATTGGAAGCAATCTTTTCAAATCCTGCTCCTGCTTTATCAACTCAATTCATGTAATATTCTAAATCCTTTGTTGTCTTTTCATCAATGTCCATAGCATCCTCACCAGGAGAAAATTTCATCTCAAGAAACCACTTCATCTTTTCATTCAGAAGAAGCAACTCATTATACATTCAAGTTTTACTACAATGTTGCAGCATTTCAGTTACATCATTGAGGCTCCACTTCTAATTTTAGTGCCCCGGCTACTTTAACCATGTCTGCAGTTCTTTTGCTACTGAGGTCTTAAATTCTTGAAAGGCATCCATGTAGGTTGGAATCAGCCCTTTCTAAACTCTTATTCATGCTGACATTTTGACCTCCCATAAATCACAAATGTTTTAGATGGGATGTAAAAGGTGGAGGCTTTCTAGAACACATTCAGTTTACTTCGCTCAGACTCATCAGAATTCTAGAGTCCTATCTATGGCAAGATAGCCTTACACAATGTATTTCCTAAATAAGTCTCGAAAATCTGAATTGCTCCTTGATCCAAAGACTGTAGAATAGATGGGTTAGCAGGAATGAAGACAACATTAATCTTATTGTACATTTCCATCAGAACTCTTGGGAGACCAGGTGTGTTGTAAATGAGCAATACTATTTTGAAAGGAATCTTTTTTCTGAGCAGTAGATCTCAACAGTGGGCTTAAAATATTCAGTAAACCATGCTGTAAACAGATGTGTTAACATCCAGGCTTTGTTGTCTCATTTATAGAGCCTAGGCTGAGAAGATTTGGTGCAATTCTTAAGGGCCCTAGGATATTCAGAATGCTAAATGAACATTAGCTTCCATTTAAAGTCTCCCTCTCTGCTACTTTCTGACAAGAGAATCAGTGTGCCCTTTGAAATCAGATATTGACTTTCCATATCTAGCTATAAAAGGATCAGATGGCATCTGCTTTGAATATGAGGTTATTTCATCTGCACCAAAGCCTGTGTTGACCATCTTCATCAGTGATCTTAGCTGGCTGGTTGAGTTTCTGTAGTTTCTACATCCTCACTTGCCTTTCACCTTGCACTTCCAGGTTGTGGAAATGTTGTCTCTCCTTAAATCTCATAAGCAAACTTCTACTGGCTCCAGACATTTTTCTGCAGCTTCTTTACCTCCCATAGACATGGGATTTAGCTTCAATATAAAAGAATGTTGTGGCTGGTTTGTTCTATCTAGACTTTCTCCATGTCAGCAATGTGGCTGTTTCACATTCTTGTCACTTGATTGTTCACTAAAAATTAAAGTAGCACTTTTATTTCCTTCAGGAAATTTTCCTTTGTGTTCACAGCATGGCTAACTTTTGGATCCAAGAGGTCTACTTCCCAGCCTGTCTTGGCTTTTGATAGGCCTTCTTCACTAAGCTTGATTATTTCTAGCTTTTGATTCAGAGTGAGACCTGCAACCCTTCCTTTGACTTGAACACTTAGAGGCCATTGTAGGGTTAGGAACTGACCTATTTTCAGAATTGTTCTATTTTAGAGAACAGGGAGGCCCAAGGAGATGGTGAAATAAAGGAATGGCCTGTCAATGGAGTATTCAGAACACACACATTTATTGATTGTCTGCCATCTTATATTGGTGTGGTTTGTGGTTTCCCCAAAACAATTATAAGAGCAACATTGAAGGTAACTGATCATATATCACCAAAACAGATATAGTGAAAACATTTGAAATATTGTGAGAATCTCCAAAATGTGACGCAGAGACATGGAATGAGCCCCTGCTTTTGGAAAAAAAAAATGGTGACCATAGACTTGATTAATGCAAAATTGCCACAGACCTTCAATTTATTTTTAAAAAATTGCAGTACATTTGAAGTACAATAAAAGTGAAATAGAACAAGTCTGTATCAGAGAAAAACATGAAAATAATCAGAATCTAAGGTAAAATATATACATATTACACTTATATGATGCATTTATACACATATAAATAGTACTCTGTGTATGTGTGTATCCAAAATTATAGATGATTACAAAGAAAGGCAGTGTTTAAAGCTGACAAAGCCAGATGAATTTAGATCTCAATTCCCAGACTGAAAATTATTGCACTATAGTCAAATGTACAATGAATAAATCAAGTTAAGTTTCAGTAATTCCTGAATGAATCAAGTTCATTTCTTGCCAGTTATGAATTCTATATACTTTAAGTATATATATTAAGTATATTGGTAATTTAAATTCTATATACTTTAAGTATATATATCTTTCTATATATATATAGATAGATAGAGAGATAGATAGATTTTAAGTACATATAATGCATAGCAGCTCTATGCATCTTATGATAATTACTCTATAAAATATAAATGAGTTTCCCTGGTTAAACTTGATTAGAAAAAAATATATATATATATATAATATTATATCATCAAAACAGATATAATAATAGTGAAAACATTTGAAATATTGTGAGAATCTCCAGAATGTGACACAGACATGAAGTGAGCCCCTGCTTTTGAAAAAAATTGGTGACCATAGACTTGAGTAATTCAAGGTTGTGTTTTTTTGTTTGTTTGTTTTTGAGGATCAATAGTTAGAAGATACCTAGTGTTTAAAATCAGCTTTCTGGAATTACTGTTCTTCTAATTTATATTTTCTCTTTATTTTGTTAAATATTTAATAACACAAAAATGAAGCCATAATGTTTTCTTTACACATAGGGAAAGCAGAATAGAGGCAGACTCTCTGGGTTTAATTGCTTATTTGTTTACTTATCTACATCATTATTTTGGAAGTGTCTTTGATGGTAACTTTATGCTTGCCTTAGCGTTGATGGAAACACCATGAATTATGACTTAGCTTTTGACACTGCTCTTGAGACCTATTGTAATCTGTGGCTTTGGCTTTACTACTGAGAATATTACTTGTTTTGAGAAATTAAAAGGTCATTAACCAAAAGCCACAACTTACTAAAATCTGTAGATTCTATTTTTTCTTAAAATGATGCTTCCTATTCATCCTTCCTTCCTTCCTTCCTTCCTTCCTTCCTTCCTTCCTTCCTTCCTTCCTTCCTTCCTTCCTCCTTTCTTATGCTTGTTTTTATTTCTAATGAAGTTCTTTTTTTCTCAATGAATAAAATCTTGACCACCATAAATACAACTAATTATCCCCATGGAAGATTTTATGTATTAGAGCTAGGTGGTCATTTGAATGCTAACTTTTCTTTATCCCAATGTTTGGAAATCTGTTATTTTAATTCATCAACTTAAGAGGCCAGAGAGTGTGAAAATTGTCAAAAGTGACTTGTTTTACAGCATACTACAGGGACACAAACACGTCAATGTTTATAGCAGCACAATTCACAATAGCTAAACTGTGGAGCCAACCTAGATGCCCTTCAGTAGATGAATGTATTTAAAAATGTGGTATATATACACAATGGAATATTACTCACCAATAAAAGATAATAAAATCATGGCATTTACAGGTAAATAAATGGAGTTGGAGATGATAATTCTAAGTGAAGTTAGCCAACCCTCAAAAAACAAATGCTGGATGTTTTCTCTAATATAAGGAGTCTGACTCATAGTGTGGTAGGGAGGAGGAGCATGGGAGGAATAGAGGAACTCTAGATAGGGCAGAGGGGTGGGAAGGGAAAGAAAGGGAAGGGGCAGGGGTTAGCAATGATGGAAGAATGTGATGGACATAATTATCCAGTACATGTATGAAGACATGAATTGGTGTGAACATACTTTATATGCAAACAGAGATATGAAAAATTGTGCTCTGCATGTATAATAAGTATTGTAATGCATTCTTCTGCCATGTATTTAAAAAATAAAATCAATTTTAAAAAGTGACTTATTTTAAAAAGTTGGTAATTTAAATTCAATTTTTAAAACATTTCAAGGCATATTTCAGAAAGAATGTGAATCTTGTGTTAGTGAAAGCTTAGAGAATATGAGGGCTATATGATATGAAATATGTAATTATGTCAGGTAAGTTAATTTTTAATTTATACCAAAGTCAGGTATGTCAAATTATGAACATAAGTATATTCATGTACTTTTAATGGGTAAAATTTTTAGAAACTACTAGATGAAATTTTGTTTATTTATTACAGCCTTCTAAGAAATATCTATTTTCTTATCCATTTGCTATCAGGATTAAGTAAATTAATTTTTGGAACATTTGGGTTAGAGTGGGTGTTTAGCATTATCAGTGAGCAATCAAAATATATTTATTGAACAAGTGAATCATAAAGTAATTTATCTAGACTGAATTATGTTCTTAGATGTTTTTAATTGATCCTATTAATCTATCCTTCAAGTATTATTATGTAAAGCACTGTTCTAAGTACTAACAGATCTACCCATGTAAGTTCAGCCATAAAGCCCTGCAAAGGTTTACTAGCTGTGGCAGGGCAGAGAGGACATTTTTTACCTAATAGAGTTTCAGTTTTAGACTTAGATGCTTACTAATATCTTCATATTTTGTTGTTGTTTTCCTAGAAATTGAACCCAAGAGCACTTTACCACTGAGCTATATCGCCAGTCCCTTTTGTTTTTTATTTAGTAACAGAGTCTCACTTGTTACTGAGGGTCTTGCTAAGTTGCTGAGGCTGGCCTCAAAATTAAAATCCTTCTGTCTCAGCAGCCTGAGTTTCAGGGCTCTTCAAACATATATTAATGTCACATTTATTGGGCCATTGCTCTTAGTTAAGTAGTTTTCACTTGAATACCCTTATTCAAATCTTAAGATACTAACTGGAAGTAGTAGCAATGGAAGCTGTCATGATCTGCTATCCCAAGAGCACAGATTAGTTTATTGCACTGGTCAGTATCCCCACAAGTTTCACAGAATTGAACATAAAACCATCATGTTTTGATTAGAAGTGAGTACACTAGAAAGAAAGAAACAGCAACACAAAAGTCTTTAGCAACCTGAAGAAAAAAACGAATGCTTTGTGTTTTGGTTTTATTTGTTATTACCAGAGTAAAACTTAATATTCACATTGACTTGTAGTTCTTGTGGGCCATATCCCATATGTTGGGAATTACTGTACAGTTGGACAATACTATGGGAAATGTGAGCAGAGTTTTGGGTTCAGTTGATACCTGTATGGCTAAGAATTGAAATAAGAAAAGTAACTGTTTAAGGAATAACAGCTATAACAATTTCTATAAAATCTACAGAAAGTGTAATTTGAAGATGCTCAAAAGAAGAGCTGACCTCTGCATAATATCTTTGTCAGCTCTTCATTCCACAGAGATATCACGCATGCACTTTACTTCAACTTCTTGGAACTATCACTTCCTTAAAAAGTAATCTCTGCTCCTCCTACTCTTGCTTCACAAGTTCCTCTCTGTGCTGCCATGGATCTCTAGTGGCACCTCCTTCCATGCAGCACAAACAACTGTCCTGGTCATTTCCTCATTTATTTCAGTAGATCATAAATTCCACATGGACAGAGGCTAGCTACGTTTTCTTTCACAACTAGTTGTGATTCTTTAAAGCATTAGATGCTTTAAAAAATTTGTCCAATGAATAAAATACTACCCACCTCACAGATCTGTTGAAATTGTAGATCTTGCGTTTAGTTATTTTTAATAGAGAATTTTAATATTGCATTATCATTATTAATTTTAGATTTATTTCCAAAATATTTGAGATACTAAGTCTTCCAATAAATTGAAGCAAAGGGCACGAATGATGTTTGTGGAATGAAGAGCTGAGAAAGACGCTATGCAGAGGTCAGCCCTTATTTTGAGTATCTTCCAATTACAACTGCTAGATTTTATACAAATTGTAACAGCTGCTGTTCCTTAGACAGTAAAGTCTCCTATTTCAATTCTTAGCCATACAGATACCAGCTGGACCCAAATATATACTCAATATTTGTGTGAAAAATGAAAAAGAAAGTCTGATCAAATTTTTATTAATGTGAATAAAATATTGCATTGATGAATATGAATTCATCATTTTAGATTTTTTGTTTTTTAAAACATAAAATAATACAATAATAAGAGATAGTTCATAAGGTTTGATCTTAATATATTCAAATGTTAAAAACAATCAGTATAACAGGATACTAAATCTACTTCTGAATTACTTTTGCATATACATACATTATTTTAATCAATAGATTATAGTGCACATATTGTATATATATTGTACATGTAGCTAATTGATAAACAATGCTTATTATTATGCTAAATCTATTGAAAATCATATTACTGTCATAGTTTGCAGGCTCAACAAATATTAACTGTAATCAATTCTAATTATTGTGTCCTAAATAAAGATATTTGACTGAAAAGAAAATTGTTTTGAGTTGCAAATATAAAAAGCATACTTTGAAGACAATGATTATTTTTCTCATGTAAAATGTACATATTCCTGGCATTATTTAAGAAATAAGGCAAAAAAAAGGAATATAAAATTACTGAGATGTAGAAAGAAGAAACTAAGCATGGCATAATATAATCTATTTTAACAAAAGACGTTATACTTTGTGAAAAAAATGTTATTGTACTGGGGATCTCTTTTTCAATTCTTAGAGCAAAAAAATAAGATAATATGTACTTTAATTTGTAGTCTAAGGAGGCTTGGAATATAATTCAAATATATTTTTTTCACCTTCTGTTTCTTGATGTGGGGCATTCACACACTGGTCCAATTAGGTTTATTTTTAAGCCTAATATTTATGGCAATACTAGGCATCATTTTGGGGGGAAGGGGACCAATAAATCAAATTTAAATCAATATGTATTGATTTTCTATTTTGATACATGGTGTGGTAGGGATGGTGTGGGAAAAGGAATGACAGTCATTTAAGAGATACTGTTGCTGATATAAAGATGCTTATTTTTGCCAAGTAAGGTGGTGCATGCCTGTAATCCCAGGAGCTCTGGAGGCTGAGGTAGGAGGATCTCAAAGCCAGCCTCAGCAACAGCGAGACACTAAGCAATTCAGTGAGACCCTGTCTCTTAGTAAAATATAAAATAGGGCTAGGGATGTGTCTCAGTGGTTAAGTGCCCCTGAGTTCAATCCCTGGTAGCCACCCCTGCAAAAAAAAAAAAAAAAAAAAAAAAGATGCTTATTATGGAGTTATGCAGACTACAAACATATGTACACACCCTCACATTCAAATTAAGATTTTAGTTGAGCATGGTAATATCATGAAGGGTGGTCTGAGTTGAAAGCCTTATGAGAACTTCGACAGTTTCAGTTTACGGATATTTTCATGTTGCATTATCTAGAACTAGCAAACAAACAGGTAAAGATATACGTGAGTGAGTATAGGAACAATTTTACACTGAAGCACACTTGAAGTCTTTGCCCACCTCACTTGGAAGAAAGGATCTTAACAGGCCAGAAAAACATCAGAAAACCAACTGCTGGGAATCAGTTCCATGACTAGTTCAAATTCCCTAAGGAAGGTCTTGCATCTATCACAGGGAAAAAAAAAAAATAAGCTAGAGAATATCAGGGAGTAGGTGAGTGCTGAGATAGACTGAGTCTCAAGCCATTACAGGATGCTTGGTGGCAGTGAACATTTATTGTATGATGTTAGGGAGAGGAGAAATAAGGAAGGTGACTCTGGAACTTTTACAGAGTGGACTTCAGGGAGATCACTTAGGGGACCAGGATAGGTTGATAGTAGAGGGTGTGGGTTGGGTTTAAAATATTCCAAAGCTATAGTTTAAAGGACTCACTGATAAATTGGATGTCAATGGAGAAAAAAAGATAATAATCTCTGTGCCTGATCAACTGAGTAAATGATTACTCCATTCTCTGATGTAATCCCCAATCAAGAAGGGGAGAGATTTAAATGTTTCATATAAGGCTATATTTTGCATTTTCACATTGACAAAATGGAGTAAAATAAGTTTGGCTCAAAATGATTGTGTTAATAGAGCGAGACAAACCAATTTGCATCATTCTAAAATAATTTGAATGCTCATCTGTTATTATTATTTTGGCTGGATATTGTTGTTGGTGGTGTTTTAACAGAGAAATTTCAGAATTTCAGACATTTTGGGGGCAACCATGAGGAGGAAAAAACTAATACGCACACAAAAATGATCTAATGCATGATTTTCTGTACATAAAATGTATTTTTTTACAATATGAATTTATATTGGTTCTTTGTTAATCAATGATTGAGATGGAAATGTTTGAGGTCAGAATGTTAAAAAGACTATTTTTAATTTATTTGGGCTTATTTCTTTGAAGTTGCCTCAGAAATGACCTAGTATAATTTTTAATTCTATAGTATGAAAAAATTGATCTAAAAATGCCAAATAAATTGAAAAAGGTTACACACATATTTTATCAGTCAGGACTAGAGCTTGATCTTATGGGATCTAGTGTGGAAAAAACCACAGTCATTTACTAAATTTCAAATATTGTCATTTGTAGCTGTATCAAGGGTAACAATTTAATACCTTCAAATGAAGTGGTGTGAACTCAAATAAAGGTATCCATACAAATCACAGAAATGCTACTTTAATTCTACCTGGGGAATTCTTAATTATATAAATGTCTTTAGAGGGCTTAGTGAAATTCATCTGATATTCAACTGGTCTTTGAGAAATACTAATAATGATACTAATTATAAAGATATTAGTTGTTATATACCCTAAGCATTTTAGCATTTTACAGGTGTTATTGCATCTTCATAGTGACCAAGTGACCAAGGGTAAGAGACAAAGTCATTGCTCCAAAACATAGCATTGTAGATGGCCTGTGTAGGACTCAGGCCAACCCCATCCTGTTCTCCATTCTGTTCTGCTACCTTATTATTTGGTAATGCAATAAATAGATTGCAATCAGAAAGTGAAATATTATATAATCATGATAAGGAGACATTAGGTAGGAAACACAAAATGGTCACTTAAAAATTAATTCTGAAATGTGCTACAAAATACAAGAACTACTTTAACTTTTTAATACTTGAATTGAAAAGATTATCATTAATATATATTCCTGATCATTTTGTGACTGTTGAATTATTTATTATAAGTAGTGAAATACTATGCATGAAGAAAGATATAAAATGTAACTTAGTTTCATGGTCCAAAGAATAGTTATAATCCTTTTGAACAATTTGATACTTTTTCTGGGTTAAGCTTCTAATAATGTATATTTTTAAATATGATACAAACTCTACATTGGTTTATTAGAAAATTTTTCAAATTAAAACATAAAATGTAGTAATCTATCTTTTCTTCTACTATATACTAAAGTTAAAATTTTCAGGTAGTACTGAACCCAGGACAGTAATCTGAAACTTAGATCATTGAAGGCAAATAACAGGTGGGTAGGGGCTAGAGCATGGATATGATGCACAGAGTTGATTTTGCATCCCAGGCAGAAAGGAAAGGAAGGGTGTGAGATTTTTATCACACTATTCAAAATAGTGACAAAACTTACAAATTGTGAAGTTCTGAAATTTTCCATACTCTACATATGAAGTTGCTCTGGTCATGTTTTTGTTTGAACATACATATATTTGTGTTTCTGTGGGATAAATTCCCAGGATTGAAGTGATATAGTACAAGCATGTTTAATTTTTTAAAAAAATTTGAAATGAGCTTTATGTGAGAATTTTTAAATCTCCCCATGTTTTCAGAGTTACTATGCTAGGATTTATATTTAGGAGTGGTATTGCTAGGGCATAGGACATACACATCTTCAACTTTACTAGATTTTGGCAAAATTAATTTCTAAAATGAATGTGACAATTCACATAGCCATAAGTGATTCTTTGCTCCATCTTATCATTACTTGACATTTCAAATCTTAAAATATTAATGGATAGGTTTTTAGGGATATTTATTATGGTTTTATTTTGCATTACTCTAATTAACTACTGAGATTAAGGATCTTTTTTACATTGTTTATAAATTTATCACTTTTATGCACATTTTTATACATTTATCAACTTTGCAGCTTTCATCATCTTTAAGAAGTCAAGGTCTCTGCCTACTTTCCTATTTCTTTCTTTTTTTTTATTTTGTCCTTGATTGCTCAGCATGACCTCTTTTTAACTTACTCTGGATACTATGATTTGTCAATTATATGAATTGCAAATAGATTTGTTTCTGGTGTCTTGATGAACAGAAATCATTTTTATTTTTGTAAATACAGCAAAATTTATACAATTTTTCAATTGTGATTGGTGTTTTTACATTTTTTTAAGGGAATTCTTTTCCATTCTGAGGTCATGAATGCATTTCTATTTTTTTCCTTAGACGTCTGAATTTTGTGCTTTGAAACATTTTTCTTTATTAAACTTATAAGTAGTTTGAAGACAGAATTATTGTGAAGTGGACCACCTATTGTCCCAGATTCTACCTATTAAATAACCTATCCTGTTCCCTACTAGTTGCAGGAATATTTCCATCATTTATCATAGCTTCTTTTGTGTGTTTCTGAACTTTCTATTTTGTTCCATTGGTTTATTATTTCCCACCTTCACTGTTGTTACGCTGCTGTAGCCATCATAACATTATAAAAAGTATGGAACCTGCTTTAAAGAAGGTTTTAAAGATCCCACCTATTTCATTTTCAAAGTTATTCTTACTTTTCTTGGCAGGTTTATATTCAACATAAGTTTTTAAATCATCTTACTAAATTATCTGCTAAATAGTATTGATATTTAAACTGAAATAGTATTGAATTTTAGCATTATTTTGGAAGGCATTTTAAATAGTCAATATTTCCTATCTATGGACATTTAATAATATCTCTTCATTTAGTTAGCCTTCTTTCAATGTCTTTTGGTAAAGTTTTGCAATTTCCTCCAAGGATATTTATATCACTTCTGTGCTTTCTTCTCCTAATGATTTTGTTGCTAATGTAAATATTGGTATATATATTTTTAACTGCCAGCTGCTTGTTGCTAGAACTACAACTAATTTTTGTAATTGATTTTTATGTAGAAAATCAATGTATTCTTAGTTGTAATTTACAAAATTAAAAAAAAAATTCTTCATAGCCAGTCATGTATCTGTGAATAATTAGAGTTTTCTTCCTTTCTAGTTTTTCTACCTTTTATTTATTTTTCTGGCCTGATGGCACAATACTCAAGTATAACTTTGCATGGAAGGGTAGAAGCAGACATCCTGGATAATTCTTCACTTTTAAGAAAATTATGTTAAACTAATCCCTCTTTTATCATCTTTAAAAAGTCAGTCAGTTCCTCTCTATGGTTAAATTGCCTGTAATAATGTTACCAACAATATTTTATTTTTTAATTTTGGAAATGTAATTTTAGTTCCTTAAAAAACATGAAATTGCCACAGTTTAAATGTTTGTAAAACAGGACTTATTATGTTTTTTCCAATGTACTGCATGTTTACTAGGAAATTAATATCTCTATTCATCCATTTCCCCAACTTTGTTTTCTACATGAAGCATATGGAAAGGAAACACTTTTGTAATTTAAAAAAATTAAAGTTTATACTAGAAACTAATTAAAAGAAACATACTTTGCTAATGAGATGTTCATTGACTTGAAATCAAAGTAAGAGGAATGCTTTGAAGAAAAAAAAAAATACCCAACCATACTTAGAATAAACTTGAGATGGAGTTACATTTAAACCTGAAGTAAACTTGTGAAAAAAATAAATGACTGGCGTTGTATGATATCCAGTAAGGCATGTGTCCTCTACTAGAATCTTGACAAAACCATTCATATGGGCACTTTTATCCTCAAGAAGTTTTAGGATTCTACAGTCAGCAAAAGCATGACATAATTACAGAGAATAAAATTAAATTATCATGGAAACGTATATTATTATTATTATAAAATTTAATATGTCTATTTCCATACAAAAATATTGACTATTAAATATAAATATTGAACATTTTTTAGTTGTTAGTGTTTCATTTTCCCACCTATTGGAAAAAGACTTCTCAACTTCTCACACAGAAGCATAATTGCAGATATGTTGGACAAATATCATTTTGTTCTTTTAACAGAAAACTTTAATAGATTTGTGATTTTATCATTTTAATAAGCTCAATACATTTATTAATGAAGTAATGTCTAATGTTTGGCTGTATGCCTTACTTTTCTCCAAAATTTTATCTTGATAAATTTGAATTACTTGTCTGACTATAGTGTTTCAAAACATAAATATACAAAGAAGTCTTCATTTTCTGTTGCCACTAATCATTTGGTTATGAGTTGCTGAAAGAAGTGAATCTCACTAAAATAATTGTGAATATGAACACTCCTGTTTGTGATTTCCTAACTCAATAATGAGATCACAATATAGTAAAACAATAATAATTTTTCTTCAACGATCTTACCATCAGCCAGTTTCCCATTATAGCTACCCTAAAATGTAAACTTATGTCTCCTATTTTGTGTTCAGTGAAGGTCAGGGATACTTATACAGTGTTTTTTTAAAAAAATTAAAATTTATCCAGTGAATTTCCTTGCAGTTGCTATTACGCATTTAGCAACTGCTCTAGGTTAACATAAAAAATGGTATGGTCAGATAGATTCACAAATGATTAATAAACACACCTACAACATCTTATAATATTTTTTCAGTTTTTAAATTTTAATAAAACATTGGTTTTACTCTGTAATTCTTTGAAAGATGTTAAGTAAGAAGCCTAAACCTATTTCAAAACTTATATTTTCCCCCAAAGGAAGAGATTACTTTAGCATTTACAAGGCTCACATGCTGCACATACTTTCTGTTCATGAGGGTTGCTCACATTATTTAGCTTTCTATGAGATGTTTTGAATTAATTTTTTTATGCTCCATCTAAAATAAAGGCCATGAGATGGGTTCTGAAGGGCAGTGAGGTCACATCATCTGGCCTTGGTTTTCTCAGAGATTGATTAGTAACTATGCTATGCTTAGAGTAGGCTCATATGAGAAAGCCAAATCAATGTCATGGTTTTTTGAGTTGAGATTTTGAAGCAGTATGGTGACCTTAATTATGCATAGTAAATCATTTATCAAATATTACATGCAGTACACTTTGCCCTTTTCTTTGGAAACTTAATCACCTCAGCAGGATTTTATTCACCATTTCTTCAAAGGATTTTCCAGTATTCCTCTCACATTAAAAAATGCCCATTTCTCTGGAATCCCTTAGCTTAATCAAAAATCCTGAGAATACGGTAAAGTTCCTTCTTCTTTAAGAAAATGCTAGATGTGGAATTAGCAGACTAGGAATAGATTAAAGCATTTTACGCAGCCCCAACCCTCGCCCTCCCAGGTTTCCTTTTCTTCTCTCTTGTTAAGGTGGAGATTAGCAAGAAGAGAAAGAAAACTAGAAAGGAAGCAACAGGCTCCTACTGAAGAAGAAATTAGCATCACCACCACTGAACACTGAGATGTGTCTCATGAAGCAGGGAGGGACATTACTGAAGAAACTAACAGCTGGAAGAAGAGAAACCTTAGTCATAGTCCTGACTTCCCACCAAGAGGAGGAACTAAGGTCCCTGTGATAAAAGAACTCAGGAGGCTCACAGAGAGACACACATTCTTTGTTACAATAAAGGCTACGAGTGTTGTGATTTTGAGACTAGAGATGACACTGGTGTTGAAAAAAAATCAGTATTTGGGTCCCGGGTGTTGAAAATTGAACACCCAATAAACACTGAGGCAAGAGCAAAAAAAAAAAAAAAAAATATATATATATATATATATATATATATATATATATATATATATATATATATATATTTAAAGGATAAACAGAAAAAGAGAGAGAGAGAGAGAGGCCTCCAAAGAAAAGGGGGTCCAAAGCTTGTGCCAAGGAAGAGGGTGTGTCCTGCCTGCATTTACAGATTTCAGATTTCCTTTGTTCTCATGCCCTCTCTTCTCATCCTGCCTACCTGACCCTGAAGGTGGAGTGATCCAAAGACAGGAAAGGAGCCACCCAGGGGCATTCATTAATAATTCCTGCTGCAGGAACAATTCCATGGAGGCAAATAACCTTGACAACAGGTGGGAGGAGGGTAAAGTGCCCTGGAGTTATTAGCATTTTATTTCCTTTTCAATTGTTGACCCCCATCTTGCTGACCCAACCATTCATTATCTACTGCAGTCTCAATTTTTACATTGAGGGCAACCCCATTTCATCATTTGTTCATTTGTTGGGCCTTTGGAGATTTTTAACAAGGAAAAGAAAAATAGCTAACTTTTCAGAGGTGATAGATACTTAAAGATAATTGTATACTATGTGAAAATAATTAACATCTCATCAGATGAGCTGAATAAAGATTATAAAAGAAAATCCATGATAATACCTGTGTTTTAGGGAGTTAGATGCTGATTGCTACAGCAAATACAGGATAGTATAATGCAGAGTAAACTCCTAAGAAACAAATTTACCTGGGGTGGTAACTATTCACCAAGTAAATATTATGTAATGCAGAGATAAGACCTTAAAATAAAAGAGGGCAAATTATATAGCTGATGCATGCTGAGTATATTCATTCAGTGAGTATCAAAATATCTAAAATCAACTAGAATTTAGAGGTGAAAGATTATTTTGAGTTCTACAATTTAAAAAGTCTAACGAGGAGGAGGAGGAGGATTTCCTTTTGCTAAATTTTGGGGAGTTTTATTTTTGTGCGGTGGTGATGTGAATAAGTAGGTTTGAAGTGTGAAGGTATTCCTTTCTAAAACAGGTTTGCATTTAAATGATATTAAATTAAAAGTTCTGGAAAAGACAGATTTTACTCACTAGCCAGAATATTTGCAATTAATGCTATGGATAAAAAAAAAAAAAAAAAAAAAAAAAGAACTTGTTTTCAGGCAAGCAAGGAAACAGTGAAAAATTGTGTATCATTTAGGACTCCATTGATAGAAAGTGTCACAAAACCAACTAAAGCTGACCGAAGAAGGAAGGCATTTATACTAGTACTTACCACCAAAAAGTTCAGAAATAATGCAAGAATATCCTGGGGTATAGGTGATTTAATCAGGGATGTGTTTTTGTCCTTTTCTTGGCTCTGTTTTCATTTTCAAGGTCCATGTCAGTTGCTTTCAGTTCTAGGATTTTAGGTTGACATTGTTTTAGGATTAAGTCCTGAATGGAAGAGAGAGAATCTTTTGCTAGTTTCTGAATAGTTACAGTGGCTTATGCTTGGAACCTGTATGGTCACAAGGTCACAAGCTCACCTCTGAGCACACCATTGTAGCTACAAAGATAGGTTTCACACCAGTTTCAGGCATGAATCACAAACCTATCTTTGAACCATAACTCATGTGAATAAAATAATTCAATATTAGGACTAGCTAGACTTACAAACTATTGTAAGACAGCAAGATAAGTCACCAAAGAATTAGCAGGAAGCAGATTTATTTGACTATAGCCAGGTTCAGATGGAAAAGCTTTCACTGTAATCAATCAATCCCTCCTGAACCCTGAGTTCAGAATATTTTAGAACTTTATACTACGTGTATAGGGGAAGGGATTTAGAGGTTCACAATCCACAATAGTTTCCATTACAACAGGTTTTTCTTTCACTGTGCTGGGCAAATTAACCCCTCAAAGACAAGTTTTTTTGCAAGAATCAGCACCTGATAAAGGAAGAGCTTCTCCCCTTTCTTCCTTCCCTCTGCCAGCTATTTCCATGGAGTTCAATTAGTAACATTTTCTCTAATTTTTGAAACGTAAATATCCCTGTGAAGCAGCCTGAGACCTTGTTAAAAGAATCTGTGTTCCTTATCACACTCTGCATTGACAAACATATTTCCTGCTTGAAAACTTTTACAAACCATTATATATTGTTTTAATACTAGATAGTCCAGAAATGTTGTGAAAAACTAGCAAAGGAGTATTCAGCACCTGGAATGCTAGTCTCTTAAAGGCCCACATCCAAGTAAGATAGAGCATCAGGAAACAGAAAGCTTAACTATATTAAACTCTTTTGTAGAGATCCTTTTGCTGATAGTCCTAAGATCAATTATGGTGAAGATTTCTGGAAAAGCTTAATTAAGATTTTCTGTGGAGGAAGGGGTGCCACTACAAGCCTATGAATCACCTAGAATGAGAATTTTGGAAGAGTTGTTTTCCAGAGAAATTTGTTGTACTGGAGAAGAAGAGGGAGAAGGAATGGAAGAATGAAAGAAGGTGAGAGAGAAATAGGGATAGGGAGGAAGAATGTGATGTGGATGAAGAATTAACCATAGTAAATGAAGTTGACCAAGAGTTAACCCTGACTGTGATTTGATGAGGCAATAAAAGATAAAAATTATCAGAAAAATAGTCACAGAGAAGGTATATACAAAATCAATTGGATTATAGACACTTTATACTAGTGATTGATTCTACATATTTAGTCAACATGGGTTAAAAAAAAAACCTGGTGCATATAATTTGCCTTTTCATAATTTGATTCTGAGAATGTTACATAGGAGAAGAAACATATACCATTTACCAAAAAAGTAACAATTCTAAAGCTGTTCTGAAAAGAAATGTTTCAATATCCTAGATGATTTTGGTTTTCAGACTCAATCTCCCAAAGAATTCCTTATATAGGTTTTCTGGAATACAAATTGCAAAAAATTAAGTGGTATAAACACTATTCAGCCAAGTTTTTCTCGTCTTTGACCATAAATACAAGTAATTTCAGAAGAAATAATCTCACTTAGATCTCTCTCTCCTGTTAAATATCACTTAGAAATTTGTGTGAGTCTAAATACTATGGTATAGTTCAAAATAGTATTGCATCTTCAGTAAGCCCTTTGGTTATCCGTGTCCTGCTAAAGGTCATATAGGTGTCAATAGACATACACACAATTTCCTTTTAAAATGCTTTGAATTTTAGCCAGTCACAGTGGGATATGCCTGTAATCCCTGTGAGGCTGAGGCAAGAGGATAGCAAGTTCAAGGCCAGCCTGAGCAATTTAGTGAGGCCCTAAGCAACTTAGTTAGACCCTATCTCAAAATTTAAAAATGAAATAAAATTAAGGGTGGCAGGGAGTTGGGGCTATAGCTCAGTAGTATAGTACCCCTGGGTTAAATCTCTGTACCAAAAAACAAAATAAAATGCTTTTAATTTAACATATTCCACACTTACTATATAAGCAAAAATAGTTTAGATTAGCAAAGATTTCAAAATCATATTTTTTGTTTCTTCTTTTTAACACATTAGTTTTTTATTTTTTTTTATTTTAAGTTCTTTATGGTTTCATTATTTGAACTTTACAGTTGATGTATGATTGCAAATATTATATTTAGTATATGTAAGTTATGCTTGAACATCATTATTCATTCATTTAATATAGAAACTTGATTAGTCCCTTACTAAATGCTTTGCACAGTGCACAGTGTTTTTCAGTTAGTTCATGTGTTTTAATCATTTGGAGGGTTTTTAACCAAGCCTCAATTCAGACAAAATAAAAAATTTTGAAGCAGGGCATGAGTATTTTTTAAGAGATTTACAGGTTATTTTATCATGTATTTAAGGTTAAGATTGGCTAGTCTGATAAGAAGGCTACATTATAAAAGTTAATTGTATTCTTCAGAATCAGTGGCTATTTCTGGTCTTGAAAATATGAGGATGACATAGTTATGGTGTCTATTGCTTTTCAATATAAAAATTAAAAGTTTTACTAAAACCATATGATTGAGATTGAAAATGCAAATGTATTATCCGAACTTAAAGCACAGGCATCATAGTATTCCAAAATGAATAAGAAAAGTCCAAGGACTGTAGAATTGGTATTCCTTTTCCTCTTCTGCAGCTGCCTGCTAGCCTATTTCACATTGTTTATTCACAGGATGAAAGAGTTGTTTCTAAGTATTTTTCACAGATGTGAGTGATTGATAGAAAGAAAAGATACTCTGACCTAAAGAGTGTTGCTAGGAAACACAGTTTAAAGATGAAATCCCCTACTGAGCTGTCTTCCATCCCCTAATAAGAAAGTGTGGTGGTAACATGTCCTGATTTTAAAAGTAAAAAAAAAAAAAAATAATAATCTGTATCCTGAGGGAGTCAGTTATAGTTTTACTTAAATAGTTTCATTTTGGAAATTGATTTTTATTTATTATGTCACACCGAAACTTCCAGGAATTCTGTTTTTAAAAATTTGTGTAAGGATAAAATTGTAAATAATAATCACTTCCAAAAGAAAGGCATACAAACACAATGTTGAACTCATCTAATGTTTTTCTTAACAATAATTTTCTTACTGATAAAGGAACATTATTCATCATAGAAAAAAATGGTTATTCAGAAAATATAAAGAAGACAATAAAGATCACCATAATAGCACCATTCAGAAATAAATAAACATTTTGGTGATATCCCTTCATGTTTCCTTTCTTTTAAATAATATACATTAGCTAATGGTTTTAAAGTCTGGTTCTTTTCCCTTTAAATAGATTCTGAAAGTCTCTGCCTTTGAATATGTAAATTTGTTTAATCCATTTATAGTTATTGTAATTTTAATGTACCCTGATATATTTCCAAAGTCTTATTTTATGTTTTGTTTTCCCTGCGCTTTCCTTGTATTTTTGAAGTCATTACATGATATTTAGTGCTGCTTTTCTACATAATATAGTACATTCTCTGATTCTATTGTGAGGAGTTTATAAGTATAACTTTAAGGTCTCCCTAATATCTCATAATATTGGTGTATTACAATGTAGTTAAATCAAATTAAGTAATTAGAATAGATTTCTCTATGGGGAAATCACTGTGTCAAAATGTCAGAATTCTTTTAAGACCCTTGATACATGCTACTAAATTATTTTCTCAAAAAGTTGTCTGAGTTATTACTTCTTATATCTGTGTAGGGAAATACCAACCATTGCACCCAAATCAACATTAAGTATTACTAAAATTTTAATGCTGTGAAATGTTATCAAAAATATATACAGATTTTGTTAATTTCTGTTTTTAATTCATTCACTAGTTGCTCATATTCTTTCATGTAAGTCTCTAATCATGTTTTCCATCCATGTTTCTATTGTGATTGTAATTCTTTTACCTTTTTAGCTATAAGTTCTTTATAGCCATGTCTATATATCTTTCTTTTTGTGGCGTGAGAGTACCCGGGATTGAACTCAGAGGAACTCCACCACTGAGCCACATCCCCAGCCCTATTTTGTATTTTACTTAGAGACAGAGTTTCACTGAGTTGCTTAGCACCTGGCTTTTGATGAGGCTGGCTTTGAACTTGTGATCCTCCTGCCTCAGCCTCCCAAACCGGTAGGATTACAGGCATGTGCCACTGGGGCCTGGTTTATAATCTTTTTTAACTTTTACCCAATTGACATTTTGCTTTTTAAATTTATTCATAGTTTTTTATATGTCTCATTTAAAACTTCCTCTTTATATTTTCTTCTATTCAGAATTTGATATATTTATTTCCTTTGTTACTTTTAAGTTGACTTGTGTATTTTAGCATTTAATTCACCTAGCTTTCTGTTGATGTATGTAGTGTAGAATCCATGTTGATTTTGTTTTAACTAGTTATTTCATTGCCTCAGAGCTCTTCATTAAACAATATTTTGTATCTTCATTTGCCTCATAGTATTTTCACAAATGAAGAAGATAAGTGCATTACATGGAAGCCTGGATTGAAATTTTACTTCTATCACTTATTGGCACCATAGCCATCACAGTTCTGGACAAGTTGATTAATCTATATCCCAAAGTTGCATCATCTCCAAAATTAAATCAAAGAAAGCCTATATCACAAGGTAGTATTACAGGGAACCAGACTGCCATTAATCTGAGGCAACCACAGAGTCCCCCTCTTGAGATTCTGATTCTTACAATCACACTTTTCAGACCTGGCACAGACATAAGTTTATTAGAAGCAATAAGAAAAAGGAAAAAAAGGAAGGGAGGCAAAAGGAGAAAGGAAGGATCCTCTCAAGTGAGGGAGAGGATACTCTTAGAAGGATGGTGTGCCCCTCTTGCCCTCCAATTTTATTGGGGATTCAAGGGAGTTTCCAGAGTCTCCTATACAGGTCCACCTCTTAACTTTTTACTGACAGCAGAATGACTTCAGACTTTCAAGTCTCCACTGCACATGACAATTCTAGGTCAGTTTGGCCCATGCTGACCAGTTCTAATTGGAACTTTTTTTTTTTTTTTTTTTTAACAGATTTTATGGTTAGGAAGAATTATCCTTATCTCCCTGGGTTCTGGGATCTGGTCTGTGTAAGAGTCACAAAATCCATCTTGCCCCCACTCCTTCAGGGTAACTTGTGTTCTTTTTATTGGCATTTGGGGCCTGTTTTTCTCTCTCAGATAACAGGGTTTTTTACTGAGGAATGTAACTTATCCTGTCCACTTAAGTTTGGCAGGGTTGCAGGTAAATTGATTTTTTTTAAAAAAGAAAGTATGTGGAGGTCAGCACAATGGGTCCAATTTATAGAATTATTCCCTTAGCTTCATGTTTGCACCACTCACATCTATTTCTGACATTGTGAAGAGTAAGATGATATATCTAAGATGTCTGGTACATAGTAAATACTCAAGAAATGCTAGTTTATTACAAAATCTTTTATTTTTACAAGAACAGCACACTTCTTTTATGGAGATTTACATTGGATTTTCTATCTGGTAGAGACATTCTCACTTTACTAGCCTTGAGAAACAATTTGGCACAGTATTTAAGCACATAGTCTCTTGAGCTGGACTGCCTGGGTGTGAATCCCAGCATCCCAACTAATTAACTATATGACCTTACGTAAATTACTTTATATCTTTGTGTTTTAATTTCTGTCTTTAAAACTGAGTTATTTATAGCATTTGCCTCAGAGATTTATTGAAAGGATTAAATGAGAATTAAATATATTTAAACTTTTTAGTGGTAAGTGTTGTGTTATCATTAGCTATTGGTTCAAGGAGTTCTTAATATTGTCTTTATCCAGTTTTTGATGTTCTGTTCTGTCAAGTTTAGACAGATCCATTTGTACTTTAGCAGAAAGTGTATCATTTTGGAAAAACTTAATATCAAATATTAAGAGCATTACGAAATAATCAATTGTGTTTGCTAATATTATAAAGAATTTATTTTTCTTGATACTAAATAGTTATTGTTAGTACACAGAAAAACACTTGGTTACCCACATTGATGAACTCTCTGAATTCTAGTATTTCTTTTAAATCCATTTTCTCTGGTAAACTAGTGTATAATCACACTACATACAAATAATAATTCTGACTCCTCTCTTCTAATTGTTTGAAATCTAATTTTACTTCATTATGAACAGTTTTTTCTAAGCTTTCAGAGTAGTGCTAAATTCATGTGTGTCTAAATTCATCTTCAAGGGGTGTTTTTTTCATGTTTCAGTTACTGTGGAAGGCAGTGGGATAGACAGATGCCACAAAGGAAGGGCCAGGTGCACACAGAACTTCAAATGGCACTGGAGAGAGAAAAATAGCTTCCCTCTACCCTTCTAGGTTCTTTGGCTTTGATATGAATTAAGTTGACATAATAGAAGATACTGTATACCACTTATTGTCTGCCTGAGGTCATCACACACACACACACACACACACACACACACACACACACACACAAAAGTGAATACCCCCAAACTCAGTGAGGCCTAGAGGTTTTTATGCTTTCTTCATACAAGAGAGGAGAGGGGAAGTATGGGCAACCAAGGGGACAGTAAATTAGTTTGGGGAAAGATTAATGGTCTCTTAGAACAGGTGATATTCTTGCTGGGTATAATATCAAACTCTAGTCTCCCTTCCAATGATCTAAGTTATTCTTTCCTGATTGCTAATACTCCCAGGAGGTGATTCATGACAGTTTAGATCCTTTTTGGGACCCATATTTAGGCATAAAAAGGGAGAACAGAGAAAACTTCTGCTTGCATTTGCTGTTCCCCTAAGTGCCCTCAATACAAAGTAATCAACACACCAAAGCATCTTGTGTTGGGGTGACCTTTCCTGAACTTTTTCAATGGTGTTAATCTATCAAATGCTGTGTGTCAATTTGCATTATTTAGAGAGACTTTATATAGCTTCCTTTCAATATCAAGAGAGTTTATGACCATAAAAAATTCAGAAACAATTGAATCCTAATTTATAGTAATAAATAGCAATCTTATTTATATCCCGATTAATTTAACTTTGTAAGTAACATTTTAAATTTTGAAATGAACTGTGGGTAGCACTATCAGTTTCCTTATAAGTGTGTATATATAATCCACAGTAAAAAATCAGTTATTTATTTATCAAAGAACTATGTGAAAACAACTGATATATTAAAAAAAGGACTCTTCATAAATATATTAATTGGAGTTTTAGAAAGCAGTATTTTAAGTGTTTAAAGGCAATAATAGAAACATCAATCAAGTCTATCATTACAGATGGTCACCTATGTGTGTGAGAAACAGGAATAAGTTAGGGTATGATTGTGATCTTACCATGTGGCTTGTTGTTCTAGAGTGTAGGTTAGGATTTTAAAGACATGTGGTAATAAACAAAACACAAACAAATAGACTTTGATTTATCTTCTGCCAATAATTATTATTTTCATATTTCCACTGCTGAAACAGGAGAAAGGATAGAAAGTATTGTGTCAAATCAAATTTCCTGATTGGTAGGGAAGGCAGCAAGGTTTTGACAGGGTTTAATAAAGTGACTTGGGTGTAGTTTATCAATTTATTAAACATAACAGAGGAAGCATCTAAACAAGCATCTAAACAGATGGTCACCTATGTGTGTGAGAAACAGGAATAAGTTAGGGTATGATTGTGATCTTACCATGTGGCTTGTTGTTCTAGAGTGTAGGTTAGGATTTTAAAGACATGTGGTAATAAACAAAACACAAACAAATAGACTTTGATTTATCTTCTGCCAATAATTATTATTTTCATATTTCCACTGCTGAAACAGGAGAAAGGATAGAAAGTATTGTGTCAAATCAAATTTCCTGATTGGTAGGGAAGGCAGCAAGGTTTTGACAGGGTTTAATAAAGTGACTTGGGTGTAGTTTATCAATTTATTAAACATAACAGAGGAAGCATCTAAACAAGCTCAGCAGCTCTCCCCAAACAAAACAAGGTTGAAGAGTATGAGAGATGCAACAACATCACCTTCCTGATCCAGCATTTATAAAAAGCACTCACAAGAGGAGCCCTCAGTGGACAAAGAACAGAACTAGCTTCTATTTCTCTGCTGTCCACCATATCTCACCTTGCCAGTGGGCCCATAGGTCTGTGTCATCAGGTGTGCTCCACAGGACCTGTGAATCGAAATCCCTTGAAAATATTTTGACTGGAGCTATAAAATAGTAACACTTTTGAGAATTCCTTCTCAAGTAGTTCTCTGTAAGATTTCAACTTGATGTGTCAGGAAACTCTTACTTCCCATCTGTCCTTTTAATGAATTTCTAGGGGATGGAGATTGTTTACTAGGTTGTGAGAAGTGACTAGGGTAATAAGAGGAAATAGCAAAGATGGGGGTGGATGGGAGATGTTATAAATACTTGAAAACTAAACAATAGAAGCATATTAAAGCGAAACATAGTGGTATAGCTTGAATGTGATTACAAAGAAGAAAAAGGGCAACTAGAAGAGCATTACTTTTCAGTCTCATCCATTTATCCCTTCAGGTATTCTGCACAACTATTAGGTTGTTATTTTTTTAGGTTACTGAAATAGTTACGTTCAAAGCATTAATTTATGTTTCCAGGAGTTTATAACAGTTAAAACCTTTATAGGCATTATGGTAACTTATGGAACTCTGAAGCTTGAAGATCAATGGGAAGTCAGACATGGAGAATCATCTGGTCATAAAGAGCTTCACTTACCATGAAGGGAAGTCATAGAAAACTGTGAAAGTGCAACAGAAAATTCTGATTTTGGTTGGGGATCTTAGACAACCTCTGTGAAGAAAGTATATTTAAGGTGCAACCTAAAAAATGAGAAGTACGTGATGTACAAGCAGGAACTCCATCTGATAAAATACTGCGACCCATTTTGATAAATTAGTGGGTACTCACGGAAGGAGGAAAACCATGGTCATGTTTCCAATATTAAAAACAACTTGAGTTTCCCTGTGGGTAAGAAAGATAAGAAAGTTCTTGAGATTTACAGTGGTGAAGGTTGCGCAACCCTGTGAATGTACTGGATACCACTGAACTAAACACTTAAAATAGTGAAAATAGGAAGTTTTATGATGTTTGTGTTACCTTGCAGTAAAAAAGAAATATATCCTCAATCTATACCCAAAGGACTTAAAATCAACATACTATAGTAATTCAGCCACATCAATGTTCATAGCGGCTCAATTAACAATAGCTAAACTGTGGAAGCAACCTAGATGCCCTTCAATAGATGAATGGATAAAGAAACTATGATATATGTACATAATGAAATATTACTCAGCATTAAGAGAGAATGAAATTATAGCATTTGCAGGTAAATGGATGGAACTAGAGAATATCATACTAAGTAAAATAAGTCAATCCCAAAAAAACAAAGGCTGAATATTTTCTCTGATAAGCTATGTTGGGCCATAATGGGATGGGGTGCAGGAGGGTAGGGAAGAATGAAGGAATTTTGGATTATGTAGAGGGGAGAGAGGGGAAGGGTGGGCCGGTGGGTATGGGAAGGATGGTAGAATGAGACAGCCCTTATCATCCTATGTGCCCGAATGATTACACTACTGGAGTGACTCTGCACCATGTTCAGACAGAGGAATGAGAAGTTGTGCTCCATTTGTACACAATGTGTCAAAATGCATTCCACTGCCATGTATAACTAATTAGAACAAATTAAAAAAAAAAATAGAAGGGAGACCAGTAGAATAGAAGAAGGGGAACAAGGTGGGGAGGGGAGGGAAACAGGAGGGACTGGGGAATTAAATTGATCAAATTATACTGTTTTATTTATAACAAATAAAAATGTGAATTAAAAAGTGAATGAATCATTCAGTGGCCTGTTTGCTGGGCTATAATCTGCAAAATTAATAAATACTTAGACTGTGGGGTATCATTTTTCTCAGCCCCAACAACAGGAATACTAATCTGATTCAGGACAAAATTTATTTAACAACTACTTTATACCTTCCTAAATAGAAGTCTAATTTTGCAAGGACCAGAGATTTGCAATGTGAAACTTGGAACTTTTCAGCTTGCATAGCTTGTAAGGCACTTTGCCACTATCTCATTCATTATATAATACATATTCCAAGAAATATAAAGGGCAACAACTGGTGCCTTTTCTTTCCATGGAACGCTGAGAGTCAGCAAGGTTCAGTTCAGCAGACTACAAATCATTATCAATCTTCCATCTCAGAAATTCAAGACATAGTAATCAAAACAAATACAACTCAGACAAATGAAAGCAACAGGCAGATAAATAAAGACAAGATTGTATTAAAAACATCAATCGTCTACTGACATATTACATAAAATATTAAAAAGGAACATCCTGGTTTAAGTATTTTACATATAGTTCAAATATAAATGAAGAATGAATGGCCCCTTAGAGGATTCGAGTAAAAAATATTGCCTTTTGGCCAAAGCTTTGATTTTAAATGTGAAACCTTCCTCTTCATCTTTACTGTGTAGATCATTATATCCTTATGCATAGTCAAGTTAAAAATTTAGGTTTCAAGCTAAATCAACCTCACTTAAAATGTCAATGATAACACAAAACTCAGAGACAAAAATTTGGACATATTGAATTCAACACCGATCCACTATTGAATAAGATTAAAAGTCTTTGAATAGCTATAATTAACCTTGGAGTATACACTCAAAGTTAGTACACAAAAATAGGAGAGGAGAAATATCTGTATTCTATGATCTGTAAGTTTCTAACATCTTTGTTCTAGGAAACTGAAATTTTAGTGGAGATATTCCTTAGATCTCTAAACCACCCAGAAAGGAATTTTTAAAAATTTTGTTTTATTTCAGGAAGAAATGCAGAATAAAGGCCAAAAGTATTTCTCCAAACTTGTAGAGCAATTCAATAATCTGGCAGAGAGCAAAGAGCTTAGGGATCCTGCCAACAGGGGCAGCTGTCACAGTTTTCTCCCTTGTTTTATTTTGTTAGTTTTTGAGAGTTATGATGGGGGAAAAATAAATTTAGATTTACATTTCTGCTGCATCATTTTCTCCCTTTAACTTATCCATTGCATAAAACAAATATCTACTACTGCACTTCAAATATTATTGCTATACAGGTCACATCTCAATAGTCCTGTGCTGGCTTTTTACAACTCCTATCTCACCTCCAAATTTTGTTCTCATTTATTCAAAAATGTTTATTTGGTACCTCCACTTGGATGTCTATCAGGAAACAGAAATCTAACATGCTCTAAAGTTATTTCTTGGCAAACTCATTTTCCCACCAAAATTCTCCCTCTCCTTTGCCAAATAGCAGCATTTTTCACTACAAAGGACAAACTAAAAGACTCCTCTCTGAATTCCTCCCTCACTGCCTATTTCCACTGTCTCCACAGGCACCATCCACTCAGTGTTCATCTCTCACTGATCCTTACCTTCTTTGAAGAAGCCAAAGGCTTTATATCTTGGATCAGTTGAAACCCTAAGACCCATTCACTGTACATAATAGGTTCTTCAGTATATTAAAATAACTAAAATTGCTGTAAATGTTTTCACATTGCTAAGTATACCATTGATTTTGCATATCTACATTGTGAATTATAGTGGCAACTGCACTGCATTAGAAAAGTCATTAGGTCTCAAACAGAAGTCCTATTGTACCCTTTCTCCCAATTATAAAAAATTATTGACTTACCCTCAACCAATATTAAGTATTATATAATGATTCTTCTGTTTCAAGAGCTCAGAATGAACACAAGTTCATTTATAGCTATTTATAGGTGTTTTTCATTTTAATTATCAGATACCTTCGATGACACTTAAATTGCTTATTTTTAAAAAACTTTTAAATTTTTAGTTATAGATGGACACAATATCTTTATTTTGTTGGTTTATTTTTATGTGGTGCTGAGGATTAAACCCAGTGCCTCACATGTACAAGGCAAGTGCTCTGCCACTGAGCCACAACCCTAACTCCTTAAATCTCTCTTATTAAACACACACACACACACACACACACACACACACACACTTATTCATTTATTGATCCATACACTATGCAAAGTATTTAACCCCTATTAGAAATATGAAGACTTGTATAAATCATGTTCTTTTTCCTTAGTAATTTACAATCTAGCTAATAAAGAGAAACTATAATATGTCTTGTGTACATTTTTCATCTAATTCTCATAAGCATTATTTTTCCCATTTCCCAAATGCTAGCATAACTTTCCAAAAAGCCATCTAGCCAAACAAATCAGTACTGATTATATCTGCAGTTTGTACTTGTCTCTCAATCTCACTACTATATAATAAAAAAATCTAAAATGTCATAACTATAGGTCCAGTTTGCTGACCAGTTTTATGGTTGGATATTGTTTTCTACTTATTAATTATCTTCATAAGCCATTAAGACTTCATAAAATATCAAATCTCAGCAAACAAGTTACTTCTTCAAAATATTGTTTTTCTAATCCTCTGAAATTGTCTTCAAATATTTTTGTAATAAAATATAACTATATTCAGTTGTAAGTGGCCTTGCATTTAAAAAATAAGCAAGAACATAACAATAAGGTATGACTGAGTAAGTGCAACAGTTTCTCCAAGAGTTCAGATAGGAATTTTCTCTATTAGTCAGCTTTTCACCTCTGGGACAGGATCCCAGAGATAGTCAACTTAGAAGAGGAGACATTTATTTTGACTCATTATTTCACATGTTTCAGTCCATGATTGGTCAGCCCCATTATTTCTGGACCTGTAGTGAGGCATTACTACAACATGGCAGAGGAACAGGACAGAGAAAAGCTGTTCACCTCATGGCAGTGGGAAGCAGAGAGAGGATGGAGAGAGAGGACGGAGCCAGAAATTAGAGATAGACCCTAAAGGCATGCCCCCAAGGAGTCACTCCCTTCAATTGGGACCCAACTCCTACAGTTTCTACCACTGGTAATACCACATTGAATTATGAATACCCATGGCTTAATCCACTGAGGACATCAGAGTCCTCATGATGCAATCACTTCCCAAGAGCCCTACCTCTGAACATTGCTGCATTGGGGACCAAGGTTTTAACACCTGAGCTTTTGTTGTACATTCCAGATCTAAACCATAGCAATAAACAAGTACATAATAATAAGGTTTTACTGAGAAAGCCAAATAGTTGCTCCCAGACTTTAGACAAGGGAAAAGTCCTCTGAGGAGAAGATTGTACAAGAAGACCATTTCCTGTAAAAATGAATTTTGATCTTGGTCCTGAAATGTATATGAGACTTTTCTTATAGTTAAGCTGAGGTTAATCTTAGTAGCTACATTATTGGGTTATGTTTATTAATTGAGTCAATACTTATGCTTTTAAAGTGCAGCCTGGTTTGCAAGTTGCAAGATAGAGTGGATTATCTTTACTACTAAGCTAGGACTTTTAAATAGATCTTTTTATTTCTATGGCCTAGTATAATGTCTGTAAAAATTATTCAGTAATATTTGTTGAGTGATATGAAATGATGATGTATCATTGATAAATTTTGAGCCAGCAAAGGACAAGACAGTTATATTTTCTGAAAGTAAAATCTAATTTTATATTATTTATATTGTGCACTAAGCTTCAGAAATCTGGATATATGTTCCTTAAAATAAGCAATATATAGACATTGCTTCCTCTTGGTGGTAGGGATTAAAAGGTATATTTAGAGAGATGTTTCTCATGCTTGTACCTAACTAGAATCTAAGCTTCTAAGGTTTGACAATTTGCCTCTATTTCTTTTACCAACTGAGACATATAAGAGTCTTTCATATAGTAGGAAATTAATTAGTATTTGTTGTTTGCTAAAACTTTGATTTGATATAATAAAACATGTACATTCATAGAGAATAAATGAAGATTTATCAGGAGCTGTGGAATCCCAGTCCTTTAAATTTCAGTTTTTGCATGATTCATATCTTTTTTCTTCTGTAATTTTATATGAAAGTATGCATGTATTTACTTTTGTCCTCTTGGCTACTTAATTAAATTTTATACAAATATGAATAAAAATAGACCAAGCTCTCTGTAGGGCTCAACACTGTGTTGTCAATATAAATCCAACACCTCATCACCCCTAGGGCTTCAGGATTCAGGACTTAGGGAGTCTCTCCAGTGTCCTTTCCAGTAATAGTAATAGAGCCTTTGAAAGGAGTATGTAGCACAGAGCTGTCATAAACCAGAGTGCTTACGGTTAAATATTGGGATAATATTTTCTTTCAGGACTATTCACCAGCCACTCATTACTAGGGGAAGAAACCAAAAGTTCAACCCATGGCCTTTATCCTCCTGCAATTTAACCACACTTCTCCTACAACTTAAGTGATCCCAGGAGAGTATGCTCTGGTCATACAAATCTATAAAGTTTTCTGAATGTGACCTTTATTTTTCTACTTTATGACTTCACTGTTGCTACTTCTTTCTGTTCATGTGGATCTGTTTGTCAAATATGGAACAAAGATTTGCTGTTTTTCATCAGCCAATAAATTTATTCAATGTATATTAATTATGTATCCTCAGTGTACAAGGCATAATGTTAGGTAATGTAGGTAGAAAAATGCACAAGGGAGTTCTTGATGTTGGGAAGCATATTTAGAAATTTCCTTGCTGAATATTTATCTCTGATCTACCAATACTTATGCTGCTCTTTCATAATTTCTGGACATGGTAGATACTTCGAAAACATATGTAATAAATGAATGAATATTTAAAAATTAGCATCCAACAGCTAGGCACACTGGCATATACCTGCAATCCCAGCTACTGTGGAGGCTGAAGATCACAAGTTCAAGGCCAGCTTGGGTACCTTACTGAAACCCTGTTTCAACATAAAAAAAAAAAATTAAAAAAGCTGGGTATTTAGCTCTCTGGTAGAGCACCCCTGTGTTCAATCCTCAGTTCTGCAAGAAAAAAAAATCACATTCCATCTACCTTTATGTGATTACTTTTTTGTAAATTCTTCAAAGAAAATGAATCAAATTTTCTGGTCTTAGAACAGCATACAATAAATATGGATGTCTAAGTGGTAAAATTACACAAATGTTCATTGAACTCCACTTATATGTGTTTAAAAAGAAATGCTTGTTGAATTTTAAAAATTGAAGTGCATTTTAAAAAAATTATCTTGTGCTATTTCTAGGAATAAGGACTTTAATGGTTTACCTATAAATGGCTCCTTAGGTCATGTACTGATATAACATGCTACATTCAGTGATTCTTCCCTTTTATTTACAAAATAGACTGTCATGATCACACCATGCTCTCCCAGGAGGAGACATGTCTTCGGCGTATCTCTTAACCCGAACAGCTACATAGGAATTAAAAGATTATCAACCTCATTCTTCCTATATGTATGGGTCTTTTGTCAGAAGGCATTAAGAATCTCAATGTACCCTTGGACAGGTGGAGTAGAATCAGTGCCTGCTCTTTTACGTGCAGAACATAAAGGTACTGTGCAGTATGGAGCAGCTGTTAACATCTTGAGCCTTTGCAGAAACATGAGAGCAAATGGCTTAGAGAAGAGCCTCTGGAAGCAGAAATGACAGCAGCGATGAAGGCTTTTTATTAGATGTGGGCATCTCCACAGAGGAATAAAGCCATACGGAGGGAATATTAAAGCTCGGGAGGACCTTAAAAACTCCCAGTGTAAATTGAGTGGGCTCTTCCATCTGGCACTGTTTCTTCACAGGTCTTGTCCTTTTGTGCAACCCTGTGAGAGCAAAAGGGAAAGAAGTTTGAACATTCAGTCTTGCTGGCATGGGAATTTTTTTCTGCTGTCAAAGACTTATTAAATCCAACTTTGGATTTTTTGATATGATTCACATGGAAGGTATCACAGCACACATTCCTTTGTAGTAGTCCTGTTATCGCAGATCCATTTGAATGGCAGTTGAGCAACAAGAGAAGTGAAAAGCACAGTCAGGTCATTATAGTCCAATGAGCTTGTCTCTTAAAAATGTTAGAACCCTTCCAGATATTACTCAAAGCCCCGTATCAAAACACCTTTTTCATTATGATATGGCAAAATTAATCAGATGTAGACAGACTATTTTGTCTGGGTGGCTAACTGCCGAAGTAGAATACAGACATAATTTTAAGAGACAGAGATAGACTATTAAATGTTTCATATCTTCTGATTTTTATTTAGATTTTTATAATTTTTTGTTGGTGCATTATAATCATACTTAGTAGTGGAATTCATTATGCCACATTAATATAGGAACATAATTTGATCAGTCTTATTCCTCAGTACCTTCCCTTTTTCTCTCTTCCTCCTTCCCACTGATCTGCTTGGTCTACTCTACTGGTAGCTCTTTATTATCAGCATCATTATTATTATTTAAATTAGTGCATTATAATTATATATATGCAAGTGTGATTCATTGTAGTATATTCTTACATGGACATAGCATTATTTAAAGTGCATTGCCTGAAGGCGTGGCCTTAGAACACACTTGTATGCACAAATTCACCTATAGATTGTCTCTGGGAGTGGTGGAAATATTACAACCTTTACTTATTGTGCTTACTTCAATAATTCTTAAACCATCTATTTCTTGGGAAGTTTTATCTAACTGTTGATACTTGTGTTATCCTCAGAAACTGATTATTTTTATGAATTGCTCAGGACTCTTGTCTAATTAACAAGTGCACCCCAATGCTGTTAAGACAGGTGGCTCCTAGACTTTATTTTGCAGAACCCTGGCCTATAGTCATGAAAACTATGTTAATCATTAAATACATAAAATACCCTTTATTGAGATCTAAAGCAAGAACATATTTTAAATATCTTTTTTTAAATTAAGCAATAAAAATGTGAGATTAAAAACTGTCTGGAATAGGATTCAAATCCTGGTTCTGTCACTAGCTGCTTGTCTTTGGGCAACCCACATGATCCCTATTACTTGTCCATCTCTAAAATTCTCAGGTAGTTGGGGACAGGATCATATGAAAGAATATATCAATTAGTGATTTGCAGCATTTTAAGCATGTGTGAATGTGTTTTTGTGTGTTGCTTGCTCCTGAATTCTCCTCATGTATCTGAGTTACTTTGCTACACTTCCTTTCTCCTGTTTATCATCTGACTCAATCCAGTTTCTTTCCCTCCTCATTCCTGTAAATCCTTTACCACAGGGTATTATCAATTGCACTTCCCCTTGTCCCTCAATTCCTGTTAAACTTGCCTACCATGTTTACCACATTTTTGTTGAATACTCATTTAGATTTTCAACAACAATTTTTGACAAACCTTGCACTTAATTCTGGTGACTCGGAGTAAAATAAAATTTGGGTTTTCCCTTGAGTAGCAAACTGATTTTTATTAATGTGTTGAAAAGAAAGAGGATGAGTGGAATCCCATAAATATGCATGTGAATATTGCTTAATAAAACATCACCTCCATTGTTCATTGATTTAGAATAAGATTCTTGAAATTTCCAATGATCAAGAAGTCACGTTGTTGCTTGATTTGCTCTTTATTACTCTTTTTTTTTTTTCCTTTAGCATCTCAGGATTTGTAGTTTCGAGAAAAATAACTGTGATATTGGCACCATATCAGTTTCCTGTGAGAGAGAGTTTGGAATCAGCAGGGCCTTTCTGCATTTTCTCAAGTTTTATGAAGTACCTAATGACATACACACACTCCTACAATGTGGGACAAAATCTTCATAGGACTTTCTATTTATTCTACCAAGTAATAGTGATGGTTTCCTGAAATCCAGTGAATAAACACAGCTGCTTCAGTGATGGTCCTGTGTGACACCATTGTGAAAAACATGCTATAAATACTATAAATGTGATTACACTATTTTGGAGTTCCTCTGGATGCATTACATCATTTTAAAAAATAAAAGAGTAATTAACTTTATCATAAATCCAATTATCAAAGATGTTAGCATCAGTTCTGCAAAATGCACGCAGGCTGTGCTGTCAGCACTAAATTAATATCCATATCTGCAAAGAGCCTCTTGATTCCTTCCCTCCCCGGTATCCTGTGATTTGTTAAATTTCACACTTCCCACGTGTTATATTTTTAAAAATATTTGCAAATATATTGTATGGCTTCTTTGTTCAGGTATTCTTCACATGCAGTCACATGGTAGGTTATGTCAGGGGCTAAATTCTTGTAATCTGAAGACCATTGCAAACCTTTGGAGCTTTGTCTACTAGTCAAGCAATATACTATTCTATTTTGACAAAGAAAGGATACTACTTATATAATAATTTTTAGAAAGTGGAGGATTTTCCTTGAGCATGTCTTGTATTCCTTGGCTCAGAGCACAATGTTCTTAGATCTTTTTATTAAATATATTTGACAATATCAGTTAGTTGTTCAAACATTATGTGTGAGTTTGCAGAATAAAAGGTTAAACAGAAATAGCAACAATTTGATGATAGTTTAAAGAAGTCACTGTGAAGCCAAAGCTGAAATTCTAAAACATACCACTATTCAGCTGAAGAAAGTTGTGTCATCTATTTTTAAGTTGTATTTAACAATCTGAAAGTTAATGGAGAGACATAATACTTATATGAAAGTATTTAATGAACTTAGCATTTAAATACATACTATCCCTTTCTTAAAAAGTAGTGTTTTAAAAATTCAAAAACCATTTTATTCCCAGGAATTTTCATTTACTCATCTTTATTCCACTATTATGAGCACATGTCATAAGCTAGTACATCTGCACATATACAAATTACTTAATCCTCACAATAATTCTCTAAATTAGAAGGAGGATGTCCAGTTTTACAGACTGGGCAACTAACACTGGGAAGATTAAGAGATGGAGCAGCAGGGGCAGTATTTTAGTTTGATTCTGAGAATAAAATGTCCCCCAGTTTTGAATTGATGAGTAAGAGGTATTGGTGTCTTTCAACTAGAATAATCTGTGCTTATCTCTAACAACCTTCTTTGAAACATTTTCTGGAAATAGAACTCGAATAGCAAATGTTCTTCAGAACCAAAACAGAGTGATGGGGATGAGGAACCAGGTGAAATTTTATGGATGCTGATTATCCTTTTAAAATAACCTTTCATCGGTTGTGTTGAAGATTTTTTTAAAAAGTCAAGAATTTTTTTTCTTTTTAAAACAGAGATGGGTCTACTTGCTAATATATCTGAGTATTTTCTCAGTGTTCCTGGAATCTAGTTTCCCCTCAATGTAGATAAAGTAAACCATCAGTGCACTGAAAATTTTGTTTTATTGGTCTTGATGGAGCACATTTTCATTATATAGCAGTATTAAATATTTTGTAAATAATTGTTAGTGACTAAATGCCTGCTTATGTATTGTTGATGCTGTTCTGAATAATTTATTTGAGCTATCTTGCCTAAGAACATAAAGAAGAGCTAGACAGTGTCTGTCCAGACAGAATGTGTATCTGGCTATGGTGCTCATTTCTCAACAAGAACCCTAGAAATATCTAAAGCAAAGAGGGAGAGGGAGAGAGAAAGACAGGCATGGGGAGATGAAAAAGAGAGAGTGTTCCTATTGCATTGTTTTACCACATAACAAGGCACTGTTGTTTCAATACATAGTTAAGAGATTTAGTAAAGAGTACTATTGAAAAGAGGAAGCTGAATTCATTTGGACATTAGTACAGCCCCAGTATATCAATGATGAGCAAGTCACCAGAGACCCACAGAGCTCTGATGGATTGTGGGATACGATATCCAATAGCCTGATGCCAGATTGGGGAGTATAAGAGTCACAGGGCTCTCTGAAAGCCAAGAAATTCAGGGACTGGCCAGCCCACAATGGCCTCGGGGACAGGAATGCAGGCTGGCTTCTAATCATTCTGTTATTTCAGTTATGGAGATGGAAGAAATCTGCCTCTGTAACTGGCACATTTGTTAGAGTTGCATGTTTTCTTCCTCTGTCCCTTCATTTGCTGCAACCCTGCCAGGCCCATGGAGGCCAGAGAGGGGCTGTGACTTGCTGAGTGCTACTTCTTCAAGAGAGAACTAGAGTAATACTCCATTGTGTATAAATGCCACATTTTTTTTATCCATTCGTCTATTGAAGGGCATCTAGGTTGGTTCCACAGTCTTGCTATTGTGAATTGTGCTGCTATGAACATCGATGTAGCAGTGTCCCTGTAGCATGCTCTTTTTAGGTCTTTAGGGAATAGACCGAGAAGGGGAATAGCTGGGTCAAATGGTGGCTCCATTCCCAGCTTTCCAAGAAATCTCCATACTGCTTTCCAAATTGGCTGCACCAATTTGCAGTCCCACCAGCAATGTACAAGTGTACCCTTTTCCCCACATCCTCGCCAGCACTTTGCAGGGAAATGGATGGCATTAGAGCAGATTATGCTAAGTGAAGCTAGCCAATCCCTAAAAAACAAATGCCAAATGTCTTCTTTGATATAAGGAGAGTAACTAAGATCAGAGTAGGGACGAAGAGCAGGAGAAGAAGATTAACATTTAACAGGGATGAGAGGTGGGAGGGAAAGGGAGAGAGAAGGGAAATTGCATGGAAATGGAAGGAGACCCTCAGGGTTATACAGTGGAGGGGGTAGAGAGAGAGGAGGGGAAGGGAGGGGAGAGGTGGGGAGGGGGGATGGTGGAGGATGGGAAAGGCAGTGGAGCACAACAGACACTAGTATGGCAATATGTAAATCAATGGATGTGTAACTGATGTGATTCTGCAATCTGTGTATGGGGTGAAGGTGGGAGTTCATAACCCACTTGAATCAAAGTGTGGAATATGATATGTCAAGAAATTTGTAATGTTTTGAACAACCAACAGTAAAAAATTAAAAGAAAAAAGAGAGAACTAGAAAGGGCAGTTTCCTCCACATTAGCAGGAATGAGCTTAGCTTCTCTACTGTGCTGCTGAGGGATGTGATCAGGAGTCATGGATGACTGGACTACAGGTAACACGGTAGAGCAAATCACCAACAGAAATCACATGTGTAAACAAGATGTGAAAGGTGCTTTTATACCCAACCCACAAGAAACCCATTAAGTGAATTAAATTAAGTGCTGCCCGAGTGATGGCTCACTGTCCTACTTAAATGGCAACATTTTGAAGGAGGAGATGGCATTGTTAAGACAGAGAGGCTCAAAACAATGAAACAACTCTGCATTCTGATTAGAGTGTGCATATATTCAAACTGAAAGATAGTTTTCCATCAACACTCACCTAACTGCATATCTAACAATGCTTTAGAATACTGATACTTAGAATATCTTTAAGTCATTATAATCTCTAAGATCAAAGCCTCAAGAAGAGACAGTTCTTGATACCTAGTGTCACCATATTATCCTTATTTAAGGAAAATAAAATAAAATATCAGTTTGTTTATGACAAGAGCTTTGGAATATATAAGGGACATGGTCCATTCATTATTTCATTATATATATATAATGAAATATAATATATATATATATACACACATACATATATATGTATGTATATAAGTCATATACATGATTTCATGTGTATATATAATGAAATAATTATATATATATATATATATATATATATATATATATATATATATTATACATAATGAAAGAATGAATGGGCCATATATATGGCTAATATATATGTGAGCCATAATAATGAAGGAGAAACATATCCCCTGCCCTGACAGGTGTATGGCCTAGTAGAATAATAATCTAATATCTACCAAAAAACCATACTAAATATCTCACATGCAAATTATCATGTAACCCTTATAGCAGTCCTAGGAAATAGACATTTTTTTATATCTTAGAAGTGAGGAAAATGAGAATCATAGTTTGAGTAACTTGTCCCAAATTGCAAACTAAAGAATTATTGGGGTAAAATTTAGACAAAATCTATCTGGCTTTCTCTTGGATTATTTTTACTATTTATGGCACAAGTTCCCCCATACTGTGATTGTTATGAGAATGAAGTGTTAAATAACATGCTAGACCTAAAAAGAAATGGTCTGTATTTTGTTTTCAGTTTCCTAAAATCACTTGCTCTGTGTGAGCACAACCAATCTTTCTTAAGACTTGCTCCACTTTTTTAGACTATCTATAAAATTAATGAGTAAATCTCCCTGCCACAGACCATCAGAACGAAAACTCTCAAGGACACATTCAGAGGACTAGAACTTCATTCTTCACCTCTATTTCCTTTTCTCTCTGGTCACTGGCACTTCCTTTTCACTCAATACCCAAACTGTGACAGGATCCCTTGCTCTTAAATTTGAATATCTGTGAGAGTCATTTAGAGTTATAAATGATAATAAATAGTATAATAGTAAATAAATTAGAACTTTTAAAACCCAGTAATCACTGTTGGTGCCATTAAGCTGTACATGCTTTGTGATTTGTAACTTTTTGCAATATGTTGTCCAAGTCAACTTTTTTTTTTTAATTGATAAAGACAACAGTTTTTACACAAGTTACTATTTGTGTTTTCTACCTTTCTTTTCATGAAAGGAGGTTATCCTCATTATTGTGCATAACCTAAAGGGAAGAGTTAGAAACCAAAGGACCAAGAAAATGCTCAAGGGCACATTTGTGTGTGTCTGAGAAAGCTTAGAAAGACACAGCCAATCTGCACACATTCTAATTATTCTCCTCTAGATCTATATTTAGATACAAATTATACCCTGCTTCATTGAAATAAAAAGCTAACCCTTCCACAGGTCATTTCATTGATTCTCCTGTACCCAAAAGATTTGTTCTTCATTCTTCATCTTTCTTATACTATTTATTTTTCTTTCTGGTCAGTCCTGCTTAGTAAAAGAAAACTAAAATAAAAATTCTAGATTTTATATTGTCTATACAGATGTATAGTTCATATCTTCTCAGACTCTCTAAGAGAAATAAATTGGTCATAAATTAATATCAACAGAGGGAACTGGGACCAAACACAGAGCAGGCCCAGCGGCCTGCTGAGGGGCAGAGCCGCCCCCCACCCCCCTCGCCTGCCAGGTAGGGGAAGGGTGACCACCGACAGAAAAGGCCCAGTGGCCCGCGGCGGGACAGAGTTTCCAATCACTCCTGCAAGGTAGGCGGGCCTGCGACCCACCTGCAGAAGAGGAGCAGCCGCCTGCTGAGAGGCTGAGCCGCCCCCTCCCCCTGCGCCGGCATAGTAGAGGGAACTGGGACCAAACACAGAGCAGGCCCAGCGGCCTGCTGAGGGGCAGAGCCGCCCCCCACCCCCAGCGCCTGCCAGGTAGGGGAACTGTGACCACCGACAGAAAAGGCCCAGTGGCCCGCGGCGGGACAGAGCTTCCAATCACTCCTGCAAGGTAGGCGGGCCTGCGACCCACCGGCAGAAGAGGAGCAGCGGCCTGCTGAGAGGCAGAGCCGCCCCCTCCCCCTGCACCGGCAAAGTAGAGGGAACTGTGACCACGCACAGAGCAGGCCCAGCAGCCTGCTGAGGGGCAGAGCCACCCCCCACCCCCAGCGCCTGCCAGGTAGGGGAACTGTGACCACCGACAGAAAAGGCCCAGTGGCCCGCGGCGGGACAGAGCTTCCAATCACTCCTGCAAGGTAGGCGGGCCTGCGACCCACCGGCAGAAGAGGAGCAGCGGCCTGCTGAGAGGCAGAGCCGCCCCCTCCCCCTGCACCGGCAAGGTAGAGGGAACTGTGACCACACACAGAGCAGGCCCAGCGGCCTGCTGAGGGGCAGAGCCGCCCCCCACCCCCCGCGCCTGCCAGGTAGTCGGAACTGAGACCACCATCAGAACAGGTCAGACCTGCAACCGAGAGACAGAACAGGCCCAGTGGCCTGAGGAAGGGTAGAGCCGCCCCCCCCCACGCCTGCAAAGTAGGCGGACCTGCGACCCACTGGCAGTACAGCCCCAGAGGCCTGCAGAGGGGCAGTGCCGCTGCCTGCGCCTGCAAAGTAGGCAGAACTGCAACCACCGACAGAACAAGCCTAGCGGCCCGCAGAGGGACAGGGCCGCCGCCCGCGCCTGCAAGGTCGGCGGACCTGCTACCGACTGGCAGAGCAGGCCCAGCGGCCTGCCGGCGTGGTAGGCACATTGCCCCAATTGGAGGAGGGGCAGAGCCGCCGCCCGCGCCTGCGAGGGAGACTTTGCAACTATACAAGACCAATATAAATATATAGGGGGAAAATTCAATAGCACAACAGTTTCACCAAGAAGAAAGGAAAGCGAACAGTATGAAGAGACAAGGAAAGAAAGGACCACAAGCATTGCAGGTCAACTCAACGTTAGAAGAGGTAATAGCTGCAGCTGATGGAATGTCAGATAAAGAATTCAGGATATACATGCTTCAGATGATCTGGAGTCTCAAGGAAGACATCAGACAGCAAAATCAGACAATGAAAGATCACTTCAACAATGAATTACATAAACAAATCCAAGAAGCAAAAGATCAACTATACAGGGAAATAGAGGTTATAAAAAACAAACAAACAGAAATCCTAGAAATGCAGGAAGCAATAAGCCAACTTAAAAACTCAATTGAGAATACTACCAGCAGAGTAGAACACTTAGAAGACAGAACATCAGACAATGAAGATAAAGTATTTCAACTTGAAAAGAACATAGACAGCTCAGCAAGACTGTTAAGAAACCATGAGCAGAACATCCAAGAAATATGGGATAACATCAAGAGACCAAATTTAAGAGTCATTGGGATACAGGAAGGAACAGAGTTTCAAACCAAAGGAATGAGCAATCTATTCAATGAAATAATTCGAGAAAACTTCCCAGACTTGAAGAATGAGACAGAACCCCAAATTCTAGAAGCCTACAGGACGCCGAATGTGCAAAATCATAAGAGACCCACACCTAGACACATTATAATGAAGATGCCCAACATACAGAATAAGGAGAGAATATTAAAAGCTACAAGAGAAAGGAAGCAGATCACATTTAGGGGTAAACCAATCAGGATAACAGCTGATCTTTCAACACAGACTCTGAAAGCTAGAAGATCCTGGAATAACATATTTCAAACACTGAAAGAAAATGGGTTCCAACCAAGAATTGTGTTTCCAGCGAAATTAAGCTTCAGGATGGAAGATGAAATTAAAACCTTCCACGATAAACAAAAGTTAAAAGAATTTGCAGCTAGAAAACCATCTCTTCAAAACATCCTTGGCAAAACATTACAGGAAGAGGAAATGGAAAATAACAATGAAAACCAACAGTGGGAGGTAGGACACTAAAGGGGGGAAAATAATCAAAGTGGAAAACAAACCATGTTTAGTAACATAAATAAACAAATATGGCTGGAAGAACAACCCATATCTCAATAATAACCCTAAATGTTAATGGCTTAAACTCACCAATCAAGAGACACAGGCTAGTAGAATGGATCACAAAACAAGACCCAACAATATGCTGCCTACAGGAGACGCATTTGATAGGAAAAGACATACATAGGCTGAAGGTGAAAGGTTGGGAAAAATCATATCACTCATATGGACTTCGGAAACAAGCAGGAGTATCCATACTCATATCAAATAAAATAGATTTTAAGCCAAAGTTAATCAAAAGGGATAAAGAGGGACACTACATACTGCTCAAGGGAACCATACACCAACAAGACATAACAATCATAAATATATATGCCCCAAACAATGGTGCAGCTATGTTCATCAAACAAACTCTTCTCAAGTTCAAGAGTCTAATAGACCACCATACAATAATCATGGGAGACTTCAACACACCTCTATCACCACTGGACAGATCTTCCAAACAAAAGTTGAATAAGGAAGCTATAGAACCCAATAACACAATTAATAACCTAGACTTAATTGACATATATAGAATATACCACCCAACATCAAGCAGTTACACTTTTTTCTCAGCAGCACATGGATCCTTCTCAAAAATAGATCATATATTATGTCACAGGGAAACTCTTAGACAATACAAAGGAGTAGAGATAATACCATGCATCCTATCTGATCATAATGGAATGGAACTGAAAATCAACGATAAAAGAAGGAAGGAAAAAGAATACATCACTTGGAGAATGAACAATAGGTTACTGAATGATCAATGGGTTATAGAAGACATCAAGGAGGAAATTAAAAAATTCTTAGAGATTAATGAAAACACAGACACAACATATCGGAATCTATGGGACACATTGAAAGCAGTTCTAAGAGGAAAATTCATTGCTTGGAGTTCATTCCTTAAAAAAAGAAAAAACCAACAAATAAATGATCTCATACTTCATCTCAAAATCCTAGAAAAAGAAGAGCAAAACAACAGCAAAAGAAGTAGAAGGCAAGAAATAATTAAAATCAGAGCTGAAATTAATGAAATCGAAACAAAAGAAACAATTGAAAAAATTGACAAAACTAAAAGTTGGTTCTTTGAAAAAATAAACAAAATCGACAGACCCTTAGCCATGCTAGCGAAGAGAAGAAGAGAGAGAACTCAAATCACTAACATACGGGATGAAAGAGGCAATATCACAACAGACATTTCAGAAATACAGAAGATAATCAAAAATTATTTTGAATCCTTATACTCCAATAAATTAGAAGATAGTGAAGGCATAGATAAATTTCTTAAGTCATATGATCTGCCCAGATTGAGTCAGGAGGATATAGACAACCTAAACAGACCAATATCAATTGAGGAAATAGAAGAAACCATCAAAAGACTACCAACTAAGAAAAGCCCAGGACCGGATGGGTATACAGCAGAGTTTTACAAAACCTTTAAAGAGGAACTAATACCAATACTTTTCAAGCTACTTCGGGAAATAGAAAAAGAGGGAGAACTTCCAAATTCATTCTACGAGGCCAACATCACCCTGATACCTAAACCAGACAAAGACACTTCAAAGAAAGAAAACTACAGACCAATATCTCTAATGAACCTAGATGCAAAAATCCTCAATAAAATTCTGGCCACTCGGATACAAAAACATATCAAAAAAATTGTGCACCATGATCAAGTAGGATTCATCCCTGGGATGCAAGGCTGGTTCAATATAGGGAAATCAATAAATGTGATTCACCACATCAATAGACTTAAAAATAAGAACCATATGATCATCTCGATAGATGCGGAAAAAGCATTCGACAAAGTACAGCATCCCTTTATGTTCAAAACTCTAGAAAAACTAGGGATAACAGGAACATACCTCAATATTGTAAAAGCAATCTATGCTAAGCCTCAGGCTAGCATCATTCTGAATGGAGAAAAATCGAAGGCATTCCCTCTAAAATCTGGAACAAGACAGGGATGCCCTCTCTCACCACTTCTGTTCAACATAGTTCTCGAAACACTGGCCAGAGCAATTAGACAGACGAAAGAAATTAAAGGCATCAAAATAGGAAAAGAAGAACTTAAATTATCACTATTTGCAGAACATGATTCTATACCTAGCAGACCCAAAAGGGTCTACAAAGAAACTATTAGAGCTAATAAATGAATTCAGCAAAGTGGCAGGATATAAAATCAACACGCATAAATCAAAGGCATTCCTGTATATCAGCGACAAATCCTCTGAAATGGAAATGAGGACAACCACTCCATTCACAATATCTTCAAAAAAAATAAAATACTTGGGAATCAACCTAACAAAAGAGGTGAAAGACTTATACAATGAAAACTACAGAACCCTAAAGAGAGAAATAGAAGAAGATCTTAGAAGATGGAAAAATATACCCTGTTCATGGAGAGGCAGAACTAACATCATCAAAATGGCGATATTACCAAAAGTTCTCTATAGGTTTAATGCAATGCCAATCAAAATCCCAAGGGCATTTCTTGTAGAAATAGAGAAAGCAATCATGAAATTCATATGGAAAAATAAAAGACCCAGAATAGCAAAAACAATGCTAAGCAGGAAATGTGAATCAGGCGGTATAGCGATACCAGACTTCAAACTATATTACAGAGCAATAGTAACAAAAACAGCATGGTACTGGTACCAAAACAGGCGGGTGGACCAATGGTACAGAACAGAGGACACAGAAACCAATCCACAAAACTACAACTATCTTATATTTGATAAAGGGCCTAAAAGCATGCAATGGAGGAAGGATAGCATCTTCAACAAATGGTGCTGGGAAAACTGGAAATCCATATGCAACAAAATGAAACTGAATCCCTTTCTCTCGCCATGCACAAAAGTGAATTCAAAATGGATCAAGGAGCTTGATATCAAATCAGAGACATGCCGTCTGATAGAAGAAAAAGTTGGCTACGATCTACATACTGTGGGGTCGGGCTCCAAATTCCTCAATAGGACACCCATAGCACAAAAGTTAATAACTAGAATCAACAAATGGGACTTACTCAAACTAAAAAGTTTTTTCTCAGCAAAAGATACAGTAAGAGAGGTAAATAGAGAGCCTACATCCTGGGAACAAATCTTTACTCCTCACACTTCAGATAGAGCCCTAATATCCAGAGTATACAAAGAACTCAAAAAATTAGACAATAAGAGAACAAACAACCCAATCAACAAATGGGCCAAGGACCTGAACAGACACTTCTCAGAGGAGGACATACAATCAATCAACAAGTACATGAAAAAATGCTCACCATCTCTAGCAGTCAGAGAAATGCAAATCAAAACCACCCTAAGATACCATCTCACTCCAGTTAGATTGGCAGCCATTATGAAGTCAAACAACAACAAGGGCTGGCGAGGATGTGGGGAAAAGGGTACACTTGTACATTGCTGGTGGGACTGCAAATTGGTGCAGCCAATTTGGAAAGCAGTATGGAGATTTCTTGGAAAGCTGGGAATGGAGCCACCATTTGACCCAGCTATTCCCCTTCTCGGTCTATTCCCTAAAGACCTAAAAAGAGCATGCTACAGGGACACTGCTACATCGATGTTCATAGCAGCACAATTCACAATAGCTAGACTGTGGAACCAACCTAGATGCCCTTCAATGGATGAATGGATAAAAAAAATGTGGCATTTATACACAATGGAGTATTACTCTGCATTAAAAAATGACAAAATCATAGAATTTACAGGGAAATGGATGGCATTAGAGCAGATTATGCTAAGTGAAGCTAGCCAATCCCTAAAAAACAAATGCCAAATGTCTTCTTTGATATAAGGAGAGTAACTAAGAACAGAGTAGGGTCGAAGAGCATGAGAAGAAGATTAACATTAAACAGGGATGAGAGGTGGGAGGGAAAGGGAGAGAGAAGGGAAAATGCATGGAAACGGAAGGAGACCCTCAGAGTTATACAAAAGTACATACAAGAGGAAGTGAGGGGAAGGGGAAAAATAATACAAGGGGGACAAACGAATGTCAGTAGAGGGGGCAGAGAGAGAAGAGGGGAGGGGAGGGGAGGGGAGGGGAGGGGAGGGGAGGGGTGATAGTAGAGGATAGGAAAGGCAGCAGAATACAACAGACACTAGTATGGCAATATGTAAATCAATGGATGTGTAACTGATGTGATTCTGCAATCTGTATATGGGGTAAAAATGGGAGCTCATAACCCACTTGAATCAAATTGTGAAATATGATATATCAAGAACTATGTAATGTTTTGAACAGCCAACAATAAAAAATTAAAAAAAAAAAAATTAATATCAACAATTAAAAATTATCTGTGGGGTACTTTTTCTGCTTTCATATTCTAAATATTTTCTGCTTAAATTTGACCCATTTCCATTGTGTTCTTTAAGATACCAATTCAATTTTTTATATAAATAGATTAATAATTGGAGGTTAATAATAATTTCAGTATACTGAATGTAATAAATTATTTTATCCTGACTCATGTGCTGCCAGTAAACATTTGCAAAGTGTTAGAATTCTTGAAAATCAAGGTTCTCAAAATCCATCATAACTAAGTTAACTGGAGCCAATATTTCTCTTCAGCATGTTAGTGAAATATGAGCAATCAGTAAAATTTTGTTTTTGCTTTTTTGGATAATACTCAAGTATATTTCTATGTTGAATACTACATGATTAAGTTATTTTTTTAGAATTATTTCTTGCTGCATATTACCTGATGTTTTCTACTCATTTCTAGGACATGAGATTTCAGTCATTCTATTTTAAAACACTTGAAACATGATTTAATGTCTTTTCAAATTGAAACTCTTGTTGGCTCCTACTGAAGAGGTCTTAATGGCCTGGTGATGTATTGTTCTCAAGGAGTCTCAGGAATAAATGGGTTTACAAAGTAATTGAATGACTTAAATCTTAGAGTACAGCATCTCCACTTTCATGTCCTGCCTGCCACACTTGGGCACATGTTCATAGTGCTGTACTTTACAATGATTTCAATTAAAATGATTAACATTATTTTTCAAATTTAATAGCATGCAAGTCCAAATAATTATCTCATTATACTGACTTGTGTATCTATCTCTATTTCCACTGACCTAGGAACTTCTTCAGACCAAGAAACTCTGCCTTTCTCTTGATTCACATCTTATCTGTATGCTTAGTCACAGATGCAGCTAACAAAACTTAAATTGTGGGGCCCCTCATTTCCATAAGATATTCCAAGGCCCTGGGTGAAATCTCAACAGTAGGAGCCAATAAGAGTTTCAATTTGAAAAGACATTAAGTCATGCTCATTGATTTTTGCAAAATTTGTAAGAGCAAGATATTTTAATTAGACAGTTGCATAGTTTTATAGCTTAGTTTACATTAGTAAGTTTGTCTCCTTGTCTTTAAAGAGGTCTCCCTAACTTTTAGAGATCTGATTGTTGAACTAGATTTGTCTTTGCTGACATACCTGAGTAATTTACTAATTGTTGAATGAATGAATGAAAGTGAAAGTTAGAAGGAAGAATGAATACATTCTTAATTATGTTTTGTATTAAAAATCAGCACTGTCGCAAAAATTCTTCACAAACCACCAACAGGTAGTACTAACATATCACCCTGTATGATACCTATGTGTTTACAAAGCTTTAGTACAAATATATCTTTAAATGAATCTTTCTATCAGCACTTCAATTAAATTTAATTTTCAGTAAAAATGATAGATATTGGAATGTTGACAATTGTACTATTTGTTGAAAGGATTATTATACTCAATGGTTCAAAGAAACTTGAACACACACCTGTTAAGTGACTTGCTTATGCCCAGGGTGGGTACTGGATGTCAGCCCTGTGATATTGAATCTACTCTTTTCATTACAACAGTGTCTACAGATGTATTTAAATAAGCTAAAAATTATTCTACAAACAAGAAGTACAAAATAAAATAGAATTAACAATGTTGTTGGCCCCAAATGATAAATATTTTTCCTTCTTTCCTTTCTTCCTAATCCTGCCCCTACATTTCCCCTCCCCTCCTTCCATTTCTTTTCTCCTTTCTTCATGCAGGTGTTTAATACTACCCAACTGCCAAACAGCTAAAGCTTTTTATTTTCTTTTTATTTTTTTGGAAAATTGAACGAATTTCTATTAAACACAAGATGAAAATGTGGTTGCTGGTCAGTCATCTGATGATAATCTCTTTTACAACCTGTCTAGCAGGTAAGAATATCCTTTGTATATTTTCCATAATTTATGCCCACATAATCCATATGTTTTGCATTTCACTAAATTGCTTGTATGAAGATAAAATTAATGTTTTCTTTTGACTTCTGGTTCATATAAGTAAATAAATTTAATGTTAGGGTTAGCCCTATTTTTTAAAAATTTTACTTTCAATTAAAATTGATAGGATTTTGTTACCTCATGTGGTATTGTGATGGTAACTGTTTAAAATTTGAATATCTAAGGGGAGGGATTCCTGGCATGAAGCATTTGTCTATTCCTGAGAGTAAATCTTCTCAGGATGGTCAGTTTCAACTTATTGTCATTTAATTTGGAAATGATGTGTCTAGTTCATTATTAAATGATTATTTTCACCATCCAGATAGTGATATACTTAAATAAATTCAACAGTGAAATGCAGTTAAAATATTTTTAAAGTAATGATTTTAAACATGTGTTCCCTTTTTAAATATAATTTATTTATTTGTAATTTAATAATAATATAAATGTTGATTATGTGTTTAACAAATGATTCATAAAGTTTCTGTAAATTAATAGTCACTTCTTGAGAGTGATTATGAGTGGGTCCAACACAATATTGAATTGTACATATATTTGTCTACTTTAGTTAATCATAGGTAAATAATGTTGAAAATAATTTACAATGTATGTAGGCACATTCACAATACCAAAATAGTTGTGAGAGTGTTCCAATTTTTAGGACAAATATTATAGGTCTGTCATTTGAAGACAAATATGAACCACTCAGAGATATTTCCTTCAAGGAAAGATGCATCATATTTGTATCTGAAAGTAGTATTTTCTAACAATCAGTCTTTCTGATACCTTCATCCAATGACCTTAACTCAGCACAGACTCATTGAGTTGCTGAAGTTCAAGACATTGCTGTCTCTTCCTTTTACATCAACCTTTACTGATTGCTTGAATGATAAAACTGAGAAACATTCTATCCTATTCTTAACATATTTTTAAGAAAATAAAAATGGTATTTTATTTTGGGTGGTAATTTTTATTATGCTGACTCCATAATCCAAAAAAAAGAGTTTTATTATTACTTAAGAATTTTAATGACATTGATAACTATGTATTTTTATAGCTATAATAATTATACACACATGCACACAAATAATTGCATATATAATATGCATACACATATGTAATATAAATACAATCCAGAAAAATTGGAAATGTTATTATTTCAAAGTCTTATTTATATGGGTGAAATAAAAATTATCTTGTTAGGACCAAAAATTTATATTAATTTTATTGATTAAAACTTTGCTGCAACTATAAATGTAAGGATAAGAATAAAACATCTGTATTGATGTAGAGATACTTCTACGCTAAAGGTGAAAGACTGATTCTTCAATGTCATTAACTAGCATCTCAGTTATTTGAATAATGTTTGAAACCACAACTCAAAGAATTGCTTTAGGTCAAAATTGTTTTTTCTTTTTGTTTTAGAGTTTACATGGCACAGAAGGTATGGTCATGGAGGTAAGTTGATGAAAGGGAAAACCCTTTTAATAGCTTTTCTCACTTGAATCACATTTTATTTCTGCTTTGTGTTATTACCTCTCTAAACTTGAAAGCAATTTTTTAAAATTTTAATAACTTAGGAAACTTTTATGATGGTTTTTATGAGATAATAAGGCAACTTGTTCAATTGGCAAAGTGATTAAATCACAAATAGGATTGTGGCAGATGGGAAATATCCAATGTGGCCTGTATTCTTTCCCTACATACTTTGTGACAATGCTATGCTACTGCAATTTGAAGCAATACTTTAAATATAGTAGCTGTCTTACTTATTTTTGAAAACTGCTTGCATTGCTACAAGAGAGAAAATGAAAGTTGGTGAAGTTGGAAACTTAAGATATGGTTTACTTAGGAACCTAGAGATGTTGCAAAATTTATTGTTCAAGATGTATTGAACAAAAGACAATCCTGCTACTTTGGATTCTACTTTGACTTTTTAACAGTTCTTGCAGAAATAGAGGCAGCATGGTATACTACGAAAAAAAATTCAGAGTCTAGAATAAGACCAACCTGGCTTTGCAGCCTAGTTCTCACTAGCTGATCTTCTGAATTTTTTGGTGTAAATTATTTTACTTTCATTCACCTCAATTTTCCACCATGTAAAAATCAGAATTGTTGTTAGTACTGAAAAAAATTTTGCAGTGATAGCTTGTAGCATAGTGACTGGCATGATATGTGCTTAATGAACACATTTAAACTGATAACTTAAAAAAGCCATTATGTGATGATAGGAGATTGAAAAATCAGAAAGAATCTCAGCAACCAGTGCTACAACGTGCATGCCAAATCAAGAATTCCATGCCAGTTTGAAGGAAAAGAACTTCCATGTGTGGTATAAAAGGACAAGAAATTCTTGGTCCAAATTCCATCAAAGCCATTTCTGTTCATATCTTGTCAGTTGGTAATCATTACATGTAGGCTGTATAAAGATGAGTTTGATATGTTCCTTGACTTAAGACTGTTATCATATAGTCGGAAATAAGATACTGTTTTATAAGAAAAAGTGTGATCAATGTTTTAAAAGGAAAATTTGTAGAATTATGATATACTTAAGATATATCTACTAACCAAAGGGCTTAAAAATAGCATACTAGAGGGACACAGTCACATCAATGTTTATACCAGCACAATTCACAATAGCTAAACTGTGGAAGCAACCTAGATGCCCTTCAGTGGATGAATGCATAAAAAAAATGTGGCATATATATATACAATGGAATATTATTCAGCATTAAAAGAGAATAAAATCATGGCATTTTCAGGTAAATCGATGGAGTTGGAAAATATAATGCTAAGTGAAGTTAGCTAATCCCAAAAAAACAAATGTCAAATATTATCTCTGATATAAGGATGTTGATTCATGATGGGGTTGGGGGCAGGGGGTCATTAGAGGATTAAATGAACACTAGATAGGACAAAGGGTGGGAGGGGAAAGGAGGGGGCATGGGAGTAGGAAAGATGTTGGAATGAGATGGACATCATGAACCTCAGTACATGTATGAAGACACGAATGGAATGGTGTAACTCTGCTTTGTGTACAACCAGAGATATGAAAAATTGTGTTCTTTATGTGTAATATGAATTGTAATGCATTCTGCTGTCATATATAATAAATTAGAATAAGTAAAAAAGATATTTAATGACAAAGAGGCTAAGTAAGAAAAGCTTGAAGTATTTTAAATGTAAGAAGTAGAATTAAATCTAAATAGAAAACAAAATACAGATAAAAGTTAAGAGTATTTAAAAAAAACAACTATACCTATAGTGTTCTGTGGAATGTTTGTAGAAGTTTCATTAAAAAGGACTTTATTGTCGAATAAATTTGAGGAAAAACTGTAAATTAAAGTTTAATCATGTATTATTAATTTTAAATAATGTTATACTACTTATATACTAAAAATAATATATATTAGTTTTTTAGGGCTGTCATAAGTATATTCCACAAATTAGATGACCAAGAACAGAAACTTATTGTCTCAAAGTCCTGGAGGTGCTCGTAATCAAGGTGTCAGAGGGCCATGTTCCCTCTGGCACCTAAAGAGAACATTTCCTTCCTTGTCTCTTCCAGCTTCTGGTAGCCCTTTGCTTTTGGGAGCAAAATTCCAATGTCTGCCTCAAACTTCACAGGATGTTACCCCTCCATCTCCTCACATAATCTTCCCGGGGTGAACCTCCATCTCTGCATCTAAGTTTCCTCTTTCATTAGGGTACTGGACTTATTGAATCAGGGTTTACCTAATGACCCCATTTAAACTTGATTCCCTCTGTAAAGACCCTATTTCCAAATAAGATTGTATTTGGATAACCGGGAGTTAGGACATATAATTTTTAGAGGAAGAAGGGGAAATATAATTCAACCTATAGCATTGCCCTAATAAAAAGTATTGTGAATCTCTGAAGAAAAAAATTATAAAGTGTTCAGATGTTCCTAAGATAATTTAACCACTAGCTGATAGGCACTAAGAATGCTAACTGCCCCAATTTTTAAAAATGTTTTTTAATACCCAAAACTCATCTATGCTAAAATTTAAATTCATGACATATAATAAAACCATCAGAACCAACTTCATTATTCTTCATGTCTTTAATTGTTTTTTTTAAAGTTTTAATGTTTTGCAAAAATGCGATGAATGAACATATTGAGTGGAATAAATGAATATAACCAAGAGAATAAGAGAATGAATACAATCAAGTTGCATAAAGCCAACTTGTAATGCTCAGATATTTAAATCATTTGAGATGTGTGAGGTGATGCACATGTGTAATCCCAGCTACTTGGGAGGCTGAGGCAGGAGGATTGCCAAATTCCAGGTCAGCCTGGGCAACTTAGCAAGACCCTATCTCACAATTTACAAAAAGGGCTGGGTAGAGTGACCCTAGGTTCAATCTCCAGTATCTCTGTTCTCCTTCTCTTGCTTGCTTTCTCTTTTACATATACACACGCACACACACACAAACAGTCACACACAATTATGGTTTTGATATGAGATGTCCCCCAAAAGCTTATGGTTACATTATGAGATCTGAAATATAATCAGTGCATCAATCCATTTGATGGATTAATAATTTAAATGAATTTAGTGGGTAATAAGAGTAGGCAGGGAGGCATGGCTGGAAACAGTGATTCACTGGGGTCATGCCTTCAGGGTTTATATTTTGGTGCCTCGCTTTGCTTGTAGGCTCTATGAGCTGAGCAGTTTTCTTCTGCCACACCCTTCTGCCATGATGCTCTTGCTCACTCAGGCCCAGAGCAATGGATTTAACTGACCATGGACTGAACCTTTGAAACCATAAAAACCCAAATAAACTTCTCCTCCTCTACGTTGTTCTTGTCAGGAATTTTGGCTACAGTCACAAAAAACTGACTAACACACACACACGTACATACTACTACTAATAATATCATTTGAAAGTAACTGCTTATTTTAGATCCTTTTTCATTTGTCATTTGCATTTACCTTTCTATCAGAAAGAAATAAAAACCAACCTGCAGCTATTTCAGGACCAACTTTCATCGAGACTAACCAAAAAATAAAAATAAACATTTTTAAGTTTCTTTTATAATTCAGTGACAAAAAGTGTAAAGAAATAAAACAGTAGTATTTATTTCATAAGAATTAGCATGTGAAATAATCTATAATTTATACTTTGCACCTTGATTTTAGAAATCTATCATATACAAAGCTAATATTTAAAAAATTATTTTTATGTCTTTGTTGGAGGGAGGGCAGACAGGGAATTTCCCATGTCTTTATAGCATTTGCACCCAAATTTCCTGGATATTGTTTCATTTAGACTTACAATGGTTATTATAGCATTGTTTTTGGTACATTTTTATATGAGTGATATTTTACAGTGATTATCACTATTTTATATTTGTGATAGGTCACTCATAGCTCCATTTATCAATATAGACTAGGAGACCAAGTGCGGTGGAACATGCCTGTAATCCCAGCAGTTTAGGAGGTTGAGACAGAAGGATTGTGAGGTCAAAGCTAGCCTCAGGAAAAGTGAAGCTGTAAGTAACTAAGTGAGACCCTGTCGCCCACTGAACTACATCCCCAGCCCCATTTTGTATTTTTTTATTTTATTTTATTTGAAAACTTTGGTACACAGTCTTTTAGAGTCATGAGTAATAGGTAATACTGCAGTAGTTTATCACAAACAAATATGCAAACTGTGCAAAAGTACAGTTTGAAATTCAGATTGACAACTAGGGTCAGGTTAACAGAAGTTTAAATGGACTAAATTCTCCTTTGCTTGGCTTTACCTGCCCAAGCAAATCCTATCACATCTCAATTGCCACTTCCTGGACCAATGTCCATTTCTGAAATACCTCACCAAAAAGATAAAAACTAGACTAGGAATAGCCTGAGATAGTCTGGTTTCTTGAAGAAGGTGCATCATCTGTCACATGCTACATCTGAGGATGAAGGCAGATCTTAGGTAGCTGTGGGAAGATGCCAAACCAGTTGTATAAATCACAAAAAGTCTATATATTTCAGAAATGGACATTGATCCAAGAAGTTGCTATTGAAATGTAATAGGCTCTTCTGGGGCAGGTAAAGCCAAGCAAAAGAGAATTTAGTCCACTTAAACTTTCTCTTAACCTGACCCTAGTTATCATTCTGAATTTCAAACTATATTTTTGCACAGTTTGCATTTTTGTTTATGATAAACTATCGCAGGATTACCTATTAATCATGACATTAAAAGACTGTGCACCAAAGTTTTCAAAGCCAAGTTCTATACATAAAACATCTTTATCCTTTTATAAGTAGGGAATGGTTAGCAGTGAAGAAAAGGATCTGTACTATATATAAGTATGCTTTGAGACAACTTAAATATTCCCTAATTTAGAGAGGTTATTGTATTTCAAGAGAGCTTGTGCCCCACCCTATAATGATTGTGATATTGTAAATATTGTAAAAATTCCAATATTAGATTCTCTTCAATTTTTTATGCCGTTGCTTTTTTTCTAATAGATTTTTCTGAGACTCTTCTTACAACATACTTATGTAAAATTATGTTTAATAACTAACAGATTGAGGTGACATATTTCAGAATGAGAATTGAAATTTGTTTCAGAGTAGGCATGAAGTGAATAAAAATAACTCTCCAGCACAAATTTTATTTTACTTTCAATCTCCAGAAATAAAGTGGAATAACAGGATTATAGAGGACCATCTCCACATAGTGAGAAATGAAGCAGTCATATTTTTGATCCTACAATTGACTGATTACATTAATTTTGAGACTGAAAATTGTACCAAAGAAAAAGCACTTGCCTATTACTCACACTTGTAAATTTTCTGCAAAAATGCATAAATTATTATTTTCTTTTTAATATTTGATAAAATTTAAGAAAGATACTTCACTATAGACTTATGACAGTCCCATGTTAGAAAATCAATGAGTCCACATGAAGAATACTTCAAAAGAAAAAGTGACTTAAAGTGTTAAAATCCTTAATTAGCTTGAGAAGTTGATGCTTCTCTTTAGGATCATCTATCCAGTAGGAAAGGGGAGTATATTTTAAAATAATCTTAGCTTCTGTTTTAGACATAATCTCTGTTTCTTGCTCTCCTACAGATCAGTGGTCTTCTGTTTACATTACTTGCATAATTTCCTCACACATCCATTTCTTTCTAGTTTAAATTTTATGAAGTCTTATACAATCACTACTATATTCTCCATTATTAAATAAGATATTCAGTTAGATAAAAGTTTCTCCAATTTGTTGCTTGTAGAATGTAACTTTGAGAAAGTAAAAAAAAAAAAAAAAGGAAAATCATCTGACACCAAAGACCTGAGATTCTCTTAACAGTGGCTTTCACAGAGCTGAAGTTTTGATTTTCAATAATATCCAACCTATCCAACTTTTTTCTTTCATGGATTATGCTCTTGGCATTGTGTCTAAAACTCATTGCTGTATCCAAGACTAGATCATCAACTGGACTAAGGACACTAACCTGAAGTTCATAAAACTAGTTCCTAAGGCAACCATCTGAAATCCTTATTCTAGCATTGTTGCAGGTAGCAGAAATTCGAGATCTATTCCAGTGCAGGACAGTGATCTTAGGTGTACATTATAGGCAAAACCACACCACACATCCATTTCTTCTTAAAATTGATGATCTTGTAAATGCCATGATTTTATTGCTGAGTAATATTCCATTGTGTATATATGCCACACTTTTTAAAATCCATTCATCTATTGAAGGGCATCTAGGTTGGTTCCACAGTTTAGCTATTGTGAATTGTGCTGCTATAAACATTGATGTGGCTGATGTTCCTGTAGTATGCTGTTTTTTAAGTCCTTTGATTATTATTATCCAAAGTACTAATGATGTGCCAGGTAGGTACACTACTGTCTTCCATGCATGTCTCAAAATAATTGTGATAATAATCCTATGAGATAGACTTCATGATTCCTCTTTTATAAAGGTGATATTGAGACTTAGAGAGATTAAATAATTTTTCCAATGGCACATGGATATATGGTATGTGACAAAAATTAAGTGACATAAATAAACCATATGTTAAAGTAAGTTGGAACATATCTCTTCAAGGTTGATGTTAGAGAAGATAAAAAGCCAGCATGGCATTTGCCTTAAACTCTCTTAAAAAATAAACTGGAGGAATAAACTATGGCTTTGAACTAGAAGAGACATTTCAGTAACCCTATATAAGAATATTCCCCCTTTCTAGCCACATAGATCAGTATGTACTGATCAGATCAATAGGGCCTTGAGCTGTGCAGTGCCAATGCTGCAACAATGGTGACATGTGAGCCCCTTCTCCTCATCCTGCTGTGCATTGTTACCTTTCCTTCCAGAGAGGACAGAGTGCTGGGAACACTTTCTTCACAATATTGATGTTGTGATGAATTTCAAACCAGTTGGTCAGACCTTGTACTCAAGTGATTTGTTTCTGAGTTGTTCTAAATGTTGCTGAGTACCAGTGATGGTCACATGTTTAGGAAATATATAAATAGGGAATAGAAAAGAGACTAATTACCTAGAGCTTCTAGAAATTTATTTGTTCTCTTCTAACAAACTTTTAAAGCACCTCTGTATTCCATTCAGACACACACCAAGCTAGGAAACTGGTGTACAGAGATTAAAGACATAGCCACCTATGTGGTATATGGAGATTAAAGACATAGCCACCAATCACTGACCATCTAATGGGATGGAAAGTTGCCTTTAAGAATTACGTTGGGTATTCTATGTACCCTTACTGAAGATAGCTTCCTGAAGGAACTAACTTCATGATCAGATTACAAAGGACCATATAAATTTTAGCAGAAGAGTGTAGTGGTGATTCTAGAAAGAGGCAAAGCATATGTAAAGGCCCAGGGCATGAAAGCATGGCATGAGGAACTGGAAGTAGTTAAGCATGAAATCATCGTGTACTTTTAGGAAAATGATGCGGGATGGATAGGAGAAAATTTTGAATACAGAAATGAATGTTTTAATCATAATTATGGAGGTAACATCTTTGTTTTGAATTAAAATGGAGATTGTGTTTCTGACATTTTTTAAAAATAACATTTTTCAGTATATCCAGATTTTCCTTGACATATAAAATAATTTTATTTTTCTCGCAGTTTCTGAGGAGGACAAAGGATTTGGACCAATTTTTGAGGAGCAACCAATCAATACCATTTATCCAGAAGAATCACTGGAAGGAAAAGTTTCACTAAACTGTAGGGCACGAGCCAGCCCTTTTCCAGTTTACAAGTAATGTGTCTCATTGTCCTGAAAAAGTCATAACTTTAAATGATGGATGATATTTCTACGTTAACTAAATTTATAAAGCTTGCATAGATAATTCTAGAAAGCCTTACTTTTTCAATACTCTCAAGTCTATATTCCAGATAACAGAACTAATTTCTTAAATAATCTTACCTATTAGACAATCTATTTAGATGTACCCTTTTAGTTTTTCTGAGTTACATATTTATGATATTAAAAATAACTTTAAAAAAAGTTACAGTGGATTTTCCTGCTTTAAGTAGTTCAGAGAAAAATGCTAAAAAAAGTTTCTAGTCTGATGCAAATAATAAGATTCAAAAATTAACTAGATACTAATGAATTTGAATTTCACTTGAAATGATTCCATGAAGATAAAGCAGGTGATTGATGGGAAAATTAGGGGCTGAACTGGGTTAATATCAACCAACTTAATTGAAGGTTGTCACTCAACAACCCTAATTTTAATAGTAGACTCTTATTCCTGGATAGAAAAATAATTTTCTATTGTTATAAAAAGTTAATATCAAAGAAAATATCCCCTTTCCCTCATTTAATTCTAATTGAACTCATTTTTTTCTTGCCACTGGCTATAATTACAAAATTATTCTTAAAATATGAATTTAGACATAAAATCACTATACCTTTGAAATTATTTTTATTGTTTCAATTTCATGCATGGGAGTACAATATAAATACAATTTGTTGTAAAATAGTTGATGGGATAGACTTATTGCTACCCTTAAGCTATATATAAGGGAAGTCTATGCACATTGCACATAGTCCTGGTCATGGACTAGTATAGTTAGTAGGAACTGTAGAGGAGATCAAACCCAAGACTATTTTACAGGAAAAGAAGCTAAATCCTCTGTAAGTACACTGACTTGGTTTTGAGTTAGGAAACCACAGATCCAGGATGAAAACACAAGTTTTATGACTTCCAAAGAAGCCTATAATTTTTTAGTATTTATCTATTTAGATAAATTGATAGAATCTTAAAAGCTATTTCAATTATGCTTATTCTGTGACACTCTTTCCTGGACATTCTTACAAGAAAACTTGTCAAATCAACTTCCAGACTAGAATGGAGTCAACAAGATAGAAGGGCTGTTCTCAGTGTTCTAGAAACACAACACGGGCAGGGTTATGTTTCTTGTTATGTATCTTGCTGTGCCCTGTGCCCCTCAGTATCACCACCTCCCTCCTGTAAGCTGCCCCTGCACTGAAACCCAGGTTGCATTGATCTTTATGAATGTAGCTGGAGCAGCCAGGTAGATGTTTAATGCTATTTGTGAAGACAGTCCGCGTTTAACCACAAAACATAAAAACAAATCAATAAAGAAGCAATGAAGCGAAAGAGAAAAAGAAAAATATATGATGCAATTAGTCTCATGGAAAAGAACAACTTGCAGTTCTTAAATTCACTTAGTATTCTCAGCAAGCCATACTAACCTTGGTAATCAGGCAATCTGTCATTCACATAGTAGTTTTATATTTGTAGCATGTTCCATGATACTATGTTATTCATGGCAACATCCTGAGAGGGAAAAGTTACAACAGGGAACTTTATCTCCCACTTTTTAGCCTTGAGGCCTCCATTATATCCCTCCTACCCCTAAAGCAACAAGCACTACAGTAAAAGCTGTATTTAAAGCAGTACGAAAGGAATTGCAACAATAGTGTGTGTTTCTGAAAATAGACCAGTGAACTTACCCAAACAGCAGAAATTAATGGTTGTATCACTGGCAGAATCAGATCCCTAGGGAGGAAGCCAAGACCATAAACAGAAATGTGGAGCCCATATAATGAAGGAGAAATCACAATAGTCGCAGCTGTCCAACAAGGAAACTCACTGCCTTGAAAAATCTAAGCAACAGCACTGCGTGGTTGGAGTAGAGACAATATTACCATCAACTGAAGGAAGGGGGCGCATTTATTCCTTGGGTTGGAATTGTGTAGGTTTTCAAAATGCAAAAGCATTGCTTTCTATGCTTGTTTCTTAAATTACCTCCTATACTATAAAGATTATAACTGAATATGTTCTAGTACATTTAATTTAGTAAAAAAAAGATGTTCTAAAATCATAAGGCTGTTTTGGCATGATTCTTGCTTATCAGAAATATGCCATCAATGAATGATGTGTCCACAGGCTCTACTATTTAAATTATTTGACCAGGGCTCTTGTGTTTTGACCTTCGTGAGGACATGAAACCTTAATGGATAAATGCTCATACAAAATGATTATGAAATTTTGAGGTGGTAATCCTAATTATATTTTATTGCAGTTTTCTCAGACCTCACCAAGAAAATTAGATCCCTGTTTCTAGTAAATTTATTTATGACAATTCCCACCAATTATAAGATTATAAAACAGGTTTTAAAAAAACCTCTTTGACAAAAATAATACTTAAATAATGAGAAAAGGCACAAATTACCACTCACTCTAGGCTGAGGAAATCTGATTTAACTAATTTATTTGTGGCTTTGAGTTAAAAGACCCAGTGGAATCATAATTTTCAAACTGTATGATCACCCTCTAGTGGTCAGAATATACCATTTACTAAGCAGAATTTTAATGAGTTTATTTCACTGAAAAATGTTTGCTGTTTAAAAATCAGATATTGATACATTTTGTTTAATTTCTGCTAGATCGATGTTTTAATATTTCAAAGAACATGCATATATGAATCTTGTACATTAATTGCTATCATCTATACTCAGATATACTCTGTATATCTGCTAAGAAATCAATTTATGGAGTAAAACTCAACAAAATATTTGTTATTTGGTATATCTTATTTTTAAAAAAGAGGAAATATGTCATTTAATTTAATATTTACTTTTTTTGTATCTGAGCTAAATTATATATCATGAACCTAGATACTCAATTATAGAGTATGAAGAATTACCACCACAAGTCACATACTTAATCATCTGACTTCACATGTAGCTGTACTCAAGTCATTTTAGAACAATGTTAGCCCAGTAGAGTTTCCAGGGCTTCTTACCTTTGATCTGACATGAATATCTTTTCTCACAGATGGAGAATGAATAACGGAGATGTTGACCTGACAAGTGACCGATACAGTATGGTGGGAGGAAACCTTGTCATCAACAACCCCGACAAACAGAAAGATGCTGGAACGTACTACTGTTTGGCATCAAATAACTATGGGATGGTCAGAAGCACTGAAGCAATCCTGAGTTTTGGGTGTAAGTAGTTGTAACTTTAAAAAGGGTAGTTTTACTTGATGAAGTGAGAATTACATGTGTTTTAATTATTGATCAAAATCTATATAGACTGGAGGGCTAATTCTGTGATGATCAACTCTTTGGGCTTCTTTTATCCTGTTAAAATCCTTCTACTTGCTTCTCCCAGTAAAATCGGTCTTTTGCATCACCATTGCAACATCAGTACTGAATGCTTGCCAGTGGGTTATTGGAGAAGACACATTCCCACCACCCACACAAATTGGCAGTATGTAGTTGGTGACACAGGTCAGACATGTTTAAAATTTTTCAATTGAAATGCAGAAATTCTAATGTGACCTTTGAGATAGTTATCAATAAGTGATACCTTAAGAATTCAGCAAGAAGCGAATCAAGAAGAAAATATAGCGGAAGGAAGTCAACACAGAAAAGGTGGGTCTTTTATGATGAATGGAGTTTAATTGTGTGGTGAAGAAAAAAATTCAGGAGTTCAAATAATCACACAGGGTGTTTTAAGTGTACTTAAGATTGTGAAAGATAATTTTGTAAAATAAACTGAGGCCGTATTCTGAAGGCTCTTACATATCTCGAAAAATTAGTATCACTGGAAGTGCTAAGCCATGCATTAGTACCTCCAAGGGAGTACAAACTGGTTCTTAGGAATAGGAAATGTCTTAGGCATTACAATATTATGGTTTGTGGCTTTCCAATGCTCAGCCCTACCCGACAATATCTTATTCCTCAACATTTAAATTCTCCTTATAGAAATGATTATCATTCTATTTTAATTAATATTATTATTTTAAGCTTAAATTAAATAAAAGTTTTCACCTTGAGAAAGCCAATAATTAAAAATATTTTGAGAAATACTGTGTTAAACTAAAGTTAGAGGTTGTTTTCATTGTACATTAGGAGATGAATTTAACCAGATGATATCCACTTTGATTTTATAAGCTAGCACTTATATCTTTTGCAAAATGGTTATAAGATAAGAATAGTATGTTAAGAAATACTGCATGGCAGTGACCACCAGAAGGGATTTAGACAGGATCATAAAGAACAGTAAAATTAAATTAGTGTGATGAAAGAGAAATGGAAATAATAAATACTAATCTTGATAAATAATTAACAGGTTACAGTGCACTGAAGGAAAGAAGACATTAAATATTTTTTTAAGAAAAGTTCAGTGAAAGGGCAGATGCATTCTGTGCTTTTAAAAAAATGGAATGGGAGAAAGAAAACCTCACTTTCAGAGATTAGAGTAAGCATTGGATGGTTGTTTCATATGCAGAGTTTGTTATAATATGAAGTTACCCAAATCGAGATGTCAAGTAAGCAATTGAAGATAGGGATGGCATTCAAGTGAGACATCAGGACTGGAGATGTCAAAGTGACTATTTCTTTGTATAAAGATAAAATCAGAATACATGGATTTTCAGAAATAGGTAATATAGTAAGGGAAGTAAAAGTTATAATTTGGGGGCAGATCATAGATGAGGACCAGAAGGACAGGCAGGACTGAAACAGAATGAGTATCAGCAAAACAAATGAAGAATTAAAGGGCTCAGGATCTATGAATAAAGGAAAACAAGAACTCCAAATACATAGGAAAGAGTAAAGGAAATTACAATTTAGACAACCCAGAATTTGAAAAGGAGCAAGCAATTGGTCACATTCACCTTCTCAGTGAATAGCCTGCCTGTTATTCTCATTCTTTCAATATCTAAATCTTCCTTCTGGTAGAGAAATATAAACCTTCAAATGAGTCCATTCCTCTAAGCATGCCTCTTTACTTACTTTATTAGTTAGATCTCTGATTTGCCCTGTCTCATTTTATTTCCTTACTGAGATTTTCCTTAAATCTGAAACAAAAGTTAGTATTTATGATCTTCAGAGTTGTCAGAATTCTTACAAAGGCTGCTACAGTTATCCATAGGTTCTGCACTCATGACAGAACTCTTAGGTGGTGTGTGTAAATCCTGGCATGTGCAAATGAGGAGCATTGTATCTCAAGTGACAGTTAGTTACAGAAAGGTAATATTTAATGAATATCTCCCTTTCTCTTGACCAGAAAGTAAATGATTTCCTTTTCCTTGTTTATAATTAGATCTGGATCCTTTCCCACCTGAGGAACGCCCTGAGGTCAGAGTGAAGGAAGGAAAAGGAATGGTACTTCTCTGTGACCCCCCATACCATTTTCCAGGTAAATTTAGTGTCTCCGTGTCTATAAGCACCTATGAAATGAATGGCAAGTTTCCATTTTTCTAGTAATAATGATACATTTACTAATAGTCTAATTAACTCAATAATCATGACGCATCATTAATTGAATGTTTGCATAAATTTTTGTAATACATCACTTTATAGTGGTTAGACACTTTCTTTATTGGTTCATTAGACACTTGATCATAACACCAAAGATCTTTTATCATTTCAGTTTATAAACAGTATGTATGCTGATTTGTTTTCTCATTAAAATTTCTGTTACATGGGTGAAATTATAAGATATTTTTGAGAAATTATTCCTGAAATAGAATAGCACCAAGGCATGATAAAAAAAATCAATCATTTTCTTAATAACTTAACACCTAAAGCATACTGTTAACTGAAACTAAATACTAGAAATGGATAAAATATAATAAATTATTAATCTCTTCAGGAATACTAAGATGCAAGAATAGTCATCACTTTAGAAAAGGGGCAAAATGAGAATCATTGGTTATGAGATTCAGCTCTGAATACATTTTCTATAATATAATATCAGTTAAACAAAAGCCAGCAAAGCACTAACTAAAAGAAGAATGCTTCATATACTCATTTTCATTTGTTTTATTTATTAAATCTCCCCTTGAGATGATATATAAAATTTTTAATAATAAAATAATGTTTTATATTATTTATGTCATAGTTTTTTTCTCATGGAACTATCATCAACTATGTTTTTATTATTTATTATGAATATACATTCTTCAAAATAAATGATGCATAGATATTAGATATTGGACATACTACCAAAAGTCATTCCCATATTTTTATTAGATCCAACAGTAGAAAATAAAGCATAAAATGCATCATAAGATTTTTTATTTCCTTAAATTAACTATGTATGCTTTTATTTTTAATCACAAATGATTGTTACCTTATCTGTTTATGTAATAATATTTTTTTCGATTTGGTATGCTTTTCTTTTTTTTTTTACTTGTACCTTTCTTTTTTAAAATTTTTTTTTAGTTTTTATTCTAATTTATTATATATGACAGATTCAAACTAAAAAGCTTCTTCTCAGCAAAGGAAACAATCAGTGAGGCTAATCGAGAGCCTACATCTTGGGAGCAAATTTTTACCACTCACATATCAGATAGAGCACTAACCTCTAGGGTATATAAAGAACTCAAAAAGCTAAACACCAAAAAAGCAAATAGCCCAATCAATAAATGGTCCAAGGAACTGAACAGGCACCTCTCAGAAGATATATATAATCAATCAACAAATATATAAAAAAATGTTCAACATCTCTAGCAACTGGAGAAATGCAAATCAAAACTACTCTTAAGATTTCATCTTACTCCATTCAGAATGGCAGTTATTAAGAACGCAAACAACAATAAGTGTTGGCGAGGATGTGGGGAAAAGGCACATTCATACATTGCTGGTGGGACTGCAAATTGGTGCAGCCAATATTGAAAACAGTATGGAGATTCCGTGGAAACCTGGGAATGGGACCACTATTTGACCCAGCCATCCCACTTCTTGGTCTATACCCAAAGGACTTAAAAACAGCATACTACAGGGACACAGCCACATTGATGTTTATAGCAGCACAATTCACAATAGCTTAACTGTGGAACCAACCTAGATGAATGGATAAAGAAAATGTGGTATATATACACAATGGACTATTACTCGGCAATAAAAGAGAATAAAATCATGGTATTTGCAGGTAAATGGATGGAGTTAGAGAAGATAATGCTAAGTGAAGGTAGCCAATCCCCCAAAACCAAATGCTGAAAGTTTCTCTGATTTAAGGATGCTGATTCATAATGGGATTGGGAAGGGGAGCAGGGAGGATTAGACGAATTCTAGATAGGGCAAAGGGGTGTGAGGGGAAGAGAAGGGACACAGGAGTAAAAATGATGGTGGAATGAGATGCATATCATTACCCTAAGTACATGCATGAAGACATGAATGGTGTGAATATACTTTGTATACAAGAAGAGATATGAAAAATTGTGTTCTATATGTTTAATATGAATTTTAATGCATTCTGCCATTATATATAACAAATTATATCATAAATTTGACTCTAGACATCTCTGTAGAGAATAAAACATAACAGGCTATTATAAATAGTTTTGTGTGGAATATATCAACCTGATGTGGGCATATGTATATACGCACATATGTACCTCACACAAAATTTTATATATATATACACACACATATATATATATAAACTATTATAAAAATACATATATAGAGATGATTACTTGAGAAATACAGAAATAATATATGAAATTTAAAATGTATGAAAACCTTTCAATGACAGAATAGGCATTTTCTGTGAAAAATAACCTTCCTAGCTTCATTGTCTTCCCCACAAACAAGATAACAACAATGAACAGGCATGACTACATCTGAAATTCAATACTGAATAGGCATCATTACTTCACTCATTGACTTAGCAAATCTCTTATGAGTTCTCTGTACATAGCAGGTACTGGTATACCACAGTAACACCTCAGTTGAAGTAAAATAGAAAAGCTACCAGCTTTCATAGACATTCTGCTGGGACAGACAGACAGTAAGCAGGATGAAGAATTAAAAGATACGGCATGCTTTGTATTTTAGATATGTATTAGGGAGAAACACATAATGTAGGGAAGGGGAGGAGAGGGAGTTTAGGGAATGATTGAACTTTTAGATTGAGCCTCACTGAGAAGGGAACTTTGAATAAATGCCTGAAGAAAATGAAAAAGCTAATGGTAAAAGTGTCTGAGAGAAGGACATTCCAGGCAAATGTAGCAAGAAAGCCAGAGTGGTTCCATTAGAGTGAATAAGATTGAAGGCAGCAAGAAATGGAATGAGAGAGAAACTAGAGCCCCATGGTGGATCCTGTCATATATTGCAATTTGTTTGGCTTTTACTTTAAATGAGAATTGCACCGGAGGATTTTGAGCAAAGGAGTCATATAACATTACTTTGGTTATGAAAAGATAACTTGTTACTGGTAGAAAAAGATCAGAGGAATTACATACAATGGCCAAAAGTGGTAGCAGTATAGATGGAAAGAAAATTCTGGATATATTCCAGATAAATTGATATATTTAATTGTATATTTAATTTTACATGTCCTTGAGTTAAATTCAGCATATATTTTGAGGAAGGAGACAAGAGGAATTAATGGTAGAACTTTGTGTGAAGTATATGAGAAATGCAGAAGTTAAGCATGGCTTCAAAAGTTCTGTCATGAGTTCCTGAATTGCCATTACTTAAGCTGAAGGAATAGATATGGACACATTAAATGTGAGATGTCTATTAAACTTCCAAGTGTAAGTCATATTGTGAGCTTTATATGTGTGGAGCTCACAGGTGACATCTGAGTTAGAAATATCGATCTGTGATTTATCATCATATATTTTTAAAGCCTTTGGCTGCATGTGATTACCTAGAAAATTAGAGTAGGTAGAAAGTGGGAGGAAGATTTCCAAGGTATAAGCTGAGATTTACTTAAAGTAAGTTCTGATTTCAGTCTCTATGATTTCTTAACCACTGTGCTGAATGAAGAATTTCATGGACCCAAAAAATGGTTTGGAGAAACTTAACATTAATAAACCAAGAGAATCAATTACCTCTTTGATAAAGATATATGAGCATATTTTGAAAAAAGAAATCTAAAACTAAGCTGTTTTTAAATGAGTCTAAGAAAATCATTAATCACAGAATAAAATCTGAGTAGCTCTTCATCTCCTTTCTATTTGTTATTATTAGAAGCTATATGATATCTTTAAACATTGCACATGGTACTGTCAACCATATATACTATCTCTATGCCATAAATCTTCTTTCCTCCTTAATGCAGTTAAATTGAAGTTTTGTGCTTTGAATCTTAGAACTTTATTGAACTGAGTGTGCAAAGGAATCTGTTGTTGGGTTTTGAATATGAATGAATATTATACATGGCCTTATTTATAGTTCTAAAGCCCTATTGCCCCAATGATAATCTGGGAATCAGTCTCACTGTCAGGTAAACTTGGTCATATCTATCTTGCTTTTCTAATTTAACCTTTGGGGATAATAACTCCTGTGCAATTTCTTCCACATAGCTTGTTTTGAGTTTCAAACTTAATAGTGAATTTGAAAATGGTAAAATAGATATATAATTTCTATGGATTATTATCAAGGTAAATAAAATAATATAAGTGCATTCAATATTTTAGGTCCATAAGTATTATTCAGTAAATCTTACTACATTGAGGATTTGGGGCTTTTATTTATTTATTTTGTATTTTGTATTTTTTGCAGTGGTAGGGATTGAACCCAGGGCCTCGTGCATTTAAGCACTGTACCACTGAGCCACATCCCTAGCCTAAGATTTTTAATGCATGACTGTAGAGATGTTGTCTCTCATTTATGCACAGGAAAAAAGATTCAAAAGGAAACATCTCATTTGTCATAGTCCTTACATTTTCCTCTGAGTTTAGGTACTGTAGTTTTCTAAGGGGAAATATTTGATCAGAACTATGCTACTTATTTATTAAGAACAATCACAAATGTACATTTCAGAATAAATACTTATTCAATTTTATAATAATACTTGATATACAACTGATTTTTAATGCCTAGCACAAAATAAATACTTAAAGAATATTTGAGGAATGAGCGGGTAAGAGAATGAAAGAGAAAATTAATTTGTTCATTAACTTGATTGTATATAGGTGTTGAGATTCATATGAAACTAAACTTGTTTACATTTTATTTTAGATAATTAATTCATAAGTGCATGAGTTTTTTTAAACTCCTAGACTTTTGAAAATTAAAATACAATGTTTTATTTATAGCCTATTTTATGTCAATATAATTATCAAAAATGGTTGAAATGTATCTCATAAAATATAAGCCATATCTTTGTATTTTTAGAGAATGAGAATAGGGAGAAAAATAAAAAGGCCATCAACTGAAGGGTGAGTTCTATTGATAAAATATAAAATACCTAACAATAGTTTTATATATGAATTCAAAAACTGGAAAAGGAAATGGGAATAGACTTATGAAAAATAATTCCTGCTATGTTGAATATGATTATGAAGGAATTTCAACAGACTAATAAAGCTCAGCACAAAAATAAACAAGAGCCAGAGAGCAGGGTAGAAAATATATTAACTCACAATGTGTATAAGTTGGTATAAATTTCTTTCTAAATATGTTTAACATACAATTTGCTGTGTTGAAGCACTAATCAGAAGCTCTGGCGATTTTGTTGGTGTAGGTCAACTATGCTGTCAAGGCTTCAAGGCTAGTTTTTATAAAAGCATGAAAATATTCTGAAAATGTTTGCAAATTACTCCTCCAGGGCACACAAAAGTACTTCCAGTGTGTTTCTAGGAGAAAGATACATTATTCAGCAAGGCTAAATAAGTGATGCAGTTCAAAGTAATACAATGAAAGTAGCTAAATGCACTGCAGTTGTCCAAAACAAAATTTCCCTCATAATATGTATGGTTCAGACTCTCCTGGGACAAGGGTTAGAAATCTTTTATATCTGTGGATAAAAGCAACATTTTAAAACATGTGCTGGCACTTACTCTTACTGAAAAATTAATTTTATGGTTAATTATTGTTTAATCCAGTCTATAGTGGTAGGAGAAAAACAGGCAATGGCTTTTTCAAAGATGGTTGATTTAATCAACTGCATGGAGTAGGGAAATGGCAAGGAAATATACAGAACAAAAGATAATCCATTGAATCTTTGTGAGAACTAGATTAGGACTTAGCTCTTAATTGCTAAAATCATCTCATTGTTAAGTCAGGGAAACAGGGCACTTATAAGTATGGTCATGGCACAGTTTGTTTTGGTGATGGTGGGCAAGGAAGAAGGTGAATATATTGGTTTTGGCTCCTTCTTGCTGTATGGATTTTGGGAAATCACTTAACCTAGCAAGGCTTTTGCTCCTCTGTATAATAATGGGAGAAGACTTCTTCTTTTGTTGTAATGACAGTTGATATCCTCTGACACATTGCAGTTATTATTTTTGTCTAAGTGAAGTCCTTGTCATTAGGTCAAAATTTGTTAGATGAATTTAGATTATATTACAAGTCCCACAAGAGCAAAGACCAAATCTATATTGTTTAATGGCACATCAGAGATCCTTATTTTGTACAGTAAGCAAATTAGAGAATGTACACCTACATTTCTAATCTAATTAGAATCTGAATTTCTAATTACACTCTTCCTAGCAGCCACTGTCTTCCCTTGGACAATTTATATTAAAGGGAGTAATCATTTTGTGATCTAGAAGTATGCCTCATCCATAGTTTCATCATGTACTTTTGTTGAATGACTACTAGAATTTTTCTTCATGGCAGAAATAGAAAATGAGTGGCAAAGCAACAAATTAAGAAGGACATTCCATTTTTGATCTGTCTGGTATGATCCAAATTAAGAAGGACATTTTGTTTTTGATCTGTTTGGTATGATCAGCCAATGAAATTTCTGTGGCTGAGTAACCATATGATACATTTCCTAATATTTAAAAAACTAATAACATTCCATTCTGTTTTTACTTTTTAATATGACCACAACAGGTTATGCAAACTCATTTCTAAATTCACAATTTGAAATAGGAATACAGAAAGGAAAAAAGATATAAAGCCATAGTATGTTAAGTCATTTTGAACTTATTTACAAAATACAGTAGGGCAGACAGATTGTGGACTTTGGAATTATTAAATCTGTATTGAAGTCCTAATTGTACTTAGTGGTCATTAATTTACTAAACAAGTTTTTTAACTTGAGTTTCACTTAAACATATCAATGAAATGGAAATAAAAATGCCAATAGTTTGTACATTAATATAGATAAATAAATAAATGTAATTACTTAATACTTTGCTTATATTCATGAAAAATGATAGCTATTGAAGAATTTGTACCAAGTTTGTCTTGGTTCTCTTCTAACATTTGCTCTACCATAGCTTCTAATAGGTTATTTGACAGCTTGTGATTAGAAAAACAGAACCTTTGCTTTTGGAGAAGAGCTTAATATTTAGTAGACAATATTTTCTTCTAGATGATCTTAGCTACCGCTGGCTTCTAAATGAATTTCCTGTATTTATCACAATGGATAAACGAAGGTTTGTGTCTCAGACGAATGGCAATCTCTACATTGCAAACGTTGAGGCATCTGACAAAGGCAATTATTCCTGCTTTGTATCCAGTCCTTCCATTACAAAGAGTGTGTTCAGCAAATTTATCCCACTCATTCCAATACCTGAACGTAAGTATTTTATTTAATGCACTGTTTTTGCAAGTTTGTCTGTTTATGACATACCTATACTAAAAAGAAGAACAACTCTCCAGTAGGGAGGCCAGCCTGCTTCTTAGGTAGGATAATACAAAAGACAGGCATCTAAGTGGGGTGCAAAGCTTAATTCTTTGAGTTGTGATTTACCTAATAGAGCTTCCCTAAGATGGTTGAGTTCAGGTTAGCTTTCTATAGCTTAGGACTGATTCATTCCTCCAGTGCCAACTTATTGGTTGCAATAGGAGTTGCTGGCATCTGTTTTGTAGCCATTCCTACTTCTTTGTAAGTCCATAAAGAGACCAAATGATTAGATCTAAACAAACAATAGCAAGTACAGATGGGGGTGAGGGGTTGAAGAGCAGTTTTATTATTTTGCTATTTTGAAGGAAATATTTACATGATGCCAATAAGTAAATAAATAGCCTTCCCTGCTCTAATTCACATAGGGTGCTATGGACAGGTTCTTAGTGAACTAACTCTCTTTTAAAATTCACTGCTATTTAAGATAATAAGATCATACTATATTTGCTTTTTTTACCTTGCTTTTTATCCCAGTCCTGCTGCTACATTAATATCAGTGATTTACAGCACCAGATGAAACACCAGCATAAGAATTGACAGACAGCTTTGGTTCCTGTCTCTTCCAGAATACAGTGTGACAATGGGGAAAATGCCATAATGCCACTGAGATGCCAGATTTCTCTCTGTAAAGAAAGAGTGACATAATTAGTATTCAGTACATGTTGTTGACTTTCTGGCTCATTTTTTCTTCTTAGTCTTAGATACTCTCACTTCTTACTTCAGAGAGATAAAGAAAGCATTGTGCAAAAATTCCCTGGATCATTCTTTCTACTCTCCCCAAGAAATATACTTGGCACTTCAACACTTCAGTTCATTTTCTTACTTCCTGTCTCTGTGGAAGAAATATTTCTCCTCCTGCTCAAACTTATTCCTCCTGTTGTTCTGGTTCACATCCCATTTGATTCAATTGATTCAATCACTTTTTTACTTTCTCTTATGATCTTCAAAATGTTATCTTCCTCATTCCCTCTGTATGTTCTTTGCATTCAAAGCAAACAACCTTGAATAATCACAACTTCTTGTTTCTCAATTGAAGGATACTTTTCAGCCCTCATTGTGTTGGATCTCTGACACTTCTTTTCTACCTCTTATGAATATTCCCTTCTAATTTCCTAGACTCTTCATCTACTACTTGTTGCTATGACAAATTTTGCCCAGTGTTTTTCACCAGAGATTCTTCCTTCTTATGTGTCTCCCCTGTCATTTCCTAGGTATTCTTAGCTACTTACACATTTTTAATTGCTGCCTTATGAAGATCTCTTTAAATTTATGTCCTGAACTTGTCCCACAAAAAGTTTTCAAGGAGGTTAAGTCCAAAGTGTTCAGAACATACCATTTTATTTTTCCTAATGCCAGGAAGCATTTCAACTCATCAATTCCTCTCTTTCCTTGATATTCAGAACATCTAGTCCTTGGATCTTAATTAGTGTAAGCAATGGAGAGTTTTGAGAAAAATGTGAAATGCAGAGAGCCTGAATTAATAGGCCTGGGATATGACCTAGAAATTTCTAAGTTCACTGAACATTCTGGGTGATTCTGATACATTGGTCTTTGATCTATACCTTAAGAAACATTGATCCAAGGATAGTCCTCTTGATTCCACTGTTCAAATACAATTTTTGTCTGGTCTTTCTTTTCTGTTCTCATTTTTATGTACCCCAGGTCTAGCCCTCACCTATTTTCCCAGAATTAATTAACCAACCTTCTTTAGATCTCTGTCTATGCCTTCTATATTTATCCTTTCCATGTTCCATCTTTTAAAACAGCCAAAAAGATCTTCTTTGTAAGCCAAAGGTAAGATCCATTCCTGCTCATGCTTGCATGGGTGGTGGAAATGGGATTCCCCTCAGTGGAGTGGGCTGGCTGAGAAATAAAAGCTAAAAAAAAAAAAAAATACGACAATGAAAAAACCACAGTACACAGAAAGTAGTTTCAAAAGCAGGGGCAGGATGGGCAAGCGGATCATGTGGATGGAGCTTCTAGAATCTGGCAAAATGGAGCCTGCACCTGCTTTATTTATATTGGGAAACATCAAAGGCTCTCCATAGAATGTTCTTCACCAAAAAAGGTTACAGGTGGGCTGTACAGTTCTCTACAGGTTACACCCATCTCCAGAGCAAATATGAGGTATCTTCCTAGTAGAGAGGAGACAAAGCTCACGTGCATTGGGCAATCTGTTGCTATGGGAGAGCTACAGATAGTTCGCAATGCCAAACCAAATCTCTCTGGCTGCCATATTAAGAGAAGATCCTCATGTAATTCATGGGTAGCTTCCTGAAATCCATATTACTTCTGTTATAAGTCTCATTGATAGTTAGTGAGAAATCTCAAAAGTCTTTTTTCAGGCCTTTTACATTGTGGGTTAAAGCTGGTCTTCATCTAAATATATTTTAACATCAGTTGAGTTTCCAGACCTTTGCACAGCCTTTATTTCCTGTTTGCCTTCATCTTTTTGGACACTTCTTTCATCCTTTCTCCATTTTTTTTTCTGGTCTTGCCTCTTTATTTTTCATTCTCTTCTCCCCATTCTTTCCCATTTCCTTTCTTCTTTTTCTATCTTTCTGATTCTTGTACACCATGGATCATAATGTTTTATACATATTTGATGCTCCTTAATGACTCCTTGAATTTTTGAAGTGAATTGAGTCAGATTGATTATATGAGGCTCAGAATGAGTCCATGTTAACTGAAAATGCTTGATGAACTTCATACTTTCATGTACTAAATAAAAATAAACAAGTCTATATAGTGTGACATGATCAGTGCCTGTATGGAGAAAAGCTTTCCATATTGAAGTAGTTCTAAACCTACCAAAGTCACAATGTTAAATAAAATCACTATTGTGTTTAATAATTCATTGATATTGTTTCTTTTAATATTAGGAACAACAAAACCATATCCTGCTGATATTGTAGTTCAGTTCAAGGACATATATGCATTGATGGGTCAAAATGTGACTTTAGAGTGTTTTGCACTTGGGAAGTAAGTATACTTTGCATTAACACATCTAGAAAAATATTAGTTTTTGAACCATTTCAAGAAATAAATAATGTAAATATTTAACTATAAACACAAATGTCTTTTAAGTGTTGAATTTTTAGCTCTTGTATCTTTTAATTTAAAGTCCTGTTCCTGATATCCGATGGCGGAAGGTTCTAGAACCAATGCCAAGCACTGCTGAGATCAGCACCTCAGGAGCTGTCCTCAAGATCTTCAATATTCAGCTGGAAGATGAAGGCATATATGAATGTGAGGCTGAGAATATTAGAGGAAAGGATAAACACCAAGCAAGAATTTACGTTCAAGGTGAATATTTTAATTTTCTATAAATTTAATTAATATTTTATTCAGAGACATTTTCATTGCTATATATTGATTAGTAGTTTTAAAAGTAGTCATATATATTACATTATACATAAATGTTAAATATTTATCTCATGTCTAGTTAAGTCACAACTGAGCTATAGAAGTTATAAATTTATACCTTTAGCATCATTGTTAATAGATTGATATAGTAGTGTTCATGGTAATTTTCACTTTCATTAACTTAATTTCAGTTAATGTAGCTCATTTACTCTTTTCAACATTCTCTTTTATTCAGTACTTTTTATTTATAGAAGAATCTATGTATTATGACTTAGTTTGATTCAGTGGTTTGCAAACTTTTCCATGTATCAACATCACCCAGAGAAGGAGGGCTTGTTAAAACACAGGTTTCTGGGCCCCATCCTCAGAATTTCTGACTCAGAAAGTCTACTTTAGGCTTGAGAATTTGTATTTGTAATAAGTTCCCAGAAGATGGCGATGCTGATAATCCTAGAATCACACTTTGACAAACATTGATGTAAGGAATGATTTTCCTTTGACAAAATTATTTTGGCAAAAGTTTTCCAATCTCACACATTAAAATAAACTCATATTGTTTTCAGGCAACACTTGAAAATTTCAGGATGAAATCATTTTTGTAATGTTCCATTATATAGAATAAGCATCTAAGGCTTCAACAAGATCCTTCATTTTCAACTTTGACTAGTGCTCCACTTCTTCTCGTCTCCCCCAAAATATAACAAAAATCTTGACAGAATTATTTAAACTCTAAAGATGTTGTCTTCATCTCCAATTTTCACTTCTCTTCAGTGCACTCCAATTTGATTTTCAACTACAACTTTCTGCTAAAACTTTTCTTTTTATAATCATTGATCACATCCATGTTGTTAAAGCTGATAATCAATTTTCCTTTGTCCCTTATTAGATCTGACAGTATCAGGGACCACACTGGCACCCTCCCTTCTCCATGATTCACTTTCTGTACTTGGCATCTGGAATACACACTTATCAACTTCCTCATGTACTCCTCTCATTCTCCTTTGCCGTGTACTAACTCTGTGCCTTTCTAACATTGGTGTGATCATGGTTTAGTCTTTGCACCTCTTCTCTAGGTTCCTTATTCCTTTTTATGATCTTCTCCATGCTCTATACCCTGAGAGCACTAACCCTGACATTTCTTCTGAACCACAGATTTGCATACCAAATGGCCTACTAACATGAACTTGCACATATCAAATGTACATGGAGTGGCATTGTAAGTGGGGAGAAATTCCGGTTAGATCTCTTAAATTTTTATATAAAGCTACAATTTTTTACCAGTTTTCTAATGTGTGTAGATATTTTTTTATTCAATACATTAAGGAAATTGCACTCCAGGTTATCAGAGAAGTACAAGTTTGAATATTAGAATATTTTGAATATTCTAATATCTAATGCCTTAAAAGGACCAAAGTGATACAGCATGTATTTAAGGGAACTATTATTTCTCCTTTTCTAATGAGACAGATTAGGTTTTTTCTTTAAGTATAATCAAACCACCAGAAGACTAAATAATTAAACTATGTACAAAATGTATCAAGTTGATTCACTTATTTATATTCTTAATTGTATTATGTAACATGACACTCATGTGTTACCTGTGTGAGGACAATGCAGGAAAGAGGCTGGCATTCCTACTTCAAGTGTTGCTAAGATTGTGTACAAAATAAAACCTGCATCAATAAACATGAACATACCTACTAACATTCAACTTTTAAAAAAATTATCTCTCTATATATGTTAGACAAATAAAATAGTTAATTAAAATGCATTAAATTATATTATATATACTATAAAAATTTATATAGATGTATACATTTATGTAATGTTGATAGGGTTTGTTGAGATCATTAAATTCTGTTTTTTAAATTAATATAAATGTTAAATGCTTCTTATGAGATGTGTATATTACTTTTGTCAAAAATGAATGAGTTTTAATTTTGCCACACACCACTCAGGATTTTCTCCCCATACTTTTTAAAAGTTTACATCAGTTCATTTACATGCATCTAGGTGGATGATTTAGATAACTGACATATTCAATAAGACTATCAGATTGCTCATGTGCTTGCTCTCTAGAGTTATTTATTTTTCCTTCTTCTAGGAAATTTCTAGAATTTTTGCACTGTAAAACTGTTAAATAAATCAGATCAAATAAAGAGTCTGAGATACATTTCACTGAGTCATGGGTTTTGCCAGTCATAGCGACTGTGTTTAGTTTCTAATATGGAAAGCACATTTCAGTGACCAGGTCACTGGGTATCACAGTGGTCAACAGATGAAAGTACAATAGGGTATCCCAGTGGTCAACAGATGAAAGCTCCAAAAGTAAGATAATGTATACTTGAGCTACTTAAAAAGAAAATCAAATCTTGAATCAGAAAAATATGATGTCAAAATGAATTAAGACATAATTAATTGATACATAATTCTTTAAAATCTCAATTTTCCCTTTAACAGATTTGAAAGATTTAGATTGAAGGAAAAAAATAAATCTTATGTGAATTAGCTTTCCAACAAACATGCTTTACAAATAGAAAAAATAATTGCTAACTAAATTGCAGTTACCTCATGCTGTGATGATGTAGGATTTGCATAGAATGCAGACCTGTGCAAATACAGTTTTAATAGCTCTAACACTGATTTTGGACACATGCCATATCTAATGTATTTTCCATAAGAATGTTAACAAAATGTAATATTTACACTCTTGTGATTGTGATGAATATTGAGACATTTAAAGTTTTCTTTGCTTTTTAGCATTTCCTGAGTGGGTAGAACATATCAATGACACAGAGGTGGACATCGGCAGTGATCTCTACTGGCCTTGTATAGCCACAGGGAAGCCCATCCCTACAATCCGGTGGCTGAAAAATGGATATGCGGTATGTAGGTTCCAGCGTTGTGCTGTCTCTGAGTCTACATTTAAGCAACATTTCAGGGTAGTCCTGGGATAAACTTAGCAGAAGAGTCAGGAGAGTCAAAAGAGTAGGGGTAATGGGCCCTGAAATACAAAAGCTTCATTAAAAAAAAAGAAAGAAAGAAAGAAACTGAATGTTACGTATCTTCTTTCAGTTTAAACAACTTTCTGTAATCTTATCTTTACCTTCTCTCTTTCTCTCTCTCTCCTTATTTTTCCTTTGTCCCACTTTTTTCCCTTCTTCCTACTCATCCATCTCCACTACCTGATATTGTCCCCTTTTTCTTGCCATTGTTTGCCTGAATCCCACAGAAACAGAGGTAAGAGAGACGCTCTTAAGTCCTACCTTTAGCCCTGGGGACAAGTAGCAGCAGTGGGATCCTTGTCTACTTTCCCACTGTATTCTCCCAGCTGGTCCAAGAGGGAAAAAGGTGGACTCTCGGCTCTGTAAGATGAGTAGAACAAGAGCCATTGGGCATGGTAAGTGGGTTTTTCCTCCCCAGGCCATGAAATTCCCACTCTTCACATCTTAGGTAATAGTGGGGGCAGATGAACATAACATAGCTGAATTAAAAGATAAGCTCAAGCCTAAATGAAAGCATTTCTATTGAAGTTTATGGAGACGGTGTGTTTTACTTTTATTCCTTTCAGTATCATAAAGGGGAACTGAGACTATATGATGTGACTTTTGAAAATGCTGGAATGTATCAGTGCATAGCTGAAAACACCTATGGAGCCATTTATGCAAATGCTGAGTTGAAAATCTTGGGTCAGTATCATCTCTAATTTCTCTTCAATGTTTATCATGAAAATGACATGTAAAGTATTCATAGATTACATTTAATCCACATGATTTTCTCTAATTACTTAACTCAATAATTTTGGAAATGTGGTTTAGAATGGAATGGTATTGTCTTTGTTTTCACTGAGGACTAAGTGAAGAAGAATAACTCTTTAAAGTTGTCTTATGTTGTTTGAAAATTCCCAGTGCATGTAAATTACTTCATAAATCGCATACTTTTTTAAACTGTAAGAAGCTGTACTCTCATCATTTTGAGAAATTATGGAGTGTAATGGGTTTTGAACATTTTTAAAATGGTAAAACAAAATTACCTGTGCCACTTTTGACAAGTCTTGTCTCATAAATCTGAGCAGCTAAATATTGGCCTAACAGTGAAGACTGACACTCCAGCACTGCCTATAATCTAGCCTCAGATGAGTCTTTACCACTTTGGAGCTTTACCAGTCCCTGAGTCTCGTGCTACAGTTGCTATTCCACACCTTCAGGCTCTTCTGGAAGTCCCTTCCCCACCCGGATTTCTACTTTCATAGTGTTATTTTAGTTTCTGTGAAAATAGAAATCCTTTAGCATAAAGTCTTTCAACTTGCCATTCACACTTAAAACTATCTCCGCACCACCCCTGTCTTCTCAGTACTCTTCATCCAGAGAAGGAGGTGTCTCTTCCATTCCTCTACCTCTATTTTCATTGTTTTTTACTTTTCCTGTTATATTGTACCAGTAACTATTCCTTCTCTTATATGTGTGCATGTATGTGTGTACACATGTTCTTTTAAGATATCTCTTCTAGTCATATTTTATTTTGGAACACTCATCTCTCTTGTCTTTGGTGACTTCCAGTTCTCAGAAGTCCAAGACCATTTCTTCTCCATCTCTTTCACTGTTCTCTTTCTATCCCCTCCTCTGTCTGGATACAAATCTTGCCCTCTCCCAGAGTTCAGTTCATCTGGTTCCATTCCATTTCCTTCCTGTATCTATTCACATAGTCTGTATAATTATTCCTGGATAACTATTATTATTATTATTGAAATTCTTACTCAATTTCTTCCTCTCCCATTAATTATCATATCATTTCCATCTCTATCCCAGATACTTATTCTCAGCTTCAGACTCAATATAAATACTTTCTAGAAGAGATGTTCATCCATATAACCCAATAGACAATTCAAAATCAGAGTGTCTAAAACTGACTTCATTATTTACAGCCACATCTTCTCTCCTCCAAGATTCTCTGTTCTGAAGGATGGTAGAGTCTTCCTGGTGTCTTTCCCACATCTGGTACATCCACCAAACTTCTCCAGTTCACACCAATAATCTCTCTCAGATCTTTCACATTTTCCTTGTTTTCATTACAACCACTTTAACAAAGTTCTTACTGTGTCACATCCTTTTCACATCATTTGAAGGAGTTTACACAAGGCTTGTTCATACATTAAGTAATGAATCCATGTAGTCAGGCTTCCTCTTCTAGAATTGGTTATTGAAAACATAAAGAAATGACTCAATGTGGCCAATTTTATTCTTGCTGCATCAAAAGGAAACTCTCAAAAACACGTGTAGAACTGCAGATTGAGTGAATCTAGAAGACAATAAGAGATAAGAAAATTTTAGGAAAGTGTTAAGGAATCTTCAAAAAAAGTTTAGGTGGCACTAATTTTAACTTTCACTGCCATTTATTATAATGCTGAAGATCATACTCCATTTCTTCCTCCCTAAAGTGTAAATTCCTTGGTAATATATTTACTCTAGTTACGTTGTGTTTGAATCAAGCAAGCATTGCAGTTCAAATGTCTTTGGTGCAAAGGGGTGTGAAATCATTTTGATGCTTAACAAAACAAATTAGGTGAGATTGATTCTTTCCAAAATGTAACCTTTCTGTTTTCTGCTGAAGTTATTATTTATCTTGAGATATTTAAAAAAGAAGTGTGAAAACTCACTAGATCAGACTGAATGATCTCTCTATATTCAAGCTTAAAGTCTTTAATCTTTTAATGACTATCAATACAGTAATTAAGCAAACTATTCACCCATTGAGTCTCACATAAATAGTTCCAGGACATCTTTATGTTAGTCTCAATTTATTCTTATATTTTATACCTTTAGGAACAGTGCTTCTATCTCTGTCTTGCTCTTTTTCTTCCTGAATTATCCACTTAATTCATTCATTCTTCCACCAAATATTTATTGTCTACATCAGATACCATTCTTCTAAGAGAAGGTGCATGTGATACAATAAAGAACAAAAGATAAGCTATGTGTCATACTTTCTATTTCTTAGTTAAGGAAAAATATTCCCTCATTCCTTCCTACTTCCAAAATGTGTAGAAATGTAGTCTAGATTCTATTTCTAGAAATCAAAATATCAGATAAAATGAGGTCATTTAATGGACTTCAATTCACTAAAAACTAACTTATAAATTTTCTTATTTTCTAGATGTACTTCAATTTAAAAAACATAATCTTATTAAAGTTTCTCTTATATTTTTTTCTGCAATATGTCACCCCCCCAAAATTAGTCTAAACAAAATACATCCAGATTAAAGGAACAATGAAATGGATTAAATCCTTGCATTAAAGGCATCGTCTCAGAAGCAGCAATACTTAGGAGCTTAGTAGAAGTACATAATCTCAGGTCCACCTAGACTTAATGTGGACATTATAACAAGATCCTCAGATGATTTTGATACACAGATAAAGTTAGTGAATCACTTGCCTAGATGAAGAGTCAAATTCTAACTAAAGGGCTGGGGTTTCAGCTCAGTGGTATAGTGCTTGCCTAGCATGAGTGAGGCACTGGGTTTGATCCTCAGCACCACATAAAAATGAATAAATAAAGTAAAGGTATTGTGTCCATCTACAACTAAAAAGAAAATTTAAAAAAATTTCAGCTAAAGATATACATAATCTAAGAAAGGCTCCAGAAAAGCTGGGGTACAAATGACTGGAGTGTGGATAAATGATGTCTCCCTGCAATCTGCCTAAAGACAAGGGGAGTGAGCACTGGACAAGATGTGGGGACTCAGAAGAGAGTGAAAGCATACCATCAATGGAGTGACCATTCATGAGACACTATATCCAGCTATCATTATTATTGCTGAATACTTTGAAGTGAGCATGAGCTACAGATGGCTCATGTGCTCCCTAATGAATGGGGTCCCTTTTCCCACAGCTCTTTGTATATAGGTCATTAAGACAGGAATTGCTCTGTTTATTTGGGCATCTTGCAGTATGCCTGCACACCGTGCTTGGCAAACATCTAATGAGGGAAGGGTGATATTGTTTCATGAAATCTGCATGCTTTGGAAATAGGAGGGCCTAGATTCAAATATGAATCCCATCAATATACTTCCTATGGCAGCTTTGTGAAATTACAGATTTCCAATAGATTTCAGTTCTCTTATGTATAACCTCTTCATAGTTCATTCAAGGCATGGTTGAGAGGATCTACTAGGACCATATGAGAATGTTTATAGGCTTACTTCTCTCCAGCCTTTCACTTCACTTCCCTGTTGGAAATGAATCAAAACAATTGAATTAGAGGTTACTTTGTGTTGAATTTATGCACAACATTTGATTGTCACTAAAGTTTATAACCCAGGTATATTATGTATTTATAATCAAGGCTTCAGAATTGTATATTTGAATTGGGTAAAGTTTATGCTATGTAGAAATTATTAAATAAAAGAAAAGTTTTAGGCCTGGATCATAATTTACTGAGATTAACCTTTCTTCTAATCAAAATGGAATAGAAGTGATGTAATACAGAAGAAATATTTGGATTCTTTAACAAGAAGAGAAAAAATAATTGTTTCTTTTTCTTTCAGCTTTGGCTCCAACTTTTGAAATGAATCCTATGAAGAAAAAGATCCTGGCTGCTAAGGGAGGAAGGGTTATAATTGAATGCAAACCTAAAGCAGCACCTAAACCAAAGTTCTCCTGGAGTAAAGGAACAGAGTGGCTTGTCAACAGTAGCAGGTCAGTTTGGAAACTAGAAGTATAATTCAAGTTGATTATTTGGGAAAGTTTATTCTGTAGAATGTTTTCATTTCACTAATACAATTGTTGTTTCTTCCAACTTTTCTCTTTACTATAGTAACGAGATGAACAGAATTGAATTTTCAGCATTACAAAATTTATAAGGCATTTAGGATTTCAAAGCTCAGAGGTGCAGGTTTCTGTTTATAAATTGCCCCAGACTACTCAGCTAATAAACAGTGGGAAATTAAATAGGATCTCTCTAACTCATTGTTTTTCCAAACAAGGGCATTTATTCACATTTTATATAATTTTGTACAATTAGCCTATTAAATATGTTGATAAGAATATAAAATGGTGATTTCAAAGTATAAGCATGTCTTCCCATCTTCTTATAATGAGCAGGATATTCTTATCATCTCCCCAGTAAGCAGACCACCTACCAATGTTTTGGTGGTTTTGGTTCAAGACAAAGAAAGCCGAGGGTGACCATTAACTTAAAACCATCACTGAAACGTTTCTGTAGGCTTCCTAGAAGAGGTTACATTTATACTGAGTTCTAATGAGAGAGAGAAAGCTAGGATGGGAAATAGGAAGAATGAGAAGTGGGGGTGGGGTGGGGCTATGTTCCAGAAAATGAAGGCAGCATAGCAAAGGCCCTGAGGCAGGAAAATAGGATGTGTAAGGAACTGTAGGAATGGCATAATTTGTCTTTAGGGAAAAAATGAAGAAGACTTTTAAGGGATAAGATATAGTGAGCTAGTTAACAAATGTAGAATTGTCTTTGCTAAGGGGATTGGGTTTCATGTAAGAATAATGAAAATCTGTCTAAAGCCTTAAAAAAAGGAGGAATGGGATACTATTTTGCCTTTTGAAAGAATATTCTGGCAAAAGTATAGAAAATAAATCTCCATAACAATCCAACAAAGTAATACGATGGATGTGCTAAGGCCTGAAAAACGTTAACTGATCTTATGACAACTCATCATTAATATCCAAACTGGAACTTGAACTGGTGTCATGTTGACATGGAAAGAGGATTTGCTGCTGCAGTTGTCTTGTTAGGATGATCCCAAATATGACTGTGTATAGGGGCAGGGGGCAGGGCAGGAACACCTGGGCCTTACCCGAACACATTAACTTTTGTTTTTTACTTTATTTTTATTTATAAAAACAGCCAGCCAGACCACAAGCCATAGTTTACAGACTTGATTTTTGCCACATTTCTTGGTGCATTATTGTTGTATATAATAGTGGGATTTGTTGTTACATATGAGTTCATGCCCTCAACATAACAAGATAGTTTGGTCAATACCCTTCCCCAGCACTTCTCCCCTCCTCCCACACCCTGGTCCCTTTCTTCTAGTCTACTGATCTCCTTTTGCTTTTAATGAGATCCCACCTCACCTTTATTTTCCTTTTTCCTCTCCACCTTCCATATCTGAGTAAAAACAAAGGAACTTTGAACTTTTCTGAATTGGGATTATTTCGCTTAGTTCCATCCATTTTCCTATAAATGACATAATTTCATTTTTCTTCATGACTGAATAAAACTCCATTGTGTATGTATACCACATTTTCTTTATCCCTTCGTCTGTTGACAAACACCTAGGCTGCTTCCATACTTTGGTTACTGTGAATTGGGAAAGCATTAATGTTAATCTGTTTGACCTGAGTCTTTAGAACTTTAACAAAATGACATTAGAAGAATTAATGCTAAAGGAAGAGTCACTGTGCTCAATTTGCCCTCTTGTTGGGTACTCACTCCAATAGCACCTATAATATACATTCCCCACTGGCCCACCATCAACTCTCCTCCCTTACTGATAGATTCTTGCTCCAGTTCTATGAAGACCAGTGTCATGAGTTTCTCCAACCAAGGATTTCCCAGAACCATGTTTCATGAACTTGTTTTTCCTAAACAAAAACCAAGAAAAATAGAGAATGATCTAGCTCCTAAAATCTTATAATTTTGGTTGTGCTATAATAATTTCAAAGACTTAGAAATCAAATTTCATTACTTCCTTAATGGACCTAGAGTTAAATTTTTGCTCACTACTTTAATTCATTAATATTTCAGCATTAGTACCATTTTTAAAAATATGTAGTATTCACTAACACCTATGTTGAATGTAGTAAAATTATATGTATAAATAAAACTAAAAAAAATTTGTATTTATAAAAAATAAGCATAAACATATTGAAAAATAACATCTAAGGATTAAACAGATTATAAACATATGTTATTCTGATAAGTATAATTATAAAAATTAATTTCATATAATGAAGTAATTTCTGTGCCCGGTTAGTAGCCTATAGGATGGTTAATACAATATTTGTATTCAGTAAGGGACAGTCATAAATTTTGACAAATTTTATTAAGTTCTTACTTGTATGATTTTCTTTGGGGTTCTAATGACATACAGAATTTCTTTTTAATTTACAACTAATTTAGTTATTCATTTGTATTCGATAGACTATTTTCAGCTCTAAAATTGTCTTTATCTGAGTCACTTAAGTGGGAGGAACCCCACAATTATTTTCTGTTGCAGAATTGGTGTGCTTTACCAATAAATAACCTCCAAATAGAGGTCATCCTGGATTAATTTTTGACAAAAATAGGTGACTAGTTTGTTAAAGACTTGTTTTTCCTAAACAAAAACCAAGAGAAATAGCTTATGTTGACTGATTCATAGCATATTATATATAAATAAGGAGAAGAACCTGAGAATTTAATCCCAGTTGATTTAAGAATGAGGAACTTTTTTTTTGCCAAAAAATCAAATTTTCTAAATATTCTTACAAGTAATTTCAATGCCAAGGGAGAAGTTGGAAGTGTATCTAACCATGCTTCACTTAACATGGGGATTTCATTGTTATGTGAACATTGTTGTGTGCTTACACAAGCTGAGATGGTGTAGCCTATTGCCCCTACAGCCATGACGAATAAAACAACGTAAGATGAAATAAAGCACCAGAGAAAATGGTACAATGAAGGGCTGAATGAGCATAATATGCCATATCATTTTATAGTAAACTATGCTTTTTAATACATAGGAGTAGACTCTAAAATAATGATAAAATATAGTACAATAAATACACCAATTAGTAGCACATCACTTATTATGGTTACTATTAATTACCGTGCATAACTGTATGTGCTACTCAGAACTCAGAGTGCAGTAGGTTTATTTACACCAGCATCACTACAGACCTGTGAGCAGTACATTGCCCTTGAAATTGCATTGTCATCACGAGGTGATAGGAATTTTTCAAGCTTACTGGACCACTGTTTCATATGCCATTATTGACTGAAACATCATCATGTGGTATTTGACTTTATACCCCTTAAAAAGGATTAAAAAAAAAAACAATTGTGAGCTAATATATGTAAGTAAACTAAAAGTATTTGACTTTATACCCCTTAAAAAGGATTTAAAAAAACAATTGTGAGCTAATATATGTAAGTAAACTAAAAATATTAGTTTAAATCTTAGAAGGACTTGTAGTTTTTCCACTGTAACTTGGCCAAAATATTTGTTGCTTTGCTTGAAAAAAAAAATTAAATGGGAAGAGTTAGAAGTTTGACAAGGACTTATTGTGGAGCTTAGAGGGAAAATGTTTCATACATTAATCTTGGTAATGTGGTAGTACGCATTGTCCAAAAGTAGGAGCTGGGGCAGGACTAGCTGTGTAAGGGATTTATTACTTACAATACCTGGGAGGGAAAAGGAAGTTGGGTGGAAGATGGGGAGCTATCTGACTGAGGTGCAGTTCTGATACCAGGAGAGAGGGAAGGAAGTGGAAAGGCTGGGCTGAAGGGACTTTTACAACATAGATTTCAGGGGTGCTTCAGCCAAATGCCCCTCAGAGGAGTTGAATGGAACAGGCCTCCTGTACAGGTCCTCCCATGCTCAGTCACTGGCTAACAGCAGCCTATGGGATGGGTGGCCTTGGCTGACCAGTGATGGAGTTCTGAGGGCAGTGTCTGGGCAACAGATTAGTTATCTTCTCTCACAGTTGGAGAAAGGCACATTGTTAAAGTTTCCATGGTATCAAAGAACAACTTTTATTCTTATATTATTCTGATATTGCATTTCTTTTTCAAGAGCAAAGAATATTCTGAAATGAGCTTTGACTGGATAGTTGAAGTAAGGAAAGGAAATCCTGGAATACATTGTCAGTCACCACTGAGCCCCAGCCCCAGCCCTTATATGGATACTTTTATTAGTGAAGTAAATAGGTATTATTTTTCTTTCATCAGATTTTGCCCTAAAATGGGAAATAGTTTTAAATGTTTTATACATCATGACTTAAATTTTGAAAACAATGCATTTAAATAAAATAAAAGTCTAATGACAGGCAATCTAATATTAAATCCAAGTATGAAGGGCTAAAAATAAAACTGAGCAATTTTTTAATATTTAGCCCCTAGAATAGAGGAAGCGCATCTGAGAAATCGGTATAGTATGAAAGATTTAGTTTCCGTTCCAAGAAGAATTTCCTGTTAATTATGTTATAGAAGGGAGATTTTAAAGTATCTTTTTAAAAGTTTCTAAAAATAAACTATGTTTATGTTTCTCTGTAGCAGTGGGAATAACTCTCTGTTCTAACTTTGAAGTATGAATTGAAGTACTGAGGTCTCCTTTCTGGAAGACCTGACCTCAATTATTCTAGGCCTGTAACTTTCTTGAGCCTGTCCGATCATGGTTTAAATCTCAGTTGTAGTGGGGTGTGGGAAACCACTTGTTTCATCAAACCCCAAGTAGTTCATATATTTATTACAAAAGGCTGGGTAGGGGTATATTTCAGGATGGAGTTCTTGCCCAGTATGCACCCAGCCCCTGGGTTCCATTCCTAACACCACAATAAATAAACAAATGTATAGATAAATATATAAATAGAGCCTTTTTCGAATGTCATTAAATACCTGCTTAGTGATAGTATCTCATTACTTAGTGCCTATAACATAGAGGTTTTTTTTTTTCTTTTCTTTTTAATGAATGAATACATAGCTGAAAGCACTGTGGAAAAAAAATGTCAACATATGGTATACTGATCCTTTGATCCAGTCTTGAATCACCCATTTATCTGGGTGATTCACTATCACATAGTAAATAAATAATAAATAAAATATTCATTACCAAATGAATTTTATATATATATATATATCTTTATTTTAATGTGGTGCTGAGAATCAAACCCAGTGTCTCACCACTCAGTGCTCTACCACTGAGCTACAGCCCCAGCCCTACCAAAGGAATTTTATGATATGTGTTTTATGTGTTGGGAACATGACCAATAAATAAAATAGATACAAATTGGTAATATTAGGATGTTACAATCTAATAAAAGGATTTCTTAAGCTAACGATTTTAAAATAAAATATCTAATAGGAAAAAATATCTGGGAAAAGGAATAGGCTACGGAATTCCAAGACAGCAAAAGTGTTTGTGTGTGTGTGTGCGTGAGTATGTGTGTGTGTGTGTGTGTGTGTTGCACATACATACACTCACCACAATTACTACAATCATCCAAAACTTTATTGAAGGTGCCACTAACCAAAAACCTTGAAGATTCCAGGGGTGATTCCTGAGATTATCTGGAACATGAGGAGGCAAAGGACTTTGGTTTTAGCTTTACCTAAGATAGAAAGTCCATGGACAATTTTCAGCTGCAGAGTGACATCACTGAATGGTAGAGTGACATAAAATGACTTAGGTCACTTGTTTCCTCCTCTCTGATATGTGGGAAAGAGACAATGGAAAGGCAAGAGTACCAACAGGAGGTCAGTAAGAGGGCCCAGGGATATTTCAAGAATAGTATAAGTGAAGAAGGCTAGGATGTTTCAACTTGAAAATACCCTATTGTCAAGACTTGTGCAGAATGTAACAGTAAAAAAAAATAGTGTTGGTAATGTAAGGAGTACATTAATATTTTATTAAATTAACTGTGTAAATCATGTATTTTTAATTTTAATAGAATACTCATTTGGGAAGATGGTAGCTTGGAAATCAATAACATTACAAGAAATGATGGAGGTGTCTATACATGCTTTGCAGAAAATAATAGAGGGAAAGCTAATAGCACCGGGACTCTTGTCATCACAGGTAAGAAATAATTTAATATTTGATTGATATTTTTTAAAGCTGATGGTGCTTAATTTCTACTGTATTAAAAGTTACATAATTCAGGGTTAAGGTTCTAAAATAGTCCATGTATTAAGTTTCAATTTCAAAAGCCTTCTTTGGCGATCCTCTTTGATAAAATTGTTCCTGGAATTTGGATGTGAAAACATTTTATTACTTTGCATAGAGAAATCAAAATATATTGATTATTATCCATTTGGTATACTAGATAAAATGGTATCTTATATTTTCTTAAATTGTGTTTTACTCTTTTTTTTAAACTTGTAGATCCCACACGAATCATATTGGCCCCAATTAATGCTGATATCACTGTCGGAGAAAATGCCACCATGCAGTGTGCTGCGTCCTTTGACCCTGCCTTGGACCTCACGTTTGTCTGGTCCTTCAATGGCTATGTGATTGACTTTAACAAAGAGAATATCCATTACCAGAGGAATTTTATGGTATGTGTTTTAACTTTCATTTTATTAATATCCCAATGATTCTTGTATTTCTGCATTAAACTTCTATGACTATAATAATATTTTATATGATTTTTCTTGAGAACACAAAACAGGCCAAAAAAAGCTTCTCATAGTTCTTGGGTTAATTGTAGTACTTTGAATCTTCTAAAAGGGCTATCCCTAAGGATTTTGTTAGAGATATTAATTATTAAATATTGATTGATATTTAGGTACATTTTCCCTCTTAATTTTAATGAAATGCTTATAGTGATATTATTAGACCTCAGTATATATATATTTATTATGGGTCCTACTGCTTTGACTTCTACTCGAAATGAGATAATAGCATAGAACCTTCACACATACATACCTATTACAGATTTGAAAAAATAGCCCATGTGATTTGAAAAGGAGGATTAAGTGGCTACATTTTAAAAACCAGGAAGTTATGGAAGAGCAACAACTTGCAAAGGAACATCATTGGTCTGTTGATAGGCTTCCTGGGTTGCTGTGTATCTAAAAGGGAACTTGGTCACTTGCTTCTGTCAGACTCTTCTCTGAAAAGGAGGCCCTTTAGAAACCTGAAGATCTATTTGGAACATATGCTTAATTAATAAAACTGTAATTTAGAATCAGCTACTAATGCAGATACAAACTCATAAGGTGTTTAAAATTTTTAAAAATTATATTAAATCTGGATAGATGTGTACACATTATACCATTATGCTTACAAATCATCCTGCTTTTTTTTTCTTTTCACTCTTCTAGAATTCCCACTTTAAAATACAAAGAGTCTTTTAGTTAAGTTTAGTGAGATTTGCTTTAATTAGAAAGGAACATTTATTTTTACATCATTGGATAGATGCCTATGAACAATTATTGATGCAGTATCAAAGCATATGCATCTGTGTGTTCAGTGTAAATCCAGTTCTTTAATTTACCTGATCTAGCTATAATTGTAAATCAACAGTAAACATACCAATTTGGTTTCTGAACCAAAACTACACTTTAAAAAAATAACACAATTGTCAAAGAACTATGACTTTTATTTTGATATCATACCATGTGATACTTTTGTCCTAATATATTTGAAAATTTTTAGATGTACTTAATATAAACATTCTCAACATTTGTGAAATTGTTATCAAGGTCTCTAACAATTTAATAATTCTTCAAATTGTGGGTTTTTTTGCAGGCACAGTGGCACATGCCTGTTTTAGTGACTGGGAAATGTGGGGCAGGAGGATCACAAGTTCAAGGTCAATATCAGCATCTTAGCAAGGCCCTGTCTCAAAATTTAAAAAATAAAAAGGGGTGGGGATGTGACTCACTCATAAAGCAACCCTGTGTTCGATCCCCAGCACTAAAGAAATAAACAAAAAATAGTGAGTTTTATTTTCCAAGAAAGATAAATGCTACTCATTATTTTACTTACCTTAAGGAATAGAGAAAACTAGAGATCTTGCTTTTAAACAAGTAGACTTTTGAATTTGCTTACTTCTTTTGTGTTATAAATTTTAAAGTAATCGCTTAGTAGCTTCAGTGAAGGCTATTTAAATAGACTTGGGGACTTAAGTTGCCCTAATTAAGCTGAAATTTCTTATTTAGAACCTATGTTCTTTTAAAATATAGTTACATTGCTGCTTGTTGATATAAATAGTCATGAAGTGCTAGAGAGAAGAGGATAGGGTAGGACAGGTGAGGAGAGGAGAGGAAGAAGAAAAAAAAGGAGGAAGGAAAGAATGAAGGAGGAGTGGGAAAAAAGAGTGCAGTGCACTAAAAAGAGAAAAAAATAAGAAAATAATAGAATACAAACTTAAAATGAATAATAAGTGGGAAACAGACCCTAAGAATATGGAGGTTTGTTAGTTGTCCTTTACTGCAGTTGCTTCTTCTGCTGACCATGGCCACAGAGTTCACTTAGGCTTCTCGGTGAGTCCAGGGCATAGTTCCATGGCAGGACCCTTCTCAGAGGCCCCATCTCAGTATTCATCCGCTCAGCTTTGAGTTCTTTATCAGATAATGATGCACCCGGAACAGAACACTAGAGAAGGGGCGAAATAGGCAATGTGATTGAATAAGAATGTCCAAGGAACAGTTTTATCACTTTATAGATGTACAGGTGGATTCAATTTTCTAAATTAAGAAAAAAAATCTCAGATAAGAACATACATTGTTAAACTTAATTCTGTCTTTTGAACCTACAAAAGATAAGTTTTCTTTGGTCCTTTCCTTCTTTTTTAAAGCCAACATCAAAGTCAGACTTCACAGCTCAATGAAATTTAAGTAAAAGCATCAGAAATGTTTGACTTACCTTTTGAAAGAGGGTCTTAATGCCTAGTGATTGTTTCTGAGCTTATTAATACTCTGGAGCTGCTCTTCCCGCCTAAAGCTTAGAGGGCAAAACTTAACAGGAAAACAGGAGTTAGGGACAGCAAGAATAAAGAAAGAAACGTGGTTGATGCCACTTGTCTATCGTTTAAAATTGCCATAGACAAAATGCCATGAGTTTCTTAAATAATAATTTGTTTTTCAGTTAATTCTGGCAAGATTTTATTACTTAAATAGCATTTTTTGTTTAAAAATATATGCTGAGCCCCTACCACAAGCAGGCATAGTAAAGGCCCTAGCATGAATAAAACACTGGATTAAACAAAGATACAAATTCAAAATAAATTAAAGATACTCTGAGTTTAAAATTTGAATGGAAATGTTTGGAAACTTTCAATATTATCAAAACTGATGCCATTATCTTTGTTTTAATCATTCTAATTGTTGACAATTAATATTGGAAATTATAACTAACAAAGAAAATGAAGAGATCCAATTTTTAATTTTTTTCATGAGCTTGTTTTCAGTTTCCAATTTGAAAAATAAGCTATTCAAAAACTAAATATCCTGATTTTAGCTTGCTATTCTTAATTTTGACCACTAAACGGCAGTCTTGTATAAGGATTCAAATTTTATAGCCTGGACTAATTTGTAACTTGAAACATTAGTTTATGAAATTAAATTAGTGCATTTTCCTATATTTGTGAATACGTTGAGGGATCATGGGTGATTTTTTTATTATTATATTTTTATTAAAATTAATATTCATTTGTTCCAAATTATTACAATAATTTTGTCAACTGTGAAATAAAAAGGCAGAAATTGTTTAGTACTACATAAAAATTAACATGTAAACTTTTACCTACATATGCAGTAACTTAAACACAAATAAGTTAGTACTGTTTTCATTCTGAAAAAAAAACAGAAAAGAAAAGCAGATTGATCAGATCATTTGATATTGACTAATTGGATAAAGTAGATTTGATTCAATTAAATGATTTATACATAACATTTCCCTGCATCAGATCAATTTTACTGTCCATGTATTACATATTCAATGCTTCTGGGTTGGTTGACTATACAGATGCTATGTCTGTAAAGTTTCCACAGTGGAGGAAAGGGTTGAAAGTCTATTTGGAGAGAGTTTTACAACAGAATGGAAGGAGCAGCATCTCTAAGTAGGTAAAGAAAAGAGAGCTGGGCAGAAGGAAGAATGGACTGTAATCCAGTTGTTTTAGTCAGTTTTATCACTGCTATGATGGAAGGACCTGACCAGAATGATTTTAAAGGAGGGAAAATTTATTTGGGGGCTTGTGGTTTCAGAGGTCTCAATCCATAGAGAGCAAGCTCCATTCCTTAGGGCTCAAGGTGAGGCAGGAAATCATGGTGGAAGAGTGTGGCAGAGGGAAGTGGCCCACATGGTGATCAAGGAAGCAGAGAGAGAGAGATTTCCACTTGCCAGATACAAATATATACCCCAAGTCCAGGACCTCAATGAACCACTTCCTCTAGCATGGGTGATTTTAAAAATTTCTTCATTAAAGTTTTCCAATTAGAGTTATTTGAATGTCAGGAAAAAGTAACCACATTTTTAAATCTGTGGAGTTTTTTTTTCATGAATTTATGGTAAACCCATAAACAGAAAGAAAAATATTATTAACATTGCATTTAATAAACCTACTTTATATAGACCTCTTCTGCCTGAGATTATTTTTCATAATAAAAATTTTAATTTTAAGTCTGTGATTTATTAAAAAAAATTAAGAAGTTAAATGTCAAAGGTTTACTTTTCATGTCATTTATCTGTCATTTATTTAAGAAAAATTCACTGAATATTATATTACTACATGATCATGACCGGTAAATGTTTCATTTTAACTTGAACTTGTATGTACAGGGATCCTAAAAATATAGGCATAAATTTAATAAGTTAGAAGCTCCCATATTTATTGTCATCAAACATAATTAAGTTTTTAAAGTGATTTGCATTATATTATTCTGTTAGAATTATGTGACAAGTATATACTTTCCTAGTCCAATTATGACTCTTATCCAATTCAATACATACTTCCCTTGGAGTAAATACAAAGGGTAATCATTTTAGTTATTAATTTAATTTATAACTCCTCCTTCTCTAGAATGGACTTGAAACCATCTATTATAAAATATACATTTGCAATGTATCATTTTATTTCTTTCTCATGGTAGTACCTGAGTGATAGAATTTATTTTTTCAAAGCCTGCCTAATTTTTGACATCTACTATGAGTCCTTTTCTTTCAACTGTTCAGTGATATTCTCCTTGTCAGTCCCAATCTTAGTTAAACATGAGTTTCTTAAATTTTCCAATTCAAGTGATTGCCCCTGTATTTTTCTCAGACTCTCTTATTACAGATGTTAAAATCATAATCTAGGAGGTTACAGCAATCCTATTATGAATTCATAAATATCATATGAATTGTTCAGTGGTTCTGCCACAACCTGACCTGGGCTCTAGGCTCCATCTCTTCACTTTTTATTGTGTGACCTTGAGCTAGTGATGCAACCTCCCAAAGCCTCAGATTTCATCTCTTAAAATGCTGGTAATCATTTCCTTACTTTATTCAGATTACTCCATTGGATTTCAAAACCAGTTACCTCATAGTATTTTTGTGAAGATAAATTAGAGAGTGCCTATAAAGTGCTTGGCAAAGAATCTACTATAATGATTATTATTAATACTTTTTATAACAAAGCAATGATTCCCTATTGAAAATTCCAGAAACTTTTGCCAGATATGCCAGATAGTTGGTTGTTGTTTTTTTTTTTTTTTTTTTTTTTTTGTAACTGATCTCGTTTTCACAGTTTACTTCTGGCTTCTGGTGCTGCTGACTTTGCAGGATACCTAATTTGAGACAAAAACATCCTAGGTATTTAATTGTTGAGGGTAAAGAAGAGGTCATAATAGTCAACATTATTCAATGCTTATTTGGCCAGCATTGGATTAAATGTATTTCTTATAGTTCTCAGTTGATCTCAGCAATCTTAAATAGAGTATATATTATTATAAATTTCTCAATTTTTGAGGTGGGGAAACTGAGGATTAAAAAGGCTGATTATCTAGCTGTAGAAATCATAACTCACTCATGACTGAGAGAGGGTTTGAAACCATATAGTCTGACTGCTTGACCATGTGATCTTAATCAATTGTAGTTTTAACCCATAGATTAATATTCATGTCTACACATATTTAAATAATTCTCTAATTGTTTAAAACACTACAAAGGCAGTACTGTTCAACCCATTATTTTCTTCTTTAATCTTGTTTATGAACCATTTATGCTCAGTTTATCCAAATTGTTTCCTTGTTCCTACACTGTCAACACCTTTTGCAATATACTGTAAATCCAGCCTATCCTGCTTCATATGGTCTGTGACATTTTTGGCAATTCTTAACAATCTCCTTTGATAGGTCTACTCACATGCCTGTAGGTGTTCATTCTTCTGATGGTACAGGCAACACCATTGAAGAAAAAAGACATTGTGGTTCTAACCCAAAGTCTGTTCTCTTTATTAAAGAAACTATTAATGATAATATAGATGGCACAAAAAATTTAAATTTGAGAAATTTATTCTTCATACTGCGGGGTTAGCTCTCTATTCACTGTTGGATATAAAGCTGAGGACAGTCCAAGGTTATGGGTCAACCGATTGGAAGAGATAAGGAGGGTTTGACAATCATCTGGAGAGAGGCAAGAATCAAGTTACAACTGAAGAAACAGTGTAGAAGACTAGGCAGGTGCAGTAAGATAAATATAAGCTCTAAATCCATAGGTATAGAGGAAGGATACTTTTCCCATATGTGGAGATACTTGTGTTTATCACATTGCACAGGCATGGGGTGGCTGTGTGTTATGGGTATCTGTTTAGTACAGGTCCTACTCAATATCTTATGATGTGAAAGACAGACCCCTACAACAGAGAATCATGTAGTTTAAACTGTTAATAGTCCCAAGATTGGGAAATACTCTTAAGAAAGATTTAAACAAGGAATCATATTATTTTGAGCAGATGAAAGTGTTGAGGACATGAATTAAAGGAAGCTGGATAAAAAAAGGCATTTCAAAGTTAGTATAAGTAGTGAACTTAAGACTTAAATTTTGATGAACAGTAAAAAAGAAGAATAATTATGTAAAAATTATGCAGATGCCTGGTGTAGTACTGGGACCCCAGTGAAACTCACAGGAGCATTCTTCTCAGGACCACGCACTCTCTGCTCTTTCTATTAGTAATTAGTTGGAAAGGAGTTAGACTTTTCTGTACTATCTCTGCTGTAAACCTTTAATTAGGTAGGCTTTAATCCTTTAATTAGGTATTAGGTAATTAAACTAATTTTTAAAATTAAATTACTTATTTATTCTAATTTGTTATACATGATGGCAGAATGCTATTCATTTCATATTACATATACAGAGCATAACATTTAAATTACTGATTGTACACAACATATTTCCACACCATTTGTGTCTTCATACATGTACTTAGGGTAATGATGTCTAACTCATTCTATTTGCCATTTCCTAATATGAACACATGGGATATTATCTACATTCAAGAGCAGTGTCTCTAGTTTAGTTGGGCAGGCTTCTTAAAGATCATCACACTTCCAGTACAGAGACCATGCAGCTGAAATCGCTGCCCCACAAAGGTCTTAATGAGCACAGGTTGATGACACAGCTAATTGAAGAGCATTAATCACATAGAGCAAGTCTTTGTTCCATAGAGATGTATGATTGGCTTCAAGGGATCTAAAATTCATCCCAAGTTAAGAATATATATTATACTTAACTGTACCTACTGTAATTATTCTGGCCTTTTATGCTTGCAGTGTAAAGTCAATAAGAAGATGGAGAAATGAACATGTAAACACTTTGTTGTCTTAGGAGTTTTATAATTTTGCATTGTAGACTTTGATAGTTTATTTCTATCACACTGGGAATATACGATTTTGTTATTAGTTTTCATATTCATAAAAAGCCATCAAACTTTTTCAGTTTATTTTAAAGAATGGGACATTATCTAAGTAACAGGATTTTTGCTCTGGTTTTGCCATTGATATATTGTATGAGCTTGGGCCAAAGTGTCACTCTGAGCCTCAGGCTCTGCATCTGTCACATGAAGGGGTTGGGCCACATCAGAAGTTTCAAAAAACAATAGAAACAAAAATGTTTTGGCAGAAAATACCTTTCATAAAAAAATTTTAATTTAGGTACATATATAAAGTGAGGTGCTCTAACTGAAGATGAAAATGTGTGTGTGTGTGTATTTGTCTGTCTGTCTACTGCATAATCAGGAGCCTTACCCTATAGTGCCTCTCATTTCTTCCTATTTCAAAACCCCCATCCTGATTCTTTCCTTCTACCAAGTGACCATGAAAATTCTCAGAACTCTGAGGCTAATGAGAACCAATTTAAACCAATTTGAAAAATATATGAATTAAATGATATCCAATTTTATTTTCAACTCTTCCAAATCCAAAGAATTGATGTTTTGTCCATCATTCAAAATGTTTGGCAGAGACCTCAAACAAAATTTCCTCCTTTCTGAGTTTTCATTTAAACGGGTCATTCGATCAAAACTGAACTCTTTCATCATTATTCTCACAGTTTGTTTTATATCCAAATCACCAAAAGTCAACATTTCACCAGATCCTGTAGATTCTAAGTGACCTTTCAGTAGTTATCCTGACATCTTCTCTTACTTATTGTAGTTTTTATATGCCCAGTGACATTCCTTCATATTAATAAGATTTGTATATATTTAAACAATGTTTAGATTCAGGTAATATTAATATTGATATATTCCCTAAAATAACACTAACTCTAATATTAAATAATGCTAAAGAGGGGCTGGGGTTGTGGCTCAGTGATAGAGCGCTCACCTAGCATGTGTAAAGCCCTGGGTTTAGTCCTCAGCAGCACATAAAAATAAATAAAATAAAGGTATTAAAATAATGCTAAAGAATAATGTTAATTATGTGTGAAAATGCTTTTGTGATTATTAAAAAAAATTGTTATTTGAGATTCCATACTACTATCATAACAAGTTTCTAATGAGCTGAGGAGTATTGATCTATCAGTCATTTATTTTTCAAGGTTTCAGCAGTAGCGAGATAGTTAATAGATAGAAGTAAAAATGGAACTTGCTACCTACTCAATTAGATAAAACAAATATGGCAAAATCTTTACAATAGTTGAATCTAGTCTGGTGGTTTATGGATAGTGATTGCACAAATTCTTTCTACTTTCTGATGTTTGAAAATTTAAGCAGGAAAGCAATTTAATAAATGATATAGTAACATATCATTTATGAGAATTACTGCTTCTACTTACCAAACTGTGAACCTCCATACAGTTACCTGATCGCTAAAGCACTGCCTTGGGAACTGCTTAATCCAGAGAAACCAGAGTGACCTATTGCCTATGGAGTCTTCCACAAGCAGCTTAACTTAAAAACTCAAATGCCTTATTTCTAAAATGGGAATATTAATAGTAAATCCCTGGGTATTATGAAAATGAATGAGAAAAATATATGTGAAGTAGCTGGCAGCTTGCCAGACACTTAAAAGTCATTCAATAGATTAATTCAGATCATGGCAAGGGCTCAGGAGCAGTGACAGCAGTGGAGGTAGCAAGAGCAGAAGTGGTAGTGGAGGTTGTAGTAGTATTATTAATAGCAGCAGTAGTGCAGGCAGTAGGAGGGATCGTAGTCATGGTAGCATCGTGTTTTTATATGCAAAATACAATTAGAAGTAGTACCTATTCCACAGCATTATTGTTACAAGTAAATGTATTTGTACATGCAGAGACTTTACAATAGCCCCTGACACCTAGACAACCCTTACTAAATATTGCTGTTAGCAAAGTTTGCAGTGGTGATGCTACCATTAGTAACTGCATAAGACACATCTTCTGTAGTTATTATTTCTTCACTCTAACAAGTAAAAACTAAAAAAGAAGATAATTGTTATTGTTTAATGAGTAGAGCATCCATCACATATATTTAATAATTTCTGTTTACATTTATATGATATACCTTTAAAAGATATTTTTTCTTTAAGCCTTATATAACTGTCCCTTAACTCTGAAATTCAATGAATAAAGCAGAGGATTTTTTTAAATAGATCGCCATAATGAGACCTAAGTTTTATCTAGACTTTGTATGTACCATATAGCGTATTTCTTTGTTCATTACAATTAAATTTAATACGAATTAGTAATCAGATGCATTTATATTGCAGTAATTATTCTGCAGTTATTATACAAGGGAGGGAGGAGTGAAGAATGGGTCTTTGTACGTTGGGAGTCTTTTGACTTAAACTTGGGAAACTTCTGAGTGGTCAACCACATACACACTTTGGAATATCCCTGAGCTTTGCTATCACAATTTCCAGTATGTGATTCAACTCTCCTCGTATGAAGGGAAGAATTTTGTAATTCAGCCAAGCTGTGGCTTTTAGTGAAAATATAGAGAGCATTCGTATCTAATTTGTGGCTAGAATGTGCTGAGGCCCATGATCTTTACTTGCTTTGTAAGCGTTCTGTCAACCACTGAGAACCTCAGCTTCTCTTGAGGTATGGAAAGTGCTAGCAGCATTTATAAAATTGTCAGGAAAGCTCTTCTTCTATGTACAAAGCTATACTGGAAATAATATAGTATGTTTTCCCTTTGCTTCCTTCTGAAGAAATGTAGCACTACATTTTCACCAGATAAATAACAAATAAGAATAAATTTTGAAGTTAGTTATTATTGCTTTATACAAGTAAACTATCATTATGTTCCTAAAACCAAATGCTGAAAACAGAGCTGATTTTAAAATCAGTTTAGTATTAAACTTCTAGAATAGTTTAATTGAAAGTTGTAAAAGTGTTTATTGTAAAGATTTAGTAAGTTTAGATTTGATGAAATATTTGAGGACATAAGTAGTTTGTTTTTATTACATGTGCCCATGTAAAAAGAAGGACCACTCCGTTCCTATCAGAATAAAATAAATGGATACATAAACAGTATTATGTTTTACACTGAAAACTTAGGAACAGAAAGATAACTATTTCATTAAGAAATAAAGAATATCAGATATATAACTATTTTTAAAGAAGCAATGTTAATGCTCTTGTTCATTTTTATATTAGTTTTTTAGTTTTGTTATTATAACATTGTATGAGAAAATATTTTTAATTGAATAGGTTAGTTTATAATGAGATAATGGAAGTTTAATAACAGGATAATCTTTGTTGTTGCTGCTGGGGATGGAACTCAGTCTTGCATATGCTAAATGACAGGCTCTACCACTGAGCTAAGTCTCCAGCTCACAGGATTGATTATCTTTTATCTAGAAATCTGAAGCAATCAAGGTACTGAGTTTACTTAAGGAAAGAATATAATAGAGTAAATTTTTTATGTGAACATTATTATTTTTTCAATATGATAGCATTCTTAGTATTCTTGTGCCATAATAGTTTAAAAACATTTTACTTAACACATTTCTATTAATAAATATTTAATAGCCAGTGCATTCTTTTAAGGATGTCAAAACATATAAAAGCAGCCTCATAAATGTATACTGTCCATTTTTTTTGCTATAATTATATTATTTTGATTTTTTCCTCACTAGAAAATTACTTAGATAATGTGCCAATTGGCTTTTATTATAGTTTAAGAAAAACCCCTATAATCACCTTCCTCATATACAGAACCTTACATTCTGCTTACCTCTAATATTTTTTAAATATAAGTAATAAAATAATATTGAATCTCCTCTCGTAAATGAATTCTATTTAGTATGGTATGAGGAGTTAGGTCAAATACAAAATTGGGCACAGTCTCCAAGACCACCCTCACTCCTGACTTCAACTGCAAAGTTCAAGAGGTTGCCAAAACCACCCTCGGGTTCAATCCTTCAGTAGAAGGGATGTGTATAACTCAATGAAGTGGTTATACTTGTGGTTACAGTTTCTTAAAGAAGGAGGATTCTGGTTAAAATCAACCAGGGGAACATAGGGCAGTTCTGGAGAAACACCAAACACAGTATCCATAACCTTCTCCCTGTGAAATCAAAGTGCATTACTTACCATCTTTGATGTGTGGTAGTATGCACAACGTATTGTTAACCAAGGAAGTTACTTGAGCCTCAATATCCAGAGTTTTTATTAGGGATTCATTATGTAGGCACGATTGGTGGGTTGCCCACATGGTTAATCTCAATCTCTAGGTTCACTGATACCATGCTATCAAAGACCACTATTCTATGTCACAATGTTCATCTTTCTGGCACAATCATCCATCCCCCTCTAAGACTCTACAACCGTTGCTGTCTCCCACCTTCAATCTCACTGTTAGACTATGCAATCCCTACTCTATGACCAGTTTTTACTCTGAGATTATACAAGTGTGGCTAACCTCCAACTTAAATCATATTGTTAGATCATCCAGTATAACCCAAGACCACCAGGGAAAGAAGGATGTTAGAAGTCTCCTTTCAGAAGCTGACACAAGGGCCAGAAATCTCTTTGGGCAATGTCAAATTCTTACTACACAATTGGATTAAAAAAGACCTTACATTTCATTTTTCTAAAAAAGTATTAACAATATTCTTTTTTCCTATAAATATGCTCCTTTTTTCCTAAACTTTTATATTCTCTCATGAAATTAGTATATAAATAATGAGAAAAATAGGGGCTGGAGTTGTGGCTCAGTGGTAGAGTGCTCACCTATCACATGCTCACCTAGCACTGGGTTTGCTTCTCAGCACCATATAAAATAAAGAAATAAAATAAAGGTATTGTGTCCAACTACAAATTAAAAAAAATATTTTTAAAAATGAGAAAAATATCTCATGAAGAATTGATCTTAAGGAGATGGATGTAGCTACCTTATAGCATAATTATCTGAACTGAAAAATGCATATGAAATTAGTAAAATAAAATTAATTAAGTTAAAATTGATAAAAATATTTATGTCATTTTAGATAATAAGTATTTATTAATTCATTTATTTAATACTTGTTGATTCATCTCGTGTGGCAGATATGACGTTAAGTATATTATATGTAATAATAAATAAGATCTAGTCTTCCTTCAAAGAATTACAGTTTAGTAGAAAGAATGAACTGCTGCACAATTATACTAGAAAGGGATAGTGACAAGGAAAATGTGCAAGGCCAACACCTGACTGAAGCTTTGAATTCTGGAGAAGGAAGGGGCATCTCAAATGTGGGCTGAGGTTAGCCATGTGATGGGGCAGGTGAGGCTCTTCAGTTGTAACAGGAGTGTGTACTTCAACCTAACACCAAGAACATCCTCTTTAATGTGTTTAGGAAATACTGTCATTGTCATGAGCTTACATGTTACATATCTACTAACGTAATTCTGATTGAAGCTAAAAAGATGTGAATATATATTATCTTAAAAGAAAATGACCAAATACTTAATAAGTTTGACTACTTCATTCAAGCATGTGCATTTAGTAGAATTATGTTCCTGGCACAGTGCCAGTCCTGGGACTGCAGCACATACAGCCTAGGGGTCTACAACATAAGGACTTACAACACGGATCTTACTGACAGAAAACTAACAATCTGCCAGAGAGATTGATGCATAATTGCATAAATATTTAATCGTAATTGAGATATGTAATATGACATAAGGTACACAGTGCTATGATAAAACAAGACAAGGAAACTGTTTGCTCCAGAGAAAATTGGAAGGTTGCTTGAGGAGTAGTTTGCATTATTTAGGTGAAGGTGGTGATGGGGTAGAGTATAAGGGTATCATGTTTCTAGGAGCTGTAATACCATGGGGAGTTAGAGATAAGACCCAACAACTTGCCCTTGTGGTCCTAAGAAGGGAACGCTCTTCCTGGAGAGCAGCTTGTAAGTGAGGTGGTAGCCCCTGAGAAGGAAGCAGGTTGTCTGTTAGAGTGGTTTACGACTTGTATTCCAGGAAGAGGAAGTTTTAAATGTTTAAATTTATTCACTTTTATACAGACTGGTGACTTGAGTATGGTTGCATTTTTTAAAAGGTCATTCTGGGTATCAGGTGAAGAAAAGAGTGAAGTCAGGCAAGGGTGCTGATGAGACCAAATAGGATCCAATAAGTCTGGGGAGAGAGTTTGGTAGTTTGGTCAAAGGCAGAAGCAGTAGTAATGGAAAACAATGGATAATTTCAAGAATCCATGATGAAATCTTGAGGAACTTGGAGAAGAGGTGGGCTTAAGAATGTCTTTGAAGTTTTCAGAAAGTTACAGGTGACTAGAAAAGCTGAGTATTTTGATAAGGAAGATAAGATGCCTTTGGAAGGTTAGGTAAAGTGAGGAAAAGGGATGAGGTCCAGATTAGAATTGATTGAAGAGCAAAAGGTGAAGAAATGGAAAAACCAAAAACAGAAAATAAAGTTTTGAAACCTTAGTTAAATTATTTGACCACTCTTTTAGTCTCCCTCTTACTTTTAATAAAGTAGACATAATTAGACTTTGTTCAGAGGGTCGTGATCAAAGTGAATGAAATGACAATAATGCGTATGCATTCATACCCTAGGCCTTTTACAGACTAGATAACATCCAATAAATGCTAGCTATTTTTAGAGATTACATTGAAATAACGCCTTATCCTAACAAGTAAGCTTCCCGCAAGCCTCCTTCAAAAAATACTCATTGAACACTCTTCAGAGCATTGTGAATAGAGTATTGAAGAATAACAACAACAAAAATCCTCATTCAGCTTTCATTTTGGTGACAAAGCATTTTAGTAGAACTGTTCATTTTGACAGTTTCTACCAACTTTTAGTATCTTTGTGAAATAAACTATGGCACATCTTGAAACCAGACTACTGAATCAGCTTTGTAAAACAAAATCAGCAAATCTCAGCCACATAGCATTTATTTATCCATGTTGACACTTAACACTACGGTTATGAGACCTTTAAATGGTATCAATAAAATAGTTTTATCTCCTGGTTTTCTCCCAGTATAGCTCTCCAGTATTAGAAATAATAGAATGATAAGTATATTAAATCTGAAAAGGACCTTAAGTAGTTAATTCACTTTATTTTTTTTCTCAGAAAAGCCAAAGCTTCACGTGTAAATTGAGTTAGATGTCTTTTAATGGTGTTCATTTTGTCAGGGGAGAAAAAAATACCTTTTGATTTTAAATGCCATATAATTTGTGGGGGGAAAAATGTACTGATTGGAATGATTGCTGTTTGTGCCAACAGCTGGATGCCAATGGTGAGCTGCTCATTCGAAATGCCCAGCTGAAACATGCCGGAAGATACACATGTACTGCTCAAACAATTGTGGACAATTCTTCAGCTTCAGCTGACCTTGTTGTGCGAGGTAAGACTTTCACAATTTTAAAATTACATAATCAAAGGTTTGTGTCCATAAGTATAATCTTCTGGTAACTATTAGGGTCTCAATTCAAATTCTTATGTAGGGTCTCAATTCCATGCCTCAAAATGCATCTTAGCTTCTTACCCATGTCTGAGAATGATTTATGCCAGACAAGAAATAAACAAGACTGATTTGTTGTTGTTTAACTAACTTTATATCCTCTAGAAAGTTATCCCACAGACCTACTAAATGTTTGTGTTTTTAAACGTAGTACTCAACTCACTTTATTTCTATTTTTTTTTTTTTTAGTGTGTTGGGTGTAGTGCGGTTTCCTTTTTTTATTTTTTTATGGAAAAATATACTAATGCTGTTTACTATAATGTTGAGTATTTCATATTTATCACCAACCATCATTGTAGAATAAAAACCTAATTTATTCATATATCATGCTTCTATTTGTAGCTCATTTTCAAACTACTGCTTTTGTTCTTACAAATAATATAATTGAGAATGTGATGGGATATGTGTTTATTAAAGATCCAGCCCCTTTGCTTCTTGCCTCTATGTGGGGATGAGGCTGCCTTGGAACATGACACACTCTGTTGAAATTCATTAAGTGGCTCTTTGCTGGTTGCCTGTGGAATGAAGATCATTTCATTTTGCTTAGTACCCAAGACAATCTGTGTGTTGACTTCAGACTTCTTACTTTATAATGTCTTATCATCATTCCCTATAATCAATTCTAAATGTCCCACTAATTCACAATACCCTTGTGTTTCTACATCTGTTCCTTGATTCACAGTTCTTTAATGTATTTCTCACATCATCTGTTGGCCAATTCATATCCATACTTTCCAGGTGTTGCTCACATATTATTAAATTTGGGAATCCTTTTTTGATGTCCAACTATAACCTCTTATCTTCTAAACTTTCACAACATTTACTACTTACTCCAGTGTGTTTAAAGTTAACTGTGCATGAGTTATCTCCTAAACTAAATTGCAAAATTTATGTGTACATTTAAATTAATGTTTAATTAATTGCACATTCTTTTACATAGTTTTATGACTCTTTTCCTCTGTCTCAATGTCATAATAAAACTTCATTTTTTTCACATTTTACCAACTGGAAATATTTAACAACCATTATTTAAATCTACATTTTATTGTAATTTTTGGATAAATAATTGGTTAATAAAATAATATCTCTAATACTTTACTGCCCCTCCCAGACTTAGATTAATAGACTTTCATTCAATCTTATACATTTTTCTGAATTCCCTCTAGAACAGTGTTAATGTGGAGTCCCTAGGCAACATAGTGAAAATGCAGAAAAACTTTTATTTCAGTTAAATGTGTTCTCTAGTACAAGATTAAGGAACCTAATGAGAATTTCTCTTTCAATTTGTTCCACAGAACACTTATTGAAAATTAATAAACAAAATCCTAAGGCTACAAAATTCTAAATTAGAGAAAGTTCATTTAGGTTCAATGTTTCTATTCGGAGTATTTTGCTGTCTGGTACATCAATTGTTTTCAAGAGTCATTAGGGAAAGGAATGAATTCACGGTTCCTTCTTTTCAGAGCACAAGCTATTAAACCATTTCTAGCATAGCCTAAGTGTAGATTTAATTAAAATTCCTTGTACATGAGAAGAATAAGAATTAATGTTACAGTAGGGATCAATCACAATGCATGGACATGGATATTTTCATTCGATTACATTGTAGTGAGCTCATTGTAATAATTCTACAGAATACTCTCTAGTATTCTAAGGGAAGAGGATGTTTTACAGATATAATATAAGAGTAGTACTGATATTATTCATATACATAGGTAATTAATAATCACCTTGCCATGTATTTTTATATAGCTAAAGCCAATAAAAAGGAACTATACCAGGTATTATGTGGAAATACATTTTTTTCTAAAGTCTTTTTAGTTCCAGGAAAAAAACACCTTAAGGCAAAAGAACCTGGCAAGTGTACTCAGGAAAAATATATAACATTTTAAGACCCTGAACAATAGCAGGATGCTAATAAAACTATACACATAAATGAAAGGTATTGCTTAGCCCTGTTCAAGTCTACACAGTCATAATCTCTCCGCAAGCTTTATTTAAAATAATAAGAAAGGTATTTATTTATATCAAAAGAAATTCACAATTAAAGTAGGTAAATATATTTCTGCAGAGTTTGTGTCAAAAACATATTGCAGATCTTTTAAAATGTTTTATTGATTTAAGTCAGAGGATATACAATTGCAAAGTTTTTAAATATTTCTTATAGTAATAATGGGTAATATGTGAAGCATATTTTGGGAGGAATACCAGGGATTGAAATCAGGGGCACTGGACCACTGAGCCACATCTCCAGCCATATTTTATATTTTACTTAGAGACAGGGGCTCACTGAGTTGCTTAGTGCCTTGCCATTGCTTAGGCTGGCTTTGAACTGGCGATCCTCCTGTTTCAGTCTCTGAAGCTGCTGGGATTACAGGTGTGAGGCACCGTGCCTGGTTTATATGAAGCATATTTTGCCTTAAGTGATATTACTATTGTTGGCCCATTTTTCCACTTAATTGTGCTTTTGCATCTAGTTTATGAAGTCATAACCTAGAGCTCATGAACTGTCCTCAAGAGATATATGAAACTGCTGAAATTAAATACTAAATTCCATGTATATGTGAGTTTTCCTAGGAAGAGGATTTATAATCTTCATCAGATTTTCTCAGCCACCAATGGTCCAAAAGCACTAAAAAACTTAATTATTACTTGTATTCCTTATTTTTCCCCATGTAGATCAAGATTCTCTGAAAAGAGAAACAAAAAAGTGGTTAATTGATTTTTTTTGTAAAAGTGTAAAAATCCATTAAATTTCTTGTAATGAGATCTTAGTAGCACATTTAGACTGAATTCCTTTGAAGATTGTTTGTATTCAGCCCTTCAAGAATAAATAGCTGTTTCTCAAAAGTTTGAAAACACTTTATAATTGCCCCCCACTCCATATCTGCAGTTTTCTTTCTGTGGTTTCAGTTACCATGATCAACTATGCTCTGAAATGTTAAATGGAAAATTCCAGACATATATAATTTTAAATTTCAAATCGCATACTGTTCTGAGTAACATGTTGAAATCTCATGTGGTCCCACTCCATACTGCCCAGGACAAGAAACATTTCTCTTTTTTACTGTGTCTATGCTGTGTACACTACCTGTGTATCAGTCTCTTAGCAGCTGTCTTGGTTTACAGATTAGTTATACAGTATTGCAGTGCCTATGTTAAAACAATCTTATTTTATGTAATAACAGCCCTAAAGCACAAAATTTTGTTGCAGTCTATTGTTGTAATCATTCTAATAGTTACTGTTAATCTTCTATTGTGAAAATTCATATATTAAACTTTATCATAACTTCGTATGTATATGAAAAGACAATATATGTACCATTTGGTACTATCTGCAGTTTCAGGCATCCACTATGGATCTTGGAATATTAATAAGGATTCAATAGACTTTAGACATATATAAAGTCTACTGCATTCAGTGGACTTTAGACATATATAAAAACTTGCCAGGTTTGACATGGACTAATTCTAATTTATATTGGATATCAGCGATCTGAACTGAAGATGCTGAAATTAGTGTTATGAGAGGGACAATGAACGTTGTAGAGGGGAACACAGTTTTCTCTGAGGAACACCAAGAAAAATTTTGATAACAAAATTAGTCTATTATGTAAACATTTATACTGATCAGATAACTGAAACAAAAGTATAAATACTCAGATATATTTAAGACTATGGAATCCTTTAGTTTATATTACCTTGAAGGAAATCAGTGCATAGTAAAAAAAAAAAAAAATGTTGCTACCCTCTATACTGTGTGTGTGTGTGTGTGTGTGTGTGTGTGAACTTGTAATTGTGGATGGGTATGGTTATATATGTAAAACTTGATGAAAGCAATTTGTATGGCAGGAAAAATGTGTTTTAGACATATTCCTTTAATTATCATTTTAAATTGATTTTAGAATGGAGACAGTCAGTTAAATCTGAGCATCTCTGTGTTATTTTCCATTGTTATAACAAAATTCCTGAGCTTTAATTATGTATGAAGAAAGGAGATTTATGCGGCTCATAGTTCTGGAGGTTCAAGGCCATGACACTGGCATTGGCCCTATTCTGGTGAAGACTTCATGGCAGGTGGCATCACCATGGTGGGAGTACATGTGAGAGGGGGAGATCACCTGGCAAGATATGAAACCAGAGAGAATTCAGGAATGAGGTTTGCTCTTTTATAACAACTCACTGTAATGCAAACAACTAACTCACTTCATGAGGCCAGTATCGATCCATGCTGAGCTCAACAATGACCTAATTACTTTGCACTGAGGCCTACCCTTTAAGAGTTTCACCACCTTTCAACATTGCCACAAGCTTTCCACACATGAACCCCTGGGGGACACAAACAAACCATATCCAAAGTTTAGCAGTCTTTAAATAAAAAACTGAAATGGAATATGGGAAAATTTCATATTCAAAGCATATGTAACATTTTATTTACTCCCTTTTTTCTCTGTGTCATATATGGCAAAATCAAAACACAAGAAAAATAGCAACAATTTTTGTCAAGTGGAAATAATCCATTAAAATATGGGCCCGATAATCAAATGTGAGACATCATCTTTTATAGCAGACATAAATGTTTACCTGTCGAAGGTACTTTAATTTATTTAACCACTAATTGGACCCCAGGATGCTCAAAGAGAATTGTCAGAAAAGTGCATATTGTCTAATCTTCTAGCTTTGCAAACATCTTCAAATCATGGGCTCACATGTACCCTATAATTTTCACTTATCTTTTCCAAAGTTGTCTTTTTTTTATCAGACTTATCTGTTCACGTTAGAAATATTTTGGTAGACTTTCTACAGTAATAGAGGTTATTTTTGCAAGAGAAATCTTTCTTCAAATAGTATTTTCCTGAAAGTCCTGTATATAAAATTCAGGATGTGGATAAACAGTCATCTTCACAGTCTGACAAATGCAAAAGATTACCCTTTCTGAAAAAGCACCTTTAAACCACCTCACTCATGATTAAAATAAACATATAAAATCAAATATGAAATTGTACAAAAAATTATAGCTCTCATGAAGAAAAAACTCACTATAAGAAATAATGAAGAAAGAAAAAATGTATAATTCAAGTCCAGAATATTTCAGCATACAGTGATTATATAAAAATAAAAATAACCAGGCTGAAAATATTAAAGAAATTAGAGAGGGAATGTTAAAAGTTAGTTGAAATTAATGTAGTATAAAAATATAGCAAATTTGCAAAAAAAAAATAGAAAAACCTGTAAATGATAAATATAATCATTAAAAATTAATATTCATTAGATAGTACCAACTTGGGAATGAAAGAGAGAAGTGGAAGATAGGTATGAAGAAATCACTATATTTCAACATAAAGAATCAAAGATAAATTATGAAGACAAGTTCAAGACATTGAGGGTATAGCTTGTGTTGGTAGTACACACCTGTAGCCCCAGCTATTTGGGAAGCTGAGGCAGGAGAATTGCTTGAGCCCATGAGTTTGAGACCAGCCTGTGATGCTAGTAAAACTATATAGTAAATAGATAGCTTAAGTAAATACTAGTAAATACTATATAGTAGATACTAGTAAAACTATATAGTAAATATATAGTAAATAGATAGTTTTATTATAGCTTACTTTAAGCTATAATAAAACTATAGCTTAAAACAAATAAGCAAAAACAGAAATTGAGGATATAACTATAAATTAGTATTTATCAAATTGGATTTTCAGAAGAAACATTAGACAAAATAAGGACAAACAGTTTTTAAAAAGTTAATGATGGGGTTTGTGGCTCAGTGGTAGTGTGGTAGTATGGCTGGGGTTGTGTTTCAGTGGTAACATGCTTGCCTTGCATGCATGGAGCACTGAGTTCCATGATTTTCAGCACCACATAAATAAATAAAATAAAGGTGTTGTGTTTATCTACAACTAAAAAAAATTTAAGTTAATGATTATAAATGTGGCAGTATTAGTGGTAAAAATGGTTTCTCATATTCAAGCATCAAAATGAAACACAAGAAAATAAAAATGAATAAACTTGTATTGAAACAAGTATGAGAGTAAAAAGATTTTTTTTTTCCTCCAAAGATGTAGCAATCCTCTGTTAGTGGACTACCAAGTAGCAATAATACATGGGGACATCAGCCTTCAAGATGGTTTCCACTGGTCCTTGATTCCTGGCCCACAAACCTTAGTGTGGTCCCTTGCATACATGGAGTTGTGCTATGTGCCAGCAGAAGTGACTGTGTATGATTTCTCAGGCTAAGTGGTAAAACACATTGCTGTTTCAGCCTGGATATTTGGCTCACTTGTTCTGAGGGAAGACAGCTTTCATCTCATGAGGACAGTCAGAAGTGTAGAACAACAGGAAGAGGAAGTGAGCCTTCTTCAGTAACCAGCACTAACTGCCCAATCATTCAGTGAGCTGTCTAGGCAGCAGATCCTTCATTCCCAGATCAGCTTGAGCTTTTAGATACAGCTCTGGTTGACATCTTGATTATAAATCTCATGAGAAAAAATGATCAGGAACCACTTAGCTCAGCCACTCAAGAATTCCTAGTTTACCAAAACTGTGAGATAAAATAATGTTTATTGTTTGTAAGCCACTGAATTTGGGATTAATTTTTCTCATAGGAATAGCTGTAGAATACTACATACACTACCTTCAATGTTCTGAATTAAATGTCCATTGTTTATCTCCACAAATTATTATTTTATAATGAGAAAAATTAAAGCCATATTAAGATGAACAGAAATAGTTTATCCTCCTAGAGATTTTTATCTCTAAAGACGTGTAATGGGTTAATTTCAGGAAAACTTCCTAGGAGAAAGTTCTGGGATGTCAAAACTCATAGTAAATGAAGAAACCAATAAATATGTGGATAGATGCAAATTATCTTAGTCTGTTTGGGATACTATAATGGAATACCATAAACTGGGCAACTTATGATCAACCAAGATTTATTTCTTATAGTTATGAAGGCTGGGGAGTCCAAGATTAAGGTACCAGCAGATTCAGTATCTAGTGAGGACTTCTTTCTTTCTGGCTTATACAGGGAAACATATTACTGGGTCCTCACAAGATAAAAGAGAACAGCTCTCTGGGGCCTGTTTTATAAGGGCATTAATGACAGAGCCCTGGTGACTAAAAGTCTACCAAACACCCTTACCTCCAAATACTAGTACATTGGTGATTCGGTTTTGAACAAGAATTCTGGGGTAGAATACAATGTTTAGATTATAACATAAGCAGACTGAGCTAAGTCTGATTAAGATGATTAAGATGTGATTTGCTTTTATTTCAGGTTTCTATATAGCCACTAATCAGGCATCTGTATACATGCATGATTGTAGTGTGTGTGTGTGTGTGCACGCACACACATGTGCGGGTGTGTGCATGTGGTGCACATACATGGTATATATCTAATATGGATAAATATAAAGAATACTTGAAAATGAGAATCATGAAATACAGGAGAGTGGTTACATCTGGGGTAGGAAGAAAGGAGTGAGAGAGGATATCATTTAAAGAAGGGGGCATCTGCTAAAAGCTGCATCTATATAAGTAATTTTTTCTCAAGACATGTAGTAGATTTTTGTGTAATCATTTTTCTATCCTTTATAATTGTTCCTAAATGTTAGATATTTCTTAGCAAATATAATGTAATAAAAGAGCATAACAAAGAACCTGCTGTCCCCCCAGTTTCTCAGCACCATCCTTCTTTGCAATGGTGGATGAGAAATCTTTGTGTACTTCTGGTCCAAGCTCTCATCCTTGTATGTGCATCAGCTCCACCACTACAGCTAATATAAACACACAATTCTAGGCCCTCTCTTGGCAATTTTTGAATTAATATCTCTAGTATGGGCTTAATAAAGCCAGATCAAAGATTAGTCTGGTGAACCATGGTATATTAGCAATGGCCACAGAAATTGACCCACACAAATATACTCACTGGTTTCTTGACAGAGATGCAAAAACAATGCAATGGAAAAAGGATGACCTTTAAAACAGATGGTGTTGAATCTCTTGGGCATTCATAGGTAAAAGAGAAAAATGTTAAAAAAAATATAAACTTGGCCTAAATTTTTAATTTTATACAAAATCAATTCAAAATGGATCATGGATGGACTTAAATGTAAAATATAAAACTACCAAACTCTTAGAAAAAAATATAGATAAATCTTTTCAGAACCTAGAAGTAGTTGAAGAGTTATTAGAGTCGATACCTTAAAGCATCATGTATAATATGAAAAGTGACATATTGCACTTCATCAAAGTTTTTAAAATTTTACTACGCAAAAGAATCTCTGAAGAGAATAAAATGATAACCTACAAACTAGGAGACAGTATTTTCAAACTGTGTATCTGACACAAAAAAATTGTATCTATAAAGATTTCTTCAAATTCAACAATTAAAAGACAAAAAATCCAATATAAAAATGGGCAAAGACAAAAACAGACATGTCATCAAAATGTATAAAAATAATAAGCACATAAAAAGATATCTGTCATCATTACCCATTAGTCTTTAATACAAACTGAAGACCCAAAGAGATATCACTATATACCTATCAGAATGGCTTAAATTAAAAAAATAGAATGAAATAATGCAAAGAGACTGGGTCACTTACATATTATTTGTAAACATGTAAAATGGTATAGCCACTCTGGAAAACAATATGGTGATTTTTTAGAAGACTAACATGTTCTCACCATGAGCCAGCAATTGCACTCTTGGGAATTTATCCTAGAGTTATAAAAGCTTAAGTTCACATAAAAATATTTACACAAATATTCATTGCATCTGTATTTATAATATCCCCAAAGTATAAGCAACCCAAATGACAAAAATATACAGATTGAAAACAGATTAATGGTTGTTAAGGGTTAGGGAGAGGGAGAGGAGGGAGTGGCTGTGGCTATACACAAGTAGCACAGGGTATTCTTACAATGAAGTTATTCCGTATCTTGACTGTGGTGGTGGTCCCCCAAGTTTACACACGTGATAAAACTAAAAATCACTTATAACTAAACAAACACACCCACAGGCACATGAAAAAATATAAACCAGGTGAAATCCGCCTAAGGTTGATGGACTGTGCCAATGTCAATTTTTCTGCTTGCACATTAGTAATGCAAAATGATATTGTGGTGGGGGATAAAGAAGGACTTCTCTGATTACTTTTCACAATTGCATATGTACCTGTAATTAGCTCAAAATGAAACTTTCAAAAATCACTGGACATAAAATATACTAGAAATATAGAGAAAATGTATAGTTATTTGTGGGCATTTATTTTAAGAATTGTATGATATGATTAGAAGGCATAGAGCTTGGCATTCCCCAAAGGAATGTTTGCCCAGTGATGGCCACTACACTGCCTTTAAAGGGATGTGTCCAATTAACCTTAGGAAAAGGCAAAGTGGGTGGGACTTGCAGCTTTGGAAGCAGTGTTAAAATTATTAAAGGCAGTAGAGTTAAGCCTGCACTAAAAACCCTCTTCTATTTTTCCCCTTGCAATTTTTCATCTCTCCTTTAAATAAATATTAAATACATTTATAAAGAATATCAATATGGAGGACATCAGATTAATACAATCCTAAAATGTCTAAATGTTAACCTGGCCTGGATTGGCAACTCTGTGCAATTAACTAGTCCCCAATACAAATGTGATGAAGAAGTAACTAACTGTTATTTGGAAATTATTATTCAAGGGAATTCATGTTGGACAGTTTGCAAGTTGTACTGTTTTGTTTATATAGTGTATTTTTAGAACAAATTAATTTTGAAATGTGTTTCAAAAAAAAAAACAGTTAACGTAGTCCTTTCCTCCAGTTGGTCAAGGGGAACTATATAGAATTAAATCAGAAGACAATAGAAAAATTGATGTTCATGTCTTGCTAGAAGCAATGAAATAGACTTCTGACCTGAAGGCCAGGGATAGCAGAGAATGGAAGAAAGCAGCCAGGTGGAGAGAAAAGGGTTAATTCCATGCTCTTTTCCTTTATCTATCATCATTTAACACAGTTGCAGTTAAACACTAAGTCACACTAAGTTAGATGGAGTTAGCTTTAAAAACCCTGTAGTTAATCACAGGACCACTCAACCTAAGCATGCATTAAAAAGAAAGAAAAGAAAAGAAAACAGAAAAGAAACACACGGTAAAAGCAATAACAAGTCCCTAGATACAGCAATAATTTAAAATTAACATAAATTTACAGGATGTCATAGTGCCATTCTTGGTATTATGATATTCAAATTGTTTTAAGAAAATTTCAGTGACAGTTTGTCTTTTTTTTAATAAGGAATATATATTGGTATTAATTGAAAAAAATGTATCACTGAGAGAAGTAATTTTAGAATCAACCTTTTCAAATTAGAGTTGTGTCTTATAGTCAAACAGATTTAAAACTCAGATTACTATAATTTGCTTAATATTTAGATGACCATTTTAGTCTTGTTTTGTTTTTTTTTTTTTTAAGAATCAGTTCTATTATACTTCAGATATTTATTTTTAGGCTTCTAATGTGAAAATTCATTCTAAGAGAATGGATACAAATTTCTGGGTTTCTAATAAAATGTTTACTTCTAAAGTTCATGGAAGTGTTTCAAGTGGCTTCCTCAAGTGTTCTGGGCTGGGGAGCAGCCCTGTGTGAATGATCTTCAGCAGACTTTTCTTGAGACCTTAAAGCTCTTCCTTTCAGAGGGTCACTTAGAAGCAAAGGATCCTCAGGATTTACTCAGCCACACTTATGGAAACACAATAAGATGCAGTTTTGTAAATCTCAGTTCTCATTCATGAATGATATTTAAAAATGGGCCATGAAACTAGAACACAAGAGCAAGAAATTAGGTTTTCACTTACATGTGCTTTACACCTTTCCCTTCTGTATTACAAACATCATTAGTAACGCTGCTGGCTATTAGGGACACTTTCCGGACATCTGCATGAACAAACATGTTTGGCATAAAAATTGCCAAATAGGAGATGCAATCAGGATTCTACTTTCCAGGTTCCCTCCTCTGTGCTTCTATACTACATTAAATAATATTTCTTAACCGAAGTCTGAGCTTCCAAAAGGCAAATAAAAGACAAAAGGACTTTATTATCTAAAACTTTCCGTTTGATCTGATTCCCATCTCCAACATATGTGCCATGGAATTTGAAATTGTTTGGGGGGAAAAAGTAGCTGAAGCTAAAGTAGATAATATGAAAACAGTGTGAATGTACTTATGTTGTTTCTATTGTCATATTGGAAACTTATATTCATTTTGTCTTACGTGATTTTTATTTAGCTGGAAGCACTTTGTGTGTGTGTGTGTGTGACTTTCTACTTTATTTCAAAGTCAAACATAGACATACAGAATGGAGAAAAATACAAGTTAGATGCCATCTTTATTTGGTATAGTCTATTGAAGTTTTTATTACTTGACCTAATGACATGGTTACCAGATTCTTTCTTAAGAAGGTCATTTTGTTTGATGACTAAATCCCTTTTAAATTCTCTCTTGGATAAGTAAAGGTAACATATCTGAATAAAATAACCTGGAAACTTGTGGAAGTGAAAAATGTCAATACCCTTTTTAGTCTGAATAATATTCATACATTTTAAATTATTAGAAATGGTTGGCTAAAAGCCTTTTCTATGAAAAATGCTTTTGACTACTTATTACTTTCAGCTGTTCTGTATTAGCAATTTATATACAGAGCATACCAGTCTTTACTGTTCAGGCAAAAATGTTTTAGATGTATTTATTTGGATATGTTTGTTCAGAGAAACTAGTACACTGTGTTTAAGAAATATGGAATAGATAACTATGTTCTTCCTCTGAGGTAAATGTGTACTAATCCTGTTGTTGGCAATTCATATATTAATTACATCTTTTTTCTTCCCACTTCTTGACATTTGAAAATACAACTTTATATTCTTATTGGTACATTATAATTATACATAATAGTGGTATTTGTTGTTACATATTCATACCTGCACAGAATATAACAATATAATTTCATCCATATCATTCCCCAGTACCTCCCTTTCTCTTCTCCTCCTCCCTACCCTTGGTTCCCTTCTTCTACTCCACTATCCTCCCTTCTATTTTCTTTAGATTGCCCTCCAACACCTGCACATCACCCCCACCTTTTTTCCCCCTCTAGCTTCTACCTAAGAGAAGAATCACATGACTCTTGACTTTCTGAGTTTGGCTTATTTTGCTTAACATAATGCTGTCAAATTCCATTCATTTTCTTGAAAATGACATAATTTCATTCTTTTTTATGACTGAATAAAACTACATTTTGTGTGTGCACTTGTATATATATATATTTTCTTTCTCTGTCCATTCATTGATGGACACTTAGACTGGTTCCATAATTTGGCTATTGTGCATTATGCTGCTATAAACATGGATATGAATGTATTGCTATAGTATGGTCACTTTAACTCTTTAGGATTATTACCGAGGTGGTTCCATTGTTAATCTTTTGAAGAACCTTCATACTTATATCCATAGTGGTTATACTAATTCCACCATAGTATAACAGTATTTCTTTTTCTCCACAATCTCTTCAGAATTTATTATTGTTTGTATTCTTGATAACTGCCATTCTGACTGATGTGAGATGAAATCTGGGTATAGTTTTGATTTGTATTTCCCTAATTGCTAAAGATGTTGAATACTTTTAATATATTTTTGTTATAAAAATACAATTTGAAATTGAGAATTAATCCTAAAAGTCATCTGGACAATTCTTATCCCCTCATTTCACAAACTTAAACACAGAGAAAGTGCCTTCCCCTTCATTCTCTATTTATTTACCGGCACTTGATCATTTTAGGACCCTGGTTCAGTCTTATTGTCCTAGGCTTCCAGGAAAATCTTTTCATAAAGTTAGATATAATTTCTAAAATTCACCATATTAGATAGATTATCAGGTCAGCTTTATAAAAATTGCTACTGAACAGTAAAAATTTCTGATTTCAGTTTCTACTGAAACTGTTTCTTTTCTTTTACCCTTGCATTGTCTGGCATATAGTCACAAAAGTAATTTAATTTTAGAAACATTCTGGGAAAAGATAGAACCAAACACGTTTTTTAGGAAAAGGTTAAATCACCACCTTAAGGATTATTTAGAGTTTTTTTGAATGACTAACTCGGAACTTTCATGTTAGTGAAGGCAGCAGGATGGAGAGTGTGTTAAAAGTTTGTGGAACTCTTGGTGCTAAATCGGAGTTTAGAATTCTGTGGTATCTGGCATAAATATTAACATTGTGTTAAAAAATTCTTTTATTCAAATTATTATTAAATAAATGAATGTGGGTTAATACTCAAAATTACTATGAAGGCATGCCAGGCTAAAATTAAATCAAAAATACATTTAAATTAATCAGTCAGATCACCATGAAATTAGGAAGAATAGACATAAAGCTTTCATGTAGTATATACAGCAAATCAGTATCTAGATATACACATACCTCACCACACACCTATGCATGCATGTGCATGCATATACGTGTACACACACAGACACACACACACAGGAGAATGGGAAGAGATCCAGAAAAGGGAAAAATTTATACAGGCAGAAAAATCAGGGTCCAGATCATCATAGTCAAATTAAAGAGGTAGTTTTTCAAGTATTTGGGGCAGAAAACACACATTTACCTCAGATACTTGGATAATTGCCTGTGTTTTCCACTTGCTTTGGCCAAGGAAATCTTGCCACAGAGACAGACTAAAGACTCTGTCTCATCAGCCTTGGAGAACTGAGACAGCAAAATGGTCCTTGCTGCCCACACTTGTTGGAACAATGACAGATTGGGCGCCCTTCTGAGGCATGCTAACCCCACTCTGCATGAAGCCTTGGAGATACAGCTATTAATAGCCCAGAAATTAAACATTCCCATTTCCCTTTCTTAAGAGCATCAGAAAATTTAGGTCAAAGAAAAACTATTAGGGGCCAGTTTTCCATAATTGTTACCTACTAAAACTGAAATATTGAGCCAAAATGCATATCTGGTTATAATAAACACGGAATTTAGAAAATGGATGATTGTTTCAAAGTTATAACTTAGTAGTGCTTCTTTTTTAAAAAAGGAGCTTGGATAAAAATAACAGACTTTCCATTTATTTTTAGAGTTTTAAAGTATATCAATGATTCGATATTATATTTCTCAATGTAAGTTGAATGTACAGTGATTACTTCTGACTTTCTTTGTCTTAAAATCAAAATGATCAGCTTTTGGAAAACTGGAATGTCTTCTTTGCTACTCAGTTGATCTGTATCCATGGCATCTTTCTAAAAATAGTCAACAACTCTGATACTTCTTTCTTTGAATCAGGAGAAAATAGAAAAGCATTGCAGAACTTAATAGGCATTGTGAGCTTTTAGACTCTCCATGCAGTGCCCCAAACAGGTTTACACATCTCTGTGTATTTACCAGACAATTATGCCAAATCAAGCTGGAAACTACACCAATTACGTCAGTTTTTTGAAAGCAGATACAGATAAAGGGTGATGTTGAAAATTCTTCATAAGGGAATGAATGACAGTTTTTTCATATTTAGCAAATAATTTTAATTTTTGTTCACAAAATATTATATTTTGTTCACTAAAAATTATATTCTAATATTTATGCTGTTAAAAGGTATATATTATGAATATAAAATAAATATGAATAGCATTATTTAATATGTAATATATGACATAATAAATATTATAATTTTTTTTTTTTTACTTTTTAAAAAAAATTTATATATTTATTTTAATTAGGTATATATGACAGCAGAATGCATTTTGATTCATTGTACACAATTGCAGCACAACTTTGCATTTGTTGGTTGTACATGATGTAGCATCACACCATATGTGCAGTCATACATGTACCCAGGGTAATGATGTCTATCTCATTCCACTATCTTTTCTGACTCCATGCACCCTCCCTTCTCCTCCCTCCCCTTTGCCCAATCAAAGTTCCTCCATTTTTTTCCCATGCTGCCCCCCCGCATTATGGATCAGTATCCACTTATCAGAGAGAACATCCAGCCTTTGATTTTTTGGGATTGGCTTACTTTGCTTAGCATGATATTCTCCAACTCCATCCATTTACCTGCAAATGCCATAATTTTATTCTCTCTTAATGCTGAGTAATATTCCATTGTGTGTGTGTGTGTGTGTGTGTATATATATATATATATATATATATATATATATATATATATATATATATATATATCACAGTTTCTTTATCCATTCATCTATTGAAGGGCATCTAGGTTGCTTCCACAGTTTAGCTATTGTGAATTTAGCTGCTATGAACATTGATGTGACTGAATTACTATAGGACACTGATTTTAAGTCCTTTGGGTAGAGACCAAGGAGTGGGATAGCTGGGTCAAATGGTGGTTCCATTTTAAGTTTTCTAAGGAATTTCCATACAGCTTTCCAGATTGGTTGCACCAATTTGCAGTCCCACTAGCAATGTATGAGTGCATCCTTACCAACATTTATTGTTGTCTATATTCTTTTTTTTTTTTTTTTAATTTTTTATTGTTGGCTGTTCAAAACATTACATAGTTCTTGATATATCATATTTCACAATTTGATTCAAGTGGGTTATGAGCTCCCATTTTTACCCCATATACAGATTGCAGAATCACATCAGTTACACATCCATTGATTTACATATTGCCATACTAGTGTCTGTTGTATTCTGCTGTCTTTCCTATCCTCTACTATCCCCCCTCCCCTCCCCTCCCCTCCCCTCCCCTCCCCTCTTCTCTCTCTGCCCCCTTTACTGACATTCGTTTGTCCCCCTTGTATTATTTTTCCCCTTCCCCTCACTTCCTCTTGTATGTACTTTTGTATAACTCTGAGGGTCTCCTTCCATTATATTATGAATATAAAATAAATATGAATAGCATTATTTAATATGTAATATATGACATAATAAATATTATAATTATCTGGTATTTTATAATGAAATATTATAATTATAAAGCATGTTATAATGACATATTAACTTATTTCATATATTTATTATATTATATAAGGATATATAAAATTTATTAAGAATATTATTTGGCACACAATTTTAAGATTACTGTAACTTGATATAAATAAATTCTAATTCGGATATATTTAATGTGATAAAATCATGTGGAAATGTTAAAATGTAAGCCTTTTCTATTTTGTCAAGAAATATTTATTACATATAAAGCTCTGATAAAAGATTTTGTAATTTTTATTTTCACCCATGAAATATATATATGTACATGTATATATATTTATTATTAAATATATGGCCTAATAACAAGCAGGGGGAAGCTATAATAATTTAAAACATATTTTTTCCAACTAGTTAACTTTATACAGTTATAATTCCAATAGTATAAACAGCAAATAAATTATAGTAGATGGTTTGAAAACTTGATTTTTATAATGCACTCTTTGGCCTAAAAATAGTTAATTGAAACTTTGATGTATGTTTTTCTGCCTTTTTTTTTTTACAGCATAATAATTCATACAGTCAAAAAAATAACTCATTCAAAATGTTTCAATATCTTATATTACAATGCATATATCTATAAAACTTTTATATAAATTTTACCATATCATCCTAACAAAACCATTGTAAAGTGGTAGCAAGAAGATTATTAATCTCATTTCATTAACAAAAGAATTTTTTAAAAATAAAATTCTCAATTTTCACACTATAAAGCCAGATACAGGCAGATATCAATGCTCCAGATTCAACAACCTGAACTTACTTCTTTTTTTCCTTAATATTTAACTTTTCCAGATACATAAATCAGACCACATAACTTTTATTGTATATCACTATCACTGTTAGAAAATGTTTAGTTTATCAAAGTAACCAGATTGCCTGCCACACACACAAATGCTCTGAGTCATTGATAATTCCAAGCTAAGTTAGAGAGTACTGTATAATTTTAGGTTATTTAAAATTAGAATTTCATTAAAATCATCTTTTTCAATTCATTTTATTTTTTAAACAGAAGAAAAAACGCCTTAATATTACTACTGATAAAATAACCAAGAAAAGAAATAATGATATAAGATCCCTTTCAAACAAAACAATTTTGTAACTGATGATTTTTATGGAATGTCTGACCTTTTGAGTTTTGGGAATGTGCAATTCTGTCCTTAGGGTGCCTTGTGCAGGCAGGCTTCCTACCAACCACCGCCTCTCAGCTAGGAGCCTGCTGCCCTAGCAGCCCCAAGAATTTGACTATGCCCCCGAGGTTTTTGCCTCTTATTAAAGGAAAATGAAGTAAATTCAGAAAAAGTGTTTACCTCTACACATATGGTAAATTTAGGAAGCTACCAGAAGGAGAGTTTAGTGCCTCCAAATTCTTATCACATGGTTCCTCCAAACATTACTGGAATTTAATGAAACATATTGCAAGGGAAAGGAAGACATGTTAATGGGTCTTACAATCACTGGACAATCTCTCTTGGTACCCTACAAATGCAGCTGTTTTAGATTTGGCAGCCTCCCTCCTTCCTACTCAGAACTGACCCTGGGACCCCAACCTCTGTTTCAGAACACCCCTTATGTACTCAACATCTGAGTCAGGTATCCCATGAGATCAGAACAGCAGGGAGCAGTTCTCTATCTTTTCTCTGCCAGGGCACTTTTCCATCACAGTGTTTTACTGTATATTATCCTCTCATAAGTGATTGCAGACTCTGGCATAAATCCCCAAATTCCTTTCTCCTAAAAAGTAAAACACTATTTTAATTTCTAATTGTCCAGTGTTAGCCATCATTAATGGTCACTCTGGACATGTGAATATCTGAGGAAGTTGACTGAGGTTTGTGTGGATTTCTCAAAGCACTCCTGAACAAGCAATCTCTTTATTTGAAACTGCATTGGGATACAAGTGAGTGATGTCTCACATATTGCAGGGATAACTTTGAATCCACTTATTTTTTTAAATGTGCATACTCATAAAAAAGGATGAATTCCAGTCATTTGCGACAACATGTATGGAACGAGAGATCATTATGTTAAGTTATATGACCCAGGCACAGAAAGTCAAATAGTTGTATGATCTCACTCAGATGTGTAATTTTTAAGAGTTGATCTCCTAGAAGTTGAGAATAAAATGATGGTTACTAGAGACTGGAAAAAGTGAGGTGGGGGAGGGATGAAGCAAGGTTGGTTAACAGATTAGTTAGAATAACATTATAGTTAAAAGGAAGAAGTGTTTGTATTGCATTACACACTAGAATAGCTGCAGATACCAATAATGTACTGTGTAGTTTTAAAAAATTAGACAAAAGGATTTTAAATATTTTTTACCATATGTATGTATATCATATACATATATACATTATAGTATTCCATTTATATGCTCAATATTTATATATCAGTTTAAAATAAGAATAAATATAATGTACAAATTTCTAAATTCTCAATGCTATTAGTAGCAAATTATTTGTGACATACCAAAGTATAGGTATCCTTTGTAGGAGTGTCACTGAGTAGTTCAAAGAATATACTTCTGAGCACCTGCTCGCTTCAGTTGTAGTGGCTCTTGATAAACAGAGCATCTGGTCCCCTCAGATGTCTGGACTTTTAATAGCTTGGATGATAACCATGGTAGCCATGCCAGAAGGAGCTCAGGGAAGCTCATTCAGGGAATGTACACATCCCCTTCTCTCCAGGCTTAAAACTTCAGATTGCAGATAAGCACATTCTGCTAATACAGCAAAAACTACCAAGATCTTATTTAAAAGTGTGTGTGTGGGGGGGGAAAGAATATATGTCATATTTACAATTTCAATTTTTATCTAAGGAGCTTAAAATTTCATGCGTTTAAAGTGTCCAAGTTCTAAAACCTTTGTTACTATTTACCATAAGAACTAAATTTGCAACAAGCTGTCAGCAGAGGCAAATTGTCCTAGATACATTTGTTTATTTAAATAACTGCCTTCAGGGTCAGTAGTAGCTAGTAAGTAGCCTAATTCTAATAATCAGGCTATTCTGAGTTAAGAGTAGGAGAAAGAGATAGATGATCATCTGTTAATTGCACCCTTTTGTATAATACCATAACTGCATTAATAAACATAAAATTGCTATAAGATCTTCATGGTATGAAGGAAAGGCTATGGTCTTTGGCATTTGGCACACATAGGTTAGCTATTTACATATTTAATAAGCTGTGGGTCAGGAGAGACAGTGAATCACTATAAACCTCATATTTATGAAAGAGAATACTGGTAGTTACTGTTTATACATTATCCATGGCAACTTTTTATATATGTTTTTCTTTATTTCCTTCCTCTTTACTATTAATAAATAAAGACATAAAAATAAATATTATTCAAGACATTGCTATCATGACATCCTGATTCAACTACTGATTAGCTCTTTAGGATTATTGCTTAAATCTGTTTTAGTATTTTTCTTCATTAAAATTCTTCAAAGCATAAGCATATGCTTTAGTGGGTAGACTTAGACTGTGGGGAATAAACTATACACAGGGTCAGAATTTTCATTTTTGTTGTTGTTTGTTTTTTTGTGAAGGGTCTCCAGTTACTAGTCTTTAAAAAGTGAGTCACTAAGAAGCGGAGAGGTTTGATTGGGCAAAGCTTGTCACTTTTTCTGTCACCCTCCTTTGGACCTCCATCCTCAGGGTCTAGAAGACAGCTCTCTCTGTTCATTATTTCAACTTAACCTGTCAAGGAGTCGTGGCAAATCCCCGAAGTTCATGGCTTCCTGCCTGGAACTTGGCATCCACATCTCCCTTCAGCATTGATCTTTCCTCTTGCAGGTAAAAACAGAAAAGATGGAGAGAAAAGCATGGCGGATCCCTTTCTCCCAGTCTGTGCAAGCCTGCCTCCAACCTGGTGATCGTTCACACTCACCATTTGTGTGAAAGCCTTGTTTTTGTTTTTTTTTTAATATAATACTAGATTTGACTAATTAACTCAATCTCATAGTTTCTGCAATTTTTCCCCCTGCAAACTAGTTTTTAGAGGATGTTTCCCCATTGAAACTTCTAAACATAAAATATTTTTTTAGATATAATTATAAAGCTTCACTAATAACTGCAAAAAAAAAAAAAAAAAAAAAAAAGCCTAGTGAACTAACCCAGTACCTCATATACTGGCCAAGTGAAAGTTTTGTGTTTTCCTGTCTTGTTTTTCTTTGAAACTATAAATCTCAGAAGTTAGCTCATTACCTGAAAAAATTTATGAAGAACTGGTGAAGTATAACAGGAGTATTGCCACTGAATGGACTATTTGATTTATTTGAGCAGGTAATGAACAATGTTGCTGTCCAATCCACCAATGCATCACCTTAATTAGGACATAAAATAAGAGGAGCAATGCTCCAGCAGCCTTTCCTATCCTAGTGCCATCCATAGTCTTTGGTAGGAAAGAGGAAAATGAGCAATAACCACAGAAAAGTGACCACGTCCCTGAAGGGACTAGGAACAATTACTGGGATTCAGAAGTAAACACAGACAGTATGTGTAGGAAAACACCATCTCTGTAGCAAGATTTATGGGAAGATAGCTAAACAATGCGCATTTATGATGAATTTTATTAACTGTAGCCATCAGCTTTCTTTTTGAGAGGAAGGTTGAGATATTTATTTGAAGGACTTGGGCAGATGTGGAAGGATTAAAATGGAAGTATATAACTATTTCTGGGACTACTTAAATTTCATTATTTGAAAATACTTTCCTTCTTTAGTTAAAGAAACATATTTAAAATTCTTGTTTCTTCACAATAATATTTTTGTTCTTTATAGACAGTTTTATATTTAGATATGAGATAGTTTTCAGGCCTCTCATTTAGTAACTCTAGCAACTCCATCTGTGGTTTGAAGAATGCTCTGGAAAGCCCTGAGGGATATAGATATTTCCATCATTACATATAGTTTTATTTTAAAAATAATTTATTAGTCATCTTAAAAGAATAAATGTCTCTGATTCAAGATCTTACTTTCATCTTTTATATTTTGTAAACTCAGCTGGCATCACAGAAAGAACTGTCTTAGAATTTGAACTAAAAGTCTAGACCAATTTGCATTTTAATAAGTTATGTAAAATCATGTTGAGGATTTTGAAGTATCTGTAAACATCACCATGGAGACATGTGTCTGAGTCATTATTGTGGGCATCTTCCTACATAGTCCATATCTGAATTTATACCACCAAGGCCAGCTAGGAATATAGTTTGAGAATGAAAGAGGAGAAGTTAGATTAGAAACCACATGACAAGGAGGATGGGAACAGGAAAGGGAGAACATTCTTATTTAAACAAACTATACTGATATCAAGTAGGAAAAGTATAAAGATTCATTGGCCTTCTTCTTGCCTCAATCTCTTTCTAATTAGAATCTAAGTTCACTTTTATTAATGTCAGATGTTAAGAAAACTAGTAAGCTTCTATTACATGGTAGACATATTTAATACTTAGCTTTCTCCTAGTACAGTTTCAAACATCAACAAGACCACACAACACTGATTTGCATTGATAATAAATGCATTTATAATGGGCATTAATATGCATCTTAAAGTAAAGCCACTACTTTCACTAATTTTCAGGTCAAGAGCAGTAATAAGCCAGGAATTTAATTTTAGGTAAAGAAGACCTGCCTTAACATAACTGATGTTCTTTATCTCCCAGCAACTTTCGTTTTAAGATTATCTTATTTTAAAAAGGAATAATATCAGTTCTCAAATTTTTTTGTTTACTGATCATCTTCAAACTTTTCATTGAAATTTGTCATTTTGGTAAAAATAAACAATGAATCCTGGGATATTTTATGTGTTGCTTTGTTTCTACTCCTTGCTGGGGAAGAAAATGACAACAAAATGTCATTCTTGTTAAACACACCAGTTTGAGATCAGCAATGTTTATATTGAAATAGTGTGCTGTGTCCAGAGGTGTCCCAAATGGACTGGTGGTTGTGAAAGCACATTTCTAACAGTAGCTGTTAAGGAAGCCAAGTGTAGTTGTTGAATAGGGAGAGAGCGTGTTTGGGTTCCTGCTAGGTAGTCACTGACTTCAGTGATAGCTGAAGGGCATGGCATATATTCTCCAAGGTCTGAGTTTCAAGTCATCTGTCCCATGTGATTTATTAAAAAATGAGTTTCAAATATTGATTGAAAAAATGTGGTCAGCTTATTTTTAATATGTGAATCATTTGGAAAATTTATTTGTCCTGCTATCTTTCCTAAAATGTTTGAAATCTTCTCATTTAATGTTATGGACACAATTGACAAATAATTTGTTTTTCTGCTCATTTTAAAAATTATTTTAAATATAAATGGGAACTGAGTGAAAATCAAAAAGGTCTTTTTTCCTAAAACATTAATTTTCAGAAAAGATTAACAAATATCTGTATGATTGTCAAGAAAGGCTGGGAATGAATTGATTAAGAATTTATAGATAGGTGATATGATAACCTATGTATTTGAGTTAGCAAATAAGATAACGATTTTAAAAGCTATAACCAATGTGCTGTAGTTTATGTCATTTTTTTCCAAGATATACACTTGTGCCCAAGAAATTTATATTCTCCTCTATAAGAAAGTAACCAATGGAAAGTTATCAAGACCATTTTAAAATGTGATATCAATAATGCTATTTCTAAATTGTTGCTTTTAGCATAGTTGTTGAGAAGTTGGTCTCAAGGCAAATTGATTGGGTACAAATTCTTAACTTTGCCATTTATTAGTAGGATGACCATGGTCATTTGATTTAATCTGTCCCTGACTATGTTTCCTCATCTATAAAATAGGAAAAATAATAGCATAGGATTGGATATTAGTATGAACTATAAAAGTTTTGGCAGTGACTTAGCTGTAATAAGTATTCAACAAAAAATATGATTTTTATTAACATATACTGTACAAACTTCTTTTTGTGATTTTCTGAAAATTTTGTTATATAAATTTTATGTTGTCATGGGTTTATTACTTACTTAAATAATGTGGACAAATCCAAGAGAACAATAGAGTAAAACTGTTGGCATTAAGATAGTTCTTTAGAAATTTTTTGCAGACTGACACATTTGAGCTACATGATCTGAATTTGCAAATGGACATTTTCTTACCTGGGGCATGTTACAACAGGCCTTGCCTGTCTCCTGTTCTGACTCTGCACTTGCTATTGACCGGCTATGATTCTGACAGTAATCTTTCTAGACATAGCATCCTTCTATGAAACAGATATTGGCTTAAACAAGATCTAAAGTGTATGTGATTTACATAAAATATTGAACTATCTCTGTTATCTGCTGAAAGTCAATGATTTAATAGTAAAAATATTGAGAACCATGAAAAATTTAGGGAAAGAAAATACAGATGTGGCAAATGAGACTGTCCATTTAACTGCAGATGATAGGGAATCATTCTGGAAGTTTCCAAAGTCCTTCACTAAGTAAGAAGGTGACAGAAATGAACCTCAGTAATTATTTGTGAATTCCTTTAAGCTAATTTTGAAGGGCACATTATGTAAAAATAGAACACTAACAAGGATTTTGGTAGACCATTATTTATCTCCCATAAGGGTGGTTTTATTGAGCATTCCTAATGAACACTCTCGGAGAGGGATCTTTGCAGCTAAAGAAAGAATACATGGGTGAAATACAAACATAGTAAGACATGGGTAAAGACAATAGAAAAGGAAGACTATTCATAGTGTTAGCCTCCAGCTGAGAAGAGAAGAAAGGCAAGACAGACAGTGATCTAACACCATGATTCTGAATGGGAAAAGATGCAAACAACCAATATGGAATGGCATCTGTGTTATTACTTATATCAAAGTGGAACTCAGTCAGTGGAATAGGCCTAACACAATTAGAGGTGTCCACTCATGGTTACATCTGGCAAGTACTGGTAAGAATCAGGAAACAAAAATAGCAGCACTGCTATAGGGATATGATTATGAGCTTAAAAAAATGCATTTCAGAAACTCCAAGGCATGGGGTGGGAGACATATTAGAAAGACAGGGATGAAAATAAAACTATACTCATAAGAGCACAGAAGCAAAAAGTATGACTTAAATAATTTTCTATTATCTCCTTTAAATCTTTTTCTTTTTTAAAAAAAATTTTTTCTGGTTATAGATGGACAGCATGCCTTTACTTTATTTGTCTCATTTTTATGTGGTATTAAGATCAAATCCCTCATACATGCTAGGCAAGTGCTCTGCCACAGAGCTACAGCCCCAGCCCCTCCTTTTCTTTTTCTACTCATTTCCTTCTCTAACTCCCCAAGTATTTAATTAATGATGGTGAGAAGAATTGATGAAATGACTTTTCCTGGGCTAGTCAGAAGAGTATTCCAGTCTTCCGCCTCCACACCTCAAATCTTTAATAATTAAAATAAAAGAAAGAAAAAAATGAAAAACTAAAATAATTTATCATATAATGTATCTAGACACTTAAAATAGAGTCAAATTGCAGAGGTCCTTTTCATCAGATCAATTTCTCTATTTTATGATAATTTAACTTTGGGATAAATAATGTTCCTGTGATTCATTTGCACGTGACCAAGGACAACCTAAGAAGCTCTAAAGGGGTATAGGAGGATAATAATAAAAGAGCTGTGTGTAGCAGTCCATTTTTGCTGGATTCAATTCTTAAATATTTATTGAGGGTACAGATTGAAGGGGGTTCAAGAAAAAGGAATTCACAGGGTCAGAATTAAGTATTGCGTTTTTTTTTTTTTTTTTCATTGACAAAAGAATCAGAAAAGTTGTCAACTTTTAAATAACTTCCCTTGTACTGAGGAACAAGTAGTTCCTTATTTTATTTTCTGCCATAGCACTTTTCTCTCCATTCTGAAAAAAACTAAGCAAGTAACATCAGCCTCCACGGCTTGAAAACCTTCCCTCTGCAAGCCACCCTGTGCTGGCCTGACTATCTCTATGGTAACACTGTTCTATTTTTGCTACATCCTGATTACTTAGTATGTACTGGAGTGTCTTCACATTCTGAACTTTTCCTCACCTCTATAAAATTGACCAGAAAACATTTTACTTTCTGAGGTTTCTACTTTTTCTCAGTGGCAAGTGATAAATGAGTGATGTAGTAAACAGATCCCTCACAATGATTAACCCATACTAATAATCACCACTGCCAGATAGCTAAGACACTTGGACAGCTTTTTTAGAGACAATGACAATAATACTGTTACTAGCTGAAGTTTACTGAGGGCTTCTATAGACCAGGCCTACGACTAGATACTTTAAGGATGTCACTTTAATCCTAACAACAATATCATCAATATGTATTACTTTTGTTTTATAAATGAGAAAACGAGAGCTTAGTAAATTTAAGTAACATGATCAAGATAAATCAGGGCATAGAATTTAAAGCCAAGTCCATTTTAACTCTAAAATTCCTTTTTTTTAATAGTATGTTTTTTTTTTCTCCATTATTTTCTGGGAAAAATTTGTAGGCAATTGCTAGATGGAAAATTTTACTTTACATCAGTTGAAACCTTACCAAGTAATATTGTCACACAAGGGTGTTAAGTGTTAAGGATGCTAAGCAAACTGACCCTTTGCATTTGTCATCTAAATTCCTTCCTTGTGATGGCACAGTTATTTCAACACAAGTTTGAGAATACAAATTATAATTTAGACAGTCATTATGGTTATGGAACTGTCAGAAGGTCAATTGTGATAAGTTATTTTTATATAGTTACCAAATATTCATGAAAAATTCACTGTAGACCAAACATATATCAGAGAAAAAAATAACAAATATAGTGTTTTACTCAAGAATTCTGCTCTTTAGTGAATGGAAAACTGAAAAAGTTATGCATGCAATATCCCATTAAATATACCAAAAAATGCAGCTCTAATCTGATCTTTGTGAAATATTAGTCATTTGAAACTCCAAGAATTCAGAGAATAACAGCAAGGAAATGATTTATAGTTTAGTGGTTAAAGACTAACCTATGGCAATTTTGCCTTAAATTCCCTTTAACATTTTCTGAATACCTTTACACACAGAAAAGTTTTTGAATGCACATATTATAGAAGTTTATCTTTGTTTTAAAGTCTTTTTAAAACATATTTTCTCTCTAATTTTTAAGTTTTTAATACTCTGACATTTTCTTCTTAGTAACTAACTTGGGATGATGCTTTATGTGAAATAATGAACTTCTTGATTTTGAGCAATAATGTATACTGTATTTCAGTGTGATTTTTTCACATAAAAATGGAATGTGTTTCCTCAATTAAAATGTGCTCTATTATTTATGTATCTGTTTTCAATTATTTAACATTAAGAAGTGTAAATACAATATTACAGATGACAAATTTATATAAGTAAAATTACCTATATTATATTCAAATGTGATATATTTCCAAATAATAAAATTTACTACCATCCATAGGGTGTGTCATGTGTTGCTTTACATTGGTGATGATATGTTCATTGATCTACAAATGCTTTTCTTCCTTCGGGCAACCATAAAAAAATTGGTGAAGGTTTGGGTTTTGCCCACATTTCCACAGAGACCAAACCCATATGTAAAGAAAAAGCCATCTAGGCTAAGCAACTCATCTGATATAAAACTATGAAGGCATTAATTTCAGCTAAAAGATAAATATAGATCTCTTCTTTAGTACTGCATTATTTGAAAATGAAGGTGTTACTTAATTATCAATTGTTATATTCAACATGCCTAATTCAGTTGGACATAAACTCCTTTGTAGTTCAAAGGAAAAAAAAAAGTGATGACATTTTCTGAAATATCTGTAGTAGGAACTGTCTATTAACCAAGAGTCTTCTTTAACAGTGTAAGCAACAGATACCATTTTATCATTTTAAATTCTTTTTCTCCCCCATTTAAAAAAATTCATGATGCAAAATATAAGTACTTTGTATGTAATTATCATGGCATTTATTACTTTCTATTATAGTTATTTGCTTGCTGGTCCATTTCACCCTCTTCAAGACAAAGAGCTGCTCAAAACCCAAAAGTTTGTCTTGTGTATCTTTTCCTCTCTACTACTTAGCATAGTGCTCTCAATTCAAAGAATAAGTAAATAACATTGTTACTCAGTTGTGAAGCATCTATGAAAACATATTTTTGTGTTCTATAATAACAAGTCCTAAGACTTTCACTTATGCAATGTGATGTTTTCAGAATATTCCTGTATATCTATGAGTTGATGATTATTTTCCATATTTTATATAAGTAGAAACATTTCTTTTATTATTATTTATTATTATAACATTAAATATTATTACTCAATATGTAAAATTACTTGCAGAAATTTTCACTCTGAGTAAAATATATCACCTATATTATCATTAGGAGTAATGTTATAGCATTTAGGGTAGGGTTATAAGAAAATATTTGTTCCATATTGGGGAGAGAGAAAAAAAAAAACAGTTGACCAAGTGTCCTCATACCTGGATTAACTTGTGCTGCCATATATGATTCATCCGTTCAGCAAAAATTCATTGGATGTCACGGTCTTCTAATCTGTAGTAGGTCTTCTTAATGCCAATTGCATTTTATCTGTTGAAGATTATTATATGTATACTCAATAATAATGCTGTTTTGATGAATGTATTATCTTATTCCTTAAAAAGTGACATGAAATATTTTAGTGAACACCACAAATGATATTTTATTATTCCTCCTTATGGTTTATGTTTAAAAGAAGGCAACAACACTTGATTATACTCTATACTTGTTTAGGTTAATTGCAAGGAGTATGTTTTCGAATTCTAATATGTGATCAGTCCTCTAGTTGGAATTCAGTAATTCATTACTCATTTCATTCCAGGTCCCCCAGGCCCTCCAGGTGGTCTTCGAATAGAGGACATTAGAGCCACCTCTGTTGCCCTCACTTGGAGCCGCGGCTCAGACAATCACAGTCCCATCTCCAAATACACTATCCAGACCAGGACCATTCTTTCAGATGACTGGAAAGATGCTAAGACTGGTGAGTTGTATTTGTCTGATTAGTTATTACATGTTTCAGTGTGACTTTTTCAATAAAATCCTGTAGGTTTTCAAATTTCATGATGTATGTTGAAATACTTTTTTTCTTAAAACATTTTTTGTTTTAGCATACTAGTTTTTTAAAGCATGTCCAAATCTGCAGTGGTAAAGCAACAAGGACATCCTGGTTTCCTTCTTTGAACTACAGTGAGGCTAAGATTCATTGGGAAAAAAAAAAGAATCATTATAGAGCTTTGTTTTGGCAAGTGTCATTTATGACTCATTTTATCTCATTATTTAGGAACTATAGTTCTTCATTTTTTTAAAACAGCTGCATTAATCATAAATATTATATTAAGCATTCAAGTCTTACTCCCTATAGTCATTTACTTCCTGAAAATGATCCTGCCTGGTTTGAATTTCCTCAGGGAAAGATTTTAAGGTTTGGTTTCTTTCAAACCTTTTTTTCTTTTCTTATATTAAGATTTTCTAAAAGTTGATAAAGAAAAGTTTATTACATGGATACTTTTGCTTACCTATAACTATTACCATTGCCATTTATCATTACTAACCTAGAATATCACACATCACTTTATTTTCTCCTATAACATTAAAGAAGGTAGAAGATATTTTTGTAAAAAATATCTGGTAGAAATATCTACCAGAAATATCTGGTCATTTGTCACCAGAGGAAAAAGAAATAAGCCAAGAATAGAAAATAAGATGCTTCTTCCTTTTAAAAACTGAAAAATAATCAATCCTGTGTTTCAAATATACTCTCAATTTAGCTTTATCCTGACATAGTTTTGCACAGTAAGGTGTTTTAACTTAGATTTATTTCATATTGAATATATTGCTTTCTTTCAAGGAAAATTAGTCAAATAGAAACTTAAATCTGTTTCAAGGATTTAGGATATATCTTAGTGACAAGTAATTTTCCACATAGATGTATAAAGTTCCAATGAATTAGAAACAGGTGAAATATTCCCATTACACTGTGCTTATCATTATCAGGACTCACTCAGGCAACTTTCAAAAGTTTAGAATACAGGGGATTATGTTGGCTGGAGTTATTCTTGATGAAATCTGTTTTTAGTCCTTAAGTGATTCTAGTCATTTCTGAGGTGGTTTAAAGCTGCAATCAGTGTGGTATGATGGCCAAACACCACAAGCATGGTTTTCAGGCAACTACTGAGAATTACTGGCCTTAGGAGACTCACAAGACTTGCTTCTGTTTTCCTCAAAAACCAGTCAAAGTCTTTGAGTCTTCTGGCCTCAAGGTATTTGTAAATAGATCTATGGGTTAGTGATCATGGTGGTTGCTAAAATCAAAACACCTAAAAGAATCTCACTAAGTACAAAGGTAAGAAGTATCGTTTCCTTCTTCACTTTTTTTTTTTTTTTTTGGCTTAAAATGTATACTCAAAACTAAAACCAAGATTTAGAAGCCTATCCAGTTAATGCATAAGGCATTTTAGTTTTTTTCTAAAACAAGCAATTTTTAAGTCACTAGCAATTCTGGTAGAGCATATCCTTAATTTATAGGTTTCAAACTCTTTTCTTAATCTTTCAATAGGCACATTCTGGAAATCCCTCTTCTTGATAACCACTTTCTGTTCTCCTTTGAGAAGATTGTTGGCATCTCTGAGCCAAGGGCTTACCATTGTGTCCACCTTCTCAAAGCCTACTTATTTTCCTTCCTTTCTGTTATTCAAATCAAAGGCCCAGGTCCTTACTTGGAATCCAAATCCTCCTGCAAAATGACCCCAGTTGACTCTTTCTACTTAATCTCCCACCATTCTTTGAAATAATCTCTATGATCAAGTATGAATTTCTTGTCTTTGACTATATCCCTGATTTTTTGTGTGATTTGGGGTATTTTCATAGTGGACTCTCACATCTGCCTGAAATCAGTCTACTGGTTGCAGTCTGCACTGTGTATCCAGCTAGTTCTTCCTGTTCTCATCCAGCAGATACTTGCTCCTGCCTGTTGACTACTCAGCTTCTTGGAAAAGTCCCAGGGTAGCCTTGGCCATCAGGAGAACACTACATCCTTGCCAAGATGGGCCACTTGAATGCTTCCAACATTTCCACTCTCCAGGTGTTTAAGCAATGCCAAGGTTTTGCAGTATAGGCAGGAGGGGATTGGATCAGTCTTTATTAATAATTTCAAGTCTTTCATAATATTTTTTTCTTAAGCCTCCAAATTCACAAACTCACAAACTGACAAATAGTTCTATCAGCTTCTTCCTTTAAGCCTCTGCATTAGTTTCCTATGGATGGGATAACAAATTTCTACCAACTTTGCAGCTTAAGACAACAAAAATTACTCTCTCATAGTTCTGGAGGCCAGATGTACAGAATCAAAGTTTTGGCTGGGCTGCGCCCTTTCCAAAGGCCCCAGGGAACAATTTATTCCCTGTCTCTTTGGTTTCTGATGGCTCCAAGTGTTTCTTGCCATATGACTGCATCACTTCAATACTTATGGTCGTACTGCCTTCAGCTGTTTATGAGTTTTTCCTCTGTGTCTCTTATAAGGACACTCATCATTATATTGGGGCCCATTCAGATAACCCAGGATGATCTTATCCAATATCCTTTACTTAATTACAGCCTTAACTTAAACTGAAAAGGGTTTGCCAATACCTTCTTTCCAGTAAGGTAACATGCACAGGTTCAGGTAATTGAGATTTAGACAGGGACTTATCTTTTTTTTTTTTTTTTTTGGTGAGGGGTACGATGTAAACTACTATAGCCTCATAGTGTCTTTTTCCATAGGGGGCTCAAGACCACTGAAATGCATCCAGTGAGGATGAAGGACTGCCCAACTCAGGGTCATAACAACTCATTATATTCCCCCTTTACTCCATGAAGGGCCCTTTGCAATCCAGAATTTCACTTTTCCTCTTCTAATTACCTAAAAAGAAAAGTGCCTAAGTATATCAAATAAAACAAACAGATTCTGATGATATGCAAGGGAAGAGTGGAACAGAAATAAAGTAGAAATAAAGAAGCAGAACAAAAACAAGAGGGAAAGCCAAATTTTTAATCAGAATGTCAAAAATTTATGTCAAGTCTATGGGCTGGGGTTGTGGCTCAGTGGTAGAGCACTTGCCTAGCATGTGTGAGGCACTGGGTTCAATTCTCAGCACCACAAATAAATAAATAAAATAAAGTTATTTAAAAATTCTTTTAAAAATTATGTCAAGTCTATAGGACAAATCTATAACAAAATAAGAGAATAAATAGCAAAACTAGCAGCAGAGTGAGAAATGAAACAGTCTGAGCTATAAAAGAATTTTTCTAAAAGTAAAACTGAACACCAGGATGCTTTGCATTTATTATGGTAATGGGTACAACATCTTAAGAAGCTGCATATTCATAGTTTGCATTGCAGACTAAAAATTCCCTAAATATTAACATAATGAATCACAAGACAAGCCAAAAGAAAAAAAAATTTCCAAATAGGTAGTGTATAGGCATTTGCATGCACATGTATATGTAAGTTAATTATGAAAATCCTGTAGAAATATTTTTAGAGAGCTTAAAGTAAGGCATAGACCTGTCTTGGTTGTATATCTTATCATATCTCAATTAAATAAGCAAGCTAAGGTCATATCCTACCCATAATTTATAATTGCCTGTTAGTATTTAGTAACATGAATTCTGAGTACTTTATTAGTATAATATTTATTATCACTGCTCCAGATGATCTAAGTACACAACTGTAACACCAACAACAACAAAAAAGGTCATAATCATTATCCTTTTTCACCCTATTAGTAAATCTTTTGCTATGTGTAGACTACCCCAGTGGCAGTGCATAAGCCTTTTGTGCTAGTTTTACCTTTGCCTCTGGAAATCTTTCTAGGTTTTACCTCCAAAACACTGCTTCTTGTTCCTCAAGCTGTAGTTCCTGGACCAGCAGCATCAGCATGACCTAGGAGCTCCTTAGAAATACAGAATTCGGTGCCCTACCTCAAACTTCTTATGTTGCATGTCTTTTTTTAGTTCATTATTTATAATAACTTCTTCTCTTACTTACTTGAACTTCATATTCCTAGTTATCATTTTTATTTTAATTCCACATAATATGTACATTCTCTTCAAAAAAATGAAATGAAAATGAAAAGTGATACAAATAACAACTTAGGCAACTAATAATCTCCATTTTAATATTTATTTTATTTAGATCCCCCAATTATTGAAGGAAATATGGAGGCAGCAAGAGCAGTGGACCTTATCCCATGGATGGAGTATGAATTTCGTGTGGTAGCTACTAACACGTTGGGTATAGGAGAGCCCAGTTTACCCTCCAACAGGATTAAAACAGATGGCGCAGGTATGTACAAGAAACTGAATTCCAAAAGGTTTATAAATGTGGTCTCAGTCTAATAAGTAGAGGAAAATATTTGGAAATAAATAATGTTCTAAGGTAGTGATTCATCTAAAGTGTATGTGTGTATGTATTTCACACATGTGAGTATTCTATATCAAGGCGGCCAAAACCCCAAAACAGGAAATATTAAGTTTTGAATATTGTTGCATAATTAATGTAAGGAAAGAAGTAAATGGAAACCACTGCACAGTCTACCAGACACTATCTTAATGAAGTTGGCATTTAGAAGATAGACTGTAATGTACATTCTGAATCTTAACCAGGCAGATTCTGGATTAAACAGGTTCCAGGATTTAATCTAGAAGGTTAGTGATTTTTTTCACTTCTGAGGCATTTATAATTGAATGTCCTTGTGGTTGGAGGGTGTGGGCAGAGGGCAGAGGGACAGCAGGGTATGGAGAGAATTTACTGAGGACTTCTCAGATCAGTGCCACACGTGGGGAGTCATAACATCCCCAAGACATAGCCAGGATGTGTTCTTTTAACATTAGGTATAACTCAAGTACTCTTTTATCATAGCTCAACTTTGGCTATTCTTCAAATTCAGGTTGGCATTTTTATGCTAATTACCAACTCCATTTAAATAGCTTTTACTGAAAGAAGCACTCTTTTTCCCTTTCCCCCTGAATTAATTAATTAAATAACTTCTTTCTTTCTTCAACTTTGTTATACATGACAGCAGAATGCATTTCAATTCATAGTACATATATAGAGCACAATTTTTCATTGTCTCTGGTTGTACACAAAACAGAGTCACACCATTCTTGTTTTCATACATGTATTTAGGGTAATGATGTTCATCCCATTCCACCATCTTTCTTACCCCCATGCCTCCTCCCTTCTCCCCCACACCCTGAATTTCTAAGCAAACTGTTGTTTTGATTCTAATGATAGCTCTTCATTTATCATTCCTGTATATCAAAAGGATTTTGTTTTTGTAAGCTCTCTGAGTTCCTTTATTTTTATTTTGACTATACTCTGCTAAACTTCAGCGCTTTATTTTGGGGAAAAGTTTGGGTTTTTTTTTTTTGGGGGGGGTACCACGGATCAAACTCAGGGACACTAGACCACTGAGCCACATCCCCAGCCCTATTTTGTATTTTATTTAGAGACAGGGTCTCACTGAGTTGCTTAGCGCCTTACTTTTGCTGAGGTTGGTTTTGAACTCAAGACTCTCCTGCCTCAGCTTCCTGAGTCTCTGGGATTACAGATGTGCTGTTGGGGAAAAGATTTTAAGCAGATAACAGCCTATCATATAATCATATAATCCTGCTGTGCTCTCTTAATACCACTTATCCATGTTGCTGGCTACCTCAGTTACATGGTATAATTTCTAAACTTCTATTTCTAATGTCTTTAGTTTTTAAAACAAACTGATTCCCAGAGACAACCATCAATAAGCTGTCTCTCACAGTTTTATATAATTTCATCAAATTTATCTGATGAAAGTGATGATCCTTAAGTGAAGAAAATAGGATTAAGATATATGGTGTGTGGGGAGTGTTTTCACCTAAATTTCATTTAACCTCATGATAATAATACCATATAGGAGAACTGGTCCTTATGATTGTTAATAAGCAGTAGACTGGGGGACACTGGGTAGTTTGCCTAAGTTAATACACCTACTTGTGCGATTCAGAATTCAAATTCAGATCTGTCTGATTCCACTGATACATTGAGCTTTTCTCATAAAAGCAATATCTCAAGCAGGATCCTAAAAATTCATTTGTTTATGTGAAGCTGTATTAGAATTGCATTAGAAGTTTGAATCTATTTAATCCTTAACTAAGATGTCAGAGATGTCCTAAGTATTATTTTTATTTATTTGTTTTAGTGTGTTCACCTAGGAAACAAAAAGTGTCACCTCTTCTCTACCTCCTAGAAATCCCTTAGGATATGGAAGTCATCTAAGTTAAAGCTGTCTGAAGCACAGATGTACAGAGCCAGCACCCCTGAGTTTATTTTTATTATTATTATTCCCTAGAGTCACCTGTGTTTGCAGTGGAGGCTACTGTTTGGCAGACTGAACACATTTGCTCTTTCTTGAAAAATATAAAGAAAGGAAAATGGGGCCTGACTGGACCAGTGGTTTTGACCACATAATTTTACACTGAGAGATCATGCACTTGATTTGATTTAACAAGCATTTTCATTTTTAAAATAAAGTTGGAGAAAAATACAGAATGATTAAATTGGTCTAAGCAAGCATTTCAGTTACAACACTATAACATACCTACCTCAAATACAAACCTTTTTAAACAAAAACCTCATTGAATTTTATTAATTTTCTGTGATCTCTTGATTAATGTCATATAAACCAAGTCTTATCTGGACACTGTTTCTTGAAGTAAAAATGGTTCACAGACAGGAGGATGTTTTCCTTTGGCACTGAGAATAGAAGTAGACCTCCCTCTTTTTACAAATTTTATTAAAAACAATATCTTTAATATTTTTCTCAGAGAAGGATTTGTTACATAAGTTCATCATCTGGACATGATTGCTATAGGATTTGTCTTAGGCTTATTTTTTAAATTCTCAAGTAGAAGTAATGAAATTAAATGTTTTTAAGAGCAACAATAAAAATACCAATGTCTCAGATTCAATTTAATTGTTTCATATCTGGGTCTATGAATATAGTTTGTATTTAATATAATGCCTAGAAGTACCTTGCTTAATACTAGTGGTATGTACCTCTGAAGAATTTTCAACTTCAATGTTTTCTTCTTATTATATTCTAGGGGAAAAATGTTTCAAAGTAATATCAAACTCCAAACTGTGGCAACCAACTTATTTTTTGCATCATCTCTTACCTTATTTTTACTCAAATGGTATTTTGTTAAGGATTTAACTTCCTCTCTAGTGTGCTTAGAAAATAAATTATTTTAAATGACATCATAGGCAAAAGAGCAAACACAACTATGAAATGATAAAGGTCTTAATCTCAGAACAAGGTGAAGCCCTGTAGTCATAGGGGATGATTCATTTACTTTGTGAAAAACTAAATCCTGTAACCTATAACACATTTATTAATCTATCATCAGAAAATGCTTTAGGAATTTTGATTAGTCAACTTTTAGGTTGCCACCATTCACATATGGGACATAGGTTGTCAGACATAATGCTTCACTCTCTGTTCTGCTTAAATATATATATTTTTGTTCTTTTTTTTTTTTTTTTTTTTGGTATGCTGATTGAACTCAGGGGCACTCAACCACTGAGCCACATCGCCAGCCTTATTTTGTATTTTATTTAGAGACAGGGTCTCACTAAGTTGCTTAGTGCATCACTTTTTGCTGAGACTGGCTTTGAACTCGGGATCTTCCTGCCTCAGCCTCCTCATCTGCTGGGATTACAGATTTACACCATACCACCCAGCCTCTGCTTATATTGCTTCACTTAATTTTCATGACAGCTTTACAAAATTATGATTATTCCTGGTCTGACATGAGGAAGATTGTACCCAGCTAATGGGAGGCAGAGTTGGAATTCGAATCCAATTCTTCCAAATTCTAAATGTTTTGCTCCTAAATTTCTATCTGAAGACAGTGCACAGTACAGAAGTTCCAAGCCATTGATCCTCTATGGAATCATAGCATCATCATTTGGAAGCTCTAGGATCTGGAACACATTATTTAATCTCTTGGAGCCACAGAAGTCTCATCTTTTTATGGGAATCAATTGTCTTATGGGATTACTTTTACGATTTAAAAACACAGGATAGCAGCATTGTGGTACATAATATTTGCTCAATACATATTTATTATGCTATTAATGTTAATTTTAAAATTTAATGTGCTTATAAAAATATGGTCTCCTGTCTACTTTGTAATTGATCACCTCACTTGGCAACATATTTCCATTTTTAAAAGCATAATAGATCATATTATTTCATATAATTTTTTATCATCTTAAAAGAATCATTTGTATTCACAAAATAAAATTCAACAGAATTTCTCTTTTTTGTTTTTCCTTTCATCTACTTTATTAAAAATGAATATACATAAAATTGGACATTTACATTTTTCATTCTTACAAAAAAGTAAAAAAGACTTTCTAAATGAGAAATATTTGTCTTGTCATGTGTGATTATAACGACTCTAAGAGATGCCAGCATATGTTATGTGGGATAAAGGCTAGTTTCCTTTTGATGGAAAAGTTGATCTGTGCCTCATTATGCTGATTGAAGAGAGGTGACATTATCCAATGCTGCACATGCCCTGCTCTGTCCAATTACTTAATGTCAAGATCTCAGAGCACAGTTGAGTGTATTCTTTGGATTCAGACAAGTGTATTATAAAATGGATGCTCCCAAATGAAGAATTAGAAGGCATGTTTGTAATTCATTTTAGCCCTTTTAATTTTGACTGTAAGAAAGAGATAACAAAAACATCCTTTGAAATAATGAGTCATTGTAAGATATATTCCCACAGCTAATAGCTCTGCAGGTGCAGTTGGTGAATTGATAGCCTCAAATGGTGCAATCAGGTTTATTTTGACAGCTTTGTGTTTATTTGCCAGTTCAAGACAGTTTGAAGGGGAAAAGAGGAAAAATAACAAAACCAGAATAAACACTTTCATGTTATGTATTAAGTCTTAATTTCATGTCCAACAAAGCTAGTATTTCTTTCATTTAGCTTTTTCCATTTCTTTCTTTTTTTCTTTGTTTTTTTTTTCCTTTTTTTCCTTATTTAATAAAAGACAGGAATGCCACTAAGAACATATTTTATAGCTAGTAAGAAACTTCTATGTGAAAGTAAGTTGTCATTAATAATTAAGTAGATAAATCATTTTAAAAGAATTAAAGAATATAGATTGATTTTTAAGCCATCAGGAGACCTGAATTAAAGTTGGCAGCTTCTCTACTTGTGAGTAGTATAACCTGGACAATTAGCTTCTTCGGGATTCATTTGCCTTTTCTATGAAATGGGGATAATGCTACTTCTCCATGTGCTTCAAAGTGTTGTGTGAGTGTCCAATTAGGTGAGATAAGTAAAAATAATTCAAAAGTTGTAGATAAGTCTGTTGTTAAGCACGGATCATTTTATTCATTCAGCACTTTTATAAATTTTGGACAATTAACACATTGAATTAAAACTAGTAGTGTACACTTAACCTCTATCATCATAAAGAACATCTTCAGGACTTGAAGCAAATTGTATTTATGTTGTTATCTTTAGTGCTTAACACAGCATATTGTCCATAGTTACGCAAAATTATTTGTAGAAGAAAAAGGGAGAAATAAGGAGGATAAGCTGGCAGTACTGACTACCAGACATTAATAGCAGATGGTGAAAAGGAAGGTGTGATCAAAGCAACAGTGGGATTTACATATTATGATTTAAAAGGATCTACTACCAAATATATTTTGTTTTGTTTGAAAACAAGCTTAACATCTGTATTAGATGATTTTGGTTTTCATACACACAGAAAGGTAAACTAGAAATTAACAAATATTTTACTTTATTTAAAGAAATAATCCATTACTGGTTTGGATTTTAATTATGAATTTTATTATGCATATAATTATTTCAATTTATTTCATTCTTTTTTGCCTATCTAAACACTATCTGCAACTGACTTTTCTTATAGGATCATTGCATTGAGCAATTAATAAACTTACTCTACTCTCCTGTTATAATTTCCTATTTGAAAACAAAGCCTATAATAACAAACAAACCTCCAATCTCTGCCTGATAAGATGCTGAAAAGTTAATATTTTTGTGAACTATCTTGAAATCTCTTTATTTTTATCTATAATGGAAGAACATCAATTTAACATAGTAGATGCATTAGAACTGCTAGCAATCTGCTCCGCCATCAAAGTAGGATCTCATGAGTTACAAAGAACTACTTCTATTTGAATATCCAAATATTTTACAATTTGTTTCATTTTATTTTTCACTAGATAGGGAAGAGGGTTGGGAGGGAAAAGGAGGGGGCAGGGGATTAGCAAAGATGGTGGAATGTGAAGGACATCATTATACAAAGTACATGTATGAAGACTTGAATTGGATGTCAACATACTTTATATACAAACAGATATGAAAAATTGTGGTATATATGTGTATTAAGAATTGTAATGCAAAAAAAACAATAAGCAAAGTACATGTATAAAGGCATAAATTGGCGTGAACATACCTTTATACAGAGATACGAAAAATTGTGCTCTATATAGGTAATAAGAATTGTAATGCATTCCACTGCTGTTGTGTATTAAAAAAATAAAATCAATAAACAATTTTAAAAAATGTAAAAAAAATTAGAAAAAAAGAGTTTCGTGTCACAGTAGATTGGGTAGAAAGAGGGAAGGGAAGGGGAAGGGGAATGGAAGGGCAGCACAATACAATAGACACTAGGATGGCCCTATGTATAAACGTTGGCCATATAACCAGTGTGATCCTGCAATCTGTACAAGTGGAAAAATAAGATTACGGACCCCATTTGAATCAAATGTATGATATGTCAAGATCATTGTAATGTTTCGAGCAACTAATAAAAAAATTTTAAAAAAGAGTTGTTCAGAATTATATATTTAAGTGCTTAAACATAGAGACATAAAGATAGAATAAAACTAGGTGTTAAATTGTAACCTCTTTGGTTCCCTAGACTAGAATAATACTTATGGAACCATTTAAAATCTCTTACTAAGATATTTGCTTTAAATCATATTGAACTTTTGATGCAACTTAAGCTGAAAAGTTACATTCATGTTTAAATTTTTTGTCTGTAAAAGTGACTTTTCAAGTCAAGGAAATAATTAACAACAAATAAGTAGTTAATATATTCTGAGTCAAGATCCAATCTTTATATATTCTATTTTCATAATTTTGGTTTTGTTACAAGCCAGTTTCAACCCTGTTAAATAAAACATCAAAGCCCAAAGAGATATTTATATACAATTTTTTTAAGCATTGAAATATAAAAGGGAGATTGGCAGTATTCGCTTCTTTTCATAGGAAAGATAATCATGGCATTGACTTGATTTTCTTTTTTAAGTTTTCTGGACCTGTGACTGTAATACAGAGGCACTCTTATAAAAAACCTCAAGGGAATCGCAGTTAGACTGAAATGATGGCAAAAGAATGTGTTAAAATATCCCACTGTTTTTACCTTTCATAGTAAAATTATAAATATTGCTTATTCATGATTAATATTTTAGCATTTTTAAAAATATAACTTAAATTCGTTTTTATGATTTATTGTTTAAAGAATGTCCAGTTTGTTTTCTGTTCAGTGTGCTGAAGCCTGGAGCTAAACAGACTTCCTTGTGCTTATGGTGATTTACTTGCCTAAAAAAGTCAACATGTGGCCAGGTCCTCCTGTGTTACCAGGGCCAACGGGAGGAAAACAAAACAAAATAGCATCTAACTGCTCTGTTCTCAGATTCAAGTTAGATGTGTAGGTTATTCACAACTCCATCTGTGAAAAATTCCCCAAATCTGCTAAGGCTACAGGTGAATATTTAAGGCAACATGGGGAAAACTAAGTCAATAATCTAAGTAAGATATCAAAACAGAGCTACTTTTTACTACTTTTACTTCTGTGCTTTTCTTCATTGTCTTGTTTTCAGCAACATGAGCCCAACAGGCAATATTTGAGGAACAAATCAATCCTGAATTATTTGCTTGAAGCATGTTAAAAAGCACTTAAACATAAAGTGGCAATATAAACACACTCTAACTTTCGCTCTGTTCTTATCATAAGGTTAAAAATGATTATAATGAAATGCATTACATTATAATGTAACATCCTACCTAATATACTTGTCCCAAGGAAGGCAGTGTTTGATTCAACGAATTGTGGTATAGTTTATTATTTTAGAGGTATTTTTGCAATTATTTGCCTATGATTACTTAAACAAACAAAAAACCTTTACTCATTGATTATTAGACAATAACCTTTTTTGTTTTTCTATAGCATGTGGAATTTTAACTTCAGAACATGAGTTATGGAGTTAGAAGAGTTTCCAGAGTTATTTTAATATCCTAGTCTTCAATATGTGTTTTAACTAAAGAGCTACAAACAACTTCATTTTTAACAACCTTGTGCACTGAATTTTACCTTCTAACATTCACTGTGGTAACAGTTGAATAATAAATTGAAATCACTCAGGTTTTTTTTTCATGAGAAAAAGAAATCATCATATAGTTTTATAAATATAAGGGAAAGCATGTATTTTGTTTCCGTGCAATAAATCTACATATTTCATCTAAGAACTTACATAGCTAACATGATGTTTTGAGGCTTGTCTTTTTTTAATCACAATTATTTGTTAAGTTCTGTACTTCAGTAAATGTTACCTTGCTATGACGATTCTGAGGAAGATATGACCATGTCCCCTTGGGAAGGGAATTGAGAAGAAATGACAGTTCATCTCTTGGAAGAGTTAACTGATTTGGGAATAATATCTCCCACTGAGCCAACACATTTGCATGGGGAATGTACACAGCTTATGGAAACCCAGACCTCGTCCTAGGCAGCCAGTAGCTGGGGCATGCTCAAAACAGACAAAGCATCATTCATCTGCACATCTCCAGTTAGAGGCCATGTCTACACATCTAACAAGATACAGTGTCTACCCTGAAGGGATTTCAAGGAGTGAGAAAATAAAAAAAAAATAAAAAAAGGAACCCATTGGACTTGGCAGTTAAGATCAATTTTGTGAAATAGTGATTTTAGGAATGTGAAGAAGTGGAAACAGATTGGGGGTTGTTAAAAAGTGATTATGTAATGAATACAAAAGACGGTCATGTATTCATTCTTTCACACACTTCAGTGACAGGAAAGGGTGTGATGGGTTGGGGATTAAGAGGGAAGCAGCATTACAAGAAAGTCATTCAGAGCAGAGAGACTGCACAGTGAGAAAACTCTCCAGCAGAGATTGAGACTGAAAGATGATGTAAGAGGTTCCGGAACAGAAGGATTGGAGTCACTGATGGGGCAAGCTTCCAAAAGAGATTTAGGAATTGGAAGTGAGAGCATAAGAGATAATATTAGATTTATTGCATTTTTCTTATATCCACATATTTGGGGAAACATTATCCAATGTTAATATAAATGTATGGAATCTTAATATTTATTTTGTAGAATGAAGTATAAAACTGGCAAAACAGTAAGTTGTGGGAAATTTGTAGGGTTTCAAGTGAGAGCTCTAAAATATTTTCCAATACAGTATATATAATCTTAAAAAATCATTTTAAATGGAAGGACACACCACACAAAAGATGGATGAGGCCAGTTTGCTTCACTCTCCTTTGCTGAAGGAAACCGGCACATTTCCTATGGCATGGAGTCAATTTTTATCTTGGCAGTAAAACAGATTATTACAGCTACTGTGAGCCATTGTTATTATAATTGAGTGGGATCATGCAGGCAGCTTGTTTTTCCTAGTGAAAGAAAAAAATCATGTTTTCTGTGGTAAATAAGAACACTATCATCAGAAAAAAAATTACATAGTCTCTGTTTTTGTTGTTTCATGTTTGTTTGTTTGTTTGTTTGTTTCAGCACCAAATGTGGCTCCTTCAGATGTGGGAGGTGGGGGTGGAAGCAACAGAGAGCTGACAATAACATGGGCAGTAAGTATTGATTGAACTGAACATATTATAGGGCACTTCTATACTGAACTACAAACACATTTTATTTTCTGAAATAAATTCAAAACAAAGCAGAATTCTCAATCCACAAACAAGAGTGAATTACTTCTTTTTCTTTCTCTGGCTTGCAAAGGCTAAGGTGGGCAGGTCCTATGCAAAAAAAGGATCCTGAACACCAAGGGATGCAGTAGCATAGATGATTAAATATTCAACTCTCTGATTCCAGAGATATTTTAAATTCATTGTGGTCTGGTAACCCAGTTATAATTTATAACTTTTTCTCTGGACAATCTGAACTCCAAAGGTTCAATTTGCAAACGTTCTATCCAAACCCATTTTTTAAATTGAAGATTGTTTCTTCCTAGTGTAATCCATCACGATAGAGGAGTCTTAGAAGTCATCCAGGGGACTGATACTGAGTGATCCAAACAGTTTATTACATTTTCTTAATCCAAAGGAGAAGTTCTATATCAGATATAGTATTTGTGGATTTTTGAGGTGGGAGGGAAATTGGGAGGGGGTGGGGAAGACTGTGATAGCACAGAATTACCTGAAGTAGGCATCTGGCACTTATCCAGGTAACACTCCATAAATTCATGTATACAGTACACATTTTTAATGTCTAACTACTGCAGATAGTTGAGGAACACAATTTAGGCTCCAAAGGATTTGAGGACCACAAGAAAAAAGACAGGTTTTAGTCTTTACATGAATTAGACTGATTTATTAAGTAAGAGCATATTCAGGTGACTTTATTCTGTCCTCTGGAGTCATATATAATGTTTGACACTTAAATAGATTTTTAAGCAAGATTAAAAAAGAAAGAAAGAAAAAGAAAAAGAAAAAAAATAAAATCCTGTTTTTTGCTTGTCTGAATCTCCAATTATTTATTTCCGAGTTTTACTGTCAATATAATGTCCCAAAATGGAAATATAAAAATCAGGACATCGTACTCTTTTCCATATGGCATGGTTTTTGTAAACCCTGTGGGTATCTGCTTCCCAATAAAATGAGCTTTGTGAAAAAATTTAAAATTAGAAATTCTCCTAAAATTCAAAATCAAGTTTCCAAGGATAGGGCCTGAGAATCAGTGTTCTTGAAGGCTCAAGAAAGCTTGGGAGGAATCAGATTGCATCTAGAAGAACATCTCAGAGAGAAGAAATTGAAAATAGGAAGGTCCAAGGCAGGAGCCCCTAGGGTGTTTGAGAAATAGCAAGGTTGCCTCTTGGTAAATGAGGTCATCACATGTTGAGCATGATATTGCTCTGGCATTTTCTCCCAGTACTAACTTATGAGCAAATACATTTTAGGGGAAAGCATGCCTCTATGTGAATATTTATTCTCATAGGATTTTTCTCACTGCTAACTTTATCATTAAAACCTATTTAATATTTTAACCTCTATTTAGCCTTTATCAAGAGAATACCACTATGGTAACAATTTTGGTTACATTGTGGCATTTAAACCATTTGATGGAGAAGAATGGAAAAAAGTCACAGTTACTAATCCAGACACTGGCCGATATGTCCATAAAGATGAAACCATGAGCCCTTCTACTGCATTTCAAGTCAAAGTGAAAGCCTTCAACAACAAAGGAGATGGACCCTACAGCCTCATAGCAGTCATTAATTCAGCACAAGATGGTAGGTCAAAGGCCTTGCCAATGTGGTGAGGCAGATGGAATCTAATTCTTTGGCATTCAGTTTGTTTTCTTTAAGGTCTTACTTATTAAGATCCTTCTATAGTACTATACCTTTCGCAAATGAGTATCATTTTGAGCCAAAGTAAAATGTCAGTCTCTCCACATAAATGACAAGTTACTCATGCTTTTCTTCATCCTTTAGATCATGTCCAATGTAGTTGACTAGACTCCTGTTCCTTGCCTCTTAATTATAACGTGATTGTCAAAATTCTCCAAAACTGGATTGGAACTTATGTTTGTGCATAGTGCATACTACTACATAAGATTCTAGAATATATGTATTGCTTATAAAATTGCTCAAAATCATAACACAAAATTTGTGTGACTGCAGCATTCAAGTAAGTTTTCTTTTTAATTATAATAGCATGCTGAAATTTTATTAATGGGTATCTAAACGTGATTATATAAAAGAGGAATCAGAAAATCAGTTGAAATTTTTTTCTTTTAAAGGAAAAGTTTTGTCCTATAGGCCATTTAGGGAAAAAATATTGATACTGGCTCTATGTTTTTCTAGAAACTAATTAATCGTGCTTATAGAGGACTTTTATAGTAAATGACATACAGTTTTTAACATAGTTACCTTATTTCCTATGATTTCCTATTTAAGCTGCTAAGATTTTTAAATTTATATTCCTGTTAAAAACTGATAAAATGTCCACATTTTGTCTTCTTACTCATGTGCACTGTGTAAATAATTAATGACTAATGAAGCAAATAGAGATTTTATTGACTTCTGATCTAATACATTTACCCTTAGACAATTTTCCCTTGCAAACACTCAAATGAAAGATTTTTGAGAACTAGAATTGTGTGAGGTATTCTTCTACTCTCTTTGAAGAAAAAAAAAGTTTCCATCTAATGGTTTATCCAATTTACATTATTGTTACTTCAAAATAAACAGAGCTGTCCCTTAGAATTCAACTGAACTTCTCCAATATGATCCTCAGTCATAGACTCATTACCTTTCATATTTGTTCAAAAATATAATGTGTATTCAAATAATCTTATGAGCCATATACTCCAATTCTGTTATTTTGTTGTATATGTATCTTATAGCATCATGTTACATACTCTAAACATATATAATATGTATTCAAGAATGCACATGTGAAAGGCAGCCATGAGTCATTTAGCTCAGCTAAATACCTTGAAAGAATAAAAAGCAGAAATAATTTGTTTATAATCAAGCCATGGAAAAGTCCTGATGACAAATCTTACATTCTCTATTTCTGTATTTATTCAGCAGAAATGTGATAACTTGACTCAGTTTTAATAACTTGAAAAACATGACTACATCTCCTGGAGAAAATGAAAGTTAAAAGTATTTTACAAGTTATCTTTTCATCCAATATCATTTTTTACTGCTGTATTTGATGCTAAAGTAAGCTTCTAGGCAAAAGGCCATGTTTGTCATCTATGGAGTCATGGCCATTTGTGTTTAATTATATTTCTTTCCTAAATATTTCATGAGTCTCATAAAACTTGCATGTGCTGAAACTTGTATAAGTTGTTAATCTTCTACTTCTAAGAAATCAATCACAGTGCTACATGTTTACCTTGATTTGGAAAGGCAACAGTATTCATATGTAGGACATTTTTTTAACATTAAATAGGATTATGCCTTTTTAATGAAAGACAATAAAAATTGATCACCCCTGCTTAAATGTTTCCCTGGTTTCTTTGTGTAAATTTCATAATGGATGTAAATTACTTTTTCTCCCTGAACAGAGGCTTTTTGATACATATTTGACTTGATGCCCAGTTGTAAGATTAGACATATAAAAGCTTTCCTGAGCCCAAGAAACAGTGGATGTCACAACTTGTTTCAAAGGATCATACATTCTTTTTTTTAATTCTTAGCTTGAACATAAAAGAAGAAAGTTTTATTAATTATATTGCTATGTATTGTTAATTCATATGAATAACAAGTAGGAGAAATCTCATTATAATGAATAATTTGTATAGTAAATACTGAAGTTCTTTTGGTAAGGTAGAATAGATAAATATAGTTTTAATTTACATAAGGAGGCCTTCTTAAAAATATCATTTGGGTGAAATAAAAACAAATTAATATACTTCTTGTTCAAAGGTATCATGGAAATCCACAAAGCTTTCTATAATTTGTCAAAGTACATGAATAATTATATGTATACATTATCATTCATGTGTAAGAAAATGTGTGTACCTAGTAATAATAAAAATAAACATAATAAAAATAAAGGAAGATATAGTAAAACTAATTTATTTTTAAAATGTGATAGTTCTAATTAATTCATATAGCAAACAGTTTTATTCAAATTTCTTTATATAAGTTTCTAAAATGTAATGTTCTCATCAAATTTCAGCTCCCAGTGAAGCCCCCACAGAAGTAGGTGTAAAAGTCTTATCATCTTCTGAGATATCAGTACATTGGAAGCATGTATTAGAAAAAATAGTGGAAAGTTATCAGGTGAGCTCAATTTTTGTCAAACATTGCATTTATTCATAAACACATGAGCATACATTTAAATAATTGCATGTTATAATGTCCTGGGTCCCACTAATTGATAGAGCAACTAACATTATATTTTGTATGTTTAGTGTTTTGGGCGCTTATAAGCTAATTGTCAAGAGTAAACTAGGTAATACTCTGAGATGATTATTACACATTGTGTATATGATTAAATTACCACAATGTACCCCATAAAGATGTAAAAATATTATGTCTCAATAAAAAGAAAAAGAAAAGAGTAAGACAGTGTTCTTAACTGGCTAATCCAGAAGGGATGTAGAGACCTATGTGCTAGCAAACCACTGGCTGAAACAAAACCTAAAGTAATAACACTCATGGTTAGCCAAGGTATTTTAAAACAAACATTGTCATAAAATGCTGGTGAATATCAAGTTTTTTTGGAAAGCATTTTAGTAATTTATATCAGCTTCCTCAACATGGTCATCTTATTTCACTTAAGCAGTTCCAAGTCTAAAATTTCCTTTAAAAGAGACCATTATAAATTTACCAGATATGTGTCTTACAATGTTACCTATGATGGCAGGGAATCGCCAACAATCAAAATGTCCCAAAGAAATTCATGAAGCCAGGCTTAGGGAACTGATAGGAATTAGCCAGGTAAGAAGGGGAATGTTTGTCTTCATAGGGGAGTGAAAACTGGAAATGGGAAACTAGGAAGGTAGTTGGGGTCTTCAACATAATGCTAACACAATTCAAACTTGGTTACATAGGGTAAGTGAATAAAGGGATTGGCATCACCTGCCTTCACAGATGAGCAAACAGATACTAGATTCCAAAAAGATTCAACATGTTTCCTCTGTTGTTCTTAACAAGCAGTGGCAGGGCAGTGTCTAGAACTCAGATTTTCTGACTTAAGGTTAGGGCTTGATGCCACACACCACAGATCTCCTTTTGCTTTGCCCAGTGAGTAGACAGGACTGCTATTCTGGAGGTGCCCCCCCAGCTAGCTTGCCCTCTCAATTCTTGTGCTCTGCTTTTCCATCTGTGAATGGAATATCAGTTCCATAAGGGCAGGCTTTTATATATTCTATTTTCAGTACTGAGAATAATGCTGTGCCCATATCAGGCACCAAATACATGTTCATTGAGTATTGATAGGAATAATGAGGTATGATTGAATACAATGTTAACCTTTGGCTCTCTGAAGACCATGTTTCTGTGATGCAGACACATAAGCAACCCAAGCCTTTAAACAGAAACACCCAGACTAATAGGAATTGCTTTTCTGTTGTTGTTGTTTTGTTTTGACACCGTGGTTCATGATTTGGCTAGATTTCAGAGCGTCTTCAGGTAATTTTTGCAAGGGTTCAGCTGAAATTATAATAAAGATAGCAGATAAGACGGGACTAGGAATGAAAGGAGCAGACAGACTGGGAATACACAGTGCTCATGATTTACTAACTCGACAGTTATACATAGTACAAAAGGAGAGAGAGGGAGAGAGGTAGAGGAAGAGAGAGAGAGAAAGAGAGAGAGAGAGAGAGAGATTGATTCTGTAGATGTCACAAATCCTCATAATAAGTAAATCCAAGATATAAACTGCAAGAAGACATCAATGATTGGTCCTTAAAACATCCAATTTTACACTGCAGGATTTTTTCATTCTTTATATTATTCATTTTTAACAAATGAAAAATTTAATGAGAATGAAATTAAATATATAATCCATCTCATTGAGATAAAGTGTTAAATATATATTTCACTTTATTAAAGGACATCCTATAGAATTATATACTATCTTTCCCTATTCCAGTAATTCTATATTGACTATGTTATTATTTTCAACATAGAGAATACAAAAGAAATATAAAGTAAGAAACCATATATTGATACCAATAATTCAGACAATAATCAGAATACAAGCTTTATTTGATTGGGAAGTAACCCTGGATTAAAGATTCTCAAATAATAGAAAATGAGATTTTCTGAAATGGGAATTTCAAAAAAAAAGTGTGTGCCATGGGGAATTTGGTTTCATAGACTTCTGACATTTTGCAGCACCACATCAAGTAGAAAGTTATGAGCTTTGTTGCTGACCAGACACAGGTTTACATTACAGCTCTGTTACTTAGGAATTTAGTGGGAGATTTATTTGAACTTCCTTAGTTTCCTCACCTATAAATTTGAGAGAGTCACCACTGCCTCATAATTGTTGCTTGGAAGAAATGAATAATCCACATTTAAGAGTTTTCCTGTTCTTTGCCATTAGGTATTTTGGAAATGACTATGGCAATGCTGAGATGATTGGGATGATATTGAGAAAGACAGCACCAATATGTTGAGTCCTTGTATGCTGAACCCCAGCTCATTGTATTGAATCTACACAACCTTAGGGGACAGCCGCTTTTGTTTTCTCCATTTTAAAGATGAGGGTCTCCAGTCTTCCAAACATTTATAATAATTGTCTTGCATCTCCAGAAAATAGAAGATTTAAAACGCTAGAAGTAAATTGTTCAATTATTGTTTCTATTCAGTCTTTCTTGAAATCCTTTTAAGCCTTTCACACAGAACCTCGAATATCAAAGATAAGCACAGATCTTAAAAGAGAAAAATCAGTATCATTTATTTCTCCCATGAGAAATGTCCCATGAATATATGGGGGGAAATTTTTACTGACTATAATATGGCTATTATTTCTATTTTAAAAGTAGGAAAGAAGCCAGTAGTTTAGAAAGATAGATGATCAGGAAAATCAATACCCCCACTGCACTTTCTATGAAAACTATGATGGATCTAAGTTACAAATATACATATGCAAAAAGCAACATGTTAAAATACCAAATAAAGCATAATGTTGAGAAAGTTGAGTCCTGGTGATTAACCGCATCTCAAGGCTGAGATTTCAATGAGCACTATAGGCAATTGGGTCCAAAATTAGTCTTTTTGTGGTTTTAAAGTGTGTCTCAGTAGAAAGTTTAAAGGTCACACATGGTTTTTTGGGGGAGGGGCAGTCAGGTTAAAAAGTTCCCCATTTCCAATTTAATTACCCAGTGAGTTTTTCTATAGAATAGGTGAGCTAGAAAACCACAAAAATTCCTTCTCAAAGTCATTTCAGTAACTTTGGTCTCCTTCCCAGAAATCCACAAAAGACTTAATTTACTCACTCAGCAGGTAAAATATTCACTTAATTAATTTAATGAAAATAAGCAAAAATAGGCTATCAGAAATAATGAAAGCGAAAACTCTTGGTAGCTGAATTGGAGATTAATGCAGATAATTGATTGTGCAATCATCATAAAAGATTAACAGTCCCAAATATTCTTCTGAAGTGTTCTTACAGGTTAAGTTGTTATGAGTGAGCAAAAACTGATGTTTAGGAAGTGCTTCATGTTCTTATTTTGGAGAAGGCGTCTGTCTTAGTCTGTATCTCCCCTAAGCAAAGCTTCACAAAGGTATAGAAGAAGGGGACTTTTTATTATTGTTATTTATTTATTTTACATGAGATGCAAGGGAGCAGACAGGAGGGAAAGGCAAAGAAAACAGGACAGGAGAGAACTTAAAAACAAAGGAGCTTTATCTTGTTGGCAGCCACTGTGGACAGCACTGAGATCTTTAAGAAACTTGACAAATGTGGCTCAGGACTGCCCTGCCTGAGATGAAAGGGGAAGCACTGATGCACCCTTTCCCCTTGGTTAAGGTGGAGCCATAGGCATTGTCTCCTCTTCCTCTTGGGCCTACTGAGCTTCACCCTGAGGTGCAGGTTGACTCTAGGCAGGGAGTGTGATGTTGGGAGCTCTGAGGAGATGAAGTGTTGTCCTGTATTTGTGGAAAGCTGCTTGAAACCTGCTTAGCTCTGTTTGATCTCTGTACCAGTGGCTGAAATGAAAGGGAACTTTGAGTAGTTCCCAAGTGGTATGCAAATAGATTTTGAAAGATTTATATCATTGCCATTCATAGTCATAAAGTGTGCTAATACTTGATCTGGGACCTGGATAATTTAAAGTCATCATATCTCTTTAGAAATTTAGTCCTTTTTGGTTACTCTTATTTTTTCCACTTAAATATCATATGTAGATTTTTTTTTTTTTTTAGTAAAAAGATACTGATTCTTATATTAAGTAGAGGAATATTCACATGTCAGCGATTACTTTTGGATAGATAAAATTTGCGATTTAAAGGAGGGAACTTGGAAATTGATATGAAAGTTTACAGAAGTAGCAAATAATAAAATGATACAAAGCTAGTTTTTGGAAATGCTAAATATCTTCAAGCACTCCATAATTGGTAGCATGTATTATTTTATTCTGATTCTCTTTGAAGTAAATGAGGTTAAAGGGCTGCTTTTCTTACAAATTTCTCGTTTTTTTTCTGGGAAGGGATATAATTGTTGCTTTTTTGAGTGAGCACAAACTGATGTTTAGGAAGTGCTTCATGTTCTTATTTTGGAGAAGGCATCTGTCTTAGTCTGTATCTCCCCTAAGTAAAGCTTCACAAAAGTGTAGGAGAACTTCACAAAGGTGTAGAAGGGATATAATTGTTGCTTTTGTAACACTATTGTCACTATTTTGTGACATTATTGTAGCTCATAAATTTATTACAATTATTCCTTATTGAAAATAGGAGTTAGTTTTTTTCTGAGGCTTTTTTTCGCTTCTTAATACTTTTATGAAGAGTACAAATTTTCTTGAAACAAAATTAAACACTGATCTATCAATTATTTTAATAATTATATATGAACTTAAGCACTTTTATTCCTTGATTAACTTTTAAATAAGAAATATGAAGGTGAACACATTTCTTTGGTTCTCTACTGCATGATCAGCATTTAGTACATCATCTGGTACAAACTGGGAATCTAATGAATATTTGTTCAATGAATGAGTAAGTACCACAGGTAAAACAAAGTCCTACACACACTTTTTAGTTCTCAATTTTAGCATATAATGTGTTCAAAAATAATACACTTCCCATCACTAAGCTTATAATCTATACGAGCAGAGAGACAAGTAATGAGGCAATTCTATAATGGTTTAATATGCTATTATGAGTAAGCACTAGACACTGAGTATGGTGGGGCTTTTAACAACATGTAGATAAGCGTTAAATGCCATGCATTAAATAGAAATAAATATACAACTCAGAAAGAATCACATGTTTTCTCTCATATGTGAAATCTAGAAAAACATAGACAACAAGAATATAGAAGGGAGGCTTAGTGATGAGGAGGGGAATTGGGGGATATGGGAGGGGTGGTGGAGGGTGAGGAGGGGTGGTGGAGGGTGGGTAGTAGTGGGATAGCAATAATCAAAATATGTTTTATGCATGTATGAATATGACACCCAATATTCTATATAATTGAAATGTATTAATAAATATTTAAAAAATTAAATACAACTTTTGTTACTCCAGCAAATGAAAATGAAATTTAAGGTCAACTATCAAAAAAGTGTGGACCTGCTTTGTTTATTTACTTCCTTGCTTTTCTGATAATGATAATGTAACCTCCCATTAATTCATATAGAGTCTCTTTTGGTCTCCCTACTGATTAGCCAAGAGCATTACATTTGTTCTATTTTATGGTTCAGGTTGTAGCCCCCGCCCACTCCCTGCCAAACAAATTTTCACACAAATTAATGTTGTTTCTTCACCACAATGAAAAACTCAGCATGAAGATCAAGATGCAAGAGACCAAACTTATCATCTACTTGGAAATTCATTCCAATTTCATAGTCAGCATCTAGTTCAGACAGAAATCATAATGCCATATTTTACACATATCCATCCACTTCTATTTATTTTAGAATTATTTGAAAACATAAGTCATAAATATGTTCATATATACTTAAGAAGAGGCTGATTATGCAAACAAATCATTCTGTGTCAGGTTTTTTATTTGTAAAGGTTGAGTATACATGTGAAAATGCTATATAACCCTCATATTTGGAAACTAGGAAATAAGGGAGTACTACTTGGCACACTCAGTGATTCTTTCTGCTCCCAAGTTACAAGGGAATGCTAAGTCACTGCTTTGATTGGCCATGAGTTTCAGTGGAGACTGTTATTACACAGATTCCTGCCAGAGTCAGAGGAATAAAGGAATTGGTCATTCAGGATAATTTACAAAGAATACATTAAGAAGTTTTTTTTGTTTCCTTTTGTTGTGCCAAATGTATCATGAAATTTGAAGAAGATGACTCATTTTAATATAAAACATAGAAATTGCTTTCATTATAGTCATCTAGTTTAAAAGCTTCTCCTCTTTAAACTGGGTTCTTCTAAAGGAAAGATGTTTTACAATGTGGTATGCATCTCAGTCAATAAGCACACTTATAAAAAATCAGGAATCATGGGGGCCTCCATTGTAGTTCCTGTAAGATGGGATAAATTCTACCATCAGATGTTTGTTGAGAAGACAGTGTGTGTGGATGATCCTAATGTAGTGCCTGGCATTTCCTTAGAACCTAAATGTTCATTTTATTTCTCTTCTGCTTAGTAAGGAATATGCCTTATGTATTGTCTGGCTTAACCACTCACTTAGATGGAGGCCTTTTGCTTCTGCTCAGATGAGTGTTCTTAGAGCCTGAGAAACCCAGGCCTCCACCAGAAGACTCTTGTCCCATATAGAAGACCAGTAAGTTTCTGCCAGCTAACAGCTGCTTTTGCAACCTCTGTTTACCTTTCTCAGTCTGAGAATACCCTTCTGGTCTGATGATGAAAATGACAAGGAGTGTCTGTTACAGTCATTAGAAAATATACTATTGTATCAGAAAAGTTTAGCATTAGTAAACAAAATAAAAACATTACAGAGGAATAAATAAACAGTAATCTTATTCAGAAATTTACTTATTCTACATATAAAGCTTATTTTGGGCTCTTGCATCTTGAATTTGGATCACCCTGTTCCATTTTATATGATTTCATATGTATTTATGTGAATGAAAAGTTCAGGATTCTTTTAATGTTAGATATTTTTTATCTAGGATTTTGAACTAATTGTGAAATTAAAATCTCATAATTTTATAAATGGGAATCTATAATATATAAAATACCAACATATTTATAAACAACTATTTTTTTACTTAAACTTTAGGTATAATTATAGATTACTGTGCCCTCTCCCCCAAAAAGCCTATATTTGAAGAATCTAAATTATAATTTATAAATTTTCTTAAACTAAGAGACAGGAAGACTATAATCCTTTGGCAGAAGTCATTATTTCTAATCATAACATGGACAAATTTTTTAAAATTATTTTAAGTTTATAAAGCTTATCAAGTTATCTGTTATATTTCTTTATGATTCATGTATAAGGGTTGGAAGGAAACAATTTTACATGCAAACTTTGAAAGAAACTAGAAGAAAGATTACTCGGGCATATTTTAGGCCACATATTGACTGCTTTTGTCAAACAAAGTTGTACTCCTGTTAAATTGCTTTATCAGTGACTCATAACAAGTCTGAAACCACATAACAGAAATAAAGCAGGAAATAAATGATAAAAAATATTGTGGCAATTATTTCCAAGGAGATCACTTTTATAGACTGAAGATAAAGTCATATGTGTAGAAATCTGGTTTCTCTATGTCTCATTTTGGTCAGTGTAAAAACTTCTTCAACCAATGAAGTGAGGCTTTGATTTGCTCCTGATGCTTTCATCAGAACTGCATATGTACCTTGCCATTTTCTAAGACTGACAGAAAGGTAAGACTGTAATGTAACACTTGAGAATATGATATTCAACCAACATCAGTGTAACAGAACCAATGGAAAAGAACTTTCGCAACTGAAGAATCTGGGTTATGGTAAAAATATTACTACTCTTCAATGTTTGCAGATTCGGTATTGGGCCGCCCATGACAAAGAAGCAGCTGCACACCGAGTTCAGGTCACCAGTCAAGAGTACTCAGCCAGACTGGAGAATCTTCTGCCTGACACTCAGTATTTTGTGGAGGTTGGAGCCTGCAATAGTGCAGGGTGTGGCCCTCCAAGTGATGTGATTGAGACCTTCACCAGGAAAGCACGTGAGTGTCTTTTTTAGCCTTTTCTAAAACTCTTACTGGATTCAGTCATAAAATAGGGACATTTGAAAGAACTTTCCTATCTTATTGTGGGAGCAAGTTTGATTTCCAGTGATATCTTTTACAATAACACAAGATTTCATCTAAAGCATTATTAGTTGTGGATATTGAAGAAAATATTAAGAATGTCTTCATACATTTAAGGTTCCATTAAAGCAATAAAATTAAATAGCTTCCCTTTGTAAAGACTGCTTCAAGTTTTGTACCATTAGATAAGTAATTTGTTTGCATTCTGTATTTATTATTTTTTTTATTTTTTATTGTTGGTTATTCAAAACATTACATAGTTCTTGATATATCATATTTCACCCTTTGATTCAAGTGGGTTATGAGCTCCCATTTTTACCCCATATACAGATTGCAGAATCACATCAGTTACACATCCATTGATTTACATATTGCCATACTAGTGTCTGTTGTGTTCTGCTGCCTTTCCTATCCCCTACTATCCCCCCTCCCCTCCGCTCCCCTCCCCTCTTCTCTCTCTGCCCCCTCTACTGTCATTCATTTGTCCCCCTTGTATTATTTTTCCCTTTCCCCTCACTTCCTCTTGTACGTACTTTTGTATAACCCTGAGGATCTCCTTCCATTTCCATGCATTTTCCCTTCTCTCTCCCTTTCCCTCCCACCTCTCATCCCTGTTTAATGTTAATCTTCTTCTCATGCTCTTCGACCCTACTCTGTTCTTAGTTACTCTCCTTATATCAAAGAAGACATTTGGCATTTGTTTTTTAGGGATTGGCTAGCTTCACTTAGCATAATCTGCTCTAATGCCATCCATTTCCCTGCAAATTCTATGATTTTGTCATTTTTTAATGCAGAGTAATACTCCATTGTGTATAAATGCCACATTTTTTTTATCCATTCGTCTATTGAAGGGCATCTAGGTTGGTTCCACAGTCTTGCTATTGTGAATTGTGCTGCTATGAACATCGATGTAGCAGTGTCCCTGTAGCATGCTCTTTTTAGGTCTTTAGGGAATAGACCGAGAAGGGGAATAGCTGGGTCAAATGGTGGCTCCATTCCCAGCTTTCCAAGAAATCTCCATACTGCTTTCCAAATTGGCTGCACCAATCTGCAGTCCCACCAGCAATGTACAAGTGTACCCTTTTCCCCACATCCTTGCCAGCACTTGTTGTTGTTTGACTTCATAATGGCTGCCAATCTTACTGGAGTGAGATGGTATCTTAGGGTGGTTTTGATTTGCATTTCTCTGACTGCTAGAGATGGTGAGCATTTTTTCATGTACTTGTTGATTGATTGTATGTCCTCCTATGAGAAGTGTCTGTTCAGGTCCTTGGCCCATTTGTTGATTGGGTTGTTTGTTATTTTATTGTCTAATTTTTTTAGTTCTTTGTATACTCTGGATATTAGGGCTCTATCTGAAGTGTGAGGAGTAAAGATTTGTTCCTAGGGTGTAGGCTCCCTATTTACCTCTCTTATTGTTTCTTTTGCTGAGAAAAACTTTTTTAGTTTGAGTAAGTCCCATTTGTTGATTCTAGTTATTAACTTTTGTGCTAAGGGTGTCCTATTGAGGAATTTGGAGCCCGCCCCCACAGTATGTAGATCGTAGCCAACTTTTTCTTCTATCAGACAGCGTGTCTCTGATTTGATATCAAGCTCCTTGATCCATTTTGAATTAACTTTTGTGCATGGTGAGAGAAAGAGATTCAGTTTCATTTTGTTGCATATGGATTTCCAGTTTTCCCAGCACCATTTGTTGAAGATGCTATCCTTCCTCCATTGCATGCTTTTAGCCCCTTTATCAAATACAAGATAGTTGTAGTTTTGTGGATTGGTTTCTGTGTCCTCTGTTCTGTACCATTGGTCCACCCGCCTGTTTTGGTACCAGTACCATGCTGTTTTTGTTACTATTGCTCTGTAGTATAGTTTGAAGTCTGGTATCGCTATACCGCCTGATTCACACTTCCTGCTTAGCATTGTTTTTGCTATTCTGGGTCTTTTATTTTTCCATATGAATTTCTTGATTGCTTTCTCTATTTCTACAAGAAATACTGTTGGGATTTTGATTGGCATTGCATTAAACCTATAGAGAACTTTTGGTAATATCGCCATTTTGATGATGTTAGTTCTGCCTATCCATGAACAGGGTATATTTTTCCATCTTCTAACATCTTCTTCTATTTCTCTCTTTAGGGTTCTGTAGTTTTCATTGTATAAGTCTTTCACCTCTTTTGTTAGGTTGATTCCCAAGTATTTTATTTTTTTTGAAGATATTGTGAATGGAGTGGTTGTCCTCATTTCCATTTCAGAGGATTTGTCGCTGATATACAGGAATGCCTTTGATTTATGCGTGTTGATTTTATATCCTGCCACTTTGCTGAATTCATTTATTAGCTCTAATAGTTTCTTTGTAGACCCTTTTGGGTCTGCTAGGTATAGAATCATGTCATCAGCAAATAGTGATAATTTAAGTTCTTCTTTTCCTATTTTTATGCCTTTAATTTCTTTCATCTGTCTAATTGCTCTGGCCAGTGTTTCAAGAACTATGTTGAACAGAAGTGGTGAGAGGGCATCCATGTCTTGTTCCAGATTTTAGAGGGAATGCCTTCAATTTTTCTCCATTCAGAATGATGCTAGCCTGAGGCTTCGCATAGATTGCTTTTACAATATTGAGGTATGTTCCTGTTATCCCTAGTTTTTCTAGAGTTTTGAACATAAAGGGATGCTGTACTTTGTCGAATGCTTTTTCCGCATCTATCGAGATGATCATATGGTTCTTATTTTTAAGTCTATTGATGTGGTGAATAACATTTATTGATTTCCGTATATTGAACCAGCCTTGCATCCCAGGGATGAATCCTACTTGATCATGGTGCACAATTTTTTTGATATGTTTTTGTATCCGATTTGCCAGAATTTTATTGAGGATTTTTGCATCTAGGTTCATTAGAGATATTGGTCTGTAGTTTTCTTTCTTTGAAGTGTCTTTGTCTGGTTTAGGAATCAGGGTGATGTTGGCCTTGTAGAATGAATTTGGAAGTTCTCCCTCTTGCATTCTGTATTTATTAATTTAAATTTTTTAGAGAAATGTATTCACAGCATCAGAAAATTAAAATTCTGCTCATTTTTCTATGCTTGATATATAAACCATCACTACACAAAGCAAATACAAGCTAAATCTCAGAAGCATTTCTTTTACTCTCATATTACTGTATGTTTCCATTGTTCATATATCAAGACCACCTAATCTCCTCAGAGTCTCTGGTCATTCCAGTCTCTTCAGATTTACCCTGATATCTCTCTTCCTGAACCCAGGTTGAATATATGAAAAAGAAGAATTCACACACAGGACTCTAGGGACTTTTGCAAGAATGCCTAGGTATGATTAGTACCAGGGTTTGAAAATTTATAAAATGCTCTTGGAGACAGAGAAGCTCCTAATGAGATTATGGAATATAGTGATAAGAGACAGACTTTGGTGTCAGACGTGAGTTTAAGATATAGTCTGCCTCTTAGTAAATGTGTGATAAAAGAAAAATTAAGCACACATTCCTTTGTTGTTGTTTCCATTAATTCATTCATCAGAAATAGACTATGTACCCAGCACTATTCTAAGTGGTAAGAATACAGAAGAGACTAACTAAGCCAGACCTTGAAGGAAACAGACAAACAATCAAATAAAATCTCTGATAAATATTTAATTTTTTTAGCTGAAGAAAGACCAATAGAGCCAGGGCATAGGTTATGAAGTGAGGAGAAGGAAGTACCCTAGGGTCAAACTATGGAGTATCTTACAGACCATAGGAAGAATGTTGTATGAATACATTGCAAGATTTTAAGGCAGAGAGTAATTAAAAAAATATCGTTCTGGTTTTTGGGTAGAAAATGATTAGTGTTAAGAGAAAATAGAGAAGCCAATCAGAAGGCCATTTCAATAGTTGAGGAGGATTGCGGTTGGCTAGCATGGAGTGGTAATGAAGACAAAAGTGGTATATTTTCTGTAGGTATAGTTGACTTCTAACTGTAAATTTGAGTTGCCATGGGTGATATAGCTGATCTGAATAAATTTTTGCTTCACAAATTGGGAATTTGGTTGTGTCATTCAAAAAAAAAAGAATGGGAATGACTTACAAGAGGCAGGTTTGGAAGTACACAGCAAGTGTTCCATCTTGGTTACATTACACTCAAGAAGTCTTTCAGATGTTCAAGTAGAGATAGGCATTTGGGCACACAAGTCTAGAAGTCCAAGAGAGAATAGAGGGCTATAATTAGAATTGTATTTAAAACCATTGACTTGATTTTGGTACTTTGGAAAGATTTAGACACAGAGGAGAGAAGGATGTGCAGGATCAAGTTCTGAGTCATGACAACATTTAGAAGTTGAGCAGAAGACCTGGATCTAGGTCATGAAAATTAATGAGAAAGAATTCTGACCAAGGTAGAAAGAATATCAAGGTAAGATACCATGCATTTAAGAAAAGAACAAGAGATTCAAGAAAAAGAAAAGTGGTACAGCTCTGTAAAATATTCCAAGGATGTTAAGTTTGAAAAGAATAGAACAGCGACATTAGATTTGGCCTACCTGAGGTGATTGGTGACCTTGAAAATTGCAGTTGCAAAAAAAGTGGTGGTAGAAAGAAACCCAAGTGGAGTGTGAGAGAAAAGAATACAACATAGATATAATCTCTACCTTACAAGCCCACTAAGTGCACTAAAAGAAATCATGGCTATCAAGTGCTTAGCCTAGTGCCTTTTGGGGACTATAGGAAGCACTCTTCCAAATTGGGTGGTGGTAGTGTTGTCACCATTGCTATCATCAGTAGTATACTTCCTGATGCAATGAGATTGCAGACCTGAGTTTGGATATGGTGACCACTGATTACCTATTGCTGCTTTCCACAGCTCCTAGCCAGCCACCAAGAATCATCAGTTCAGTAAGGTCTGGTTCACGCTACATAATCACCTGGGATCATGTCATTGCACTATCAAATGAATCTACAGTGACTGGATATAAGGTATACAAGAGTACTAAAATGTTCCTCATACAGGTTTCATTCTTACAGATGTTGATTGATGTGTGTAATTTTTGCCATTTCAGTGAATTCCATTCAGCTTTCTTATTTTACCTGTATAGCAAAATTAGATGGCGTAGTCTGAAATTTTTTGAAATGAGAAAACATCTTCAATGAATTTTAGGGAAATGCTATGTTAAGTGATCAAGATACATAAAATAACTGTTTTTTAAAGAATATAATTGTTAGAATAATTATAGCTTAAAGAGGAAAGACATAATGAATTCAGTTTTGTTTGACAATGTTTATGTTATTGGTGCTAAACACACAGCAAAGTAAAAGAGAAAAGATTGTTACTGTATATTCTCTATATCGCATGTTATCATATATTTCATATTTATCAAATATGAAATTTTAGGAATAGTGTGAAAAAAAGTTAAAGAGAGAATAAGTTTAGACTATTTCAATATATTGAAAGAACTTTCATTTTATGTTTTTTTCCCTTAAAAAGACATATAATTCTAATCTCTTTGTTTTCTATCATATCAAAAAATAAAATTCAGATTCTGATGGCAAACTTCTTGTATAATCTTCCCCCAGAAGCAGAAATCAAGTTCTGTGAATTGAAAATACATTAAATTTTCCCATGTGTGAATGTGTTAAAGTGTTTTTTGTTTGTTTGTTTGTTTTTATTAAATGCAAGGGTAAGTACTTTCATTCTGATTTTAGTATTAGGGCATTTGCTTATTAGTTTGAATTTATTAAGTATTAATGTCTTTGGACTTTATCAGGTACTCTATAGACCTGATGGACAGCATGATGGAAAGCTGTATTCAACTCATAAACACTCCATAGAGGTTCCCATCCCCAGAGATGGAGAGTATGTTGTAGAGGTTCGAGCACACAGTGATGGAGGAGATGGAGTGGTGTCTCAAGTCAAAATTTCAGGTAACCCAGTCATTTCAGACAAATTTCAGTTAAATACTTGTAAGTTTCTATGCCATATGGTTTCCCAAGAGTAAAGGTAGAACTGATATTCATACCAATATCAACATTTCCCTAAGTAGTTTTGAATTATCAAAGAAACCTGAAACTTGATATTTTTTTTCCTTATGTGTCACAAAAGTAAAGTTACAATATACCACAAGCTTGTTGATTATTATCTAGGTGTCAAAGCATAGTTAAAAACTTTCAGTTATAGAATGAACAAGTTCTGGGGATCTAACATATACCACAGATGGTAATAGATGTGTTAATTTGATTGTTATAATCACTATATACTAAGTATGTGAATGCAATCATGTTTTCCTTTTTCTTTTTATTTTTAGTTGTAGATGGACACAATACTTTTTTTTTTTACTTATTTTTTTATGTGGTGCTGAGGATGGAACCCAGTGCCTCACTCATGCTTGGTGAACACTCTACCACTGTGCCACAACCCCAGCCACTACAATTATATTTTGTACCTTACATAGATTCTATTCGTGTTTTCAAACCAAATATTTTTAAATATAAAAGTATATTTAAAATATAAGATATTAAAGTGGTTAAATCTAGACCATAATTTAATAAGATCCAAACTTCTCTCATATCAAATGGAAATCTATGGAATGATTTTTAATACTCTGCACAACTCCTTTTTCTTGTCTGCACATGTTGATATGATAATAAAACAGATCCTTTACCTTGATTTCTGTCTCCTTTTGTGTTAGCCTATTTCTTTTCTGCAAACTCTTTTTCTCACATCATTGGTTAATTTTGAATGTATATTTGAGACAGTTTTTTTTCTCTTTTTTGATCTACAGAACTCTTACGATTAGTTTAATAGTTGAGTTTTTTTCTTATCTGCATGGTTTCATTGTACTGAATTAAAACTAATGTTAATTTGAGAATATTATGAGACAATATGAAATACTAGATAATGCTAAGTCAGATGTATAGCTAAATAGATGATATGTTACATATTAAACCAATAACATATCCTTAACACAATATCAGACAATTTAATAATTTAAATACTATCTTCCTATTTGCCACATTTTCATGCAATTTACTATAACACATGCATACTTTTTTCAAATCAAAAATTTATTGAGTAGTGAATTTAAATTTTTCATTTTAATTTTAAACATTAGTATTTTGCCTTTTTTGAATATTTAGAAATTAGAGAAATCTAAAAGTAACAGAAAATAATCATTCATATTCCAAGTACTCTGTAATAATTATAGTTAATATTTAATTGAATTTATTTCTAGTTACTCTATGTACATATAAAATTTTATGTTTTAACTTTATTAAATGCCATATCCAACTTTCATTAATTGTTACGCAAATATTCTGTTTCTCATTCAAGGTTTTGAAAATTTTATTTAAAATTACACATAATATTCTCTAAAGCACTTCTACTCCATTCAGTTTTTTTCCATCATAAGTGATCAGTTTTTGAGAGCATGTTTGTAAACTGATCTTTCCACAGGTTAAATTTAAATAATGAAACTAAACAATTTACTTCTGTTTTGCAGTTCTTTGAAAAATTTATCTGTTTACATTCCTACTGTCATTTAATGTGTGTTGTTCTCACTTAATACTCCAACAATATTGTCTTTCTCTTCAGTCATTACTAATTTGATAAAAGAAAATGGTATCATTTTGTTTTTGAAGCTTTTTCTATATTCTGAACTGTGATAGCCAGCACCTTTACTTTTTTGTTTTTTAATCTGGCGTTCATTCCTCAGTTTAAACTGAATGTAGTTTCTGGGATTTAGACTCACAGTCTGTAACTGGTAATGCTATAGCCAAGCCAGCAATGTCAACATGTTTATAAAAGTGATATGTTGGTAATTGCTCAATAACAGACTTTCTGGGGATGGTGGAAAGCCCTTTGTTTACATCTGTGGTGTAAATATTCTCACCATGTCTGATTGCAAGCTTCCCACATGATTTTATTCAGTACCCACCAAGTGTAAAGTACTACCCTCTGCAGATGTGAGGGGCGTAACTTCAAGAGCACTGGTGATATTGAAGAGTAGTAAAATAATTAGGAGGCGATGGATTTTGAATATTTACTACCTTTGTTTTAAGTTTTTTAATTTAATAAGTTTATTTAATTTGACTTTTAATAATGGTGTTTTTAACAATTGCTCATAAAGTTCCTGAAAACATAACAGTTGGCTCTCTAAAGGTGGTATGGGCCAATTTCAGTAAATCATAGAAATAATTGGACATTCCAGTGTAAATAGCCTATGTATAGAAGACACATTGTATGCCTGTTTAGAAACATATTTGGTGTCTTCCCCTCCCTCCCTCCCTTCTTCCCTTCCTCTCTTCCTTCCTTCCTCTCCCCTCCCCTCCCTTCTCTCCTCTCCCCTTGACAACCCTCTCTCTGTTTCCTAACTAATGGACAATTCTTACTTGCAAAACTTCTATTATTTATCTTAGTCCAACCGTAAGTACACAAAGAAACTGTAGAATTAACATTATGAAATGTCAGATATTTAGGGAATAGTTACATTTTAGTATTTTGTTGTTTGAGTTTGGATTTATTTGCAAAATGCTTAATTTATTTGTAATGAAAAAAAGCATGTAGCTGGAAATGTTAAACCTTCCTGCAAATTTGAAGAATTTTAATACTTTAATATTTTATTGCAGTTTTGTGTACAAAATATGTAGCCAAGAATTTTAATATACTGCTAGATTTAATGTTTGTAACCATTTTGCTATTAATTCATTAATTCAACAAATATACAATTAGATACAGTACAGTGGGCACAGTTCACATACTTAAAACGTGCTAAGGTCTTTACATTTCTACATTCCTCTCCAGTCCTACTGCAGTTCCAGTCTTGGTCTCCTGCAGTCCACTGTATGCACACTCAGAGAGGTCTTTTCAGACATACTCAAATCATGAGAGTCTCCTCTTAGAAAGAGGTCCCATGGAGTAATGTCTAAGTTCCTTCTCATGGCCTGCAAGCCCTGTGTGACCTGGCCAAACTCATCTCCATTAAGTGATTTCTCCCTTCTCCACTGACCTCCATATCTTCTTGGACACAGAGGTGTCACTCCTGGTTGAGGCATTGTACTTGCTCCACCTACTGCCTGGAGATCTTTGAATTTTGGCAGCCCAGGATCTTTCTTACCATTTTGTTTCTGCTCTGAGATTATCACCCCCAGTTTTAGCTGTGCCCCCTCACTCTAATTGTTAGTCACATATCACAACACTGTCTTATTTTCTTCATAATATTTATAACCATTTAAAAGTGTTCTGTGCATAGTAAAATCAAACAGTTATTCATTGTCTCTCTCCAGTCTTTCTTGAATCTAAGCCCTATGGGAACAAGCTCTTATCTGCTTTGTTCTACTTGGGAATCTCTAGCACCTAGGGAACTATTTGGCATGTAACAGCATTTAGTAAATGAATGCTGAATCATTTATGATTTCTACATAGAGAAAAATATAGTTACAAGAATAATTTGGGCAACTTAAGGCTATGGTTAGGTCTCCAGAAAAAATGATATATTTCCCCATTAGGTACATTCATTATATGTCAGGTGATGATCTACAAATTTGAGTCTTTGATCTACAAATTTGAGTCCTGGAAATTTTACTAGGCATAGTAATCTGTAATTCTACTTCTTTCTGCCCTGAATACTACTTGCATGATTCCTTATGGAATATTTACAGTGCACATCAAGACAAATGTAACACCTCAAATGTTTCATCACCAAAAAAAATCTCTAAGAAATTATGAATTGTCTTCTTATAACCTTTAGTTGTTTCTAATCATTAGGAGCTAAATGAAGAGAATGTACAGATAGCTATAGTGTTTTGAGTATTAATTTAAGTAAGCTAATTTGGTTTAATTCATATTTGCTATAAAACTTAGGCTATCAGATAATAAGGATCTTTGTTCATAAATATCCACAGAGAATCATATATTTATCATTTATGTGTAAGCATGCCTATTCTAAGCCCTTATTTTTTTTATTTAGTTTCAAACAGGCAATAGGTACCTCAGCCAAACCATGGAGGACTTTTAAGGACATTTCAGAGGCTGGACTTCTTCCTAAGGGCAGAAATAGTTAGTCATATGATACCTTTGACATGGGATTAAAAGGATCAGATTTTCTCACTTGCAAAAATCATATTGGTGATTGTGGAAAATATATACAGGCAGGCAGTTAGAAGTAAGGAGAGGAATTGCAGGGCTTATTGCCATAAGATGATTAAAATATATTGATGTTTTACACCAGAAAGACGGGGTGATTGAAGTCTAGGGTGGATTATAAAAGAACAGGCCCTCTTTTCCATTTGACTTAAAGTTACTGTGTATTTATTTTGTGGACTTTATGTCTTCTAATAAATCTGTAATTTATCCTGATGTTACCACAGATGATGTAATGTAAACATTGCTACTATTTTTGTTAACTCCAAGCTATTAAGTTAAACTATATAACCATAGCCACTGACTTAAACACTGTGATGAAAAACATGTTTTGTCTTTTGTTTGTCCTTTACTCTCCAGTCGAAGAAAAAGGGGTAAAAAAATAATTTTATGATTAGAACTTTTGGACATTTAACTCCTTAATTCCCATGTGCCCTTCTCTGGTGCCTAAATAGTGCACTATAAAAGTGACAAGATGACAGATTTAATGTTTACAGTTAATTCACATGTTATTAAATGAAAGTGCAATATTGACGTCATCATCCTTGTGATGTCTTATAGAGGCATTTTCAAACCCAAAGTTCTGAGCTTCTAGTCTTACACGATAAGCTATAAATGGAAGGAGAAGGTAATATATATGGTGGTTTTAAGCTTACTTTATCCTGCTTTCCTTATGACAGGATGATATATATGATTCAGTGATCCCTACATCAGCAACTTTGTGAATGTCTTCTATCTTTCAGGAGAAGTAGATTTCTATGAATAAAGTGACCATGTGAATATTATGAATGCATATTTTTTGACAGAAATACTACAGTTGAATGCCATTCTTATAAATCCATCATCATAATTTAATAAATTTATATTTTTAATAAAGGCAATCAGATACTATTAAGGAATGCTATCTCTGCAATCATTTTGATATAACCAAACATTTGGTTTTCTTTTATATATTGTGCATGCTCACATTGAGATTTCAAGTGGATAAATCTAGTCTACATAGATCTAGGTTCACAAATAGCTTAATTTATATCACCTCTAAATATGATTCATCTTTATTTTCAGTGAATTGTGACATCCCAAAGCCTTTCCCCAACACCTGTACAGAATTCCTAGTTTTGTGGCAAGAAAGAAAAATGAAGGAAAAGTTTTGTATAAAGTGATATCTTGTGAATTAGACTTCAAGAACAAATGCACAGCCCTGATGATTGGTAACCTCACTCTGTGAATGACCCAGCCTTGCTCCTGTAGTGGATGGTTAGCTCGCAGCTCAGGGAGCACCCAGAGTCTCACTTTCTTTCAGAAGCTTTGAGCACTAGTTTGAGAAGCATATGCTAGAAAGCAGACATCTTGTGAATGGTGGGAAAAACTTCTGGGCATCTCTGGAAACAGAGTAGTGAGGAGCCTAGTGATGATAGTCCAAGCAAAACATGAAATCAGCTTTGACGAGTGTGCTAATAGTGGAAGATGGAAGAAGCAGTGTTATTCAAGACTATTTGAAAGAAGACCCAGAATAATTTTTTGATGATTAGATGAGAGGTGTTTGGGGATTTTGTATGATTAAATATTTAGATTGACCAGAAGAATCATATACCAACATGACCAACAGAACCATTTACTGACAATAGGGAAATTAAAGAGAACTTCAGAATAATAGGATATAATAGGAGATCAAGGAAAACAAAGATTCATAACTTTTAGTTAAAGAATAAAGAGCAAAACAGAGTCTGTATACAATCACAACAATTTTGGTGGTCAGTCATAAATTCTCAATTCAAAATTATTTGAGAAAATAGATACAATTAGTCCTGATAGAATCAGGGTCTCAAAAATATAATCATGGAACAGGTTTTCTTCTCTCTCCACTTGAGAGGTCCCAGTATTGGCCTTATTCAAAAGCTTCCATTTATGCAAAAGGCTGCAGAAGCATTAGGGATTATACATCACATATAGATATTATAATTAATGTCCATGAACAAGAGGCTCCATATCTTTTGAAAGTCCATATTAAAATTATGGATCTTTCTCAAAAGCCACTCCAAAAACACTCTCCCATGATATTCAGAACCAAGTCATAAGTCTATCCCTAAATTAATAAAATGAGATTTCCATGATTGCCCCAAATGATCAATATTTACTGTTGATCTGAGGATGACAAAACCTTTCTGGAGAAAGAATATCTCAACAACAACAAAAAAAATGAACAGTGGATAAACAAGAGAGCAGAGGGGAAAAAAGATTTCTGCTTAATATTCAAAGTGAGGAAAAAGAGGGAATTAGGTCAGAGATCAACTTTGTAAAAACTCAGAGGAAGAGGGTTGGAAAGTTATGGATATGCTAGGACATTATCTTCAAAAGGCAGGGTTATTTTTAGTTTAAGCAATAAGGTATGGCCAATAAATGTAGGTGCTGAGATTAAAATAAGGATTTATAATACTGAGCAAGTTATCCAAGATTATGTCAACACTTAAGTTGAAAGAACTCTAATCCAAACAAAATAAGTAAACACAAGTTTATCCTTTACAAATATACATTTGGATCTATTCAAATATTCACATAGGCAAGTGGAGAGACATATTTAAGGAACAGTTTCAGTCATTACTAGTATAAGAAAATTATAAAAGTTTTTTTTGCTCTGTTTTCTATTTTGGATTAGATATTTTACAATACTGAAGTCTTTGAGACAATACTTTCCCTTTAAAAGCTGCATTTTGGGGTGTGCACTAAAATCAGAAAGATGCACCGTGAATGTGTAGTCTGGAAGGAATGTTACTAAAGAAACTAAAATTGGTACCTAACATGAACAGTGACTCATATGATCTCTGCTTTGGAAAACCAGATTGGAAATTAGAAGAATTTACCATTTTAAAGCAGTATAATTGCAAAAAGAAAATTACAGGAAATGAGCCTAAAGGAGATACCTTGATTCATAAATAAGTTTTGTTTCTGTAAATCTTGAGTATCAGAAAATTTCCAGGTTCACTAAATAGTAATTTTGTTGTCTCACTTTGTATAATACCAAACTATGAGAAATTTTGCCATAAAGTTTTCAAAATGATTATGGATAATAATTTGCTTCAAATATTGGTAATGAGAAAATGGATAATCTTATATAATGATATATCTTAGGTATCTAATTGTAATTATTAACAAGCTCACATTTGTATTTGTAAAAGTTAATATATTAATGGCACAAAATAATATTAATATATCTCTTCTTTATACTCAGAAGGATTAGAAACAGCCTATATTCCTAAAGATGTAATATCAGGATAGTTATTCATCCCCTCAAATCATCACTTTATTACTTTGTATTCTGTATTGATACAGCATCAATAAATATGTGAGGTAAAGCAATTAAATGGTCTGTAATCAATGTATGCAAAAACTATAAAAATACTATTTCGAAATTCATTTTCCTCGGAAACTTTATAGCCATCTTAGGAAAAAATAAGGATAATTGCCTATGTTGAGAAGGGGAGTTGGGTTTTAAATTTTCTCTCCTGAGATTTGACATGAATTGATTATAACATAATGTGAAAAATGTTTATAAAAGAAAATGAATTTATCATTGTTAAAAAATAAGAGCCTGGAAATTTCTCACAAATGTAACTAAAAACTTTAATGCTATCATATGAGGAGCATAAAACACTTAAACTGAAAAGTAATATGCCAACAAATCTAAATGGTCCATTTGATATTACATTAGGGACCAGCTTTGATGATTTATGAAGGAATTTTCAGGGCTCAAAGTACTTCCCATATTCTGGTAAGGAGAGAAGGTGGGCCTCTTGGTGGGCCATTCACAGTATGGAAGCAGTTCAGTGAAGCAGATGGCATTCCAGAGTCAGATTTTATAGAGCCAGACCAAAAGTAAATAAATAATTTGGAGCATATTTCAAGAGTATGAATTTCTCCAGCCAGTTGTCTTGCTTCTACCATCAGACCCTGCACACTTGACTCTTACCAAAAGCCAAGCACCACAGAGAAGCAAGACCATTCCCAGATGTATAGATTACAGAGGAGTGGCTCCACAAGACACTAAGCCCAGAGATACTTCAGAGTCCAGCTCTGCCTGCTCGTGGCAAATTCTTAGAATACTGATATAGATGTAGGTGATTCCTCCAATAATGCCCTGGCCTCCCAATTCATTGACCTTCTCTTTCCTGAGGATCTTATCCTCTCCCCTTTCTCAGCGACCCACTTATAATCACAATCTCAACAGGACCACATCCAGAATGTGAACTAGAATTTGAGTAGTCCCTGAAATTGGAATGAGGAAAACAATTACATTGTAAAGTTCACTAATTTCTAGTAGAACTTTAACATTCCTTCAAATATAAAATCACTTTCACCAAGAGTAACTGCAGATAGTCTCATAACTTATTTCAACTGTTGATGTAGCAATTCAAAAATATTATTAGACCTAGTTCTAGGTCTTGTTATTTAAATGTGCCAATAAACATGTTGTTATAATGTGTTAGAAAACACATATTTGGCTTTCTAATCTTTGTATAAGTGCATTTCAATATAATTGGTTTTCATTTAGCTCTATATTGTATTTTATTCATATAAAAGCAAAATTTCCAATATTCTCAGTTTCACAAACTACTAACAGTGTCCATGACACACCAAATAGGTTAAGAACGCCTACGAATCTTAATATTATTACTAACTCCAAATTAAAAAAAAAAAAATCTTAACTTAAGCATTTTATTCTATGATGCTTAACTCTTCTCTTCCCAGCTTGTTCTTCATATTTTATCTCAACTATAACCATTTTTCTACGTTTCCCCCAATGCTTCTGTCCTTCACGCCCTGTCATCACCTAAGTGGTCTCAGCTCAGACACCACATTTGCCTTGCCCAGTTTTCTTGATGCCCCTTCCATAGCCAAGTCCTCCTTGCTTCCTTCAAGACATTCTCCTCTCTGGCCGCAGAAGGCCTGTTTGGCATCTCAAAGCCTCAATAACTCTCCTGTCCATTTCCTCTTGTTGAGGTTTTCTATGAACCTTCTACAAGCTCTTGGGCCCTCCTATTCAATCATTGAAGACTTTAGTACCCATTCATGGCTACACTCTCCAGATTACTTCTTTGAAACATTTTGATGATTTCAATATAGATGTAGATGATCTTTCCATTTTTTATGTCTTCATAGGTTCTTGAAATACTTCCTCTTATTTTACTGTTCTGCTCTTGGTTCTACCCCTCCCCCTTATCATTACTGTCTTCATCATCTCAAACATTCTAGCTTTGACTTCCTCTTCCTATCTTTCTTCTCATTCCTAATACTAGAACTTCTAAAATTTTTGACCCAGCAGTCACCACAGCCATGACTTTATTTTTTCTCTATCCTCTATCTTCTTCATGTCCACATCTGTTCATATCTAGCATATATCCAGACACATCCACCTCTGCTCTATCATGCCCAGCCCTCACACTTTGCCTCCAGCACTGATGTACCAGCCATCTAATGGTCTCTTCGCTTTCTTCCTAACACCCTACCATTCATTCTCAACAGAATGACCACAGTTAGCATTTATCCAGCTAATGATTGCTCTCTCCACTCAAACATTTAAATTTAGCCCCCCGCCCAAACACCATATTTCTTTTCTCTTGACACTTGGTATTGGTTTAGATTGAGAACATCATACAAAAACTACAGTTAAATAATCCTCCTCTGCCGGCAGTTCAGATGTTACTGACTGTTACTGACTTTGATATTTGGTATTGCTTTAACATGAGGAAACACTAAAAAAAAGAGAATAAACAAAACCAAAAAGTAGTCACACAAAATCTGTCATGTTACAGTGTTCTAAAATTATTGAAGATTTATTTTGCTGTACCACACAATATGCTTTTAAAGAGCCATGATTGAAATGTCTCTCTAGTAGGGCTAAACCCAGAGAAAGGAGCACCATGATTCAGGATAATAAATAGCTAATATTAGAATAATATATTATTTATTATTATATGAGGAGACATGAAATCCCTTTACATCCTCTATTTAATCCCTTTAAATAGAGGATGAGTTCTTCAAGAAAGGATGTGCAGAGGACCTCTTATATCCAGACGCTAAAACAGGTCATCTCTTCCACATGTATCCCATGTAAACACCCACATTACAAAAGTACTGTGAATAGTCCATTTTCCTCTACAGGCATCTGAGATATTACTTACTGGAGTGTTTTGAATAGGAGCCTTTTTCATCATACACATTCTTTTAGTTAGCTTTTTGTCACTACGACCAAAAGACCTGACAGAAACTTAGAGTAGAAAAAGCTTATTTTGACTCACAGTTTCAGAGGGTCAGTACATAGTTCTGGACTCCATAGTTCTTGGCCTAAAGTGATGCAGAACATCATGGTGGAAGGGCATGGAGCAGGAAAGCAGCTCAGGACATGGCAAACAGGAAGCAGAGAGAGAAAGAAGAGGAGAGCTGTGCTCATCATGGACAAATATAAACCTCAAAGGCACATGCACAGTGACCTACTTCCTCGGCCACACCCTACCTGCCTAAAATACCACCTTGTTGGTCCATGTGGATTAATCTACTGATTCGGTCACCTCATCATCTGATCATTTTGCCTCTGAAAATTCTTGCATTGTTCCACACACGAGCTTTTATGGAATACCTCATGTCTAAACCCTAACACATATAGTCTCTAAATAGATTACCAATATTAATCTTCAATTCAGTACCGTGATCTAAAAGAACTCTGGGGAAAGCACACTCCGATAACTTCCTAATTTATTGCATTTTAAATAGATTGTTGGCAAACATTATAGATTGTTATTCTGGATACCTGCCCTACTTGATTGTCCCTCAAAGGGTGTCTGTTCTCTGGCATTATTTGAAATATTTCCTCTTATTATACTGTCCTGCTCTTGGTTCTGCCCCACCCCTTATCATTACTGTCTTCATCATCTCAAACATTCTGTCTGAGGCATTATTTGTTTTTATATTTTGGATGATGACCTTGATTACTGATCTCTTTCTCTGTTTGCATAGTCTGGCCAAAGCTGAGAACCAAATCTGCAATATGCCTTTATCAAAATATATGCAGCATTGTGTATTTTAATTAAATATTAATAAATATATAGAACGCTTTTTAAAGTTATCTGGGATACTTGAGGCACTTAATAAATATTAGCAATATTAGTAATAACTTTTGCTGATATTATTGCTCTTTTAGTTTTATTTTTTCTTTTGTGTTACTTTTCCTAACTTTATTTTTCACTCTCTCAATATTTATTTTTTTCCTTTTTTCAAGCTCTCTTAGTTTCCATAAACTCTTGCAAAGCCTTTTTAAAATGAGACAGCATATATCATAAGTAAATATTTATTTTATTCTCCAAAGAACCTCACATAGCATTTTGATTCAGTATTTGTTTTTTTCCCATTTCATTACCAAAAAAAAAAACCTCTTCACATAAATACTATTGCCTTACAATGTATGAAAAACTTAGATCATAAATGTTTTAGGAACATATATTGATCCTCAAGAGCTATAAGACATGTGGATCCGATTTCTAGTATATGCTTTATGATTAACTGTAAGCTAAAAAGAATTCTTAAACTATTACTTAAAATTATAAGGAATGAGGACCTAAGCTACTTAGCAAGACCTTGTCTCACAATAAAAAAATAAAAATGGATATGGGTTGTGGCTCAGTGTTAAAGTGCCCCTGGGTTCAATCCCCAGTAAAATATTTTTTTAAAAAAAGAATATATTCCAAAATATGAGAACAAGTAAAATATAAAAAGGAAATGCCTAAAATAAAGGGAAACAAGAAGAAAATTGGGCACAATTAAAAACCACTTGTGTATTTAGTGAAACAACTTTCATAGCAAATGGAAAACTAGAACATGTGATTCTAAGATTACAGAGATTATAATCCAAGGAGAAATCTCAACCATAAAGTAAACCAACTTAATAGAGGAAAATTAGATGCAGAAGAAGTGATGCCACTCTATTTGAAAGGTATAGTCCTCATAGTTCTCACATTTGTTCAAGTCCCAAATATTTTGGTGACATTATCTATTTGAGGTTTTCTGAGAAAACCTTAGTTTATGTAAATGATAAAACATTTTTTTCTTTTTATACAGCCCCTACAAATAGATGCTTTATGTTATCACTGAGTATATTTTTCTGACAATAAAGTAGAATTAGTTCTTTGGAAGATTTCTCATTTCTCTGCACTCCAGTGATTTTGAGAAGATTGTTAATTACTTTGTTCTGTGAACTGGTAATTTTGACATTGGAACATACTGTTTTGCAGTTCCCTTAAGCCACATGTTATTTTTTGCTTTGTTTTCCCCCCTAGGATTGAAAGCTGCCTTTATCAAAAAGTGTTAACTGATCTTTAACAAATTTAAAATAACTAAAATGTATTTAAGTATCATTACAGAAAAGGCAATGTATTCATTCATTTATTACACTTTCATAGAACATTGAGCTCAGTTAAAGAAATGGAGGATAATTTGACTTAGAATATTTTTACTCTGATTTTTTAAATCCCTTTTCTTTCATTTATTTGAATGAATATAATTTGTTAATAAGGCAAGAACTTTACTAACTAGTCCTCTATTTTATTTTTATTTTTTTTTGGTATTAGGGATTAAACACAGGGGCACTTAACCACCGAGTCACATCCCCAGGCCCCCTTTGTTTAAAATATTCTATTTAGAGACAGGGTCTTGCTAAGTTACTTAGGGCCTTACTAAGCTGCTGAGGCTCACTTTGAACTCACAAGCACCCTGGCTCAGCTTCCTAAGACACTGATTTTTAAAATAATATTTTACAAATCAGATAAAGGAAATATAAAATGAAGAATATTTTGTAGAATATCTGAATTTTGTAGACAGAATCCCTTTTCTGGGAAAATTTGATGGGAAAATCCAAATTAGTATGGATTTTAAATTATTATGAGACTATTTGTAACTATGTAGTGTTTGAACTTCTTTGATTGACTGTCTTGGAATAAGATTTATCCTACTAAAATTTGAGTTTAATTGAGTAATAAATTTTGATAGGAGTTAGAGTATTGTTATCAGGAGAAAAAGCACACATATCACAGGCAATAATAAACTCTATACTATAATTATTTCTTAAGACTTTTGTTTTTAAGTATTTTTGTGTGAATTAAGAATTGTCAGTGCCTGATAGCTTAAATTATACATTTTTTTTTCCTGTAGCATTGACTGTATGTGCCAAGGTTAGCTATGCAACAGATAAAAGAATCACAATGAGAATATGATCAAAGTTTCTGCTTTAGTAGAGAAAGGAATGGCTATTCTTTCTGTACTTTAAACTTGAGCAAATTTCCTTTTTTTAATAACTGACTTCTTGGCAAGAGCCAAAACGCTCATCTCAATGTACAGCAGTTATTTTATGTATCCTCAGCAGTTACTAATAAACATTGTAATGCTCACATGTGAATAATGTGTTTCACACAGAATCCTCCCTTTATATTACATTCTCAATTGTCACATCATATTTAAAATACTAGTTCTTTAGTTATTAGATGTACTTAAATAGTCTTAAATGGTTTAGAAATTGTCAAGTTATAGAATATATTTTTGCAGACTTAATGGATTCTAATAGATATGTATTGATTTTAAATTGCTGTGTCTATAATTTTATATATTTTCTATATAGATGTGCTGTGCAGTCACTGTACAATATGTCATTTATGGCTTATTCTCATACCTTTTCAATTAGTCAAAATAAAACACTGCAAATTAAAAACCAAAAAGTAGGGTTATTATAAGTATTGAACATTTCTATTGTAACTCTTTGCCAAGGTTAATAACTTCTCTGACATTTGAACAGTTGTGGGTTTTTTTTTTTTTTTTGTAATATATTCTAAAAGAATGTGTTTTTTCATTTTGTAAAATTTATGGTTAAGAAGATGATGATTTGGAAATGGAAGGAGACCCTCAAGGTTATACAGTGGAGGGGGTAGAGAGAGAGGAGGGGAGGGGAGGGGAGAGGAGGGGAGGGAGGATGGTGGAGGATGGGAAAGGCAGCGGAGCACAACAGACACTAGTATGGCAATATGTAAATCAATGGATGTGTAACTGATGTGATTCTGCAATCTGTATATGGGGTAAAAATGGGAGTTCATAACCCACTTGAATCAAAGTGTGAAATATGATATATCAAGAACTATGTAATGTTTTGAACAACCAACAATAAAAATTTAAAAAAAAGAAGATGATGATAAAATATTTCCTTATATTTTAAGGCACCCATATGTTTTTAATGTTTTAGAGTATTCTATAAATTAGTGAATGTAAATTAATATACCAGGATGACTTAACTATAACTTTATATTAAATTTGATTAATATAAATAAATAGCTTAGAATAAGAGTTCACTTCTTTTTGAATATCAAGGATTACTTTTGATGAACTTTTCTCTTTTTAGCAATGTATTTGCTCATGAGTATTTTGCTCTTTTCACAATTAGAAGGGCATTTGTAAAACACATTCATGTATTCTGCCCCATCTCTTCTGTTTAGCTAATGTCTCTCCTCCCCTAGGAAGCTCCTTATTGCAACCACCTGCCGCTGTTCCTCCTTTTCCTTTCCATCCATCCTGTTTGGCATCCTAAGTGCAATAGTTCTCACCACATGCTACTACTATTGTGGTTTATTGTCACTCACCTGTGATCTCTGGGGGAGAGATGGTTCATTCCTGCAGCCAGTACTGAGAGCACTAATAGGCTCATTAAATTGAAATACATGAGTGAATGCCTGGCAGTTAAATTTCTTTCTCTTCTGTTTAAATTTAGAGAATTTGCCTGTAAGGAAAAAAATGATCAGATCCACAGATTTTTGTCACATTCACATGTTTACTGACTACTACTTAAAATACACAACATCTTTATCTACAACTTGGATCCTGTCAGTGTACTTTGCTGGGCAGTGATTTGTCTGTCTTCCCTCTTTGCTTCCCACCTAGGGGCATTACCATGCAGGATTTGCTCTTATTTGAAAGAAGGGTGTGCTTCACTTCAGTTGGTTTCAAGCTTTCAACAACCTTGGAAAGGTTAAGCTATAGTGGCATAACCCTGATTCCCCCTGGCTTGCCTTACATGATGCTGTAAATCCCTCTTGTTACCTTTTAGGTGCCCTTCACTGTGGATCTGATAGATACCTTTTCCTTCCTCAGTGTGGAATTCTTTTGAATTTGGTCTTTGACACTGCAGATGAATGTCACTCAGATTTTTGACAAGGGCAGATATATCTACTTAAAATAACAGGAAGAGCTACCAGCTATTAAATATTTTAAATAGTAATGTGCTCTGTATCTTTAATTGGTACAATAATACAATTAGATAATTGTTTTCTCACCATTTTGTTAATGAAGTGATTGAAATTCAAAGTTTAAGTAATTTGTATATAGTTGGTAAAGTGAGGATCCAGAATTCAAGTGATATAGTTTTAACATCAAAATATGTACTCAATCTCTACACTATGCCCAGATATGAAAATTCCACATGGTCAATTAACAAGAACCTGATTCTGAGACATGACATGGCTCAAGAGAAGAGAAACAAAGACATTTAGAAATACTCAGGCCATTCTATAAGTAACTACCATGTTGCAGAATAACTAGTGAAGCCAGATAGGCAGAAGTGAGATTTATAGCACCCCAACTCCAAACCAAAGTTTGTTAACTATAGGGGAAAGAACCTGTAATTGCTTTGTCCATTATCTAAACAGAACGAATCCACAATATCCTTGGGGGAGGAAAAATTAAGTAAACTCAGATTACTTTCTTTTAATTATCTAGAGTCCATCTGCATAAGAGGAAAATTCTTCTGATTCAGTTAAAGCTAATACAGTCAATTAAAATGTTAACTAAATGTGTTCCAGTAAATAATAGATTACGATTACTGGACCAAGATCATATCTCTTGCATAGTGGAAACATAATCAATACATAAAATAAGAAAGATGCTGAACAGTGCTTAACATTTCACAACTGCATGGACGGAAATTTCACAAGAGAAAAAAAATATATTGTCGAGGGTCTCAATTCTCAAGTTGAGAAACTTGCTGGTGTGCAGCAAATTTTTCCAAGTGAATTCTACTTTCTTTTTGTCTGTATTATAAAACTGACCTATAATTAGCTAGCAAAGACATTCCTCAAATATGGAACATATGAAAGACTGTTTTACCATATTTCAGAATTGAGCTCTACAGTGTATGTTGGACTAACTGCTTGATGTGGGTATACCAATAAGTAGGAATTTCATAGGGAAACTAATTTTATTCACTTCATTTTCTCAGGAGAATGCTCTTTCCAGCATGCATAAAAAAAAAGAAAATACATGGTAGAGCTACAGCAGAGGGGGGGAATCTAAAGTATGACTTAGTGATAGAATGAAGATAGTTTTGACCATCAATCAGTTCATTCAACAAAAATGTACTGAGCACCAAATTTGCATTAGATAGCACTTAGTGCTTGGAAATTTGAAGATGAATAAGAACATAGTCTCTATTGTCTATTTAAGGAGCCCCAAAGTTACAAGAGAATAAGGCAGGTGAAGAAATAATTGCAGCATGGTGCATTAAGTTTTGTATAAGCCGGCAGAGAAGCTAGCTATGCACAACTGTTTCAAGGAATGACACTTTAAGTGAATCTTAAAAGATCTCCAAGACTTTTTCAGGCACTAAAGCCATTCAAGGAAACAAATTTAAGGAAAAAAGTTGACTCTGGGAAAACATGAAAATAATGTCTCATTTACTGAATCTGGAATGCAAGATTAAAAAACAAAGGTAGGGTAGATTTGATGACAGCACAGGTTATAGTCAGACTGCAAAAAGGGAGCAGATTAAATTTGTTAGCTTTGGAGGTTTGGGGCTTTTTTTCTTTTGTTTTGATTAGGTCCTGGGTTTCTAAGACAGAGGTAATAGAGTGGAACTAAGAGATTCTAGAGCTGCTTTGGAATAAATCAATTGCACTTTGTGTACAAGTTGACATATTGCAAGTGAGAAGGGAAAAATGGGTTTTGAAATTGATTTTTTTCTATTATATATAATTAAGTGCATGGTGATGTCATGGACTAAGCTAGGTAATGCAAACGATGGGAAAATTTTTATAAGAATAGTGACACAAAGAGAGTATGTATGTGTGTGTGTAGGAAGAAAGGAAAAAAAAAACAACAGTCCTGTGACAAACTCCAAATGGAAAACCCAACCTGAGAAAACTATGTAAGGTGAACAAGAGTTAGAACAGCCCAGATAACATATACTCTATCAAAAATGATTCATTGCTCTCAAACTTCTAATTTCCATAACATTTATCTCAGCCCCTAGAAGCTTCCATTATCAATTACTTCAAAATACTTAGTATATCATCATTGATCAGCATCTACAAATCCCTTTGTATAAAATATAGATACAAAGACAATGGGATACAAGTGGAAGAGAGAAAATGCAATAATGGCTCTAAAACCTGAAGTAATGAGTGACTGAGAGAAGAGTGGCAGTACTGTTAGAAATGCTGGTGTTGACAAGGGTCTCAAGTCTCATCCTCTGTGTGGGAATTGACTTGCTCAATAAAACAAAATGATTTCTTAAAAAATTTTCCAGAGTTCCTGGTGGTTGGAAAGAAGTAACTACTCTGTTGATTTTGTAAACTCTTTGCAGAGTGATGAAAGTTAAACTTTTTTTATATATTCATTTTTTTGAACTCAAAAAGAATTTGAACAGCACTTCATGTTTCAGGATCCAATACCATAAAACTATGACTAAGAAGTAGTCTTTTGGGAAAAGCAATTCTCAAGAGTATATATACATTTTTTAAAAAAGAAGGAAATTATGTGCAGATTCAACCTGAAGAGATTACAATTATTTTATACTATCTGGATGAGAAAATGAATAAGCACATGCTCTTAGACATTCTTTGGAATAGTCAGTGTTCAGTTTTGCCAGTAACTCCTTACACATTTCTGATCCTTTTCAGAACATCTTAGAAATTGTTTCTCCTGTAGTGCAAAGAGAACCCTAGGTTGTTGTGATCCATTTAAGGTACCAGGGATTCATAGATTTAGACAGTTTCTTATAAAAACTTCATATGTGGGGGTGGGGACAGAAAGGCACTGATCTTTTTGATAGCTGAATCCTGCAGTGAGGCTACAGTATAACAAATGAGTTCAGGATCATAGTAAGAAAGAAAATCATGTGTACCAAGATACTATGTTAAACAGGTGAGTCATTCATTTGTCATAGCCCCAAATCGAAAGAGAAATCAAATGGGACTTTTTGCCCCAGTTTAAGACCTAGGAAAGTTTCCAAGGTAGTTGTGTCTCTGAATCACCATTTGGAACCAGTGGGAGAATAGGATTCTTGGCTTCTGTGGCAATAGAAGTTTTCAAATACCTGCAATAATCTCCAACTTGTAAATCATTACTTTAAGGGAGGTGGGATCACTGCATTATCTAACAATATTAGGAGATGTTCAGGAAGCAGCCATGGGATAGACCAAAAAGGGCAGTAGGCTTAGACTGTGGTTTGAGTGGAGTACCCAATTTTGCCTTCTGCCAGGTGGACATAGGTGAGCCTCTATAAATAAAAATAAGGATACATAACTGTGCATTGTACTAGTTAAATAACATGTTCAAAGTGTCCTGAACAGAGTAGAACTTACTAAGTGATAAAAATTAAAGGAGCACATTGAACCAGTATTTAATAATGCCATGTTATGGGTCAGACTGTCCAGAAAACTTAAGTGAAATACATTTAAAGAAATCTCCTTTTTCATTCTCCTATCACCATTCCCAGTATATTTAAATTTTGGAGGTTTCCTCATTGTCAGATGGAGATTCTATTTTACAAAGAAAAACAGAGGTACAGTATAAATTTTGATATAACCTGTATCTATATTTAGATAAATCCAGATATGTGAGATCAGAATCACTTCCAAGTAAGACAACCACTTGGATGGTGGCTGCTAAATAAGGAGCCGCATGAAGCTGAATACTGCTTCCATTTGGGACACACATCATGTATGGACAGAAGTTTTTCTGTGTATTCCACAGTTCTCACCTTCCTCAAGAAGCTATTATTCTTTTAGGCCACATACATACTTTTTCCTAGAATTGAGGAAGAATTCTCTCACAAATATTGGTAAGGTAATAGGTGTTCAAGTATGTATCTCCAAAACTTATTGCATCTCTCCTATAATTTTAGGGATTTCATACAATCTAGACTGTCTATGAATGAGTAGTCATGACATCCAGCTTCATGATAGTGTGACCTCAAAGTTTCCATTGTCTCATCTAGAAGTAAATTTTATGCCCCACTATGGACTTGAACATGGGTATTAAAATCACCAAAAGATCATCTACTCAAATTTGTATAGAAGAACAGAGAGGAATTCAGTGGGCTATGTGAGAAGACATATCTGTTCCCTTTAGTTTGAATTTCTTTAGTTTAGATACCTTATATCAATTCTTGAATCTTCTTTCTGACTTTACTTTTCCCTGTGCCTCGATACTAATTAGATGAAGGCAAGGTAGAGGCTTCAGAAGAATAATTTATTAGTTTTAAAAATAAACATGGAAAAATCAAATGAGCATCTGAAGTTTCCAGGCTCTCTAACTTCAATAGAATTTAAGAGAAATTAATCCTGTTGGTAATTTGATATATTCCATAAAGTTCAGGCTACCTATTGTGGAGAATGTTCTTTCAAACAGCTATTTTCATAACTATATGCAAAGATTATCTAATAAACTTGCTCTGGTTGTTATAAAGAAATTTAATACCATTGCTATAGATTTCGTATAAGTTGAAAATGAAACAAATCCATAAAACCCATATGTATGCTGTGTAAGAATTCTGTAGAACAGGATGCAGAGACTGGGTCTCTTCTGTCTCACTCCAGGCTTACATTTTATCACTAAATATTCACTAAATAATAATTTGTAAATGGACAATTATTTTCAACTTCATAATTAACAGATGGTCTTTACTGTGCATTTCTCATATTTTAAAAATTTAATTCTTGTAATATCCTACTGTATAAGTATACCCTCCCCATTTTAAAGGTAAGGAAATGGAACTCAGAGAGGAGGGTAAGTGCCTCTGAGGGGTCACACCCTCAAGTGAGTGGTTATGATATTCAAATTGCATTCTGTCTCACCCCAAAGTTCATGCCCTTATGAAAATGCCACCTTGCATTTCCAAAGAAGTAGATAAGCCAATTTTAAAAGTCTTCATAATTATTTTCTTACCTCCCCCCACCCAAAAAAAATCAAAAGTTGGGTTTTGAAGCATGTGCTTGTTGGCAAGGAGGTAGTTATAAGTTGCTTTTATGTTTCCCAGCAAATAATTGGTAGTCATCTATTGCTAATGCTCACTCTTTTCTCAAAGAGGAAATGTATCCTAGCAATCTGGCATTCTCTGACAGGAAAAGGGCCAGAATCAACAGTGAGGAACAAACAGAACTGCCAGGACCAGCTGCCAACCAACCATGAACCTCTGCCAAAAATAGAAAAAAAAATCTATTTTGCTTGGCATAGCGGTTCATAATTGCCAAACAAGTAGAAGCAGCAAGATTAGTGGGTTTGACTTGATTGAAACAACCCACCAAAGCCACTGGTACTTATATGACCAAGCTTTTAATCAATATTTATAAACTAATATCAACTTTGATTATCATAAATAAGGGGAACTATAACAAGTGTATTTGCAGATTTCATGGCTCAATACTTTACATCCTTAACTACATTATGGTTTGCTTAGACTCAGACTCATGCCTTAGTAGGAACCTTAAGACTAACACACTGAACCCTATATTTTACAGAAGGAAAGTCCACATGTTTGAGACACAAAATAGCCAAAGATCCTGACAGTGTCAGAACCATGATTTGAGCCCAAATAATTATTTTTACGAGTTATATAACCAGTTATTTGATAGAACTAGAAGCAGGCCTTAGGCTGCCTTTTTTCTATGTAGCTTAATATTAATAAAGCCGTCTCAAAGAGGCATAAGAAGATAAAATCAACAAAATCAAAATAAGCAGGGTGTTACACAGATACTGTACTTAAATATATATCTGAAGGCAAAAAATAAGACAAGAAAAACATCAAATATACAAAAAATCCTGCTCTACCTAAAACTACAAATTAATTTTATTTTCTGATTTCTTTTTGGATTCCTGTTCTAGAAATTCTTAAAACCAACTAGGGTAAATATCTATTACTTCATTTTGTTAAAATTAGAAAGTTAGTACTCATAATAATTGATTCAAAATTGAAGATGGTATGGACGTGTTCCCCAAAAGAACTATTTAAAGCAAATCCAACTAATTTCCTAAAAAAGTCACCTTTAATTTTTAACTATTTTATTTTATTCATATATAATTAGTAACTAATAGTAATGTATATTTATGGAATGCAGTGGGATGTTTTGATTTATGAACACATTATGGAAAGATTTAATCAAACTAATTATCATAACCACCACTCCACCAACTTGATGTGTGCGTGTGTGTGTGTGTGTGTATGTGTATGGGGGGGAGGGGATGAGAATGTTAAAAACATTTCCTCAAAAATTCTTTAATTCTTAATAAGCATAGAACATGTATAAAAAACAATTTTGGTAATGATCTAAAAGAAATTTTAACAATAATCTTCCTGAACTACAGGAATTTTACCATCAATTCTTTCCCAGTTTTCAGGCAACAAAATTTTCTACTTTTTGAGTTTGTAAGTTTTATATTTCAGGTCTACTGTATGCTTGTGCTGTTGGTAGAGATTAGGCAAGATGAATAATGGCATATGCACCTGGGAAGAAAATACTGCAGGAGAAAATGTATAAAAACAAAGAGACAAAGATAAGAGAAATTCTTTTAAAAATCTATCAAATAATAATAATTCTAAGATTGTATTGTCCCAGATATTTCGTGAAATCCCTGTGATTAAGCTACATTTTAAATATTTGTTTTTGTCTCAATAGCTTCAAATTGATCAAGTGTTAAATTCTGTAAGAATATTGGGCTGCATGATATTTTTTAAATTGCCTTTGTCAGAAAACTGCACCATCTCCTAGGTTTCATTGTCTCAAATTTAGACACAGTTCTGGCTCCTTTAACATTTGTTTCTATTCTTTTCTACCACAAAAATTAAGGAATTATATTATATACCTAATTAATTTCCTTACCTAATCCCCACTGTGACCCAGTGGAGAACAGATAAAATTAAATAAATTTCTGAAGGATAAATCTTGTGAATGACCCAGAAATTCCCAACTTGTTGAGCTAAATTTCAAAACAGAGCTCTTAAGCAACTTTTAGCTGTTTGTTTGTTTTTTCAGAATAAATTTTTTGAGTGATTAAATTTGTAAAATGACAAACTCCTCTGAAAATGAATAAGGTCATAAATGCTGACAGTTTCTAATGCTGCACCAGTCCTGGGTGAATCTCAGTGGTTTCTCATGAAATGACTCTAGTTTACTTGAAATGCCTAAGTTTTCTGTAGCTAAATAAATCACTCACTTTTATCTTGATTAGCCTCAAGCAGTTGAAAAGTAGGTAAAAGTTGACAAGGCCAATTAGAGAGCCTGTGAATAACTCAAGTGTTAAGAAGTGTTTAAAGCAAAGTAATTCCCTGCAACATACTTTTATGTTTTACCACAGCTTTGTCACAAAACACACTTTCCAAATTTGTGGACAGGTCCTTTCTCTTGTGACATGCTCTTTGACAGAAGGGTTGCTGATCAACAACTTTGGAATGCTGATTATCCAATGTTGCTTTCAGTGACTCTTGAAAGCAAATGAAAGAGAAAGAAAAAAAAAATAGACCTCAACAGATCAGCAATGCTTTATTAAGCAACAGAAGGGCACATTTTAAAGAGGAAAATGGCAACTGATTACAATAGGCAGTTGAGTTTTATAAGGTTCAGTGAAACAGAATCATAGCAGAATGTGTCCATTGGGTAGTCAGGGTGAACTGTTGTAGATACGGGAAATTGTGGAAGTCCATAGCCCATTGTTTTCCTTTTTTCCCTGGGAGTTGTTCTCCTTTTCTCCCTGGTGGTTGCTGTTTTCCATATCCTTCATTACAGACTCTGAAAGGGGATACTGAATAGGTGTATCAATAACATGTCTGTCTGCTTCCTGCTGAAAAGGGGCAAAGTATGGGGACCTCCACTTTCAGGGTTCCAGGAGAGAAGACAGAGGTCCCAGGGTTGAGGCTGAAAGGACCATATATCGATGGATCCTCAGGGTCATAGTAGGTGAATTCCCCTTTCTGTGGTTTCAGAGAATCACAATGTAAACACAGGAGGACAGTGGGTTTAACATGTTCCTGGGAGGCACTTTGAGCTAAAGAAGCTGTTAAGAATAAAGGGAAATTAAGAATACAGGGAAGAAAGTTTATTATGAGAAAGATGAATATTAAGGAGGATATAAGGAAGCATAACCAGGAAGTCTATCATTTTTGATCCCCCCAATGAGGACTACCAGGAATCAGCTAGTTCAGTACTGAGTCAACAACCTGTTGAAACTCTTTAATAACCTGGTCTGATAACTTTTTATAGTAATGAATTGATGATCCAATCCTGCTGCTCCTATGCCAGTCCCAGCAGATAACTCTAGCCCTTTGAGCAAAGGAATAAACTGGAGGGATTTCTTGAGCCTGGTGTGCACCCTTATTAAGATAGGTAAACTTTGGTTGCTAGGTAAAATGTCAAATTGAGGAGTAAGGATGACCAAGGTACAGAGGCCAGTCCAATTTTTGGTAGGCAGGGCTGTGGGGCCGACACAAGTATATATCTTAGGTTCAATTAAAATAATAATAGTCTTTTATTTTAAATACCCAGGTATGGCTATACTTTGGTGATAACTATTTAGGTATTTAAGACCAAGCTGGCCAAATTGACCTTATTCCTATCTATTGTTAAGAGCCAGCTGAGTTCCCTTAGGAGGTCACTCTTTGGAATTTGTGAGCAACCTCTAAGTTCCATTAAAGTGCCATCTGCCTGGATAGGTCAGAGTCTCTTGACAATGTGGCTTCCCTTAGAAGCATCAGGGATAACCTCCTCCAATGATCCTCCCCTTTGCAGCATGTGCACCAGTCAGCTTTCTCTTCTACAGGGTCTTATTACTCTCCCTGATCAGGATATCGTGTGGCCATGAGCTAAAAAAACCCTAAAGAATTCCCCTTTTTCCCTGGAGTCAAGCTGATCTCAGAGGGCAAGAGCCAAGTATTGGCTATTTTCTCTCTTGGCCGTTTTATTCCTTAATTTTAGTCTCTGAGTTTGGGTCCTGAATATACAGCAAGCCAGTTTCACCAGTCTTACAGTAAGAGTACTGAGTTTTACCTTTAATGTCTATAACTTTACAGTTATTTACCCATTCTATTTAATTGGGATAAGTATTAGTGCTAGAAGTTAGCCTTACATCTGTCTGTCCTATAAATGATAGCCTATTATCTCAAATTAATTCAGGTTGTTATGTTATCAGTTGTTCTTTTGTAAGGGACTAACAGATACTGGTTAAAGTTTAGAAAGAAAATACAAAATGAAATTAACAAGAGTAAAACATATTTAGTTTGTATAATAGCTATGAACTAAGAAACACAATTTTTTTTGTGGGGGGGATGGATACCAGGGATTGAACTCAGAGACACTCAACCACTGAGCCACATCACCAGCCATATTTTGTATTTTATTTAGAGACAGGGTCTCACTGAGTTGCTTAGTCCCTTGTCATTGCTATAGCTGGCTTTGAACTCATAATTCTCCTGCTTCGACTTCCCAAGCCACTGGGATTGCAGGCATGCGTCACCATGCCTGGCAAGAAACAGAATTTTTATAATCTCGAACATTTACTTTAAACTCTGGTTGGAAGAGAACCAAGTTGGCAAAATGTCCTTATAAACCTTATATTTTAATGACTTTATGCTTGGAAGATATAAATACATTTAGGAAAATTCAGAATCTTTAGTGCAGTGTAATACACTAAAATAACAATTGTTGTTTAATCAGAGTTGTACAAACTGTAATTTCATTAAGACGGGTTTTTCTAAATAAAACTTAACAGACATGAGAAATTATCTTGATAGATAAAAGCAGATTAATGTTTTAAGAAATCCTTGTTACTTCAACCTATAGAGGATTAAACTTTGGTTTATATCACTAGTGCATTAATAGTTGACCTTAGGAAAAAGCCTTCCTTATGAAATTTCTGAATTTTTCCAATTATTCCTCTTAATAAGATTACATATTTTATGCTATTTAAACTACATTAATTGAAACACAGCTGAAAAGTTTTGGACTCTTTTCATATAAAATTGCACCTGTTAGAACTTTAACTCTTAGCAACCTTGCTTTAGTGAAGATCCAGAAACAAAGAAATCTTAAACTCTTTTTTCATGTAGCAATTTATAAAAACACATCTAATGTTTAAATATATTACCTTATAGAATTTGAAAAATCAAGAGTACTTGATTTTATATTTAGCAGTTAATGTTTTTTAGCATAAATTAATCATAAATCTCCTCTAACATACTTATGATCAATCACATTGATATTGATGTTAAGTCTAATTTACTCATTTTTAACTGTAAAAAACAAGATATCAGACAATTGTTGATAAGAGTATTACCTATCTCTTCCTTGTTGAAGAAAAATCCTAGAAACAATGGATATTGCATTCTAGATATTTTATAGAAACCAATACTCTGTTAATTGTCTGACCATCTAGAAAATCTTTGAGTTACTAATTTTAAAGACATATTTAATCTCATCTGTTTATCTAATTTAAATTAAAATTTTAAGTCACATGAACTGAAAGGTATTTGGATCCATTTCTCTTTTAAATTTTAATTTATGAGCACTCATTTATCTATATGCCAATTTTGATACCATGTACATGACATATGGACATAATCAGATATGTAGACACAACAACACAATACACAGGTGTGCACACAAACATAAATCAGCCAGGAAACAATCTTGTAGCTGCAGGTAGAACTCTACAGGTAGAAGGCAATGTTAGAGATGTTTATTAAAGCCTCTATTAAAATTAAACTGCTATAAATTAAAATAGAGCTTATTAGACTTTTACAGTATGACTTAATCACAGAAACCTATGAAATTGGAAATGCTTGGTGTAAAGTCTAACAGCCCTGCTTGATACTGAGATCAGGTGGCCACTTGTCCTCAGGGACCACCAGATTTATTTCCAACATCACCATGTCCATGCCCTTTTTTAGGATTTTGTAAAAGGAGATTCTCCAATGTATTTGAGAGCTTACCCTTGAAATTTTGGCCTCTAAACAAAGACAGTGTAAAAACCTCTGTAATTAGATGAAAAAAAAGACTGATCAGAAAATATTTTAAATTAGGTATACAGGATGAAATGTGAATTCACTATAAAACCATGAACTAAAAAAAAATAGAATTTTTAAAAACAGGAGTTCTAAAAAAGTGGCAGTAATTAGTAAAGCAACATACTGAACATCTTTATCAGATCAGACTGCACTTTTGGTTCAGATTAGAGTCAGTTCAGATGTTGAAAAAGTGAAAGAGCTCTGAAATCCTTAGGTAAAAAAATTTTCAAGGTACAGAAGACTTGTATCTTCTATCTTCCCTTCTTGTGCTGTAGTGTTTAGGGAGGAACTTGTTAAGAAAGCAGTGTGGTACACTGCTAAGAGATACATAGCCAGACATTTAGGTCTCACAAGCAGCTTGGATTTAAAGGTGGCATTTTTTCCCCCTTTGATCTCAACCAGTTCTCTGAAAGCCTTGTAAATCTTGAAAGCTCTGCAGGCTCTGTAAGCCATGGAGAGATAGAGATCTGGCAGCAGCTAAGAAGTAAAGGAAGCTGCTGTTTTGAGCAAGGCCTCATACGTAGGGCATTTTAACCATTTTTCATTTCCCCAACTGGCTACATTTGGATGAAGAAAATTCAGCAGTTTCTGCCTTTCCTTCCATGACCTCTGGCTGGGGCTTCACTCAGAATGGAGGATACTAACTTCTTGGTTTTAAGGGAGGATTTTTGTCAGCTAGTTGTGCCCTTAACATTTCTTTTTGTCCTTTAGGGTCCTCATACTCTTAGGACCATGATATCATATTATGCTCCTCAATTGAAGTGGGAGCCAAGCCTGTTAGTGTTCTGGGTGATATCTCCACTAGGGAAAATAAATAATTTGGATTACTGAACTAGGACAGATGAGGGGTAGTTTTAATGTGATTAAGTGAGACAGATTTTCTGGTCTTTTTCCTGCCAGAAAAGGGGAGTACAGAATAAAATGTGTCTTGTGAGAGTCTAGAGAAGGTAGTCTAATTTTAAATAATGAGTCCTTGTTTAAGAGGTAAACAGTATGGACAGAATTGGGGTTGAAGCATTTCTGAAGAAGGAGAGATTGCTTGACTCATGCTTTGAGGATTAGTGGGTCACCACTTTGCCAAAGATCTCAGATCAGACCAGGATCTCATCTCAGAATCCCAGATTCATTGGGTGAGAGTGCCCTACAACATCAGGTCAAGTCATTCAGAAACAGAGACAGATAGTGGTTGATATTTGGTACCCCTGAGGGCTATTAGGGTCAGACTCAGTACCTGATACCTTCATGCAGCACTGGGGAGTGGCCCCGGCCAGCTGACTTCAGTTGTCTCAAGCTGTTCTCTGCCCCAGGCACCAAATTTCTCCCACAGAAAAGAAACTGAAGCAAGGCTGGACCAACATTCCCAACACCTGGGTGAAGGGGGATCCAACCCATCCCTTATCAACATTATTTTGGGCCTGTATTTCCCCTGTAGTCAACGGTAGTTTGCCAAGGAAGTGCCATATATTGTCCACATGAGGCCAGGCAGGGTTGCAGGTAAATTGCTTCTTGGAAAAGAAATCACTTGGGAGTCAGCACAGTGGGCCCATTTGATAAAATTATTATATATAAAATTTAGCATTTTTAATGTCACATATGTCCTCATGAGCTGTAGTTAAGAAGAGGGATGGGGATCAGGATCTGATCTAGGGGGCTATGGAGCAGAGGTCTAAAATAAGGTAGGAATTGGAGAGGAGAGGATTAGAAGAAGATGCCTCGAACACAAATAACGGACACTATTCAGGTCCTTGCTCTGTCCATGTGGCAATGAGGCAGGAATGCCTAATGCCATTTGATTTTTGTAAAACCCCTTACTTTTGGTGTTACCTCTGTGTTTACTACAGATCTTTTTATCTGTGTCAATTAGAGCTTTCATAGTGAAGTTAGTTAGGACTTTCATGTGCCATATTACATCTTTTCATACTAATATGAGGGAATAAATATTGGGGCTAGATAATCATACTGGCAAATAGAGAAAAACAGATAAAGCCTGCTTATGTAAGAGGTTATGAAAATTTGTAGGTCTCAAATTGACTCAGAAAAAAAAAGCTTGTGACTCTGATAGTCTCTTTTGATGGTAATCAGGCACTCCTCTCTATGAAACTTTCCTTTATAGCCTCCAGCTTTACTTTTGGTGAGGGTTCATCTGCTATTTCAGGGCAGTAAATGAAGAAGAGGGCTGGGGATCAGGATCTGATCTAAGGGGCTAATGGATCAGGGACACAGTGAGAATTGGCTGGCATAATGAGAGCCTTGAGTGAAGGCCAAAGAAAGCTTGGAGATAAGCCTCGGGCCATTTGCCATTTCATTCAGGAAAATTATCTAAGTTTTGGAGGATTTTGGAATCAAAGGTCCCAAATTCAGGCCACTGATGAAGGTTGTCTGATTTATATTGTGGCCAGATCTAAGTACTAAGCCTAATAAGGCATCAAATTTTAAGGTTGTTAAAATTATTTTTGAGACAACCTAAGGGAGAGTCCAGTAGATGGAAGCTCCCATGTTGGAGAGGTCTATTTGGGGTGGTGATTGAGATCAAAGTGTCCTTTGATGTCTCCCTTCACTAGACAGAATTTCACCAGAGAATGAGAGGGCATCCCTTCTAGAATCTCAGCAGTGAGGGACCCCCAGGGTCCAGAAAGGTGGAGGGTCTTGGGCAGGGTGCTTCTGCAGGAGACTGAAAGGGATCTTACCTCTCCAAAGAATGAGGAGGTTGGTGTTGCATACAAAAGCAAAATGGCAAACAGCGGCCTCTAATCCAGAGGTCTAAATTAAGGTAGGAATTGGAGAGGAGAGGATTAGAAGGAGAATGCCTCCAACACCAATAATGGACACTATACAGGTCCTTGCTCTGTCCATGTGGCAATGAGGCAGCAAAACCCTAGCCCAAGAATGGAATTGGTTTGGGGACATGTATCTGCTGCCATTGAGCTTTAGTGGACTTGGAGTTGCAAAGGGTCTCCTTCTATCAGAAGGAAAGAAGGAGAGAAATAGAAATCAGATGAGAAGAGAGAAAATATGGTAGAGGTTCATTAGTGGGGAGGTGTAGACAGCCTCAAACCCCTTCCCAGTTTTGGGCACTAAATGAAAGCAAATAAAAGAGAAAGAAAAGAAATGGAGATAAAATTTCAACAGATCAGCAATGCTTTATCAAGCAGCAGAAGGGCACATTTTCTAGAGGAAATTGGCAACTGGTTACAATAGGGGTCTGAGTTTTATAGGGTTCAGTGAGACTGAGTCATAGCAGAATGGGTGAGTTGGGCAGTCGGGGGGAACAGTTGTAGAAAAGGGAAATTGTGAAAGTCCAGAGCCCATTGTCCTCCTTTTCTCCCTGGGGGTTGTTTTTTTCATATCCTTCAATTCTCATTGTGCATTTACACTTTGGGTTGAAGTATATTCTCTTTTTTTTTTGCCCCAGAAACCCTCTTTTACTCCCAAATCTATTCACTTGGGAATGTGCTAGTCCTCCTGAGATAAGAACCAAGTTGTCAATTTACTAAGTGGCATTGCCTCCTTTACCACAGTGATTGCTTGAGGAATGGAAACATGTTCAAGGCTGGTCCAATCATAGCCACTAACTAAGCCACAGTTAATAGCCTGAGGGTAGAGGTGATTCAAAGTTGCAAATTATTTTTTCCTTTAGAGTTTCTCACTCTGGTAGGATCTAAAGAAAAATACTACTTATTTGTTTTTGAGAATATAATTGTGAGTTAGGAGCTCATCTCTATTTGGAATGCATGTCTATTTTCCTGGAGAATGTTGAGCAATATGCGAAGGAAGGAAAGAGGAAAGCTACACATATTCAGTTCCCTGACTTCAGTTATCCCTAAAGTCAGAGTATCACTTCTTTCTTTGGTTGGATTTCTGTTACTTAAAAAACAAATATTTCTGACTACCATGCCACAGAGAAGGTAACACTATAGCCAGACTATTACAGAAAAGTTCAATATGCCCAGTTTATGCTGCTGTTTTGCTCTGGTTTCTATCCAACTACTCTTCCAAAAATAAAATGTTCAGGTCCAGAGCAAGAAATAATCATATTCAGATGTAGTGTGAATAGCTAGCACTTACTTAGAGTTTTCTTCTTTATTATTTGCATTATTTTTTATTTTTAGTTATACATGACAGTAGAAAGTATTTTGACAGACTATACATAAGTATAACTTATTCTATTTGGTTCCCACTCTTGTGGTCATACATAATGTGGAGTTATCCTGGTCGTATATACAAATACAAGGCTAGGAACATTATGACCAATTAATTCTACTGTCTTTCTTATTCCCCTTCCTGCTCCTTTTCCATTATTACCTTTTGTCTAGTCCAGTCTATTTTTATTATTCCCTTCCCTCACTTGGAGTTTTCTACTATCCATGTATTTGCTGAAGTGCTTTACAGAAAGATTCTGCTTTAAGACTGTGATAAGCAGAGCCCCCTGTGTTCCATGGGGTAGTTGTTGGGTGGGGGAGAGTATAGCTGCAAGCTTAAACACAGAGAAGGCAAAAACCTGGCAGTGCCCTGTCCTCAGATCCATCTTTCAATAAAGCATCCCTTTCGCACCCATTTCAATAACGGGCTTCCACATATTGTGATTGCTTATGAAGAAAAATTTTATGTTGTATATACATAAGCCTTTGATAGATATGTTCTCAGTTCTCACAATATAGCCATAGAGACATATTATTATTCCTATTCTATGGCTGAAGGAACTAAGGTTTACAAAGATTACAGAACATACTCAACATTGTCCAGTCAGCAAAAGGCAAAAACCGGGGGTTGCACTTCCCTTCACCTGGCCTCAGAGCTCTCTACTTGTGCTGCCACATGAAGCTGCTCCCAGCATAACCTCATACCTGCTGCTAAGACCAGGGAAGTCTCTGCTTGCTTATTGATCCTTATGTGTGCCAGCCTGTTCTGTTAAAACTTAGACAACCCAAAACCAAGCACAAGCCTGTTCTCTGACAAATTACCTTCTCACATGTGAGTGAGAAGGACCTTATGTAAGATATGAGTTCCTGCTAAAAGAATTCTAAGGAGGATCTAAGGAAGGTATCAGTCAGTTCTGGATTAATTTCAGCTTCTGAGGCGGAAGTAGAAGAAGTGGGGATTAACTACAGTCATGAGGGGAGGGCAGGTTAGCAGTTCGGTATCCCCACTAACAAATGGGAAGAGTAAAGCATCACTGAGCCATCATTGTAACTGTACACTATCCACTCAAGGAGGAATTCATTATGGCCTTTTACAGCTGCTATGCCATCTTGGAAGTGTCTCCTGTCAACTTTGCAGGGAGCATGCATTACCTGTGGCTTTGTTCTGTTCCTCTTTGAGCTAATTTTACTCTTTCAATCCCAAAGTTTTGCTCTTTCTCCTTTCTAAACTTGCTGCTGTCCCAGCATGGGTTTTGTTGGACTCAACAACTAGCAATAGCAAACATCTACTGATGTGTACCTAAGAGACCTGACTGTACTGAGCAAACCTCTCAGAACAGGGGTCAGCCATCTTATCAGAATTCTTTCTTCTCTGAGCCCATGGAGATTGTAAGACCTTGGAAGGGTCAAAAGTGGCCTTGCAAGACAAGCTGGGCAAGCCCAGGACTTAGTAAAATGGATGCCTTCTGATGGTGTGGGTGATGGCTATCATCTCTCTGATAGGAAAAAAAAATACTATTTCTTGAGAAAAATCTTTCATAGAAAGGGGTAACTCTCCTCCTTACACCCTTTCTCTAAAAGTTAGAGGATCATGATATAAAAAGAGAAAGAGAGACAAAGACAGAGAAATAGAGAAATATTAGAAGTTTGATGGAGGGCATACTGGTATCCCTTAAAGGTCTTCTTCCTCAGACCCCCTTGCCCTGCCCTCTTGCTGTTTTCCCTTCTGCCTTGTGCTTAGTTATCAGAAGAGGTCCTGTCTTGCTAAGGAAACATGATTCAATTATGTGGCATTATGGTTTGAATAATTTCTATATACTGAGCTTGAAATTCATTAACACAGCTGCATTGATTTGGATTCAGATAGCCCCTTTCCTGAAGTTGTCCATAAACTAAAGATATTAATAATTGTGAACTCTAAACAAACAAACAAACAAATAGAAATGATACCACAAAAAGAAAAATCTAAATATGATGTCATAATCAATAGCCAAGCAGTAGCAACTTGGATTAGATCATGGTTATGAAATTTAAACCTCAGAGAGGAGATATAATTAAAAACTGATAAGAGCAGTTCTATACTTACCATAAGGACAACTTAACTTTTAAGTGAAGTATTGTTCAATTGAAATTTCTGCTCTCAATCTGTATTCCTCTCTAGCAAAAAAAAAAAAAAAAAAACCCTTCCTGAAGGAAGTAATAAGGTAAAAGAAAAAAAAAAAAGCATGAAAATCTAATGAAATAGACAGTACTCTAAATTAGTTTTAAATTTCTTCTTCTAGGGAAAAAAGTGATTCACATGACTGATGATTTGTTCATATTTAACTTTGATCAAATACATGAAAATAAAAATATGTTTAATACATACCATATATGTACTAGAATTATTTTTGATAGCAGTAATATATACTTTGTGAGATATATAATCAAAATATATTGAAAATCCCTCAAGAATATATAGACCCCCACATTTATAATGACTTTAAATAGTAATTCAATCAAGTCTCCAGTTTCTGCTGGAATGGAGAAGAGAATTGAAGATGAAGACCACAATTACATAAGCACGAGCCATTAGAGAAATTAAATATAACACACATAAACATGAAGAGTTTATTTAAATAAATCAAATATCCTGATGTTGAAACCACAAATTATGAAATTGTGTTTGGTTTTCATACTAACACGAAAATTTCAAAATCACATCCATAATTGACTACACTTCTTTCTGCAGCCATAGTTTGTACAGTGCCAAGCCACATACTCAAGCAAGCACATAAACGGGTACCCATGGCTGATGTAATTTGTGGTCACAGGATACAGCATTGTAGAAACCCTGCACTCATCCTTGGACAAAGGTCTTCAGGGGTCTTAATATGGGTCAAACTTTGAAAACTGAATATTTAACTCTGCAATTGAGGTCTGTTATTGGTCATCTTATCAGAATAACATGATGTGTGCATTGTAGCCTATTTTTAAAATCATGTACAAAGTACATTTTAAAAAGGGTCTACAAGAATGCAAAGACCTCTCTGAAACAGCTTAGGAGGTAGCCCTGTTTTCCCATATGTCATTTATTTTCCTTTTTATGACATTATCTTGACACATCAAGAGCAGGGTGTAGTGTCCTTATGCATTTCCAAAATTATTCCTTTTCTAAAGTTATCTGCAGGATAGTCACAGAGAGGTAGAAAGAACACGGTGTTTGGAGCTAAGCAAATCTGAGATCTAAACCTGTCTCTGGCCTCTAGTGGTAGTTGGCCTGAATCTGAGTTACAAAATCTGTAGTATGACGATAAAATGAATAGACTGTTATGTTAAAGTGTGTATATGCATGGTGTGTGTGTGTGTGTGTGTGTGTGAGAGAGAGAGAGAGAGAAAGAGAGAGAGAGACAGAGAGAGAGAGAGAGAGAGAGAGAGAGAGAGAGAGAGAGAGAGAGAGGGAGAGGGAGCGGGAGGGAGGGAGAGAAGAGCAAACAGGGAGTCCGTTTTGTTGCTGTAGAACTATAACAGAGGCTGTCATAGTAAGGATTAGTGTTTTCATTGTTATTGATAGTGTTACACAGCATCTGCAATACTGCAGCTGCTGGAGGGCCATTTATCCTGCTCTTAAAATTTTGTCCTCACTTTTTGATCCTCATTGCCCTCCTTATTTCCCAATATCACTTTATCTGTATCTAAAAATACTTTCTGTTATATTTTCCAAGCAGCCAGCAGGACAGTGGTGGAATGCAAGCATGCAGAAAGGATTATCTTCCTCTTTAGAGGGACCACAGATGTGATCATAATGCCTAGATATTCAGGAGAAATGCTCTAAGTCTTGGATGTAAGAGAGATATTTTAAAGAATGGCTGGTTTAGGCCATTTTTAATCTTAGATAATAAGTTTTCAAATTTAGAAAGTAAGCTTATGAAAATTGAGAAGAAAATTTTATCTTTGCAAACTGTTGACTATAGTTTTTAGCCCTTCCCTCTTTCCAGTAAATTAGTTCCTAAAATGTGTGGAGAATGGAAACAAAAAGTAAACCTTCTCTGTCAGGAGTTCTAGAGAGAAAAGCACATAGGCCAAGAACTTACTTACAACAGAAGTTGTCCTTCTAGGTGGCACCCAAATTGCAATATCAATTCATATGTGTTCAGAGCATATTACATCATTTTCATTTTTATTTCAGAGAATAATACATCAGGGCAATTATTCTTTAGCTAAAAAACATAAAGAAAATAAATGTTATTAGAAATGCTTTTCTTAAGTCTTTATGTGAGTACCTAAATGTGTTAAAATTATTGAAATATGGAATTATGCAAGATTTATCCAGTACACCTCTGATATTATTATCCCAGGTAACATTGTTAGGTTTGTTTGTTATTTTTGTTGTTGCTGTTGTCGTTTGGTTTTTGCAAAGCCCAGGGCTTTGTGCATGCTAGGCAATTGCTCTACCATTGAGCCACATCCCCAGTCCCATTTCTTATGTATACTTCTTGACCTTTTGCCTTCTGGTAGAAATTTGGGACTGCTGTATCATAAGGGCAGCATAATCATTTTGGATCTTATTATTTTCTATGACTACTTTAAACCTATAAAAACAGTTCATGTGGTCTCTAAATCCTTGATCAAATCTATCTCTTTCTCTCTTTCTTTCCTTGCTTCCTTCCTTCTTTCTTTCTTTTCAATCACCAATAAACAAAACATTTGGTTTTCAGGGCAACACAATCATACCTTTCCCAAGCAGACTAAATGTGCAATAGTGACCAATCAATGAAATGACATATATGCTTTTCATTTTCTTTGTAGGTACGTCCACCCTGTCTTCAAGTTTTCTTGGCTTACTGCTGCCTGCCCTTGGCATCCTTGTCTACTTGGAATTCTGAGTGTGATGTGAAAGCTGCTGTTCCCAACCCAGCTCAGAGGACACCCTTCATCCTGGGATAAAGACAGTTCCCACCAATTTCTGCGGCTTCATCCTAAGCCAAATAAATTATACTTCAACAAACTATCCAGCTGATTTACAACACACTATGACTGAGGCATTCAGGAACCCCTTCATCCAAAAGAATAAACTTTTAAATGGATATAAAATGATTTTTAACTCGTTCCAATATGCCTTATAAACCACTTAACCTGATTCTGTGACAGTTGCATGATTTATTCCAATGGGACAAGTTTCAGTGTTCAATTCAATATCATAGGCTGTAGAGTGAAAGTAAAATCACCATACACAGGTGCTTTAAATTTAATAACAAGTTGTGAAATATAATAGAGGTTGAAATGTTGATTGTATGTGGTAAATGTAAGAGTAATACAGTCTCTTGTACGATCCCCTCTGTTTTGGGTCCTGCTTATTTTTGAATGGCCCCTATCATTCACGAAATTTTGATTTTTTTCTGAATAAAAAAAGAACATGACAGAAACATTTCAGCATAAATTCATTACCAAATCACTTTACTGAATGAGCTGAAAGATTTTGAATATTGAAAGCCAAATTCTAGAACTTACTATCAGTATTCTTATTTTTGAAGTAATTTTCTAACTATTTCATTTTCAGAATCAGTAATGCTTTTCAGTTAGTTTTCTAATGGTAAACATACCATATGCAGATTTTTTTTTACTTTTGTATTCTACTCTGAAATTATTTTATGCTTTTCTTATCATCAGTATCAAACCTCAAAAACCACAGCTCTTATCTGAAATATCATCATATTGCTGTATGTATTCATATGTGAAATGATGGATTTTGAGAAGTAGTGTTCTTCCATTTTTTTATTAAGATGTGAGTCTTTATATAGTAGAGATAAATGACAGTTAAGTGAATATCTGAATTACTTAATAATATTCTAATATCTTTGTTTTTGTGCTTCATTCCTAAGTATAATCTTTCTTTATTGAAGATGTGAAATCAACAAATCATCTGTAGGTTGAAGAAGCTACAGTATTCTTTTAAAAACAATAAAATAAAACTTAACTTTAAGCTCATTTGCCACTTCAATGCCATATTGACAAATGGCTAAAAATACCAAATTGATATGTTGTTAATGGTACTTTGAAGATTATGCAAAACTGGAAGGCCACAGGGAGACAGAAGATGTGTCTCCCAAGTGTTGGTACTTAGGGTTTTTATAAGTTGTGAAAAGAAGGGTGCACATTTCTTCATTCTCCATGGTGTGCATGGAAATATATCTGAGTGTGGATGTGAGAGCTCGGGAAATAAAGAATTAGCTGGCTCATGAAATAGTGCAATGTTTGATGCTTCAGGATGTATGATCCTATTTTATTAGCACAACCTAGCTAGCTAATTAGAGATAGAGTTTATCTTTTTAGAAAGGATAACTTATAGGTTCATAAAAAGATATTTACAGGAAGCAAAATAAATCTATTACTACTTTACCCCCTATCTTTAATTTGTATAATTTTTGTACTATATATCTATGTATAAATGTTTAGAATCTTCATTATGAAAATATCAATAAATATTTCATTAATTTACATTTACCTCTTTGTTATAAAATGAAAATTTTTAAAACCAATGAAATGGATGACTGCCCAGTGAAAGTCTTAAGATCATTGCCAGGTTTCATAAAATATTTAATTATTTGGAAAAAGAAACAAAATGACTTCATACTTTAAGGAAACGAATACTCTGTAAGCCTTCTGTATAAATGTTGGTGTTTCATTGTTACACTACGGGGTTTTCCTTTTGCAATGTGACCCATGTTGGGCATTTTTATATAATCAACAGCAACTACATCTTTTGCCAAATGCATGCTTGCCTTTTTATTTTTTAATGTAAGGTAATAAAGAGCAAAACTGGCTAGATTTTTGCATGAAATGGTTCTGAAAGGTAAGAAGAAAGCAGACTTTGGAGGTTGTTTAGTTTTAAACTTGTGACAGATAAAGTAGACTAAAATATCTCATATACTGATAACTCAAGCTTTTCATTTCCTCATACAGTTGTACGAATTTGACTGGGACCATCAGTTTTAAACTGTTGTTGAACTAACTAATGTATCATATGCTTTAAGATGCAAGATTCTTAATTAAACTTTATATAGATATAGAAACATCTGTGGTTTCTTTGTATTTCAGGAAAGGTGGTAGTAGTTTTATTTGATACTGATAAAATATTGAATTGATTTTTTAGTTATTTTTTATCATTTTTCAATGGAGTAGTATAGGACTGTGCTTTGTCCTTTTTATGAATGAAAACAAATTATAAAGAAATAAATGTCTTACTGTTACCCAAAACATAATAACTGTCCTTTCAATTTACCAAAAGTTTAAATTCAGATTTAGAAGGTTTTCATTATAAGTGCAATAGCATGGAATAAACATTACTTGGTGAATCAACAATTCAATGTTGATACGGTTCACTGTTTAAAAAAAAAAAAAGAAAGAAAGTATACACACACAGACAAAACCACAGTCAGCTTCATTGTTAACAGTGAAATAAGATCACCTGGTAAGTCACTTCAACTCCTGGAGATGCCCATGAATGTCACTCAGGCAGCAGCAGGACACTAAGCAAGCTGCTACAGACAGAAAATAAGAGACTGGTAAGTCTTGAATGAGCTGAGACACTAGGAGGAATTTGCATGAAAGCATAAACCCAGAGACAAGGAGTCTGAAACAGGTAAAGTCTTCCTCTGAGTTCTGAGCAGACTGGACCCAGAATTAGGAATCTCAGGGCTTCCTGAGCTCTGCCTTTCCATTTTCCCAAGTGTCCCTATTGTGATTTCTCTTTGCCACCCTGACCTCCCTTCCTGATTCATGAAGCTTGCTTCACCGTGGATCCAGGTTTTCCCTTTTAAGCTGTTTGTTTAAGTTCCATTGCTTGACCCTAAGTATTAGGTTACTTCCTAATTCTAATATTTTGCTTTTGGTATTTGACCTTCAACTGACCTCAGCTCAAATTTTTTCAGGCTTTGGGAGATCAAAGCTTTCATTGAGAGTACCTTCTATGTAAGGTATTTCTCAAAACTGGTTGCCCATCAGAACTTTCAAATTCTCAAGAAATTGAAAAAACAAAATGGACTCTGTTGCTTCAGTCTGAAATTTCCATATCAGAATCATGGGAGTGAGGTACAAAAAGCTATTTGGGGAGGCAATGTTCAGGACTGTTTGATAGGAGGTCAGGTTTGAGAATCAGATTTTTCATGATTACTATAACTTTGATATTTTTAACTAAAGAACATAGTTCAACATAATATATACATAATTTAACACACCTGAAGAAAAAAAATCCATATTAACTTGCCTAAAATGCTGATTTGCTTATGACTTGATCTTATCTTTACTTCTACATTATAAATATCAAAATGCTATATGTTTTTCATAACAAAAATATCCCTTAATTTGTTTAAAGCTGAAACACAGGAAACAAACTGAAATATTCCTCAGATTTCTTTTCTCAAGGAATGTGGATTTTCCTTACATTTTTTTCTTTCTCTTTATTTCCTCAATGATACTTGGATAATTAATTAAAATTTAATAATTTCCTGAGCCTATAATCCTCTGGAGTGTCTTAAAAATAATGATGAAAGGTGTCCCATCCCCAACTTCAGAATTTGTTTTTTTCTGAATAGAAACATGGTGATTTTTAATAAGTTGACTTCATAAATTAGTTTATGGCAAGCCAAAATTACATTTCTACATTGTTTATCATATTTTAAAACAGATTCCTCATTTTGGTTACTAAGAATACATTTGATATTGGGGGTAATGTATACCAGTACTTGCAATACCATTACTGATTTGGATTTAGAATTCAGTCTGGCTGATTGTAAAGCAGAACTCTGAAGTAAAGGAACTTGGTCTTCTTCTGTCATATTTGCTCATTCAGACTCATTTGCTTTCCAGGATGCTGCCTTGAAATATTTCTCCTTTCCTCATTTTGAAACCTGTATGTATGTCATACTCATTAATATGGATAAGATTGAAATGCTGCTCCAAGCACATTTTCAGAAAGCATTTATGTTGATAATGTGCAACAGTGTGGATGAATCTGAAATGTATTATGCTATAAAAGAAGTCAGATGCAATGCTATGTGATTCCATTGATGTGACATCCTGAAAAGGACAGAACTCTAGGGACAGGACAGTGGTTGCCAGGGTTGGATGTGAGAAAAGTATCTGCATATATGCAGCATGATAGTTGATAAAACTGGTGGTGGTGGTGACTCATACCTAAGCATTTGTCAAAAGAGTGCACGGATAAGGTGAACTCACAAAATAAGGCCATGAAAAGTCAATCTCATCTCTATCTTGCTCACTTTCTCTCTGTGATTCATGAAATTGGCTAGACCTATTATATTGTTTTGACTACCATTTATTACCTTAAGAATATGAACAAGAAATGTAACATTTTGAGGTTGTTTCCTCTTCCACAAACTAGGGATATCACTTTTTATCCATTCAGGATTCTTTCAATTGCAAGTAATAGACATAAGTAATAAACAATAAGTTTAAGGGGAAAATAGGGAGTTTATTGGCTCAAATAATGGGATCTCCAAGAAGGAATGGACATAGGGCTTATGTAATATTCTTAGGGAATGACTTTTCAACCCACGGATTTTGCTTCTCTGACAGGCTATCTCTTGTGACAGGAATTATCCTAGTGGGTGATCCAAAAGTAATAGATATGCATTCTTTCTGATTTAGCACATATACCAAATCTTATAGAAGATTCATTTCATCTTCAAGAGTTTGGTATGTTTTATTTAGCCAGCCTGGGTTTCCTGTCCACACTTGTGTAGTTGGAAGGTGGTAGGCATTGTGTTAGAAATCCCCACAAGGACCACATGGAGTAAAGAAAGGATAGTTTCCCCCAAAGAAAGGTGCCTTTTTGCACTGACACCCTCCCCTTGCTATACTTTAAGTAAACACCATGCCCAGAGATGAGGGGTGATGGGAAACCACTGTCAAGCAATCCATCCACACCATTGTCATTCTTTCTAAAAAAAAATTGTCTAAGAAAGAATGGCATGAATATCAAGTACAAGTTTTCAAGGGACTTCAGAATTTCATTGGAAAATCTTACAAACATAGATAATCACTCCAATTAAACACTGGATATGTTTAAATGTTGAAAACACACATAGCATTTTAAGCTACCTGCATTAGCATTTATGGCCAAACAACCACAAAATATAAGTGGCATATAACAATAGACATTAATGACTCACATATCTGGGCAGTAGTAAATAGATATGTTATTTTGCTACCTGAGCTGGGCTGCCTTATATTTAGAAGTTGATGACTGTCAGCTGTTGGAGGCTGCCTTTAGATGGGGCCTTCAGGGCAACTTGGCTTACTTTAGTTTTCTTCCAACCTCCGTAAGTCTAGTCCTGGCATGTACCCATGGCAAAGACAGAAGTGCAAGAAAGCATGTGGAAACATGTATGTACTCTTTCAAGTCTTTTCTTGCCTCGTGTCTGCTAACATTCTGTTGACCAAATTGAATCATATTATAAACACTGGTCCAAGAGGCAAGGCAGATTACCCATATACACTGGTGAGCACTTTGAATATACAAACAAAGAATATAGATATATAGGCAGGGTCAAAAAATTGAAGCCAAGTCATTCAAACTACCACAAGCGCTTACCAAATTTCATTGGCTCTCAGAAAATATGTTTTCCATTAAAAAAGAAAAAAAATATTCCTAATTAAATTATAACATAATGATTGATTATCATGTAGAATATATATATATATATATATATATATATAGAGAGAGAGAGAGAGAGAGATACAGAGAGAGAGAGAGAAAGAGAAATAATTTCTACTTCAAAGACTCTTTATTATTTATTATTCTTACACATAGACAAAAATGAAACTATCCATAAAATAATTCTATAAGATAACCCTAAAATTCTCCACATTCAGAATATGACTCTTCTAAATCATTTTAAAACTCTGAATAGCTGGTGCTTATATTTTGATACAAAATATCATTCTTTGGTACTAATGTGTTATTCATGATTTCTTAAAAGGATATTCTAACTTTTTTCTAAGTGACTGATGCCCATTATGCCTGTACTCTCTCAATATTACCTGGCACTAAAAGAAAGTTATTGTGGCCATTAAAAAATATATATGTCCACAGATTTTTCCACTTAAGAGTTGGAACCTAATTCTATTCCCCTGAAGTATGTGCTGGATTAAATGACTCTCTCCTATTGAATAGAATAAAACAAGAGTGACAATGGATTACTTTGGAAATGGGGACATGAAAAGCAAACATCTCCATCTATCTTGCTTTCTATCATGTTTCTGGGAGAAGAAAGCCCTGTGGAGATGTCTACATTGCCCAGAACTGAGGCCTCCTGCCAGCAACCTAGTGAATGAATCATCTTGCAAGCATATCCCCAAGCCACACCCAAGATTTCAAATGACTATACTCTGGCTAAAAGCTTAACAGCAATCTAATGAAAGGCCTTGAATCAGAACCACAAAATCAAACTGATCAAAGATGCATGACTCTCAGAATCTGTGTGAGATAATAGATATTTTTTGTTGTAAGCCACTATGTCTTGAAGTGATTTGTATTCAGTAACAGACAATTAGTATACAGTGAAACTCTTACAGGACTTGTTAACAAGAACTTTAAGCAAATGAAGTCATCTAATCTGTTCAGCAAGAATAACAAATGTATCCCTAGATGTCCAGCTAACTTATTTTGATGAATTTCTGTACATTAGAACTTTTTGTCTCCATGCTAAATCAAAAGATACTTTAAAAGCAGTTAAAGTCAACATGTGTTATCTTCCACATACTTCCAAATCAACTGGAATAATGACAATATAAACAGCTATGAACAAGGCCACATATGTGCAGGCAGTCACAACTATGTCATAGTTGTCTCCTTGCTGAGAGCGATTGAAAGACACCACTAATTATAAAATGCATTCTATTTTCCGAGATGTTAAAATGTAAAAAAGTATGTATACTAGAAATATGATTTTTAATAGCTCCTATGGATGCTTGCAACATCTATGAGTAAATTTAGAGTAAAGGAGGTGAGGGTTATATTTAGATTAGGATGTTGAATGGTGTTTGGTTCACTGCAGAGGCAGGACTCCAGCTCAGCTGGCTGGGATCCCAGTGGTAAGCTGAGAGGAGCAGGGCTGCCAAGGGAAATGGTTTCTGCCTTTACATCTACTGTAAATGTAGCTGCTCAAAGCGTTCCATCTGGCTCACTGTTTCACCGTTTCTTTTCATCTTTTCAGAGCAGTACAAGGCCTTGCGTGTAATAAAGAACTGAGTACATATATATCGAATGGATTGCTGAATGAAAAATAAAGCTTTTAGATGTTTAGTGTTTTAGCACCTTTTCTAGAAATATTTTTGTATTGCTAGATTACTAATGTGCCTATTCCACATATTCTAACATTAGAAGAGCTCTTGAACAAAAGAAAAATATCAGTTCTACACAATGGAGTGTTTATAGGTCTGAGTTTGTAAAAACATTTGGGAAAGGAATAGATTCAATGAATAGTGGTCACTTGTACCTTCAGGAATAGCCAGTACCTCCTTCTCTTAGCATTGTTTCCATAACCCTTTCTTTAAATGTTGAATGTTAGGAGCACATAATAAAAAATACTATGTAATTTGTGGTACCTATGTATTATGCACAACATATCTTTTGTTTAATTATATATGTATTTATTTATATGTTGTATTGTGTAATTATCCCTTTAATTTCACCTTTGTTATGGTTTAATTGTGAGGTGTCCCCCACAATCTCCTATATGAGACAATACAGAAAGATTTAAAGGTAAAAAGATTAGGTTATGAGCTTTAACCCAAGCAGTGAATTAATTCCCTGATAGAGATTGACTGAGTGGTAACTGAAGGCATGCACGGTGTGGCTGAGGGAGGTGGGTCTCTGGGGTGTGCTTTGGGGGTGTATATTTTGTCCTTGTTGAGCAAAGCTCTCTCAGCTTCCTGATGTAATGTCCTGAGCCACTTTACTCCCTCGCAGTGTCCTGCCTCACTTGGGCCTGAGGAATGGAGCCAGCTGTCTGTGGACTGAGACCTCAGAAACCCTGAGCCCCCAAATAAACTTCCTCCCCTAAAATTGTTCTTGTCAGGTCTTTTGGTTTCAGCAGTGAAAAGCTAACTAAAATAGACTTCAATATCATATATTCCATATTTGTCCTCTAAATTCATTTCATTAATTTTATTTATCTATGAACAAATTTGTATCATATGTGGTTTTTATTTACATAAATTGCACATTTTATTCCACATATCTTATTCTATTTCCTAGCTCTCTCAATTAACTTTTTCCCCCCTAATCCACTTAATGTTGTTCTATACAGACCTGGTTTATTCTTCTGGCTAATTTCATTCCTTTATTCCCATTCTGTTTTTAAATCTCTCCACCAGAGACTATTCCAAGCAAACATCTATTTAAATGATTTTTATGCCCCTCTGTGAGACTATTTCTGAGGTACATTTAGTAAAAAAATTACTACTTTACAGTATGGATGTATAATATATTTATTTATTTAGCAAGGTACTTCTCTTGGTGTAGGAATGAGCAAAATAAAGCCATTCTAATTTGTAAAAGGTGATACCAATTTTCACTTTGTTCAGCACTTGAAAGTCTTTATTTCCTCATCAAATCTTAATATATAGATTGAAAGTTTGGTCAATAGTCAGTGTGAAGTGTTTGAATTTACATTTTCTGATTTACTAAGTTATCTCTTTGTGTGATACACTATTTGTATTTTTCTCTTCTATGAATTGACTATTTATAACTAAACATTTTGATATTCCCTTAAAGGTATGCATATTTTCTGAAAAAGCAGTTTCAATCCTAGATAGATATGACAGAAACTTGTATGTATATGTGCACTAGGTATAAAAGTATTCAAGTCAGCACTGTTTATAATTGTTCAAATTTAGAATCAACACAAGTTCCAAGAATTATTAGCTTAGCTAATTATACTGTGGCATTGTATTACTCAACATTCTTGAGAGAAACTGAACCAACGATTTATGATGAAGAATTATCTTATGTGATAATGGAGGTGAAGAAGTCTCAAGATATGCTATCTGCAATCTGGAAGCCCAGGAAAGCAGGTGGTGTGGTTACAGTCCAAGATCAAAGGAGCAAAACCATGAGTGCTGATGTCAGAGGAGAGAAAGAGATGATGTCTCAGCTGAAATGGAGAAAATGAATTTACCCTTCCTCTACCTTTTTCTATTCAGTCCCTTGATGGATTGGATAATCCAATCTACACTAGTAAAAACAGATCTTTTATATTCAGTGTATGGATTCAAATACTAATTCAAAAATACTCTCATAGACACTCCCAGGGATAATGTTTTATGAGCTAACTGGGCATCTATTAGCCTAATCAAATTGAAACATAAACTATCAAAGGTATTTTTAATATAATGGAGTATTATGCAGTGATGAATAAGAAAATTGTACTACTAGATCCAAGTATGAATCATATTCATAAGATCAATGAAGAAGCAAGATACAAAAGACTATATGTTGTAAGTTTTGTTTTTTTTTTAAGTTCATGGACAAGAGAAACTGATATATTTTGCTATAAGTTAGAATCTTTGGGAAGATGGGTGCCTGGCAGGGAGCCTGAGGATATTTCTATACATAGTTATCAAACTATATAAGAATCCATTAAGATGAAAACTTTAAACTTATATACTTTTCTATATTTATATTATGCTTCAATAAAAATTTAAAATTTTAGTAGCTCAATCTGTGCATAACCTTACATTTCCAATTCTATCCTAAAATTGCTAGAATAGGGAGTATGTTTATCATGTATTTCTCCCACAATAAACTTAATTTTTTTTACTCTTGGTCAACAAGAAATACAGGTAATTAAAGAACAAATTATAATCAAGTGTGATAAATCTATAACAGGGAAATTTGAGATAATACAGGAGTAAAGCAGGCTTGACAATAGCCGTCTAGGAATCCAGAGGATTCTCAGAGGAAATAGTGTTTAAGGGGATACCTGGGGGAAAAACTGGGTGTCACTTGGGGAACAATAAGGAAAAAGAAGGAGCCCAGCAAATGTGAAAGGACAGAAAGAAGAGAAACTGAAGTCTGTTTTGTGCTGCTGCAACAGAATACCACAGACTGGGCAAGTGGTAAGTTGAAGATTATTTGGTTCATGGTCTTGGAGGCTGGGAAGTCCAAGATAGATGGGCCACATCTTGTAGGGGCCTTCTTGCTACATCATGACATGGAGAGAGATTTCACGTGGTGAAAGAGAGATGGGAGAATGGTGGCCAAGCACCCCCCTTTATAACTAACCCCCTTCCACCATAATCAACTTATTCACTCATGAATGTTTCCATTGGCTTTTTCATTGCTGGGACTAAAATACACAACCAGAACAATTTTAGGGCAGTTTATTTGGCACTCATGGTTTGGGAGCTCTTAGTCCATAGACAGTTAGCTTCATTGCTCGGGAATCAAAGTGAGGCAGAAGATCGTGGTAGGAGGGGTATAGTGAAGGAATGCAGCTCAGGAGCTGGCCAACAGGAAGCAGAAAAGAAAGCTCCACTCATCAGGTACAAAATATAAATCCTAAAAGCACACCCTAGTGACCTATTTCTCCCAGCCACAGCCTACTTACACTGCTTAGCACCCAGTTAATCCACATAAGTGGATTAACACACTGACTAGGTTAAAACTCTCATAACCCTATTATTTCACCTCTAAACTTTCTTGCGTTGTTTCACACATGAGCTTTTGTGGGACACTTCATATCTAAACCATAACAACAGTAGTCTGTGGACTACTCATGACCTAGTCACCTCTTCAAGACTCCACGTCACAGTACCATCCAAATGTAATTAAATTTCAACATTAGTTTTGAAGGAAACTTTCAAACATAGTACTCAGTGAGGTTTAGAATTTGTGAGAAGGGCAGTTGGCTTGCATGTGACAATAGAGGCTTGGCAATAGCCATTTAGGAATCCAGAGAAACTTCTAAAAGGAAATGGTATTTAAGGGGATACCTGATGGAAAAAAAAACTGAGTGTCACTCAGGGAACAATAAGGAAAAAGAAGGTGCCCCACAAATGGAAAGGCGCTGTGAAGGGACAGAAACAAGAGGAAGCTGAAGTCTGCTGTAAACAAAAGTGGATCGTGAGGACCTCGTAATCCCTATTAAGAAAAGTGTAATTTATTTTACAAGAAGTAGGCCACTTTGGAGGCAAACAGTGATGTAATAAGGATGGGCTTTCAGGACTAATTCAGACTAGAGCTTGGAGAAGGGCTTGGAAATGAGTATTGCTGAAGCAAGGAACAGTAGTCTGGGAGCAGTCACTGTGTTCCAGGTAAGAATCCTTTAGGTGGCTTGAAATCCTCTTATGGTTAAGTAAAACAAATTCCATAGACTTTAGAGATATTGATCCAAAACTCCTGATTGATTGGACACAGTGGAAAATTTAAAAAAAAAAAAATTGAACACCATTTATTGGTTTGTGCCTTGGCTCTTTTCATAGAAATTAACCAGTACTCAAAACTGACTTCAGGACAGATTTTTGAAACTTCATAAGTATTTGCACTGAATTTTCATAATTGCGTCATTTCAATTGTGCTTGCACTATTCATAGCCATGGCTAGGAAAAACAATGCAATGCCAGGAGGGCAGCTTAATGCGCCCTAGTCTATAGAAGGAAAGGAAACAGAAGGGAAAGTACAAAATATCTTCCTAAGACTTAGAGAACTTTCTGAGGTAAGCAGAAACAATTTAGGTTGCTCAAAAGTTTCTCCAATGATTTTATAAATGAGATTTCAATTCCCTTTAGAGAACATGGTCATATAGACATTTTAAAAGGGAACAAGTTATATTCCCCTCCTCACTTACCCTGCAGTGCTGGAAACATTGGCTGACTGCTTAAATATTTGCCATTTACAATTATTGGGGAGACAACTGCTGGTATCCAGTGGTTTGAGTATTACCAAAGGGACCATGTGTGTGATACATTTTAATTATGTATATTATTCTCTCTACTGGCCTAAAACAGTGTCTCTTAATCTTTTAGAATATATAGCTAAAACAAAACCAATCAACCAAACAACAAGCTATCCATGCTGATTAAATTATTATTAAAATGTTATTTAAATATATTAAATATAAAATAAGTCATAAACATCTCATTCTTGTAATGCATACATTTTAAAATAAAATAAATCTATAAGACTAGTAATATTCAAATTAATAATTGATTTAATATGATCATTGAGTTTGTTTGGCTAAAATTAATTTGTTGCTCACAGTCCTATACTAGAAAACTCAACTCTTCCACCTTATTCCTCTCTCCTAATTATCGCAAAATCTTTGGGCAGGCAGTGCTGACATTTGGGTGTCACTTAGTGCAAACTTATCATTCACCCTCAAGTTTACATGCACTTATTTCTTGTAATGTACAACAGTACTTGGCCCCAATGGAATTATAAACATAAACTCTGGGACTAAAATTCCAGAAAAAGCTTTCAATGTTTTTAAAGATATTATCCAAAGATAATCACCAAATGATCAATTGCTTTAAATTCTCCTTGAATTTAAAATATAATTGGTGGGAAGAAGTTTCTTAGGCCAGAATTAGCTTGAGGAGCACTGAATTGATTTAATAGGCAAGAGTTAAGAGTATACATTATTTGTAAAGAATAGAACACAATTTTTGACACCCTAATTCAAAATAATTTGAGTGGAGAAGGGAAGGGCCTTGAAGAAAAGGAAAGACAATCTTCTTTCTGATTGAGTTAAGGAGTTTGGAAGTGATCAGAACTTTAACCATTTGTAGTAATTATATGAATCTTTCAGAAGGTACTAGAAAATTCTAGAAGGCTCTAGGCAACATAGTCCAATGAGGTCATCATCAGAATAAGAGCATGATGTAAGAGGATTTGAGGAAGAATGTAAAACATTTTTTGAATGTTAAAAAAATTGTTCATAACATTAATACATATTATAGAGGAGTGTCATTATTCTCTTCAGTTCAGCTGTGTTCAGCTAGAGTTGTCATTCTCAGAAAAGAAAAGAGGCAGATTTTGAAAATGACATCAGTACTCAAAGGACTATTTACACTACTAACTCATGCAAATAAGCTTTTAGAAAAGATTTATGGGCTGAAATTGTTGGCCAATGAGACACTATCGGTTCTCTATATTCATCACTTTCTTTGATATGAACAAAAATGTCTGTTATTTTTAAATTATCTCATTCCAGATTGACAGATTATTTACTTTAGAAAAAGTCTCATCTGGCATGAAATATAGTATTTTAACCAATCCAGTTTGGGGAGTGTTTTATGACTTGAAAATTTTGGGGAAACATAACAACTCTTTGAAAAAGTAATTTACTAAGTGCATTAAACCATCAATTTGAATTTCAGATCTAGAGATACTGAGCTAGATATGTGATCCCTGTGGGTCTCACTTTTATCTACCATAATAGTAGGGAGTTGGCATCAATAATCATTGGCTCAACCCTCTGTATCATCAAATCATGCAGGAAGCAAAATTTCCTCTAATCTGCATCTTTAAGTTTTGCACTACTAACATTAAACAACAATAAAAATGAATTATTTATAATTTTATTATTCACTTTGATCTCTGTTGTATCATATAAAGGGTATTTTCAGCTCACTCTGTATATGTGCATAGTCCTAGGAGCCTGTTAGCTAAGTCTTAACTGATAGTCTACTTCTGTGCTTCTCTGCAGAAAGGAAGAAAAATATACTATATTTTATAATACTTTGTTAAAATATTTATTAGAGTATGGAGATCCCTCAGAAAACTGGAAATGGAACCACCATTTGATCCAGTAATTACACACCTCAGTTTATACCCAAAGGATTTAAAATCAGCATACTGTAGTGACACAGCCACATCAATGTTTATAGCAGCTCAATTCACAATAGCTAAACTATGGAAGCAACCTAAGTGTCCCTCAATAGATGGATGGATAAAGAAAATGTGGCATATATACTCAATGGAATATTGCTCAGCTTTAAAGAAGAGTGAAATTATGACATTCACCAGTAAATGAATGGAGTTGGAGAATATCTTGCTAAGGGAAATAAGCCAATCCCACAAAACCAAAGGTCAAATGTTTTCTCTAGTATGTGGATGCTAATTCACAATAAGGTGGGGGGCACTAGGGAAGAATATCATTACCTTAGATTAAGTAGAGGGAAGTGATGGAATGGGAGGGGAGGGGATGTGGGGATAGAAAAGATAGTAGAATGGAACAGACATTATTCATTTATGTATATATGTGACTACATGACCAATATGATTCTGCAACATGTACACTCAGAAAAATGAGAAATTACATGCCATCTATGTATGATATATCAAAGTGCATAAATACATACTACTATCATGTATAACTAAAACAAATATAAATATTAATAAAAAATAAATTATGCAGCTCAAAAATGTTTATTAGAGCATTATAATTACACGTAGTATTTATGTTCATTTTGACAAAATTATACATGCAAGGAATTTGATTTTTAGAATACGTTTTTATTATCTCAATTTCTGGGAAAAAAATCATTTTAGCATTTCTTTCTACTACACCCAGGAACAGAACCTACCCCTAGGAATTTACAATGAATTTATTTTTCTGTTTCACACAATCACTCGTCAGCCAGAGAAATACTGCCTCCAGACCAATATACAACTATATGAAATCTCAAAATTTTAATGATCTTTCCATGTTCCTGAAATGTTTTCTCGCTGAGAATCTTGTTTATTATATTTTCTTGCTTTTTCCCCGCTTTCCCTGCATAGTTGATTTTGTTGACTCCTGATTGACATAAGAGTTTTCCCTAGTAATGACTCTTCAAGGCAAGAAAAACCAACTTAGATTTCTTTTCTTTCCATGGCATCCTCTGTTCTCTGGCACTCAGGAAAGCTCAAATTGGGCGGCCATTCTAAAGATACATAAAATGCCATGTGGGTGGGCAAGCCCCAAATAAAAGAGCTGTCTCAGACTTCCATCCCCAAAATAACCACAGGAAGCTCTTTGATCTCCAGCTTGTCTCATCTTTCCCCACCTTCTGCCACTGGGTGCTCCTGTGGCATGGGTCCCTGAGCAGTTGCCTCTTTTCTTCTCATTCTTCAGAACCTGATAAGGAAAAATGTCCTCAACCATGTCTTACATTGCCTTTATGTACCTGAGTCTTCTGATGACACTCTGAAAGAACCCAGGTTTCCAGAAAGTTCCTATGAGATTTCTATAATTTCAAATGTTATTTAAATATGCAGTCTATTAAATAAACCACACCATGGAAGATATGGTAATTACTATTTAGGAAAAAAATTAAAGATGGATATTTGGACTCTTCTGGCTTTGAAAAAATAAACCAGTAAAACAGGGGAACATGGAGAGGAGTGTAATGGAAAACACCTGCTTCTTGTGAGCTGAAGGGCACCTGGTAACACATGTGAAAGTCATGATGCAGACCTCTTTAAGGCCATTAAACTCTATTTTTTCAGTAACTATTTAAGGGATGATGGTTAATCTTGGTTGTCAGTCAACTTGACTGGATTGAGAAAATTTATAAGCAAATTTCTGAGAGTGTCTGTGAGGGTGTTTCCAGAGAAGACTGGCATGTGAGTAAGTGAACTGAGTGGGGAAGACTCTATCTGAACGTGGACCACACTTATTCTGAGGTTCCGGATTCCTAGATTGAGCACATACTGGTTTCTGCAGCTTCCCACTCCAATGATGACCATTGAGGGACAATCAACTTCTGATCATGTAAGTCAATCCATATATATATATATATATATATATATATATATATATATATATATTTTTTTTTTTTTTTCATTCTACTGATTCTGTCCTCTGGAAAACTCTAACTAATACAAAGGGTCTACCAGATTACACTTGGCTTAGAGTTCTTGTTACTATCTCTGGGAAGTTGATTCAAAAGGTTTATAACAGATGTGAGTCTAAATATGGATTTACTTGTAATTTCTTAGTAGGTTTCTGCTTGTCTTCTCTCACAATGAATGTCACCAAAGAATTAAACAATTGTAGATCACATAGAATAAAACAATTCATTAAGTAATTTCTATTGTATAATTTCTTAGGTGGCAAGTTGCCTTTAAGAATGTTATCCCCTTGGATTACTGTATGAATTTCCTGCAGCTACTGTTAACAAATGACCACAAGTTTGATGGCTTAACATAGCAGAGCAGAGCTTGTATTTCCTCACATTTCTGGAGTCCAGAGATCATAAATTGGTATCACTGACACAACTTCAAAGTGTTGTCAGGGTGGTACTCCCTTGAGGCTCTAGGGGAGAATCAATCCCTGGTCTCTTCTAGATCTGAATGCTGACTTCTTCAGCATGTCTTGATGGTCACTTAGCCTTTTACTCTTCCATATATAGTCAAATCTCCTACCTCCCTCTTAAAAAGATACCTGTCAATGCATTAGGGCCAGCTCTGATAATCCAGGATAATAGTCCCATCTCAACATCCTAATACACTTGAAAAGTCTTTGCTGAATATATTAACATTTAAAGGTTCCAAGGATTAGGACCAATTTCTTTGGGGGCCATTATTGAGCCTTCTACAAAAAGCCTGTCTTCTGACTTATGTTTCGCTTCTTAGAGTGATGGTATCAATAAATAAATTCTCATAAGCAATTCGATTCCTTCACTGTTAATAAGTTTATGTCAATATTCTGAAAAACAAAGCATTTAAAATATGTACTATAAATTACCTGATAAACTTTTAAAACAGTTTCCTAGAGGTGTGGTTTTGGACACAGGCTTATTAAGATCACTTTTTCACACCTGAATCAATATATTTGCCGTATGTATTACCACCCCTGTAATTAGCATCAAAGAATATCAAGTGATGAGTATATCAAATTCCTGTTCCCATTTTCTTTTCTAGTTGTCCTGCATTTAGATGAAAGAAATTACAAAACTTCACCCTTAATTTAGTATCTATGCAATAGACATAATGTAATATGTATTTATTATATAAACATTAAATATCCATATTCTAAATCTGAGAATTTCCTAGATACTATTCGAAATCCCATTCATCTCTCCTATACCACCCAAAGTTTCTCTCTTTTTAGTACCAGTATGCAAGACTTGTATCTTTACTCCTGTATGGAAACATCAATATTTTTTTTTAAGCTGCTACTCCACAAGTTGATTTTAAATCCCTCCTAGACACATAAATGTATTCATTGAGATTAGTAACTCCCTTTTCCACAGGGATGATACTCCCAAGGTTGCAGTTTGGAGCAACCCCAAACACTCAAATCTGGCTCCAGCTGTGCCTTCCTTCCTCTGCATCCTTCCTGGATAATCATCTCTTCTTTCTTGCACCCATCCTTAGATGTCTCCCTATCACACTCCCCAGAGGGAAACATATCCTACAAACTCTTTTAAAATTCTCAAGAGACAAAAATGAAATTCCTTGACTGAGAAGTCTCCATTTTTTGTCTATTTCCTTGTTATTTACTTTCTATCTGACCTGCACACTCTCTCTAAAGCTTTACCTTGTAATTTTCTTTGACTGTTTTTTCCCCTGAAACAATCCACTGACTCCATTTCTATGGCACATGCTTAGTCAGGTGGTGATGACTATCCAACATCCCTTTTCACACTTTCCTGGGCAAATCACCTCTCCTTGCTTCCCATGAGTCATGTGGGTTAGGTTCAGCTAAACCCATCCTCATTAAAGTAGTTTCTGGTTGACTGAAACTAGTTCTATCCTGTTAGAGATTGCCCAGGGGTGCTATATGAATTTAGATATATTTGACTACAGCCAGCATAAAACTCATTAAATCAAACTTTTCATCATTATCTCATCAAAAAGTCCAGATACATGGTGTCAAGGTGTCTCAGCTGGTGGATGATATCAAAAAACATAGGCTTTCCTTCATTTAAAATATGAGTCCCTTGAATCTTCCAGTTTGAAGAACTATGACAAAAATAAATAAATAAGCCAACATGGAGAACAAATAATATCACATGTGCTTCACACCTTCAGCACTACCAGAAGACAAATAAATTGTGAAGTCTTCAAATTTATTGTAAATTGAGTAAAAGAAATCCAGATTCCCACAGAGCTGCTGAAAACTTCTTGCTGCTGCAATTCTGGGGTGAGAAAAGTAAAGGAAAAGATGTTTAGAGAGGCCATAACTAACAGGAGATGAGAGCAAAGGCCTTAGATGAAGCAAGAACAAATTACCCCCATGGGTAAAAGTCAGCATTAAATGCCAAAATAACCAACATGTCAGAACTTGGTCATTAACAGCACTGGCTACAAAGACAGTCCGGAAAGGTACAAGACTAGAATGGCAGCACTGTTTCTATGGTAAAGTCAGGGTAGACAGAAAACCTTGGCAGTCCAGGTTGCTGAGGCTAGACATGAGAGAAAAGTTAAAGATCTCACAGAGACAAGCAAAAAAGATACACTTTGTCCTCCACATAAAAGAAACAGAAAACAGAACTGATGGGCACTGTCCTCATGGGTAAAGGTGCTCCCAAATCAGAAACCTTGTTCATGAAAAAAAGAGAAATAGGGAAAAGCAAGCCACATTCACCTAAAACCTCTGTGAATAATTCAAAATACACATCAAAGCAATTCCACTGTGAAAGTTTCACCCCACCAAGGGTACCCTGGAATCAGTAGGTATTCTGCTAATATGCTGAATTATATTGATTGATTTTCAAATGTTAAATCAGCTTTCTAAACTCCTGGGATAATCTATTTTTTATATATTCCTCATTTGATCGATTAATATCTTGAGGGGGAGTTTTAAGTCAATGATCATGAAGAATAGAATAATATATATCATTTTCTTCTCTTTTAATATCTTTACCTGATTTTAGGGTCATGGTAATCCTAGCCTCATAAAATGATTTAGGAAATGTTTCCTCCTCTTTTATTTTCTAAAAGAATTTGTGTGGGATTGTGTTCCCCTGATTTTGCTTATTAATTCTGAAAAAAAAATAGGGAAAAGAATATCCTCCCTCCAAAAATAATGTGATTGGTTTGAGTCCTTTCTTCTTTTCCACATGAGGATTTAAACTGATGAATATTTCTCTAACTATGTTCTAATTGCATCACAATGTGTAGTTTAACTATTATTCAGGTTAATTATTTATAACTTGTAATATCTCTTTTGAAAGATGTAGATATATATTGTTCAATTTCCAAATATTTGAGGTTGTCAACTGTATCTTTTAGCTGGTTTTAACTTAATACTCTGGTGGCCTCTAAATAATTTTAATTTTCTTTAATTTGAAATTTATTTGATTGTGTGGCCAATGGCCCAACTTGGTAATTGTCCATGTGCACTTGATGTTCATGTGCAGCTGCAGTTTGAGTGAAGATGTGGTATAAATGTCAAAGGTCAAGTTGGTTTATAATCTTCTGGCCTCATACATCCTTATCAATTTTCTGTCATTTATGATTTACCAACAGGGGAGTTGAAATATCTAATAATACTTGTGATTTTGCCTATTTTCCTTTTGCTTCTATCAATTTTTATTTTCTGTATTTTGCAGCTCTGTTATTGGGTGCATACAAGATTAGTACTCTTATATGTTCTTGATGAATTGATCCTTTTATTTTTATAAACTGTGTCTCAGTATCTCTGGAAATATTTCTTGTCATAAAGTTTACTTTGTATCTTACTAATATAACCACTCTAGGTTTATAACTGTTGTTCACATTTTAGTGTAGCTTGTTGCATACTTTATTTTTGACCATTTTGTCTTTATATTTAAAGTACATTTCCTGTCCACAGTGTAGAGTTTTTATAGTTTTTCCCAGTCTGTTATTAGCCTCTACCACTACTTTTTTTTTCATTTTCCTGCTTTTGATTATTAAAACCCTCATACAAGACAAAGAATTAAAGATATTCTTGCAATTCATAAGAATGAGTAACAGGATTATATGATCTTCAGCTCCTTTGAAGGCCTGGCCACAAGCAAAAGGGACTTCTTAACAAGGATGAAAGATTTTTTGTTTCTCAGAAGACACATTATATACGACCTATAATGCTACAGGAGGCAGCAGGTTCCTCAGATTTTTAATTTAGATTTTCCGATTTGGTTTCCTAAGATGGAATAAGCTTCATTTGCAGATATAAATGGTACAGCAATGTATTCCTTGTCCAGTAAAATTCTTAAGATCAAAAGAGGAGGCCTATTTGATAGTTTTTGTTCTGCAATGTCTTGAAGAACTTGGGCTCCTTCCAGGTCACCAATCTGTTATTCTCAAGGTGTGGGTCTTGTCTTCAAGATCCAGGAGGGTTCCAGGCAGTGGAATGCAGAAAGGGGCAAAGAAGCAGAGGCAAAGGGCATTTTCTGACTGTTTTTATTGAAAATTTCTGAAATTAACCAGGTGAAGTCTGAGCCCCAAGGGAATCTGTGAAATGTAGTCTTTTTTTTTTTTCTGTAGGGAGCCATGTATTCTTAAAATAAGGCTGAGATAAGAGTACTCTGAATTATTATTATTTTTTTTTGCTTTGACTTACTTTATCCAAGCCCAAAGTTGGCTTGCAAACATGCTTCGTTTGACCTGCATTATGTAACTTTTTAACTATTTGTCAATTAATTGCATGTAAAGTATGGGATTTATGGCTTTTCTTGAAAAATCAGACAGATCTACTAACAATGGGATATGTGTCTACAAGGAAATAGCTGGAATTAAGAACTGTTCCCTCTGTAAAGGAGGCTTGCACTCTGCAGATGGCTGACCCACTGGCAAGTTTCCTGGACTCAGAGACATTTGTTGATATTGGGAGTGTTTGACACCACTTCCCCAAGGGCAAAGGCTGTGTAGTTACCTTCTTGCTTAACTGTAGAAGGTCACTATGGACATTCTTGAGTTACTATAAGAAGTTTTGAACACTGAGACTGGCTGTAACTTGGTTTTTATAACATACCATAAATTAATTTCCCTTTCACTAAAAGATACTTGGGTTGCCTCCAATTTTCATTCCATCCAATTTTATATGTACCTTTAAATATATCTTTTTACTATATATTTTATACATCCTACTACATACACACACACTCACTGTGTTTACCTCAAATGCTATTTCATAGAATCCAGCTAGATAAGCCTTGTAAAGCACTTAGAGAGTCTAAGATATATATATATATATATATATATATATATATATATATATATATATATACACACAATATTAAATGAAGGAAAATCTGAAAGATCAGTTCTCAGATTTTAGAAAGTATGGCATTATCAAATATCTATAAGTGATTATGATTATTATATGATTAAAACATATTTACAAATTCCAAGCTAAGTATTTTTTCATCTTTTAACATGAAAGATGTTAAAACCCCCAGACGGAATGGGGGTTTGGCTGATAGTTGGTGGTGCCTTATAATCAGTGTTGGACAGAAAGAATTTTTACAGGGGATAATCTTATCTGAGCACCTGAAAACTTGGTCATGATGTCAATATTGTCCACACGACAGTTAAGAAGATAACACAGCTGGTAACATACATGTTGGATTTAATTATATTAAAACATCCTGATTATTTTAGGAATGGATATTTACTGAAAAAGAATAGTGTGTTCAAAAAGTCATCAAAGCAGGCACAGTGCATACATTGTACATTAGTGAAGTAATATGTTGAAGAGGGGACTATAAGCCCCCAAATTGCAGAATTGTTGTCAGTAGCTTGGAAGAAAATACCTGAAGCTAAAAGTACTTGATCAACCCCCTCATTTGTGACCCAGAGAACTTAAGAATATTGAGTCAAAAGTGGTTAAAGACATAACACTGAGTCAAAGCAATTCACAAAATGTGGAGGATTTAGGCCAATTTATTTTACTTTTTTTTAAATTTGCAAATATGACCAATATTTTGTGACCAAAATATATTTCTAGGGGCATCTAAAGAGCTCTTTTGCTAAATATTAAAGTGGGTGGGAAGAAAGCATTATCTGGGTAACTGATAACATTTTGTAAGTGATGTACAGTAATGGTGTCTCTTGCATGTATAGCATCTTAGATAAAAATCTAAAAATGGAAAATTTCCTAGCATCCCAATATTTTTAGAGTCTAATAAAATTCTGATTAAGACCAGAATCCAAGGAGAGGGCTTATGTATCCTTGCTTTAATCAGATGCCAATCTTTATCTTGGAAGAAAGAAGAGAAACTTGATTGGGAATTCCGATAGGATTTAATTCAATAAAGATGGGATAGATTTCTGAATAAATATTAAAATCCTATTACAAAAAAGAAAGGGACATTGGGCTGGGATTGTGGCTTAGTGGTTGAGCACTTGCCTAGCATGTGTGAGGCACTGGGTTCGATTCTCAGCACCACATACAAATAAATAAAATAAAAAATTTCATCAACAATTAATATAAAATATTTTTAAAAAGAAAGAGACATGGATTTCTGTGCAATCAATACAATTGGACAAAAAGGGAGTTACTAATTTTGATAATAAGAAAACTGTTAAATAAGGAACAGAAGTAATTTAAATCAAGAAACATGAGAATATGAATTTCTCCATATCTTCAGCCACATGTGATAATGATCATATTCTCTCCCTATTTGATGAGAGATAAAAGATATTTCACAGTTGTCTAAATTTGCATTTTTCTTCTTACTAGATAAAGTAAGCATCCTTCATGTGTTTTTGGCTATTTGTATTTCCTCTTTTAGAGATAGCCTACTACAAAATTTGCCAATTTTTCTACTGTTTTGTCATTTTCTTATATACATGATGGAATATCTGATTATTATTGTTTGTTACATGTTGTTACATATGCTATCTCAGTCTTCGATTTTACTTTGGACTTTTATTTACATGATACTGTTTCATGCAGGTAATTGTTAATCTAATGTTGTGAATCATCCAAATCTCTCAGCTCATGAAGGAAAGGCAGTTAATATGTTGAAAACAACCAGTATAGGTGGGTTCTGTGCAGCTATACAATGGAGGCAGACCCTCCAGCTCAATGAATTAAAAAAAATAATGATAGCTAAGAGCTTAGAGACCTCACCTTAGGTGCAAACAGAGGGCAGGCTCCCTCTGGGTCTCTGGACCTTCCTCTCCTTTCTCCCTTACACGCTTTTGTAAATAACAATTCATAAATGACAACCTCCAGTGGGTCCCTCTTGATCCTCAGGGATCCCCGCATTTCTGGAAAACATGGAATCCTTTCAAGCATCCAGTATTAGGCTAACAGTCAACATGTACTCCCAAATACTTTTGTCCAACACTAACTTGATCCTATTTTTTTCATGAGATATTTGGAAAGAGGGGAGAATGTGCATATGGAATCGAGATTTTTCTGTTTGGGTTAAACTTCTACCTCAGCAGTAAAGGTATAACTGTGTAAACACAGTATTTATCCAATTACTACTTATAAATATTTAAAAATGCATGCAGAGGTGGGAATTTTATATATCCAATTTTTCAACTTACAAAATAAGACCAATAATCATCAACCACATATTTTAACTTGATTTTTTAAATATATATGTATGTGTATATATTTTTAATACATATGTATGGTTTCAGGTTTTTTGTACTTTACAGTTGGTTAATGTATTTTAATCTATAAGCAAACATTAGGACAAAGAACATAACTCAAGAAATATAATTAGAAGGCCATATTTTCATTCATAAAACATAAAGATTAAATTGTATCTTTAGTCTTTAGGCTTCATGTTAGGGATGTGTTTGTGAGCATATAAATAAAAACTCCAAATACATGCAATGATGTGGAAGAGAAAGTATAATTCTGAACAAAAATAGTTGCTAACATCATCAGTCTCACCACAAGTTCACAGAACATTCACAGAGAGCAATTCCAAGTTTACACAATAATCCATCTTAAGTGATTATCATGGGTATGTGATACTGGGATCTACAAATACTGTTTTATAGTTTTTGAAAAGCAATCAATATAAATCAGTGGTGTTAAATAAGCATCAACAGAGTTACTCATAAATATAAATGCTTATTCCCTGTTATGAGAAGAAGTGTTGATTATTCTTAGGCAAGGAAATTAAATTAAATAAACTCTTAATATCTAGGGTCTTGCCATTTTGCTTTGTAAGCAAGAGCCATCTTAAACTAATTCATGAGATTGATTGGCTGACTGCCATTATTAGCTCAGATCCTAGGTTGCTGATGAGAGAAGTTTATTTTAGAAAAAGTCATGTCCCTTTGTACCTTAAATGTAGTTGATATAGGTACCATTTAAGTTCCCTGAAGTAGATAAATTAAGCCAACTATCTGAGAATAAATTTTCAATGTGTCCATTAAATAATTTTGGAAGCTTTTATAAATGCCTCATTAAAATTCCTAAATTAATGAAAAAATATTTTGCATTTAATCTGAATTGTAATTCAAATAATTCTTTGTTGTTAGACTAAGATTAAAATTTGAAGATGTTTCCAGATCCTTGTTAACCTTGAGACCAGAGCTCTATCTGCAATGAAATCATCCTTTGTAGTCAACTTTGACTTTTTATCACAAGTTTTTCCCTTGATATTCAGTTTAAAGTTCTTAAAATGAGTTAAATCACATGCTAATATATAACATAGAGTATATCTTGTTTTTCTTGAAATAGTGATTTTTAAAAAGTGACCTAGAGAAAATACATTAAAAGAGAGATAAAGCACTGTAAAAAAATTCAAAAACCTTTTTTCATTGAACAAATTAACTTTAGATTATCATTGTCCTGTAGAACTTTCTGAAATGACAGAAATATACTTGATCTGCACTATCCAAAGTGGCAGCTCCAGTCACTGAGGGCTTGAACTCTAAGCAGTGTGAAGAGAAGCTGAGTTTTTAAGTCTCATTTGATTTCAATTAATTTTCATTTAAATAGGGTCATATGACTAGTGGCTACTATGTTGGACATCAAAGCTATAGGCTATAGCAAACCTATTTTAACAGCCAAAGGGCCATCACTTGGTAATTATAAGAAAGAGCAAATACTGAAACTATGAACTCAGATCCTCTGGATCTCAATTCAAAAAAAAGACATTGGAATAAGTCATCTCAGACTGAACTCAAATAAGATGATTTTACATCTTACCTCTGGATAGTTTTTGGTGTGGAATTCTGCTGATGAATAATCCAGTCTCACTGTTAAATGTGATAAACTATTGGTCTACAAAAATGATTATATCCACTTCTCACTTGCTTAAACATAATACTATGTTAATCACTTTAGACAGGGACATTTGTTTATCAGATTATCACCATTGGCATGGCAAGTATAGAAATGTCAAGTTATGAGTCTGGGATGGACATAAGCTTCACAGAAGTATTCTCAGACATTGGCTTAATATGTTGCAATATTTGTTAACATAAAAGAAATAGGAAACACCTTATAACATGTACTGCAGTACCTTTAAGTATACTCATGTTATTTATTCAGTTATAAAAACTGAATATTTTTTAAAAAAATCTAAGACATTCAACATAAAAAATAAAGTTAAAAACCAACAAACAATTCTATCGCACCTAGAAATAGTCATTATTAAATCATTAAACCTTAAATCTTTATTCCTATATAAATCAGGGGTATAGATATATAGGCTCAGAGACCAAAACAATATTATAAAAATGAAGTCACTGCTTCCAGACTCTCAATAGACATGAGATTCATAGGAACAGTTCTCTATACTGCCTCAGACTGAGGGTCAAGCTTCTCTCAGCATTAGTCCCCATTCTTAACAGTCTATAAGTTTCTAATTCCTTAAGTCTTTCATACCTAAAAGACATACATTTTCTTCTGATCTCCTGACCAGATCTTGGGTGCTATAAATACACTTCCTCATATTTTATTGGCCCTTGAAAATCTTTTGTGAAATGCTTCATCGAATCGCTGGCTTTTTCCTTCTTACTGAATCGCTGGCTTTTTCTTATTGCTTGGTAGGCATCTTAGTCTGTTCAGGCTATCATAACAAAATATCACATGTTGTGTGGCTTTAAAAACAGAAGTTGTATTCTCACAGTATTTTCATCTGTAAGTCCATGATCAAGATGCCACCAGTGTGGTTTCTAGCGAGGTCCCTCCTGCCAACTTGCTCATGGTGGTTCCTCTTGCCTCTTCTCTGTTTGTGGGGGGAGAAATAAACTCTGGTGTCTCTTCCAATTAGAAGGACATCAGTCCTAGGGGATGAGAGTCCAAACACAGTTATGTTGAGTGTTAGGCCTTTAACATATGAATTTTAGGGAGACACAATTTACTCCACAATAGTTGGAGTTCTTTCTAACGTTCAAGAGTTTTGTTATAGATGACGCAAAGGGATCCCCCACTCCGTGGCCTTCTTTTCCATTTTCTCTCAAATGGCATACTTGATAAAATGTGCTTAGTTTTGAAATAATAAGTCGAACAAATTTATAATTAATATTTTTATATTTTATATTAATAACTTCCTACCAATAATTTTTATTTTATCTTATTTAGGATTTCTTGCTTTTCCTTTTGCATTTATATGTAAAATCCATTTGGAATAGCTTTAATTTTTCAAGATCCTTTTTCCCTTCTAACTATCCAAGTGAATCATGCTCTCTATTGACTAGACCATTCTTTCTCCTACTTCTCCAAAGTGCCAATGTTTGCATAGGTCAAGTATCCATATCTATATGAGTATCCTTCTGGCTTATCTCTTCTGTAGCATTGGTTTGCCTATACGTGAAGCAATCCATACCTTCTTAATTATCTATCTTTATAATGAGCTGTAATATCCATTAAAGCAAGCTTTTCTATGCATTCTTCCTTATGATTGTTTTAGCTATTCTTGGTTTTTGTTTGTTTGTTTGTTTGGTTTTTGTTTTTGCATTTCTTTTAAATTTTAGAATGATATTGTCAATTTCCATTTTTGCAACTCTGGTTACTTGTTCTGTTTGGTTTGATTTATTTTCTTATGTGTGTATGCGGGGCTGGCACTTACATTTATATTCCCTGCTACCAGAATTATTTGTATAATGCACCAATATAACCTCAGTTCTACTTTTAACTTCTCAAAACACATTCAAGGTAAACTCTAAAAACTTAGATCATTATACAACACTGTATGTTGGCTTGTTCTTGCCTCATTTCCAATCACATTGACCAGGCCTAATCCTTTATCTGACATTTTCCAACTCTTATTATATGTAAAGAAAAAAACTACAAATTAAATGTATTCTCTTCCTTTATATATTAACCTGGATGTCATATATTTCTAGAAGTCTTGTTTTAGTCCCTTCAGAAGGGCCAAGGACACTCTTGTTTGATCAATAGATAATTATAACTCTATATTAAACAGAAGCCTTAAAATAAATTACCTCATCACCTAGACATCATTATTCCAATCTCCCTGACAAGGAGACACCTAGGATAAAAAATACCTTTAATTTAGAAAGTGTGTGTGTGTGTGTGTGTGTGTGTGGAAGAAGAGTTGATGTTTTGTTCTAGCTTCATATTAATATACACTGTTTTTATATAATTTATTACTTTGGACTTCCTTTGATTATTAAGGACACAGGGGACACACATTATGAAGTAACACTGAAAATCATGCAAATGTGTCTACCATGCTGATCTGAAAATCTTACACATCTCCACACAGGCCCAAGCTTTAGTATCTGAACCAAGTCTTGGTGGAATGTCCTATAAACCTGCTGGAGTAAGGAGAAAACCTCCTAATGAGTCACTGTTAGGCACTTTCTCCTTCCAGTTTGGTGGAAGACTGCCACAAGCTGGTTCTTATGCATCTGCTTCATTTCAGTTGAGCACAGGACTTTCTATCACACTTTATGCCTTAGAGCACAGCCACCAGCTTCTGGGTAAGTTTATGAAAGTGCCTGGCCATGGTTTAAAAGTCACAATGACAGAGTGACCATTCAGCAGTGTCATTCACCATCTCATTTTGCTGGTTTAGAATCTTAATGTGAAACTAGGGACATGGTGAGGTGACACCATCATGCCAATCTTACTTTGCTTTTGTGTAAGAGGAAATGGATCTATTCAGGGTTGAGAATCCCTGTTAGAGTCTGTAAACAAGTCAGGATGGCGCCTGGCATTTTGCCAGAGGGAGTGGTTTGTGAAGTAACGCCAGCGAGCCATTAAGTGTGGAGATTCCTTATTGGTTGATTGCTGTATCGAGTTTATGTTAATTATGTGGAATGTATAAATACCTCTGTTGTCCTACAATAAACGGCTCCTACTCCTGCTGTATCAACATACACAAGTTGCTCGTCACCCCCTCGGTAATTTTGCTGCAGCCGGACTGCGGCAATTCCCTACTGGCCAAATCTATGGAAGGTGCTGAACCAACCTCACAGCTGCCATCATCATACCTGTTGTCTTGCTAGCCATTGTGCTACTGCTAGGAAACGTGTGGCCCCTTATAGATTCTTCTTAAAAGATCAGCTGATGAGCAAATCCAGTTTTGAATTCTGCCAACTATCAACAAAAATACATATAAATATTGCTTTTAAAGATTGAGAACTCACACCAACATTAAAAATAAGAATCTACCATCTATCTGTTGAAATAGAACAAAAGAAAACAACCATTGAAAGGATGCTGTCCTATGTGTATTAGGTCTACTTAGAGGGAGCACGATTCCTCCTATCTCCTTCACTGCATAGTTCCTGTTTGGGGGACGTGAGATCTTTGCCAAGCTCTTTCCTACTTCAGGACATTTAGCAGGGTGTGCTCTCTCTGCCTGCCCACCACCCTTGCTCACCCCAACAGCCACACATACATACACTCATCATATAGTTGACCCTTTTTAACCTTTGGTTCTTAGTTTAAATATTATTTACCCAGAAAATCATTCTCTAAACTATCTACATTCTGTTTGATTCTACAATGGTATAATATTCAATGTCATATTTAATATGATTTATAATTTATAGTTTAAAATGAAAAAAGGACAGAGGAATAGATCAGTATTATTCATGTTTACATTTTCCACTAGAATGTGAGGTCTATAAATGCAGGTAGCATAGTTTTGTTTGCTTTTGTGTTACCACAGGATTTTCACCACTTAGCTCAGGTCTGTCATATAACCGAGCAGAATAAAAATGTGTTCAATATGGAAATAAATAAATAATGAAGCGAAACACTAGAAAAGTGGGGGCACCCTCAATTTCTTAGTTGCTATATTTATGAACACTGTATTTCTCTCACCACTTACAATTTTGCCTTCCTGTTAAATTCACAGAGAAAATAAAACTCCAGAAGAATTTGACAAAAAGCATATGGCAGGGTGGCTGGTGGTCGTTGAGTTGGGGGTTTAATAGAGGAAACTAATGTTATTGAGGGAGAAAGGTAAGTAGGAAGGATATTGGTAATGTGACATTGTAACGCTGGAAGTAGAGTCCTCCAAGAAAAATACTATTTTAATAGCATAGTTTCTGTTTATTATGTTTTTAAAATAAATTGTGCCAGTTCATAGCCCATATTTTTTCAGACATTTTTGGTGTATAAAAACTTGGAAATCATATATGAACAAACAATCTTGCCACCTATCAGAATAACTATAATCATTTTGCTATAATCTCATCCAATAATTTTTCACTTGCTTGCTATTATGCATGTACATTTTTATATCCTGAGTTTTTATATTTAATAATACATAATAGTACCCATACATATTGAAACATAGTCTTCCTAATTATTTTCATAGTTATATAATACTTCACTGAGTAAATGAGTAGTAATTTTCTTGTCCTCTTTCCTTCAGGTCAATATTCTAGTAGCACTATGACCAGAATCTTTGGGTTCTCTCAAATTGACATGTTGCTACCAAGTCTTCCGAGAGCTATTGGTCCCTTTTACCCTATGAGGATGCAGCAAACAGAGCTGTGAATCAAGAAGTGAGCCGTCACTAGACACAGAACCTGCCAGCCCCTGATCTTGGTATTCCCAGCTTCCAGAACTGTAAGAAATAGATTTCTTCCATTTATAAGTCACCCAATCTGTGGTATACTGTTACAATAGACCAAACCAACTAAGATCAGCAGCTTCCTACTTTTGGCAATAAAATAGGAAATAAGTCACGCACAGCATTTTAATTTTAAGCGAGTTAATTATTTCCTAAAAATCATGGTTTGCGTGATTGTTGTTATAATGTCAAAATTTGAGTCTTGGTCTATATTGCCCAATTAAATGAAAACATGTTTTTGGCAATATGCATGTATGACTGTACTGGTTTTTCTCCAATATCTACTATCAATTATCATTGAATTTATTTTTTTCTGATTTAAAGGATGCTATTTCATTATTTTTAACAACTTCCTTTAAAACTGGTAAAAATCACATTTACATATTTCTTTATTATTTATATATTCTACCAAAAATGGGATTAGAATGAAAATGCAACAAATAATAAAACCTAAATGGTGGCAGACTTAGTAAATGTGAAAGGTCATAAATATTAGAGTTGGGAAAGCTGATGTTCCTTGTCATCTTGTTAAGAAATGGCAAAACATTTGGTCAAAAAATTGCCAACTATATTTTAGAAGACAGATGAAGTGCCAGCCAATGCTACAGTCTCTGGTAAAGGAGTGGGAAAAAAAAATCAGAATGTTGTGTTCTGGATGTTTCTTAAAACTTCCAACAAAACAATTTCATCAAAAAATTTCAGCAGAAATTCAGGTTAGGGTATACTAGACTACAAGCAGAGACAAAAGGTAATAGTGCCTTATTTTAAAAGACTCTACTTATGGCCTCAATCTAAATTAACTGAGAGTCCAGAATTTTGAAATATTATTGGGTGATTAAGTCAACTCTGTCTCTATCCAAACTGAAGCCCTGAGACACTTCTTCTCCTCTGCAAACTCTGAGAGACTGTTGGAAAAGGCATGTGTAAGGGGATTGCCTTACTACTCCCATTATTTCAAAGTTGATGAGGAATGGGGGCAAGAATAAAGGCCAGAAAGTAAAAATAATGGCGTAGGTTGAAATAGTAACTTTAGCACTTAATAATACTACATGGAACAGACCAGAATAAATTCCAAATTCTTTTTTTTTTTTTTTTTTTTGGTACTGGGGATTGAACCCAGGGGTGCTTAATCACTAAACCACATCTCTAGCTCTTTTTAAAATTTTTATTTACAGAATTTACTGAGGCTGGCTTTGAACTTGGGGTCCTCCTGCCTCAGCCTCCCAAGTTTCTGGGATTATAGGCATGTGCCACCATGCCCAGCTAAATTCCAAATTCTTCTGAATAATTTACAATACTTTGCAACAATCTTGCCTACCTGATGAGTGCCTTTCATTGTTCCCATCTCTCCATTCCCCACTCTATCACAGATGCACAGGACGCTCCTTCCCCAGGGCTGCTGGCTTTAATGGAAGCCCATTAATTTGTAAAGATAGCCCACTGTGATTATCACTCCTTTTCTCCCTTTCCCCTAATTAAACTTCTGTTCATCTTGGCATCCATAGTGGTGTCTCTCACAGTGCCATAAATAGAGAAATAAAATTTTTATACAGTTAACATGAGCCTCCTACTGGGATTGGTAAATGAGGTACCTAAGGCTCTTCATCATTCAGTTGGGACTGAATGTGTATCTTGTATTTAAGTAATTTATGTCCAGCCATAGATGGAAAGAATAACAAAAAATTATAATATTCCCTCTCTCTCACACACACACTCATGCACTTTATACACATTATTCCGTGAAGCATGTTAGCTAGATGTAAGCCTTGTGATTCAAGCTGCATCTCCAAAAACAAAAAAAAAAAAAAGAAAAGAAAAATGATTTGAATTTCAACTGGGTAAGTAAGTGGCATATTGTTTTCCTTTCCCATAGATTTTTCCCCCAATTTTTATTATTTCAAGGTATTGCCAAGACAGCGGGAGCAAATATGAACCTCAGAAATGTTCTTTTCCTTAGGGTAGCCCCACTGCATGCAGGGAATGCTCTGGTAAGCAAATGAATGGTGTAGCATAAAAGACTCAGAATTACATATTTTATCACATTCCAGATTTAAATATGTACCATCTTAAAATGACATTGTCCCCTTTAAAGAAGAGCAAGACAAATGCGATCATAATCCCAAAGCAGCCAGATGAAAAGCATGTAGAATGCTGAAAAAATAATAAACAAAAATGTAAATGAAACTGGGCATTCTGCCTGGAAACAGAATCTGTGTGCAAACAACACATATTCATGCCAAATTTTAGAACCCTTGAGAGGCTGTTCTACTGTGCCTCTCTCTAAGCATAGGGCCAAAAGGAATAGGTGGATTTTCTATCAACATACAGTGGGGAGGTTGTGAGGCACAAAGTTCATAAGTCTCTCCTAGAAAAGACTGAGCAAAATGATGAAGATTAAATCAACTTTATCTCTAATCTGATGGGAGGACTTGTCAATGTAGAAATAGCTACCATCACCCAGCAGGAATTCCCAGAAATTACTTTGTTACTGAGCTCCATATTTTAAAGTTTCTTTTGTTCATCAAAGACTTTTTAAAATATGGATGTGTTAGAGACCCCAAAGGCTAGAATTAGTATCAAATAACATGTATCTTATTCCTGGTTATATGATTGAACAAATCAAATTTTTTTCTAGTCCCATCTGTAAAGCAAAGCTAACCATTTCACAAAGTTGTAAGTATAAAATGCTCTACAAATATTGTAATGTAGTAAGGAAGACAAAATTCATATCAGACAAAATAATGCTGTAGCCCAAAGTGTGGCACTGCCATGTAGCCAAACATAGCGGTGGGATAGAAGTATGTCTGGCTAGCCAAATATACTTTATAAATATTTTTAGTGCTTCTCTGTTACGGTTTAGATGTGCTGTGTCCCCTAAAAGCCCATATGTGAGATAATGTAAGAAAATTCAGAGAAGAAATGATTGGGTCGTGACAGCCTTAACCCAATCAGTGAATCAAGCCACTGATGGGATTAACTGAGTGGTGACTGGAGGGGGTGAGGCATGGCTTCAGTGTATATATTTGTATCTGGTGAATGGAGTTGCTCTGTTCTCTCTGCTTCCTGATTGCCATGTGAGCTGCTTCCCTCCTCCACACTCTTCCACCATGATGTCCTCCCTCACCTGGAGCCCTGAGGAGTGGAGCCTCTGTCTGGACTGAGACCTCTGAAACCATGAGCCATTATAGAAATTCTTCCTCCTCTACAATTGTTCTGGTAGGGTCTTTGTTTTGTTTTGTTTTGTTTTAATTATTTACACATGACAGTACAATGATCTTGACATATTGTACATTTGAATCAGATGGGATATAATTTCTCATTTTTCTTAGTGTACAGGTTGCAGAATCACATTGGTCATGCAGTCACATATATAACCACAGCAATAATAATGTCTATTTTATTCTGCTGTCCTTCTGGTAGGGTCTTTAACTCACAGCAGCACAAAAGCTGACTAAAACATTCCCCTTTACTTATTTTAAGTGCAAAGAAACTATTTCTTCCTTTCATTTTGATCGCTTTTACTATTTATTTCTCTATAGGCAATTAATTTCTTGCTATAATTGCTATATGGAATTAGGAAGAATGTCCTTTACCTGAGTATCAGATCCTATGATTTTAGTTTCTGTCCATTCCAAACCCCTGTGTCAAGATTTCTCACCTATGTTTTTCCAAATGCTTGATGTAAATTCTACAGAATTACTACATGAAAATCACTCTTCTAGATCTATTCACTATCAGGATTTCAAAGTCCTTTATTATCTACTTTCACTCAAATAACCTAAAATTAAACTCTGGTTAGATCAATCTGTTTCATTTCAGGAGAACATTCTCAACAGGCCAGATTTTCTCCAGAGTTAATTTTCTTTCTTCTCTTAAAATTGCTTTCTCTCCTTCCTGCCTCTTCATTTTTTGCCCAACTATCCAAAGCAGATGATCTTGAAGTCTCTGCCAACTTAACACACTTCTGTGAATTTAGCCCTTCCCAATTTCTTCCCACCATTTAAAACTTGATTATATTTTATCATGCATATTTTATATTTCAAGATGACCCCCAACAGATTGAAATTGGATACAGGGATTTTTCTACTATACATAATAGACACCTCAAGATGCAAACTAAACTAATTGATATAGCAATTGATAGGGAATGAATCTGAAAAGTGATTCAGAAGTCTGAAAATACAATGAAGCCACCCCTATTTAACAGTAAATTCACAGCCTTGTACACTATTTCCTTTACCAAAGACCTGTTGAATTTGGGACTATATCTCAAAAAAAATAAATAAATGGAAGTGAAGAAATTTCACTTGGAATCAAATTCATAGGCTTAAGCACCACTGTAAAAAGAAGAGCAGTTGTTCAGAATAATAAATTGTGTCTTTTGAAGTTCCAGGACATGACTTGCAGTAAATTTCCTCTGGAGGTTGATATGTTATGAAATGAATAAGTGATCCATAGGGTTGCTAAGAAATTGGAACTGTGGCTCTCTGATATTGAAACTATCCATCTGTTCTAGTATGAACTACATAGTATGTGCACTATAAGCATTATTTATATTTAGTATTTAGATTTTATAAGGAATGAAAAGAAACCACGCCACACCTAGAAAGGGTGTGAAGATAGAATGACACATTCAGAAAGGCCTGCCTCTTGACAGTATTTTTTTTTAATCAAAAGTTGTTCCCATAGTTACAATAGCATTACTCTTATCTTGCACAGGTGATAAGTCACTATATTTTTAAATGTTACTTGGTTACTGAAATATAAAATTCCTGTAAAGCCAAATGGTTATTTAAAATGAATATTGAATATGTATTTTAAAATAATACAGCACAACTACTATGCTTTTTCTGTTATTGAAAAAGACATGCCACTTTAAAATTTCATGTAATTTAACTTTCAGAAATAGATATGGCTGAACCAATTCTGAGATAAATTTCTGTTCCAAAAAGATGATTTGAGAAAGCATTTACGATTAATATTTGATTTCACTATTAAACCATTAAGTAAAGTAATACTATGATTCAGCAAATTGAATCCTCTCTCTGAGTTTGCAGAATACTATTTACTGGCATAGTGATAAAGCTGTTACAATCTCTTTTTTAAAAAAAGTATATAGTTCTGAATTTTATGGAGAAATTCAGGAAGGAGATGAGAAATTGGGACCTGGGCCACGGAAAATATGGTCACACTATTCTGACACTTTCCAGTTTTACAGTTCTAATTTGATCTATGTTGAAATGGCATAGCATAAATTCAGACTAAAAAGATTTATTATACAAAGAACATTGCATGTCTTATGACTTTAAACTTGGGGAATTCCAAATGTTCAGATAAAATAACCTGAGCAGTAGAGAATTGCACTATCTTGGGTTATAACCCATGATATACAAAGGTTTCCAAAAGCAAGCCTGATGGTGATGGATTAAAAAAAAAAGGGGCAATGTTTAAGAGTAGAGAGGAAGAGGTGCTCAGAGGCTATGGTCTACCTGCAGCACCTCTTGCCCTAGCAGACACCTCACTGGGAAAGCCAGAAACTTAATCCCATAGACAGAACAGAGAGCAGCATACTGAATTATTTTCAACAATTATGTTCTCCTACAAAGAATCTAGATACTGTTAGAGAAGCAAAAGCACACTTCTAACCACCAACTTGCATTTCTTAAACATCTCTACATCATATATTTCACCTTCATATTTAAATTAAATAAGATGATGGGCATGAGTATCAGTAAGTGGCTACATAGATTATGTAACAGAAGCAGTGTAATGGAGGGTAATACTAACCTAGTCTATTCATCTGACCATGCCAAGAAATCCTAAGTAGTTGCTATTTTACAATCCTGCATCTGGATTCTATATTAAATTTCTGGTGGAATTATTTATCAATTTCACTTTAATACCAAAACCATGAAGTGAACTCATGCTAAATGTACTACATGGACTCAGGTAAATGTCATATTATATATTATAGCACCATATTTATTCTCCAGTTAGTCATATAAAATTGTAATGTCCACATAATTTTCCCAGAGGAAACTTCAATTTCTTTGCACAGAATTATGATAGTCATGGCACTATTTAAAACATAAAGGGCAGCTGTACATGTGATTTATTTATTGGTGTGAGCTCTATGATATATATGGCCTTAATTGAGCTGGACGAAATCCAGAAACAGTCTCGTACTTATCTTCCTGTCTCTGTACAAAATTCTGATATCTGAGTTGACATTATTTATTAGCACATTAGGACTTGGATTTGAAATGTTCTAACATCTCAGCACTTTTTGCTTAAAACTTTGAATGTCCTACCAAATTCAGCCTCTCCTCTTTCCTATTACCCTGTCCCTTTATGTAGTCTATCTTACACACACACACACACACACACACACACACACACACACACATCTTATTCTTCTTGTGTTAGTTTGCAATGTATTTTTCTTCTATAAATTTAAATGTTCAAGGGAATGTGAGGACTTGTGATTATTTTTATTTTTTATTCTGCTTAAAATATGTTTGAATGAACAAGCTTCTAATTAACACATTATCTTCTACCAGGGCCCAATTTCCCTATCTTAAGAAGAAAGTACAGATTACCCAGCCCTTATTATGACATTGTCTCATAAGGTTTTATGCACTTATGTCATGTAATCCTCATAATTATTCCAAAAGATTCATTCATTTTATTCCTATCTCAGGTCAAACATCAACCTATCAAGAATACCTCCTATAAGAAACATTTAAGTAGTAACAACACCTATTATTCCATTCTCCTTTTCCTAAGTTATTTTTATAGCACATATTATCCTATGGATTTTGTTTGATTATTTTTGCCCCCTGCTACAACAGAAACATCATTACAGTAACCATTTTTCCTGATTTAAGTCCTAGATATATCTTCATTACTTAGCTGACAACTGACACATAGTCAATACAAATAAATAACTGTAGAATTAATCATTCAATAAGTTATTTTTCTTTATAGCATATATTACATAGATTTTATTTGTTCTAGAGCATTTTATTCTATTATAACCATCATTTCTCTCCTACCCTATAGTGTTCTTCATATACTTATTCTCTTTTGGACAGAAAATTTTTTCTCCAGAGAGCAATTTACCACAAAGTTCAATTTAGAAAATTTCTAAGTGGAGTTGCTTTGATTGAAATACAGAAGGGCACTACAGAATCCAGCTTCTGTTTCTCCTTCACTCCTTCTCAGTAGTCCTTTAAAATGGAGAGAAGACTATAGGGAAAGATGACAATTTCAAAAGAAATATTACAAAGACTGGTTCTTTTTATTTTATTATATTATAGAATATTTTATATAGAATAACCTCTACTAAAAGGAGATCAAAAAAGAACAACAAAATTTAAACTGATAATTTGAGCAGTTTACATGTATCACTGTTCCCCAGAGAAACCAAACCTACAGAATACACACATCTGTGCACACGATTGTGCACACACAATTAGGCATTGGCTTACAGGGTCATGGTGCTGAAAGCATCCATGACCTGCTGTCTGCAAGTCAGAAACCAAGGGATGCAGTATTATTTCAAAGGCCAGAGTATTAAGTCCAATGACACAGATCCCAGTCCAAGTCTGATGGCCTGAGAACCAGGAGCTCCAAGGGTAACAAAAGAAATATTTCAGCTCAATCAATGAGTAGAGAAGAAATTCCGTTTTCCTGTGCCTTTCTGTTCTGCTCAGGCCCTCAGCAGATTGGGTAATGCTCACCCACAATAGAGAGGACCCTCTACTTTACTTAGTTCACTAATTCAAATACTAACCTATCCAGAAATAACACTTAAACAAATATCTGGGCATACTGTGGCCTGTTTAAGCTGCCACATAAATTTAACTATTACTGTTTAGATAGGCTTCAGAACAGAATTGATTTTCCTTCTGTTTTACCTTCTCACTCTATGGTTGATTTAGTGCTGTTATTTGTCTTTTTAATTAGAATTTAGAATGCATTCTAATTATTAAGGCATTATCCTAAAATCATCACTGTCTTCCGCCTTACTTTTAAAATGAGAACTAGAAAAGGACTATCATAGTTACCTGGTGGATTCTGCCTATATGTTCACTGCTCCCCTTCTGCCTGGCCCCACCTTTTTCTGCTCTACTCCATGTTTCAGGTAAAAGCACTCAGCCAGGTGTGTCAAAGATGGAGAGACAATGGCAGAGCTCAAAGCAGATTCAGCCTGAAGGCAAGTGATTCTGACCTTAGGGCACCTAAAAGAAGGTCTGTGAGTGAAGAGGGGACTGGGACCCAGGCAGCACTCTTGCCTCATTGAAGCTGAGCCAGATGCTGAGGCCCCAGTGCAGGCCAGTCTGTCCAGACCCCACACTGCACAGAAAATGACAGAGCCATCATGGGCATGTCTGCCCACTTAGAAAATGAGGATATGAGCATATTCAAGATTGTGGTTCAGGACCTTTAGTCAGATGCAAGGGGCATGTAAATCTAGATATTGACTCTGAGAATCATGATTAAAAATTCATTTTGCACAAGTTCGATACAATGGGAATTTGTTTAAAGCAAATCAAGATTTCTTTTTTATCTTTATCTTTTTCTTTCTTTCTTTTTTCTTTCTTTCTTTCTTTTTTCTTTTTTTTTTTTTTTTTTTTGCAAACTGCAGCCTAAAATATATATCTGGTGCAAATAATTTTAAATATTTCTTTTAATTTTGGAATGTTTTTCTGATAAAGTTTTTTGTTTGTTTGTTTTGGTACCAGGGATTGAACCCAGGGGCATTCAACCACTGAGTCACATCACCAACCCTTTTTATATTTTTATTTAGAGACAGGGTCTCACTCACTTGTTTAGCACCTTGCTTTTGCTTAGGTAGCTTTGAACTCATGATCTCCTGCCTTAGCCTCCTAAACCGCTGGGATTATAGGCATGTGCTACTACCCCTGGCCTCATAAAATAATTTTGAACTTTTAAAGTCAGCCTCAGCAACTTAGCAATGATCTAAGCAATTGTTATCTGTGTGTGTTGATGGTTTTTTCTCCCTAAGAGGAAATGTCTTCATCAGTTTGACTAATCAATAGTATTTCCAAGAGAGTTATTAAAGACTGATACTGAGTAAATGGCAACAGGAGAGGCTAAATATTACTGCAAACTATATGTTAGTGAATATTTTAAATTGTGTTTAGTGAATATACTCTAAACTACTTTCAATTTCCAACCTGAAAATTTGGTTTATGCTATTACCATTTTAGTGAATACATAATTTAAAATAAAATGTTAAAGTTTATTAAACACCAGTCTAGCTATAATCTTACACTGAATTTTTACAGGTTATATTGAAATTTCATTGTTGTTACAAGTAGATATTGTCAATAGATTGATAGCACTTATACAGTTATTTTAATTTCACAAAATAGAGGTGAGGAAGGACAAACACCATAGAGGTTCTACATCACCTTTTCAGAATATCTCATTTTCTAAGAATCTCTCATGATCTCATTTTAAACAGCACAATCCTCTACGTGGCCCCACTGACAGGGGCTTCATAACAGATTTTATTAATCAAGGGGTACAGGATGATTAATAATGTGGGGAATTAAGCTTAATAAACATTCTTTGTATTTTGTATTAAAGAAAATCAACCTACCTGTGATCAACAGCATGGTGGGAATTTATAACTACAAAGTTCATTAGGGAACCAGTAACCACATTGTAATCTAATGAAGACCATACTTTAATTTTGATTAGAGCTAGTTAATAGCATTTTTAAAAAACAAAATCAGCTCCATTTGCTGGTTGGATTCCCTTCAGATCTGTCTGATGTGACTTCATCCATCATAAAGCCTTGGTTGCCTGCTGGGACAGCAGCTTCCTGAATATTGTAATATGGCACATCACATTCAACCTCCTTCTCTGTGTCCTTGAGAAATGTCTTCACCCCATACCTCTTGTTTAGAATTGCTATACATCAACCATACACTATTAGCCATTTTTGCAGTAAACATTAAACTATGCTGAACACTTAATGTACGAGGCTATGTGCTAAGCACCCTAGGATCCTTGACATATCCATACTACACAGATATTGAAATTGAGAGGTTAGGTAATTTTTCTATGGTTAGTGTATGCTCATAAATTCAAAAGTGGCATTCAAAGTTATGTCAGATTCAAAAGTCCAGTTTTTCTAACCTCTTAACAATTTGTTGCCTCTATGAGCTTGCTTCATTTTGTGAATTCATTAACTTGTTAGTTTGTGCAACAAACATTTATTAAGCACCCAGGATAGTGTTGGAATATAAAGATGCATAGAACAGAGTTCCTGACTTCCTGGCTTTTCCACAAGGTGAGGGAGAGAATGAAAAAAAGAAAATAATTGTAAATAATAGTTGTTAAGGGGGGGTGAGGTAAAACACCATTTAATTCTTGTGAAATCCAAGGATAAACATCTCAAATGAGAGTGATATTGGAATTAATTCTTGAAGGAAGAGTAGATATGATGAAATGAGAAATGCATTGGTTTTCAAGAACATCATGGCTGGAGCACAAAGATAGCAGAGCTGGAGGGGCGGACGAGGTCCCATTTTGTTCAGCATTCTGAGAATGAATCCCAACCTTCATGTAGGGGTAAGCATGGGCAGAAAGTTTGAAGAAATTGAAGATGAAACAAGCATCTGAATGAAAAGACAACTCAAAAATATACATAAGGGAGATGTTGAAAGTATTAGGGTTGTAGTTAGGAAGTTGAGTTTCAATTTTGCCTCCACTAATTAAAAGAATTCTTTATACTTTGCAAAAAGAGGGATTTTTTCTCTACTACTTCATGGGGATAATTTGAGCTTCAAAATATTGTATCTATACAAGTGCTTTGTGAATTATTTATGAATCATGGAAAGGGTGAAGCTGAGTTGGGGCAGTTTGAGGTGGAAGGCTCTGCCTGCCCCTTTTGGATGGCTTTAAAGTTTTAGAGTAGGTTACAATATGACGACTGTCAAATACAATATTTAGTACAATAGAGAAATATACACTCATGGGTGTCATGATCTGGAAAAATCTCTCTCAGAAATGGAGAAAAATTCCAGAGATAAGAAAAACTCAAAAAAAAAAAAAAAAAAAAAAAAAGATGGTGGTAAAGAAAATTCTAACAGCTTCTTTCTTCCTTGTTTATGGCTTAAGTCGTCCCAACTGCTACAACTGCTATTCAAACCTCCTCCAGCTGGAAACATAGAAAGTATAGAAAAGAAGATTCCCCAGTGCAGTGCCAGAGCACTTAGGAGGGAAGAAATTTTTCAGAGCTGAAGATGAAGCACTTAAGGAAGAAATTTCCCCAAAAGATACTTCAAATGGCAAATAAGATGCTTTCTGTGAAAGAACTAAGCACTATCATGAGTATAGGTAGAGGCACAGATCTAAGATTCAAATAGCTAGAAAAGCAAGAAAATCTGGCAACTTCTGTGTACCTGCAGAACCCAAATTAACATTTGTCATCAGGATCAGAGATATCAATAGTGTGAACCCAAAGGTCCAATAGGTGTTAATTTCTTCCCTTCTGACTGCTATGCAGTAGAAGCAAGGCTCAATAAGGCTTCCCTAACTTGCTGAGATTGTGGACCTATCTACTGCATGGGGTATCAAAACCTGAGATCAGTAACAACTAATCTACAAGTATGATTATCGCAAAGCCAAGAAGTGACTTGCCTTGACAGGTGACACTGTGATTGTTGGATTTCTTGGAAAACATGGCATCATCTACATGGAGGATCTGATTCATGAGATCTGTGCTGTTGGAAGAGTCTTTCAAGAGGGAAACCATTTCTCATGGCCTTTCAGATTATCTGTTCTATGAGGTAGAATGAAGAAAAACAACACCACCCATTTTGTAGAAGATGGAAATGCTGGCAATTGGGAGGATCAGATTAACAGGCTTTTAGGAAGGATGAGCTAAGGTGTCTACCTTGATTATTTTTGTAATCTAGTCAATTAGTAAGCAATAGTTGCTTTCATGTTGAAAAAGAAAAACAGCCAAGGAATTCCAGTTGATATCAGAACCCTAATTTGATACTGAATATTTTCTAATATGAAGCTTTGCTTTTGAAATTCCTTTTCCATTTGAATTTTATTATGGGTCGAAAATTTACTCTAAAACATCACTGTCTGCATTAGCATGGGCATTGTTTTGTATTAGTAGAGAGAGAATGGGAGGCTCAAACACGATACTTCTTAAGAAGATTGTAGGCAGATACACAATGGTATTTGGAGGACTAAATGTTAAGTAGCCTTCATCAGAGGAGACTTTTTCTCTGTCATCATTGTAAGTCTACTTATCACATTTAACAGTAAATATATTTGAAATGCATATATGTACATATCTGTATAAAATATCCAGTAACTACCTATCTTGGATTTCTTCCATTACTATAATGTTTTCCATTTCTATTGGTTTCCTTTATTTTCTCATGGTGCACTTGGGAATACATTCTGTGTCTCGTGAAAAATTCATGACATTGGTGCTAATCTAGAACTAAAAATCAGAATAAAATTAAAAAGCCCAGGAATTTCTTTCATTTTTCTGGAAAAGCCAAGTAAGGAAGGGTAAATTTTTGCTAAATATATTTGTTAATGATACTAGGAATAAATTCAACTCTACTCGTTCAGAAGTGTGAATAGTACACAAAATTAACTTTTATATGTGTTGTTATATAATTTTAAAAGAAATAAATACATAAATTATCTTCACCAATGCTGGAAATGAAGATGCTGGTTTGTAGGACTTCGCAACAAAAGATTAACCTCCCAGCAACTTTCAGAACAGTAACCTATGATTATTTGATTTGGTTGCTATACGACACAAGAATCAGTGTAACGGAAATGAATGTTGGCTGCTTGGGGGAATTTTCTGATGTCAAAATCCCTTAGACTACAACTTACAAAGTCATTGGATTCCTGCCTCATTTACACATAAATAATTTATGAATTTGTACCATAATTTTTCTTTGAGCTGAATCAAAGCTCTCTGATTTTGCAAATCATCATGCAGAAGCCAATGACACACATTCCTGAGATTTCTAATGCAATCAATAAGTTTGCCATTACTGTCAGTGGGTGCAATTTCTCTGATTAACCTGTAGAAAGTGTTCTCCTTCATGAATGCTGTTCAGAAATAAACTGATATTGTAAAAGAAGAGAAGGGCATATTTCAAAACATGAACTCTTGGTGATCTTAAATAATGATGTATAAAAGAGAGAGAAAGGGAGAACAATTTGATTTGCTCCAACCAAGTTGACCCAGAAAGGAGAGAGCAGGAAAATGGCTTAACCTAAGCAAATGGGACTCAAAGTCATACAAGACTAACACTCCCATTTGCAACATCAAAGCCTCGTTTAAAACATGTATTGCCTGGATCTGAAAGACATTTAAATTCCAGAAGAAGCCTTGGCTCAAAAAAAAAAAAAAAAAAATCAGTGTAAAAAGGAAGAAAATAATAAGAATAAATCAAACAGTGGGAACACTCAAAGGAAAGAATCAGAGATAAAAAGAAAAACGGCAATGTTTTGTCCTCTGTCAGCATCAGCCCCAAACATGGATTCCGAAACTGAGCATGACCCGTTATGCACTAAAGGTACATTCTCTCGCCTGATCTTTGAGATGGTCTTCACTACTTTTCATAAAAGGAAGCTAAAGAATGAAGAGATCAAGTAGCCTAGGATGTGGCTATTAAGAAGCAGATGGTGGACTTAAATTTTTTTTTTCTTGATTTCATGTAATCTTTCTCCTTGATAGCTCTTTCATCCATCACATTTTCTCTGTCATTTCTTTGGACCAGTCTGTCAGTAATTATCTCCTAGAAAACAGCAACAGCTTTCTAATTACTCTTGCAGTGATTTGCCAAGAGAAGAAGGGTCAGACCAACCCCTCAAAGTCTCTCCCATGCTGTGCTATCAAGTTCTCTCTCTGCCTGAATTTGCATTTAGCTGTATGATTGGCACAACTTATAACATACCAAACCTGATAAAATGCTTGAATATATTAAATTACATTAGTAAAAATGTGGTTGCCAGGAAGACAACAAAATTTGTGCTTAGAAATAGATTTCACCATCCTTAAAGTTGTCTTCATCCATTTGAAATGACACCCTCCCTCTAATTTTTTGGCACTTGTGGTTTCTGTTAGTTCTGGACCCTTACTGCCACTGAAGAAAATGTAACTTAAACACAGTTGATGGCATTGCCTGCAGTTTCCCCAAACATGTCCATCCCACACAGAGTCATTGGTGTGACCTTCCTGAGGTACTCGTTTAATTCATACAGTCCTTTTAATAGTCCAGCGATCCTTTACAGAAAATCAAGCTTCTTAGATTAGTGTATGAGACCAAAGGGCCTGGTCTCTGCTTTTCTAGAGACTCTTATCCCTGTGTGGACTCCACCACACAGAATCTGTTTTTTTCCCTAGGACTCTTACAATCTCCCTGAAGTTCCTTCAAAAAAATTATCACATATTTTCTTTCACCTGCATGTCCCTGGGAACCTTTTCCCACCATGTTTGTGTAATCAAATACTGGTATCCTGCAAATATTAGTTCGGATATCTGTTTCTTCAGGGTTCTTCTCCTCATCTGTCTGAATTGACTCTCCAATGGGCTTCCATTACACCTAAATTTTTCCTCTGTCAAAGACTGATCATGCTGTGCTGTAGGTCAGAGCTTCCTTTCTCCTCTCTGTGACAAAAGGGTATGTTCTGTGAGGACTGACTCTCTCCTTAACCTTTAAATGTTTTCTGGTTCACTAGATGGAATACAAGAAAAACATGTAAGGAACCCAATATAAAATTAATTAATTAATTAATTAATTAATGGAAAACTCATGGAAGGAAAAATGGGACAAGGAGCCTCAGATGAGAACAGTTGCATTTGGCAGTATGATTGGCACAAATTATAACAAACTTGAGTTCAAATAAGGCTCAATATGTATTGCTTGAAAAATGAACAGATGAATATCTTAATAGCTGGAGTAAAATAGCAGAAAAAGGCAGTTGAAGATACAAAAAGTTAGAAAATACTTGGGTATTGTGTGAATGGGTACAGCCATAATGACATAATGTTGCCAATATTCCATATGATACATTTCCAATTGACTCCCAATCATGAATTTCTTATAAGTCATAATACCAGTGTTAACTCCTCTCAATAATTGGTTGTTTTACTCATCTTTTATAATAATAACTTAGATTTTAATGATTTTCTCTTTTGCAAAGGGCTTACATATGCAAAAATCTCATTTAATTGGGCAATAATCATGTTACGCACTCAAGATATTTCTCTTATTTTGCACATGAGGAAGCCAAGGTGGAGTAAAGGACTTACCCATCAGTACTTTTCAGTTCATATTGAAGCCAGAGTCAATTTGTGGATCATGGCAGGCAACCACTCATTTTGTAGCTAAGTAACAGCTTCATGTGCCTGGACTACCTCGGGGTTGAAGAGGTGGTAACCAGCTCTACCCATTTCATAACTTCAATCAGGTACATGTCTAATTAATCCAAATAGTTTCTTTATTATTGTTTATATCATTCATTTCTAAAATGTCATCATTTTCCATTTATCTTTGTGCTACATTTTCAGATTGCTAATATTCCTGCATTAAGGTACTGTACTTTATAATCTTGTCCCTGGGAGGTAAAACCCTGACCTTTTTGGCTTCTACAATTCACTGTTTGCTGAGTTTGGGGAAGACTGCCCATCTAAGAAAGAGGTGATTCTGTTCTCCTTGGTTGAACTAGAACAATGGGAAAGAATTTGCAAATAAAATGCATTTTCTAATATGTCATTTTCTATTGGCATAGCCTCAGTATTGACATCCTCTCCTGTGGCTGCCAGTGCCCGCCTCACAGAGGAGGATGTGAAGGTAGAGAAATCCACACACTTTCCTGGTTATACACAGTACATCTGCACCTCTACCACCCAATCTCATTCATAACACCTGTACACTTGTGATTAGAACACCTTCTACTCGCTAGCCATGATTGTCTCTTTAAGTATCTGAAGGAACTCCTTGCTGATTATTTAAAATACCCATACACCCATCTGAAAGAAGAGCTAACTCTGCATATGACTCCTTATTTTATTTTCAGGCTTATTTTAGACCTCCAAACACTGGATACAATGTATTTCAAGACTAGGTAAAACAAAGACCTCATTAAAGATTTAAAAAAATAAATAAATAAAAATTAAGGGAAAAAAAGATCTAGCTCAAAGTGTTAATGTCTAAAGACTATGTTTATAATCTGTCTTGAAAGGTGTATTGCAAGCAAAACTTTTAATAATATTATTACATAGTTCCATATTATAATAATGAAAACATAAATGCTTATATGTGTGCACTGAATAGTTTACTACTCAATTTAAAGATTTCTCAAATTAATACTCCACCAGCTAATATCAAACTTAAAGGTATCTAACTAAATTCAGAGCATACTGTTAAATCAGTAATGAAAACAAAGTCTTTGTCTCCATTTTATTTATTTTTGCCTTTTGGGCCAAATAATCTCTAAATACTTTGAAGTTCATTTCATGTTTTCCACCTAGACGTAGCATTAAAGAATATTTATAAATAACACTCAATTCCCTGTGAGGAGGAGTATATTTATTTATTAAGCCCGACTCATTTGGCTTCTACAATTCCATTTCTGTTTGCTGCATACAAATCATATAATGCATCACAGAAAATTATCACGGGAATCTAGTTTCCTAACTAGATTCACTGAAAAGTTTTAGCAGATATTTCAGCACCACATACAAATAAATAAAATAAAGGTATTGTGTCCAACTCCAACTAAAAAAAAAAAAAAATGGTAGGCACTGACCTTATCTGACTATATGCTTTTCTTCAGTGAACCATCTCTTTTATTTCCATGTGTTCCTGGTGGGACTGTCAATTATGGTGTTCTACCCATTACTAAAGATGTATATAGGAGCATCTTTAACCCAAAGTACTATACTCCTCAGGATACAGTGATATGGTTGGAGCAGATTTGTGCATTTTGGAGAGATGTTGAAAGAAAATTATTATTACTAAACAGAAAATAATTTCCATCCTCTCAATATGTCACCCCTTTTTTTCCTGTTACTAAAACACAGCTTATTATTTCTCTAACTATAGTGCCATGATCATCAAATCTTTTCATGCATAAATTTAGAAATTTCTTTTTCTTGTTCTCTTTAATTTCTACCGCTTGGCCCTACAGTTCCATTCATGGCTACTAAACTTATATGGAATTTAATTTTCTTCCTGCCTACTTGATCTGTCACATGTAAATGTAAATAAATTGTTAATTAGGGCCTTCAAACTCTGCTCAAATGTGGATATTCAAAAATTTCAGACATGATCTACAGTCTTAAAAGACAATATAGTGTATTTAGTAAGATAGGCATGTTAAAATTCCATAGTAAAGTCATTAAATTTATGACAGATGTTTACAACTCACAAAGGGACCAACCCCAGATATATGAGCAACCAACACAAGCAAGAACCTATAACAGTCTATTTTTTTCATTAGTATAACAAAATACCTGAGGATGGATGCTTACAAATAAAAAAGGTTTATTTAGGTCACAGTTTTAGAAGCTCAAGGACATGGCACTGGCATCAGCTCAGTTTTGGTGAGGACCCTCATGGTTGCATCATATCATGGTGGGAGTGTGTGTATAAGGAAGAGATAATATCACTGGCTGGGAAGCCAAAAGAGAGAGGAAGAGGCCAGGCTTGCTCCTTGAATAACAACCCTTTTGAGAGAACTAACTCAGGGTTCCAAGAGAACACCTTAATCCCTACCAAGGATACACTCCATTAACCTAAGGGCCTTTCAACCAGGCCCCACCTCATAAATGTCCCATTGCCTCCTAATGTTGCATCACTCAAGACCAAGTTTCCAACATGTGATCCCTTGTGGTGTACAATCCAACAAAATAACAGCAATAAAACCCAATGAAAATGTTAAATCTCAGACAAGGACTGAAGGTGCAATGTTGGAGAGGGAGCATGGTGTCAAACTTAAGTATGGCAGACCAAACAGCCAAAAGGCACAACCACTTGAGAGGCATAAAGTATCTGAGTTTGGCCCATAAAGATATTAGGCAATGTCTAGCCTGTTTCTAATGAACCCTTTAACAGCACCTTCATTCTCTGACACTTCCTGTCCATAATATTTGTTCTTCCTGCAGCCATGTGTGCACAACATGTGCATTAAATACATACGTCTGATTAAAGTTTATTAGATCAGAATGCTTGCCTCATCCAAGCTGAACGAATAAGCATCTCTTCCACCAGAATTTAGTTTGGCTCAAAAGAGAAAGAGATATTGAAAAAGAGACCCCAAGCTGTTGGATCTATAAATTGTAAGTTTCTCTAGTGCATGTGGGAGATAGAAGCAAAAAAAGATATGAAAACCATGTTGAGAACAATGAATTACAATAGAATAGAGAGAGTTCTGGTACATCATCAAAATGCATTGTGAAATTAAAATGAGGTATGCATTATGAGAAGTACAGAGAATAATAATGCAGGCCCCATTCTCATGAAACTAACATACTAATGCAAGGAATAGACAGTAAATAAACAAACAAGAGGACATGGGATAGGGATTAGGGCTACAATGTAATAATCAAGGGGATGAGGTAGATAGCATCTTAGGGTCAGTTCAGACTGGAGGTTCAGAGGCCTTTGTAAGAACATTGCAGCAAAGCTAA